>NC_134792.1:46589700-46784700 GCF_046742065.1 Oratosquilla oratoria | reverse complement strand
CATCTCAAACACATTTAAACTCCTCTATGTTCCTTGTTTCTGCCCCATACAGTGCTGTCAGCACAATCACTCCTTCATACAATCTCCTCTTAGCATCCATTCCCAAATGTCTATTTCTCATTACACTTTTTAATCCCCCAAGGCATTTACTTGCTTCTCTCAATCTACATTCTACCTCCACCCCCCACTCCTCCCTTTCCTGCCACATTTGCACCCAAGTATCTGAAACAATCCACTTCCTCCAGTTGCTCTCCCTCAATACTCACTTCCAATCTGCTGCCACTTTCTCCCTATGTACATCTCATCTCCTTTTACCCACATTTACCTTCAACTTCCTTCTTTTGCACACCTTCCCAAACTCTGTCACTAACTTCCTCAATCCCTCCTCTGATCCTGCTACAAGTGTAGTGTTGTCAGTAAACAACAACTGGCCTACCTCCCACTTTTCTCCATTTTCTTTAACCATCTCCAGTCCCTGACCCACTACCTTTGCATTCACCTCTCGCACCACCCCACCATGTATAAAGTGAACAGCCAGGGTGACATAACACATCCCTAACAAAGTCCCACCTTTACCTCAAACCTTTCTCTCCATTTCTAATCCTTACACAAGCTCTACTACTCTCATAAAAACTCTTGACTGCTCTTAACAGCTTTCCTCCTATCCCATATATCTGCAATACCTCCCAGTGCCTTCCTGTGTACCCTGTCATAAGCCTTTTCCAGATCCATAAAAGCCCAAAATACACCCTTACCTTTTCCTATAGCTTTCTCACATATCTGTCTTACCAACCCCTACCTGTCCTAAACCCACACTGTTCCTCACCAATTACTCCCTCAGTTCCTCTCCTAATCCTCTCAATTAAGACCCTCCCATAAGCCTCCCCAGCTAGACTTAACAAGCTGATCCCTCTGAAACTAATATACTCACACTTGTCCCCTTTTCCCTTGTAAAATGGAACTATACAGGCACTCCTCCAGTCCTCCGGCACTCTACCCCCTCTTAAACAAACATTAAATAACCCAGTCCACCATCACTGTACCACCTTTTTTCAGATGTTCTGCATGGCATCCATCCAGTCCAGGTGCCTTATCTGCTCTCATCATCGTAACAGCTGCCTTCACTTCATCTTTCCTTATTTCTCCATTTTCCTCACTCATCATGGTAATTTTCTTAGCACTTCCCACTGCAACTATCTTTCCCTCCCTATCCTCCTTCACATCAAGCAACTCCCTAAAATACTCTGCCCACTTTTCTCTTACTGCCCTCTCTTCCATTATCATCTCTCCATCTGCAGCTTTTACCTTTTCTTCTCTACTTGATTCACCTCCTCTTCCATTCTTAATTTCTTTCCAAAAAAAAATTATATTTCGAAATTTTCTGTCATACTCGTACTCCATTTCACATCTGCTCTCCTCTTTGCCTTCTTTATCTTATGCTTTACTTCTCTTTACTTTGTACCTCTTATATGATTCCCTCGTCCTATTTTGTAACCAGTATATGAAAGCCTGCTTCTTCTCTTCTACACCCTTTTTTGCTTCCTCATCTCACCACTCACAACCCTTCCTTCTATTTCCTCCTGTCCTCCTTGTTCCACATACCATCTTTGCACACCTTATGACTCCCTCCTTGAACCATCCCCATTCCTCCTCCACTCCTAGTTCTACTCTATCCTTCACTTCCTCCCTAGCTTCTGCCCTTTTCATCTTTCTTTACCTATCTTCCACTCTCAACTTACCTTCCACCAAAAAATTACCTTATACTCCCCCACTCTCTCCCCTTAGAACATGTACATCCTTAACTCTTCCTACTATACTCCTGGTTACCACTATATAGTTCATTAATGCTCTATCTACCACCTTTCCATCCACCACCCTCTCCCATGTTTACTTACGCTTGACTTCCTTCTTAAACACTGTGTTTGCTATCATCAACTCTCTTTTGAGAGGCCTTATTAGTGTGACTTAATATTTTTTTTAACAATTTCTTCGTTGAAATAGGTAAATGCCACTTTTATTGATCTTAATTTATAGGATTCTCCAACAGTTTTGTTCATTTATCAGAGGACAAGTTGTTTGAGATAATTACTCCCAGATCTTTTACAGATCCCACTTTCTTTACCTCCTTAGTTCCAATTTTATATTGTCCTGATATTCTATTTTTACCTTTTCCAAACTCCATTATGCTACACTTCTTAATGTTGAAGTCCACTTCCCATTTCTGACTCCATTTCCAGACCTTGTTCGGGTCTCCCTGTAGTGATTTACAACCTGTTTTGGTTTTTACTTTGCTCAACAATTTAGCATTGTCTGCAAAGAAGCTCATGTAACATTCCACATCATCATCCATGTCATTCACATAAATAGCGAACATTATTGGAGCCAATACAGATCCTTGCAGAACTCCATTAATCACCTCCTTCCAACCTGAATATTTTTCTCTGAGTACTACTCTCATCTTTCTACCATTCAGGAAGTCCTCCATCCAGTTTAGTAGGTTGCCTTGTATCCCTCCTATGTTTTCCAATTTTTTGAATAATTTTTTGTGTGGTACCTTGTTGAAGGCTTTTTGTAAGTCCAAGAAAGCACAATCAGCCCATCCATCCCTTTCTTGTGCTATATCTATTAGTCTTGAGTACAAACATTAAATTTGTATTACATGATCTTCCCTGTATGAACACAAATTGTCTTGGGTTTATTATATTGTTTTCTTCCAGGTGTTGTACCCATTTATTCTTGATAATTTTCACACTAATTTTGGCTACAGTGCTTGCTAGTGAGACCGGTCAGTAATTAGTTGGTTCTTCCTTTTTTCCTCCATTATATATTGGTACAATGTTATCATTTTTTCAGTCTTTTGGTATTTTTCCTTCTTTAAGTGAGCAACTTATTATGTTATATATTTTGTCCATTAGTTCTTCTTTGCATTCTTTTAGTATCCAGTTCGCAATTCCGTCCAGGCCGTGCAATTTCTTAACATCAAGGTTTGTTAATTGCTCCATTATTTCTTTTTGTGTTATTATTATTTCGCTCATGGGAGGAGATCACACTTCGCTTCCTTCGTCCCAATACTGTACCTTCTCTCTAGTGAAAACTGACTTGAAGTGATTGTTCATGACTGGCCATTTCTAGATCTACTGTGTATTCTGTATTTTCTTGGTGTAGTTTCACCATTTCCTGTTTATTTTTAAGTGTACCATTCACATATCTGTTGTTGTTGTTGTTGTTGTTGTCGTTCCCTAGACTGTCTGTCCGAGCAGTCCCGTCTCCCCAAGGAAGGCCACAGCCGAAACTGGGTTTTCCCACAAATCCTTTATAGAGTGTATGTTGTGTTGTTTGCATGCATGATTGTGTATAATGCAGTCTTCCATTATGTGTTGTATGGTATGGGGTGAAGTGTTACATCCTGGGCAGCTGTTCACAACACGGTCGTCCAGCCTCTTCTGGTAGCTTAGAAGTGCTGGGTGGTGACCGCATCGCAGTCTGGCCAAGTGGACTCTGTCCTTTCGTGGGAGAGAGGATTCAGAAGGGTGGATATCAGGGGGTCTGGCATGCAGCAGTGTGTTGTCTTTCAGTGTGTTAATGGAGCGGTGAGTGATATGATTATGAATATGTTTCCGGAGGCTGGTATTTGGTGGTTGTGGAGGAAGAGAAGAGAGTATCTGTGTGTAATAAAGGTCTTTGGGACCACCCCCCAACCCCAAGAGTTGGGGGCCAATCAGCAGCAACCACCCCTGGCCATCAGCTCTACGCAGATGGCACCGATCCCCAAGGAGGAGCTACGCCTACCTGGGGGAGTACCACAATCACATATCTGTAGAATAGTTTGGGTTGCTCTTTGCATTTTTCTATGTCTTTTTCATAGTTTCTTTTTTCCTCTCTTTGCACTTTTACATACTCATTTCTATAGTTTATATATATTCGCCATTTTCCAGGTTTTTTATCTTTTTTTAAGTTTTCACTATTGGTGTGTGTGTGTATTTACCTAGTTGTATTATACGGGAAGGGAGATATGCTCGTAGTGTGTCTTGGTGTCTTTCAGCATCAAGTATGTTCTTAAATTCTTGAATAGTATTTGCACACATTGTTGCCTTATCTAATTTATTCCAGGTATCCACCGCTCTGTGTGGGAAGCCATTCTATTTCAGATCTCTTCTATAATTATTCTTTGAGTTTCTTTTCATGTCCTCTTGTTTTTCTGTTGTCCCACTTTAATAAGTTTTCTCTATCTAGGATTTCCATTCCTTCCATGATTCTATAAATAGTCAGTAGGTCTCCTCTTTTCTTTGTTCCAGAGTGGGTAGTTCCAGTTTGGACAATCTTTGTTCATGTGTCAGTTTGGAGAGTGTTGGTGCTATCTTTGTCATTGCTCTTTGTATTCTTTCTACATACATACATATACTAAAGGGTCTTTTCCCCCTTATGAGGGAGGTAGCCAAAGAACAAAGGGATAAAAAACCACTCCCACCCATTCCATCCCTATCACACTCAACTCCCTTCCACTCTCTTCCTTCCCTCCTACCTTGGCACCTCCTGGATGACGGGTCATCCCTGCATCTTGTCCACTGCCCTGAGTCAGAAGCAGTGTTGCAAGACACAGCAAGGCCGCTTCATTAAATCAGCGACCCCCCCCCCCTCCATCCCCTTATGCAGAAAAGGAGAAGACGGAGAGAAATCCCTTTGGTCTGTGTCAAATTTTTCTCACACATACTCCCTCACCCCCCACCCATTCCACCTCATGGATCACAACATCATCCATATACAACCATTCTCCATTCACCCATCTTCTGTCCTCTCCCATCCTTCCTCAACAGACATTCCCTTTTTCCCCAATGCCCCTTTTACCCCATCCATCCATCTCATCCTAGGTCGCCCCCTCATGTTCACTCCTTCCACACCCATTTCACTAGTCTCTCTTCACTCATTCTTTCCATGTGTCGAAACCATCCCAATACTCTTTCATCCACCCTATCTTCCAACTCCCTTTCCACCCCTGTTCTCCTCCTCACCTTCTCATTTCTCACTCTATCCAGCTTAGTAACCACTATCATACTTCTCAGATACCTCATCTCAAACATATTCAAACTCTTTCTCTCTTCCTCTCTTATGTTTTATGTTTCTGCCCCATACAGTGCTGTCGGCACAATCACTCCTTCATACAATCTCCTCTTAGCATCCATTCCCAAATGTTTATTTCTCATTACATTATTTAATCCACCAAGGCATTTACTTGCTTCTCTCAATCTACATTTTACCTCCACCTCCACTCCTCCCTTTCCTGCCACATTCACACCCAAGTATCTAAAACTATCCACTTCCTCCATTCTCTCTCCCTTAATACTCACTTCCAATCTGCTGCCACTTTCTCCCCTTGTACATCTCATCACCTTACTTTTACCCACATTTATCTTCAACTTCCTTCTTTCACACACTTTCCCAAACTGTGTCACTAACTTCCCTAATCCCTCCTCTGATCCTGCTACAATCGCAATGTCATCCACAAACAACAGCTGGCTTATATCCCATTTTTCTCCATTTTCTTTAACTATCTCCAATCCCTGACCCACCACCCTTGCATTTACCTCTTGCACCACACCACCCATGTATAAATTGAACACATCCCTAACAAAGTTCCACCTTTACCTCAAACCACTTACTCTCTCCATTTCTAATCCTAACACAGGCTGTACTACTCTTGTAAAAACTCTTGACAGCTCCTAAAAGCTTTCTTCATATCCCATATATCTGCAATACCTCCCACAGTGCCTTCCTGTCTACCCTGTCATAAGCTTTTTCCAAATCCATAAAAACCCCAAAAACATCCTTCCCCTTTCCTATAGCTTTCTCACATATCTGTTTTACCACAAAAATCTGATTTACACAACCTCTACCTGTCCTAAATCCACACTGTTCCTCACCAATTACTCCCTCAGTTCTAATCCTCTCAATCAAGACCCTCCCATAAGCCTTCCCAACTACACTTAACAAGCTGATCCCTCTGAAACTACTACACTCACACTTGTCCCCTTTTCCCTTGTAAAGTGGAACTATACAGGCCGTATTCTTTCTAATTTCAGGAAAACTCAAGGCAGCAGTTATTAAAGTAAGATCTGTATTTTCAGAACAATATTGGTCTACAAGAGCCTGTAGTTGACAGGGAAGGCTACCCCAGGGCAGATATTGATGTTTATCAAGTTCAACATGCAAGACACCGAATTAGATGTAAGTTTGATATATTCTTTCATATTGTGATACCATAGGAGCTAAGATAAAAGGGAAATGGGTGACCCTACCAAAAACACAGTGTTGTTAGAAAACAACAACTGGCTTACCTCTCACTTTTCTCTATTTTCTTTAACCATCTCCAGTCCCCTGCCCATTACCCTTGCATCACCCCATCCACGTACACATTGAACAGCCATGTCAACATGACACAGTCCCACCTTTACCTCAAACCACTAGCTCTCTCTATTTCCAATTCTAACACAGGGTCTACTACTCTCAGAAACTCTTGACTGCCCTTAACAGCTTTCCTCCAAACCCATATAACTGCAAAACCTCCCACAGTGCCTTTCTGTCATCCTGTCATAAGCCTTTTCCAAATCCATAAACATACATACATATACCAAGGCTTTTTCCCCCTTACAAGGGAGGTAGCCAAAAAGGAAAAGGCATAAAATCATTCCCACCCATTCCATCCCTGAATACACTCCACACCCCTCCACCCTCCCTCTCATCTTAGCACTTCCTGGATGACGGGTCATCCCTGCACCTTGTCCACTGCCCTGGGTCAGAAGCAGTGTCGCAAGACACAGCACATCCACATCAAGGCCGCTTCATTAAATCGGCGACCCCCCCTCTCCGTCCCCCCATGCATAAAGGAGAAGACGGGGAGAAATCCCTTCGGGCTGTGTAAAAATTTGCTCCCACATACTACCTCACCCCCCATCCCCCTGCCCATTCCACCTCATGCATCACAACATCATCCATATACAACCATTCTCCATTCACCCCTGTCTTCTGTCCTCTCCCGTCCTTCCTCAACAGACATTCCCCTCTTCCCCAAAGCCCCCTGCACCCCATCCATCCACCTCATCCTAGGATGTCCCTTCATGTTCACTCCCTCCACATCTGCCTTCCATACCTCTTTTACTAGTCTTTCTTCACTCATTCTTTCCATGTGTCCAAACCATCCCAATACTCTTTCATCAACCCTTCTCCTCACCTCATCATTTCTCACTCTATCCAGTCTAGTAACCCCCATCATACTTCTCAGACACCTCATCTCAAACACATTCAAACTCCTTCTCTCTTCCTCTCTTATGTTCCATGTTTCTGCCCCATACAGTGCTGTTGGCACAATCACTCCTTCATACAGTCTCCTCTTAGCATCCATTCCCAAATGTCTATTCCTAATTACACTTTTTAATCCACTAAGGCATTTATTTGCTTCTCTCAATCTACAGGGTGATCAAACCAAGTGTAGACACACATTTATTTAAAGAACAATACAGTTTTTACAACAAAAAATGAAACATTTCAAGAAAGATGAAGAATAAAGTATAAGGAAGCAAGATATGTAATCAATTTTCAATGTATCCCCCTTTAGCCCTCACTAAGCGCCTCAATCTGTTATGTACATCACTGCAGGCAGCACGTATGGTTTCTGGCGATATTTTGTCCCAACAAGAGCGCAGTTTGACCTTCAGAGTTTCGATATTTGCATGATTTGAACAACAAGCTTCCCTTTCCAAGATACTCTATATTGAAAAATCCAATCAGGAGAGGAAGGAGGCCACAATTCCTTAAGCCAAAACCCTGCCATATTCTCCTTACACCATTTCTGAACAATATTGGCTGTGTGCGATGTGGCTCCATCCTGTTGTAGGGTTATTCCATCTTCTCCGAAAGTGGCATCAATCCAGGGAACCAATTTCTCCTTCAGCATCTTGAGATAAACGTGTTGGTTAACTTTTACGCCCTCATCAATGAAGATGAGGGGGGTTTTCTGGCCAGTTGAAGTCACTCCACCCCAAACCATCACAGAAGCTGGTTTCTGCCTCCTAAACATCAGCAATTCATTTAGTGGGATGTCTTCTTTATGCACTGCATAGATCCTATCATTTTGGTGATTGTGCACAGCCTGGACAGTGAATAACTTCTCATCTGTCCACAGGACTGGTGGTTGCGTGCCATTTTCAAGCTTCTCCAAAAGAAGCTTCCCTCTGGCTAATCTTTTGGTCTTTGTCGCTTGTGAGAGTAACTGAACTTTAGTTTTCTTGTATGGCTTGAGACACAGATCCTTTTTCAGCACATTTTGCATTGTCCCATAACTTACTCCTGCCTCTGAAGCCAACATTCTTATGCTTCTCTTTGGATTTCGTCTGATTTTTTCTCTGGTGGTTTTGATGAGCTTTTGCGTTCTTACTGTACGACTGGGAGTGCTTCGTACCTTCGGAAGGGTCGAACCTGTCTCCTTCAAGCGTTTTAAAGCCTTATAAACACCAGCTCTGCTTACACGAGCTTTCAATATTCTACAGATTTCACTGGGGGACTTTCCTGCTTGAGACAATTCTTGAATAGTTGCATTTATCGTGCTCATGATAGACTAAAATCTATATTTCAATCTGCAAAGATAGACAATTGTTTAATAAACACATAAAGCTATACTCCAACACAAAAAGATTTTAAATTTCATTTCGTGAACATATATTTTTTTACAATCAAAATTTGTCTACACTTCGTCTGATCACCCTGTACATTCTACCTCCACCTTCACTCCACCCTTTCCTGCCACATTTGCACCCAAGTATCTAAAACTATCCACTTCCTCCAGTTGCTCTCCCTTAATGCTCACTTCCAGTCTACTGCCACTTTCACCCCTTGTACATCTCATCACCTTACTTTTACCCACATTTATCTTCAGCTTTCTTCTATCACACTTTTTCCCAAACTCTGTCACCAACTTCCTCAATCCCTCCTCCAATCCTGCCACAAGCGCAGTGTCGTCCGTAAACAACAGCTGGCTCACCTCCCACTTTTCCCCATTTTCTTTAACCATCTCCAATCCCTGACCCACTACCCTTGCATTTACCTCTCACACTACCCCATCCATGTATAAGTTGAACAGCCCGGGCGACATAATGCATCCTTGACGCAGTCCCACCTTTACATTAAACCACTCACTCTCTCCAATTCTCATCCTGACACAAGCTCTACTGTCATAAAAACTCTTGACAGCTCCTAGAAGCTTTCCTCCTATCCCGTGTATCTGCAAAACCTCCCACAGTGCCTTTCAGTCTACCCTGTCGTAAGCCTTTTCCTGGTCCATAAAGACCCAAAAAACATCCTTCCCCTTTCCTATAGCTTTCTCACATATCTGTCTTACCACAAAAATCTGATCTACACAACCTCTACCCATCCTAAATTCACACTGTTCCTCACCAGTTACTCCCTCTATTCCTCTTCTAATCCTCTCAATCAAGATCCTCCCATAAGCCTTCCCAACTACACTGAACCTCTTCACTCTGGGGCACATCGCACGTCTGGCAGCATTAGCTGCCCGACATGCGATGTTGCGTCATAATAATCGCATTATGAAAAATAAAGCCAGTGCTCAATTGTTCGTTCTCTTTCACCCGTGAATTTTGATAACCATAGAAAATATGATGAAGCCAGTTTAGAGAGAATGGAGGTTACATAGGTACGACTACAATAAATATAATCAAGACGCTGACGTCGGCATCATTGCGTACTCACTTGCTCCTCATGACGCCTACGTAGGCGTCACCGTATGGAAGTGGTTAACAAGCTAATCCCTCTGAAACTATCACATTCACACTTGTCCCCTTTTCCCTTGTAAAGTGGAATTATACAGGCACTCCTCCAGTCCTCCGGCACTCTACCCTCTCTCCAGCAAACATTAAATAACCTCACCAGCCAGTCCACCATCACTGTACCTCCTATTTTTAGACATTCTGCATGGCATCCATCCAGACCAGGTGCCTTAACTGCTTTCATCATCTTAACAACTGCCTTCACTTCATCCTTCCTTATTTCTCCTCCATTTTCCTCACTCATCATGGTAATTTTCTTAGCATTTCCCACTGCAGCTATCTTTCCTTCCCTATCCTCCTTTTCATTTAGCAACTCCCTAAAATATTCTGCCCATCTTCCCCTTACTGCCTTCTCTTCCATTAACATCTCTCCATCTGCACCTTTTACCTTTTCTTCTCTACTTGATTCGCCTCCTCTTCCTCTCTTAATTCCTTTCCAAAACATCTTTTTATTACTTTCAAAATTTTCTGTCATACTCTTACCCCATTTCACATCTGCTCTCCTCTTTGCCTCCTTTACCTTTTGCTTTACTTCTCTTTTCTTTTCTTTGTACCTCTCATATGACTGCCGCGTCCTATTTTGTAACCAATCTGTGAAAGCTCGCTTCTTCTCTTCTACAACCTTCTTTGTTTCCTCATCCCACCATTCACTACCCTTCCTTCTATTTCCTCCAGTCCTTCTTGTTCCACACACCATCTTTGCACACTTTGTGACTCCCTCCTTGAACCATCCCCATTCCTCCTCCACACCTAGCTCTACTCCATCCTTCACTCCCTCCCACTCCTCCCTCAGCTTCTTCTTGTACTCCTTCTCCTTTTCCTTTTTATTTAAAGAGTTCACTCTAAGCACCTCCCTACCTTTTGTCCCTTTCCTCTTCCTCCACTCTCAACTTACCTTCCACCAAAAAATGATCTGATATTCCCCCACCCTCTCCCCTTAGCACATGTACATCCTTAACTCTTCCTATCATAATCCTATTTACCACTACATAGTCCATTAACGCTCTATCTACCACCCTTCCCTCCACCACCCTCTCCCATGTGTACTTATGCTCGACTTTCTTCCGAAACACCGTATTTGCTATCATCAACTCACTTTCTAGACACATTTCCACCATCAACTCTCCACTACGATTCTTTCCTGGAACTCCACATTTCCCAACCACTCCATCAATTGGATCATTTCCTACCCTAGCATTAAGGTCTCCCAGTACTATTACATTGATATTTCTCCCTAAATCCTCTATGCACTCATTTAAATCTATCCAAAAAGCCTCCCTTTCTTCTACGCTCTTCTCACTGCCAGGCCCATATGCACTTACAAAAAACCCACATCTCCTTTCCCAGTTTCACCTTCATCCATATTATCCTTGAGGAAACCTCCCACTCCACTACACGTTTACCTATCTCTTCACTTACTAGTATAGCCACCCCTTCCCTCCCTCGCCCTCTCTTCACTCCTGATAACCTCCCACTTACACTCCCAAACTTACACTCGCCCTTCCCTTTCAGCTTAGTTTCACTCAAAGCCAACACATCCATCTTTCTTCTCACAAACATACTACCTACCTCTTCCCTTTTTCTCTCATCTGTACCACATCCACGCACATTAAAAGACCCAAACCTTAGGGTGCTGGTCGGAAAACTCCCAGACCCTCTTATGCCTTTGCTTTTTCTTTTAGGAATGTCCCCTGTGGGGCTACAAGGAGAAGGATGCGTAGTCCCAATCCCCGTCCCTTTCTTCTCGCCTCTTACGATCCAAGTGGAAATACTTGGTGGCAGTATTCTTTTTCCCCAGCATAGGGAAGGTAGGCGAAAAAGGAAATGAATATTCAGAGAAATTGTACAGGACAGTAACATGGGTTGGGGGACAGCATAACGGAGGGATAGTCGTAGTATAAAAGTGTCATCATTTCTCTATGAACAGAATTTTCCTCTATCACAGCCAAAATGATGTGTGGCTCTGGTCCATAGGGGCGCTCCATATAGACCCTAAAGTATCAACTGCATGCCACTTTGCCACAGTAACATGCAGCCAATACCCCAGATGGGAAAAAAAAAAATCTTTACCTTTTCCTGAAGCTTTCTCACATATCTGTCTTCCTCTTAATTAAATCCTCCCATAAGCCTTCCCCACTACACTTAACAAACTGATACCTCTGGAACTACCACATTCACATTTATCCCCTTTTCCCTTGTAAAGAGGAACTATACAGGCACTCCTCCAGTCCTCTGGTACTCTACCCTCCCATACACATGAAACAACCTCACTAACCAACCCACTATTACTGTACTTTTCTTCTTCAGACACTTTGCATGACACCCATCTAACTGAGGTGCCTTACCTGTTCTCATCATTTCAATAACTACTTGCACCTCATCGTTTCTTATTTCTCCATTTTCTTCAGTCATCACTGTCATTTTCTTAGCTCCTCCCACTGCTACTACTACTCCCTCCCTATCCTCCTCCACATTTAGCATCCCCCTAAAATACTCTGACCATCTTCCCCTTACTGTGGCCTCTTCCAGTATCATCTCTCCATCTACACCTTTTACCTTTTCTTCTCTACTTAATTCACCTCCCCTTCCTCTCTTAACTTCCCTCCAAAACATCTTTTTATTACTTTCAAACTTTTCTGTCATACTCCTCCCCCATTTTACATCTGTTCTCCTTTATCTTATATTTTGCTTTTTTCGTTTTTCTTTGTACCTCTCATATGTTTCTCTTGTCCTACTTTGCAACCAGTCCATGAATGCTTGCTTCTTCTATTCAGCAACCTTCTTCACTTCATCATCCCACCATTCACTACCCTTCCTTCTATTCCCTCCCATCCTCCTTGTTCCACACACTGTCTCTGCAGACTTTGTCACTCCTTCCTTGAGACACCCCCATTCCTCCTCCAATCCTACCTACTTACTCTATCCTTCACCAAATTCTACACTTTTCTCAGCTTGTTCTTGTACCCTCGCTCCTTTTCCTTCTCATTTAAACAGTTTACTCTAAGCACCTCCTTACCTTCTGTCCTTTTCCTCTTTCTCCATCTCAACTTACCTTCCACAAAAAATTATCTGATATTCCCCCACTCTCCCCATAGAACATGAACATCCAAAATTCATCCTACTCTTCTATTGGATACCACTGCAAAGACCATTAAAGCCTTGTCAGCCACCCTTCCATCAGCTACCCTCTCTCATGTGTAATTATGCTTAACTTTTTTTTTTTTTAATACTGTATTAGCTATCATCAACTCTTTCAAATCACACTTCCACCATGAACTCTCCACTACAATTTTTTCCTGGCACACCATACTTCCCAACCACTCTATCTACTGGTTCATCCTCTACTATAGCATTGAGATATCACATTACCACTACATTGACATTTCTCCCAAAACTATGCACTCTTTTAAATCTATCTAAAAAGCCTCCCTTTCCTCTACACTCTCCTCACTACCAGGCCCATATGGACTTAAAAAGACCCACATCTTCCTTTCCAGTTTCAACTTCATCCACATTAACCTTGAAGAAACCTCCTTCAACTCCACCAAATACTTACCTATCTCTTCACAGAAACAAGAGGACACGAATAGAAACTAAAG
Source organism: Oratosquilla oratoria (assembly GCF_046742065.1). Classification (NCBI taxonomy): domain Eukaryota; kingdom Metazoa; phylum Arthropoda; class Malacostraca; order Stomatopoda; family Squillidae; genus Oratosquilla; species Oratosquilla oratoria. The sequence goes on along the minus strand of NC_134792.1, from coordinate 46,771,265 downwards.
AAAGACAGGTACAGAAGAGACCTGAAAAAAAAAAAAATAATAAAAAAAATAAATAGCTTCCCACATAGAGTGATCGATGTCTGGAACAAACTAAACAGAGAAACAGTGAATGCCAGAACTATACATGATTTTAAGAACAAATTGGATGTGGAGCGATATGAAAACAGGTCACTACAAGCATAGCTCTCGTCCTGTAAAATACAGTGAGACCTCTCATTAATGGACGTTAATTAGCTGTGTTTGCGGTGTTTTCGCTGTGTTTGCGGTGTTTTTGGTGCTGTTGTTTAGTGGGTGCAATCACTATGCCACCCAAAAACCACTCCAAAACACCGAAAACACAGCAAAAACACCCCAAACACAGCTAATTAACGTCCATTAATGAGAGGTCTCACTGTACAACTAGGTAAATACATACTAGATAAAAAAAAAGGGGGACCATCTTCACATCAAGCCCTCACTTCCATCTGGAGGTACAGCCCTAAAGAGCTGGCACATTGTCTCCACACTGGGCCCAGGATCTGAATTAACATGACTTTTTCCTTCAAGTGATGACAGCCCAGCACTACAACTACAAAATTAAGAGAAAAAGAAGGAAAAAAAAAAAAAATGCCTCAGTAAAATGGAGGTATGCCTGACACAAAACAATATTTACATCCCTCCAGAGCTTGGTGACATTACTTACCATGAATCTAAGTAACAGTCTTTAATTTTATTAAGTGCTCATCTCCCATGGGACAAAATCCCTAAAATGTTGGGCTGCACATTTGATACACACATGGCATTTTCCCCAGACATTAAACAACTCACAGTTAAGGGAAATAAATTGAACAGTAGCAGGCACATGATTTGGAAAACAAAAAGAAACATATAAACAATTTATAAGAACTACATTTAGCTATACATCTACAACTTGGTGTCCATTAATTAAGAAAACAGACATCTTACCAAACAGCACAAAATAGATCATTAAGGGGACCAGCTGGTCAAGAATCGATGAAAATTGGGAAAAAATGAAAGAGTGGGAAAATTTGTCTACATCTGCGTATGGCAATTGACAGTCTGTATGCGGAGTATTTCATCAAAATTCGCCTTATTTTCGTAGTTATGGCAAATAAACCCCCTCCTCCCCCCAACTCGACCCCATCTCGGCCCTATGATACGTATTGGTCAGTACAATATATATATTATTGCAATAAATAACAATAATTTGTAATGATTGAGTGTTATTGCTAGTGACTTCTGGCAACTCTGTCTCTGTACCAGAGGTTATATATAGACCAGCATGGGTAGATGCCTCTGCATCCCTTGACCACTCCCTAACGATGCAGGAAGATCAAAGACAGTTGATGAGTCTGAGGAAGAAGAAACCCAAAACTGTGAAAAAAACAAAGAAATATGTAAAAGAATATGCTCCTGGAACATTCAACTGAAAACCTGGCAACAATGAGTAGTGTTGGCAACTATGACACCCTAATGTAATAACCTGCCTAAAATACAGGTGGGGACCAGGAGCCAGAAGACAGAAGATTATATGACTGGACATCAACATATATGACTAAATATGAATAAATTTTCTTCTAAATATTATCAACATTCAAACCTAAAAAACTAAATAAGGAAATGCCATGATATCCCTTATTTATATTAGTATGTAGGGGTTCAAAGTTAGTGAAAACTTTGACAGCCCATATCTCAAAACCTAAATTTTATACCTTCAAACTTCTACTCCTCCATAACTTCTTAATCAATTTCAATGAAAATTCACACATAATATATCTAAATCTGCCTGATTGATGAAATAGAACGTTTTTTTTAATATCTGAAAGGGTTAATTTTTGCCAATTTTTTTTTCCCTATTTGAAGGGGGGACGGGGTGGGAAAAAATATAAAAATTAAAATTCCACAAACTAATTTCTTTAACTAAGATTTCTCTCTTTTAGTTTGAAGGTCTGGATGAGGTTCTTTGACCATATTAATTTCATTCATGTAGAGCAATTATTATAGGAGGAGTAGCCATTTCAAAATTATCATTTTTTTTGAAAGAGAGGTGGAGGGGGCAAAACATGAAAGGGTTGCAGATTAGTTTTTTTTATTTTTTATTAGAAAAGATGTATATGGTGTTCCTAATTCCTGGCATAAATTTCTGTGCAATAACCCAATTAATAAAGATTTTCATCTTTTGATAAATGGCTGTACTAAAAACTTGTAAACTTTCTTCCTTGTACAGGGGGAAAAAACCTTTGGTATATGTATGTACAAAAAACAACAAAGAACATGTACACTTGGAAACCAAAATCCTTCCACATGAAAATGATACATACATATACCAAAGGCTTTTTTCCCCCTTATAAGGGAGGTAGCCAAAAAATAAAGGCATAAAAACCACTCCCACCCATTCCATCCCTATCACACTCCACTCCCTTCCACCCTCTTCCCTCCTTATCTTGGCACCTCCTGGATGACGGGTCATCCCTGCATCTTGTCCACTATCCTAGGTCAGAAACAGTGTTGCAAGACACAGCACATCCACAGCAAGTCTACTTCATTATTTAAATTGGCAACCCCCCCTCTCCATCCCCTCATGCAGAAAATTACAACCCACCCCTCACACAGCAATATACATATATTCCATAAATGCAACATAAATACCAGCAATATTCTACTTACATACATACACCAAGGCTTTTTCCCCCTTACAAGGGGGGTAGCCAAAAAGGGAAAGGCATAAAATCATTTCCACCCATTCCATCCCTGAATACACTCCACACCCCTCCACCCTCCCTCTTATCTGAGCACCTCCTGGATGACAGGTCATCCCTGCACCTTGTCCACTGCCCTGGGTCAGAAGCAGTGTCGCAAGACACAGCACATCCACAGCAAGGCCGCTTCATTAAATCGGCGAACCCCCCCTCTCCGTCCCCCCATTGCATAAAAGGAGAGGACGGGGAGAAATCCCTTCGGGCTGCGTCAAATTTTGCTCACACATACTACCTCACCCCCCATCCCCCCGCCCATTCCACCTCATGCAATCACAACATCATCCATATACAACCATTCTCCATTCACCCGTCTTCTGTCCTCTCCCGTCCTTCCTCAACAGACATTCCCCTCTTCCCCAAAGCCCCCTTCACCCCATCCATCCACCTCATCCTAGGACGTCCCCTCATGTTCACTCCCTCCACATCTGCCTTCCATACCTCTTTTACTAGTCTTTCTTCACTCATTCTTTCCATGTGTCCAAACCATCCTAATATTCTTTCATCAACCCTATCTCCCAGCTCCTTTTCCACCCCTGTTCTCCTCACCTCATTTCTCACTCTATCCAGCCTAGTAACCCCCATCATACTTCTCAGACACCTCATCTCAAACACATTCAAACTCCTTCTCTCTTCTTTTCTTATGTTCCATGTTTCTGCCCCATACAGTGCTGTTGGTACAATCACTCCTTCATACAGTCTCCTCTTAGCATCCATTCCCAAATGTCTATTCCTCATTACACTTTTTAATCCACCAAGACATTTACTCGCTTCTCTCAATCTACATTCTACCTCCACCTTCACTCCACCTTTTCCTGCCACATTTGCACCCAAGTATCTAAAACTATCCACTTCCTCCAGTCGCTCTCCCTTAATGCTCACTTCCAGTCTACTGCCACTTTCACCCCTTGTACATCTCATCACCTTACTTTTACCCACATTTATCTTTAGCTTTCTTCTATCACATACTCTCCCAAACTCTGCCACCAACTTCCTCAATCCCTCCTCCAATCCTGCCACAAGCGCAGTGTCGTCCGCAAACAACAGCTGGCTCACCTCCCACTTTTCTCCATTTTCTTTAACCATCTCCAATCCCTGACCCACTACCCTTGCATTTACCTCTTGCACTACCCCATCCATGTATAAGTTGAACAGCCAGGGCGACATAACGCATCCTTGATGAAGTCCCACCTTTACCTTGAACCACTCACTCTCTCCATTTCCAATCCTGACACAAGCTCTACTACTCTCATAAAAACTCTTGACAGCTCCCAGAAGCTTTCCTCCTATCCCATATATCTGCATAACCTCCCACAGTGCCTTTCTGTCTACCCTATCATAAGCCTTTTCCAGATCCATAAAAGCCCAAAAAACATCCTTCCCCTTTCCTATAGCTTTCTCACATATCTGTCTTACCACAAAGATCTGATCTACACAACCTCTACCTGATCTAAATCCACACTGTTCCTCACCAATTACTCCTTCTGTTCCTCTCCTAATCCTCTCAATCAAGATCCTCCCCTAAGCCTTCCCAACTACACTTCACAAGCTAATCCCTCTGAAACTACTACATTCACACTTGTCCCCTTTTCCCTTGTAAAGAGGAACTATACAGGCACTACTCCAGTCCTCCGGCACTCTACCCTCTCTCCAGCAAACATTAAATAACCTCACCAGCCAGTCCACCATCACTGTACCTCCCTTTTTCAGATATTCTGCATGGCATCCATCCAGACCAGGTGCCTTACCTGCTTTCATCATCTTAACAACTGCCTTCACCTCGTTCTTCCTTATTTCTCCTCACTCATCACTCTCATTTTCTTCGCATTTCCCACTGCAGCTATCTTTCCCTCCCTATCCTCTTTCACATTTAGCAACTCCCTAAAATATTCTGCCCATCTTCCCCTTACTGCCTTCTCTTCCATTATCATCTCTCTATCTGCACCTTTTACCTTTTCTTCCCTACTTGATTTGCCTCCTCTTCCTCTCTTAATTTCTTTCCAAAACATCTACTTACACATCTTAAAGAACCTGCTCCCTGTACAACAAGACATACTTACATCAGAAAAGTATCACTTCACCAAACAACCCCAGAAATCAACCTAACACAGAACTCACTGTCAATACAAATAAGAGTTTTACCAGCATACCTACATTTAGGTTGCCATCTTGCATTAAAACACCACCAACACAATCACTGTGGTGATAGACCTGTTTCCCCAGATGCAACCGCCACATAGAGAACACAGAGCACTTTATACTACACTGCCCTACACTCTTTCCATCAAGACAGCAGTACAAAATCTTCTAACTGAAGAATTTGTGGGTTGGCTGGTTTCCTGGGGGTTGCTGGTCTCTCCGTAAGACAGACCCAAGGCAATAGATTGATTAATTGGTATATAAATTAGAAAAAAAAATGCATTGTAATGAAGTTGATCATTTAGGCCTACAGAATGATCACACTGCCATCATGAAGGAGATTGAAGCAGGTTTAGAAAAAGTGCATGCCGAGGCTAGAGCATCCCAGCAAGTTGACCCAGATGGAGCAAATGTTGCTTCTGAAGAACATATACACTTTGAATCTTTTTGTAAAATCGACCAAGTGGTTCCAGGTTCTCCTGCAGATCTTGGGGTATGTAGAAGTCAGATTTGTGTCTTTAAGTAGCTGTTTTCATGCCAAACTGTCATTAATTGCTTCAGTCATTCTTTAGAATCAACTACAGATGAATTGTTAATGATGGCAACTGAATGTGATTATGAGGGGCAAGACACTTGGAAAAGTGGATTTTTGATATCTGGGGTTACATAAGGTGGTGAATGGAGGAGTGGATGTGGAAGCGAATTACAGTTAAGGAAATAGGTAAATATCTGTGAATTGAAAAGTGAGATGATTTATAGGTATTTGGGAATGAATGCATAGAGGAGGTGATTGTGTTCATGGCAATGTATAGAGCAGAGACTTAGAATGCAAGAGACTGAAAGGAACATATTGTATATAACAGAGATTGGATGTTTGAAAACTGTGTGAGGTATTTCAAGAATATGTTGAGTGAGAAATGTGGAAATAGTGGATGGAATAGATTTTGTCAGGAAACTGTTTGATAGGGCAGACCAGGGTGTTGAGGTGGTTTGGGTGCATAGAAAGAATGGCTGAGGCATACTGAGTGGAGAGCATGTGGAAACTAGAAATGAAGTAAGTACAAGAGGAAATCCTAGAATGGGGTGGATTGATGAGTTGGAAAGAGCTTTAGCTGTATATGGTATGTCAGTAGAGTATGGAAGAAGGAGATATTTGTGAATACTTTTAGCATGATTGATGATGAATTTATTTTGTATCTCCAGGGCTTGAAGGTTAATGACCTTGTTATCAAGTTTGGGTCAGTAAGTAATGAAAACTTTGAAAACCTTTCAAGCGTTGGGAGGGTAGTGCAACATTCCCAGAACAGCCCAATTAAGGTAATGTTGGAATTTGTTTTGTATTCATTTGATATATGTACCAAAAGGTGCCTTCCACCTTATGAGAGGTGGCCAGCCAACACCCTGATTTTTCCCCTCTAACTGAGCTCCTTGTGGATGAAGGGCCATTGCCTCTGACCTGGGCAGTGGGCAGGAGACAGGGATGACCATTCATCCACAAGGAGCTAAGATGGGAAAGTAACAAATGGGTAATGGATAGGAGTGGGATGGGTGCATGTCTTGGCTGGCTCCTTCCCTTATAAGGGGGAAATACCCTTTATTATGTAGATGGATAGATATTTATTAGTATATAAATTATCTTATATTTTCCATCCCACAGGTGACAGTCCAGCGTCAGGGGAAGAATGTTACTCTCACTGTTACACCAAGGGTTTGGAGTGGCAAAGGACTTCTGGGTTGTAACCTTGTTCCCTTGGATAAGCCGGACCGATGATTCTTACAAGCATACTTAAGCTACAATATGGAATGTCATTATGGTTAAGATTAGTTGAGTTTATTGAAGTAAAACTATATTTCATGGTCATTTTTTGTTTTTTTCCTACCGATTCTTTACATTATTGTAAAATATATGCAAAGATTTGGCCTGGGAACAGACATCAAATGCTCTTGATGCAACTACTGCACAAGAGGCACAGAACAGTTAATACTACAATGCCCTGCTCTCATTCTTTTCAGACAACACAAAATTTTTTCAGTGAGAGAATTATGAGCACATACCTACTTAACCCCTTCCATACGGTGCCGCACACGTAGGCGTCATGGACTTAGATCTCGGTGGCAGCAGCCAATGCCAGCTGTACGACGTGTCGTAATAATACTCGCATCATAAAATATAGTCACCGCTTATATCGATCGTTCTCTCTTCACCCGTGAATTTTGATAACCATAGAAAATGCGATTACAAAAGAATTAGAAAGAATGTCATTATGGAGGGGCGACTACAATAAATATAATCAAGACGCCGATATGGCAGCCTCGCGAATACACTCGCTCCCCATGACGCCCACGTGTGCGGCACCGTATGGAAGGAGTTAATACCCATTAATTCCCCTCCCACCTAAGCACCTCATGGATGAAGGGTCATCCCTATTCATTGCCATCCTGTTGGGTCAAAGGCAGTGCAGTGAGGCACAGCACTTCTAAAAGTATGACTGACAACTAGAGCTGGTTTATCCCCACTGATTCATTATACAGTGACCCTCCTTGTCATCCACTCAAAGTAATTTATAGAGATGAGAAGAACATCCCTTTGGACTGCATCATCCTTAGATCCATACACGGTCTACCTCCATCAACTCCTATTGTTTGCACCCACTACACTGTACCACAGACATTTGTTGTAGATCCAAGGCCACTTTTAACTCATCCATCTCATTTTTGGTTCTCCCCTTGGGTTCACTTATCTGGTTCTGCTTTCCATGTTAATTTTTCCTCACTCATATGTCCAAACAACCTTTATGATTTATTAACAGTATGTAGACAAAAAGCTAAATTCTTAGTTTCATATACAAAGGATGGAGTAAAAAATAACCTTAACATATTAATTCTTTAATAGATTTTTATATTCCACACATATTAAAGTTCTGGATATCACACTTTTAATATATTGTTAAAATAACAGTCATATATAAGAATATAAATAATATATATTTTTACATTTATACATAACTTAAACTTTGCCATAAACATTTATTTGGCAACCCAGAACCAGAGAGAAAGAGAGAGGGAGGTAGGGAGGGTGGGGGGGAGAGAGATAGATCACAGCCTCTTGTGTCACCGTTCAAAGCAATCCAAATGACCTGGAAATATTGGGGCAATTTTTCTGACTTGCACAATCCAAGTAGTTATACATTTCAAAGCAAACCACTCCACAAATGGAAGCAGCAAGCATTAATGAAGTCCTGTAAAAATGCTCTTGTACTGCCTACACTAAGGTCATTTCCCTCTCCCTCTGCTTGTTTTATGACACAGCACAGCTCCTGTAACATATAAATTTCCTGTTCATATTTTCTGATGATTTATATATACACAAAATTATATTTTTATATGTAAAGGACAGAGCATGACTTACGGCCTTCTGGAGGTGGAGATTAATAGAGAGCATCATAAAGGCATCTGAACATTTTGAATTCATTACAATTGTGTGTTGAACATTTCCATCACTTGAGGTCAGGTTTCTGTTCAAAGTAAACAATATGAAATAAATTGAGACAGTCGTTACTCATTTTACAAATTCTATTAAATGTTTGACAAATCTTATGAAACATCAAGTCAGGAGGTGCCAAGATAAGAGGGAGGGAAGTGGAGTGTGTAGGGGATGGAATGGGTGGGAGTGGTTTCTATGCCTTTTTCTTTTGGCTACCTCCTGTGTAAGGGGGGGAAAAAGCCTTTGGTATAAGTATGTATGTAGATGAAGAAATGGTTAACAAAATATTAGTCACACTAATAAAGGCCTAAACTAGAGTATGCTGCAACACTATGGTCACCCAGTACCAAAAAGAATATAAAGAAAATTTAATGAATCCTGAGAGCAGCATGAAAATGGCCCCAACACTTTCAAACCTGTCATGTGAGGAGAGATTGGCTAAATTGAAATTATTGACTTTGGAACAAAGAAGAGAAAGAGGCAACCTGCTGACCATTTACAGGATCATGAAAGGCACAGAAGTCCTTGATAGAGAGGAATTACTAAATTGGAATTAGAAAAATACAAGGGGACATGATAAGAAACTCAGAAAGGATAGTTATAGAAGAGACCTGGAGAGAGAGAGAGAGAAAGAGGAGAAGAAGAAGAAGAAGAAGAAGCAAGAAGAAGAAGCAAGAAGAAGAAGAAGCAAGAAGAAGAAGAAGCAAGAAGAAGAAGAAGCAAGAAGAAGAAGAAGAAGAAGAAGACGACGACGACGAAGAATAATCCACACAGAATGGTGGATATCTGGAACAAACTGGATAAAACAATAGTGTGTAAAAAATACACACAAATGTAAGAGCTAGACTGCAAGATACAAAGACAGGACACCATGAACATAGTTCCCCTTCTCGTAAGATACAACTAGTTAAATATCAATATGGTTGTGACTAGATCTAGGGCATACTATCACACATATTTTGATAAAAACCTATGCCAAGAAATAGTGCCAGGAACATTAAGAACGGAGTACCACAGGGCTCAGTTCTATCCCCCACATTATTTAATCTATACATGCATGACTTACCCACACCAGACACCTCAGAAATACAAATCTCTTCCTACGCAGATGACATAACAATCACATGCACACATCGTAACACAGACAAAGCTGCAGAAATAATCCAGCCTTACCTTGACACACTCAACACATGGTTCATCACAAACAGACTCAAAATAGCTCCAACCAAATCTACAGCAACACTTCTCACCAACTGGACAAAAGAACACAAATACATACCTCATCTCTACATCAACAACACTCTAATACCACACACAAACACACCGAAAATTCTTGGTGTAACATACGATACATCCATGTCTTTCAAACAACACCTCACAAACATAAAAAAACAAATGCACACCTAGACTTAACGCACTTAAGTCAATCACTGGAACAACATTTGGACAAAACGCTCAGTGATGAATTATGCGAGTCCTGCATGGGCTCCTAATCTCAGTGAGACGCACCACAACACCCTTCAAATCATACAAAACAAAGCCCTAAAAACAATTACAGGCTGCACAAATACAACACCTACAGACCATTTACACCATGAAACAAAAGTCCTCAAAGTCAAGGACCACCTCGACATGAGAGGCACACAAACACTTGCTGCAGCCACCACAAACACATCACACCCGCTACACTACATAGCAGAACACCCACACACACCAAGAAACATTAAAACTACACCCAAAGACCTTTATTATGCACAGATACTCTCTTCTCTTCCTCCACATCCATCAAATACCAGCCTCCGGAAACATATTCATAATCATATCACTCACCGCTCCATTAACACATTGAAAGACAACACACTGCTGCATGCCAGACCCCCTGATATCCACCCTTCTGAATCCTCTCTCCCACGAAAGGACAGAGTCCACTTGGCCAGACTGCGATGCGGTCACCACCCAGCACTTCTAAGCTACCAGAAGAGGCTGGACGACCATGTTGTGAACAGCTGCCCAGGATGTAACGCTTCACCCCATACCATACAACACATAATGGAAGACTGCATTATACACAATCATGCACGCAAACAACACAACATACACTCTATAAAGGATTTGTGGGAAAACCCAGTTTCGGCTGTGGCCTTCCTTGGGGAGACGGGACTGCTCGGACAGACAGTCTAGGGAACAACAACAACAACAACAGACTTTGTCCAATAGCTGCCACAATCAAACCCTCCTTAACCTCTACATTTAATAAAGTCCTGAAATACTCTTCATTTCCATTAACATCTGTCTGTTTGCACCCTTTACCTTTTATTCTTTACCTAAATCACCTCCCCTACTTGTTTCATTTCCTTCCAAAACATTTTTTTATTCTTTTCAAAATTCTCCATGAAACACCTATCTCACTTTACATCTGTTCTCTCCTTTGCATCCTCTCTCTTTCAATTTGCTTCTACTCTTTTCCTTCTGTACATCTTGTATACTTCCCTAGATCTACTTTACAACCAAGATTCGTATGCTCACTTCTTTTCATCCAGCTCTGCCTTCACCTTTTCATCCCACCATTTGCTGTCTCTTCTTATTCCCATATATCATCTTTGTGCACTTTAGCACTTATACCTTTAAACATACCCATTTTCACTCTACTCCTGTTTTTCTTTTGTCCTTCACTACCTTCCATACTTCCCTCAGCTTCTACTGTTCTTTCTCACTTTCCCTTTATTCAATTTACCTAGAGAACTCTGCTTTCCTCCTTTTATCTCCACTCTTAATTTCCCTCCCTTTTCCTCCACTTTCAACTTCCCTTCTATCTAATAATGATCTGACGGTCCCCTCCTCTCCCTTGAATACATTCATGTCCAGAACTCTCCTAAGCCTCCCCTTTGAGTACCACTATATAGTCCATTAATACCCTTTTGATCAACCTCACATTTACCACCTTGTCCCATGTATACTTATGTTTGCTTCTCTTTTTAAACATTATGTTCTCTATCACATCTGTAATGTCTCCCCAATATAGTTTACCCAACACCCTGTATTTTCCTACTACTCCATCTACTGGTTCTCTTAATAAACATTGAGCTCTCCCACCACCCTATTTGCCATCTCCTTTTCCACCCTTGCTCTCCACCACACTTCTTACTCTATCCAACCATGCAATCCCCACCATACCTCTCAGTCAACTGATCTCAAACACATTTAAACTTCTCTCCTCTGCCCTTCTCAAAACTCCAAGTCTCCGCCCCACAGCATCACCAGCACAACCAACCCCTTCACATATACCCTCTCTGCATCCACTTCCAGATGCCCACTTCCCATGACACCTGTCAATCCCCCAAGACATCTACTTGCTTCTCTCAATCTACAATCCACCTCCACCCCAACTCCTCTACTTCCTGCCACATGTGACACTAAGTACTTAAAATCATCCACTTCCTTCAGCCTCTCTCCTTGTACACCTCATCACCCCATTTTACCCACACCTACTTTCAATTTTCTACTATCACATAGCTTCCCAAATTCCATCACACAACTGCTTGAGTCATCCCTCTGGCCCCACTGCAAGTGTAGTGTTGTCCACAAACAACTTGCCCACACCCACCACCATCTCCAGTCCCCCACCCACCACCCTCACACCATCCTACCTATGCATACACACTACTTTAAATAAATCCAATATACCTCCTTTACCTTTTCACTTTTCTCACTTCTAGGACTATATGCACTTACAAAAACCCATACCTCCCATCCCAATTTCATCTTTGTCCACATTATCCTCATGGACACTTCCTTCCACTCCACTACACACTTACCAAAGTACAGCTCCTTCTCTGCTTCATCCCCTTGTCACTCCAGTCACCTTTTCTACCACATTCCCAAACCCCAACACACTCTTCCCTTTCAATTTAGTATCATTCAATGCTCACACTATCTGTATACAAACATACTACCGATCTTTTCCCTTTTACTCTAACCTGTACCACATCCATACACATTTAACCCCTTCACTACAGGCCAAAATCTCGCGGGCAGCATCAGCTGCCAGACGTGTGATGTTGCGTCATAATACTCGCATTATAAAAAATGAAGTTACTGCTGTATTGCTCGTTCTCTTTCACCCGTGAATTTTCATAACCATAGAAAATATGATGAAGCCAGTTTACAGAGTATGGGGGTCACGCAGGTACAACTACAATATATATAATCAAGAGGCCGATATCGGCATCCTCGTGTATCCACTTCCTCCTCATGACCCCTACGTAGGCATCATCGTATTGAAGGGGTTAATGATCTAATTACTAGGGCTCTGGTTGAAGTCCTTCCTGACTCTCTTATGCCTCGACTTTTAGTAGGAGAAAATTACAGTGGGGTACCCTTATAGCCCTCATTGTCCCATTCAGTCACCTTCTACAACATATATGGGATTACAGTTGCAGCCTTCTTTTCCCCACTAATACAGACTAGATACTACTTTTACATGGAGCCAAGAATGGGAAATGAAGTTCATTGCCAAAAAAATGGAAACTAATAAAAATGGGCAACAGCAGCAAAAGACCATTCTTAAACTATTTCTTAGGGAAAGAACATATTACAAAAGCAAAAGAGGAGAAAGATTTGGGAGAGACATACAGACTGCTACAGAAGATTAAAATGACTTTTCACTATATGAATGAAAAAATGAAAAAACTCATTGACTGATGTAGTGGTATGATCCCCACAGAGTGAAGGATATAATCAAGATTGAGTGAATACAAAGGGAAGCTACCAAACTGGTCCTTAGCCTGGCAGATAAACCATATAAGGAAAGACTAAAAGCGGTGGGTCTGCCAACTTTGAAAGATCGAAGAAAAAGAAGTGATATGATTACAGTATTCAGGTCACTAAAGGAGATAGGTTGCATTGACAGAAGAGATCTCTTGATTAAGAATGGGAGGGCTGAGGTCATGGGGACAAATTAAGAAAGATCACATGTCTCAAGGATGTGATGAAATACAGTTTTCCATATAGATGCATAAATACTTGGAATAGCTTAGGTGATATTGCCCAAGCTGGAATAATACATAAATTCAAATCTAAATATGATCTAAAATCTAAATATGATAACTGAAAATCAAGGATACAGATTAAGTTGGAACTGTACATGAACATGAGACTAAGCATGATAAATTCGAGAGTAGGATATGAGATCCAATGAGCATTGCTCCTTTCCTGTATACTACAGTTAGGTAAATACAGATGGGTCATGAGGGGACGGAGATGGGGGTGTCACTGATTAAATAAAGTGGCTTTGCTGTGGATGTGCTGTGTCTTACTGCATTGCTTGTGACCCTGGGCACTGGGTGAGATGCAGGGATGACCCATCATCCAGGAGGAGCCAAGAAAAGAGGGAGGGAAAGGTGGTGAATGGGAGTGGGTGGAAGTGGAATTATGCCTTTTGACTTTAGCTACCTCCCTTGTAAGGGAGAAAAAGCCCTTGGTATATGTGTATACAGAGGGGTCAGGAAGAAGTAGAGTTGTAGAAGTGATAAAGAACAAGTTTAGGGTGACAGCATAAAGGAGGGCAGTGGTAGTACAAAAGTATTATCGATCCTTTATGATAGAGATTTTATAATAACATATCAGGTTTAACAATTATGTTTTTAAGTGCACAATGGGTCAGTAGAATTAATTTTGTGTATTAATAAAAATGGTTTGGACACATGGAAAGAATGAGTGAAGAAAGACTAGTAAAAGAGGTATGGAAGGCAGATGTGGAGGGAGTGAACATGAGGGGACGTCCTAGGATGAGGTGGATGGATGGGGTGAAGGGGGCTTTGGGGAAGAGGGGAATGTCTGTTGAGGAAGGAAGGGAGAGGACGGAAGACAGAGGTGAGTGGAGAATGGTTGTATATGGATGATGTTGTGACTGCATGAGGAGGAATGGGCGGGGGGGTGGGGGGTAGTATGTGTGAGTAAATTTTGACGCAGCCCGAAGGGATTTCTCCCCATCCTCGCCTTATATGCAAAGGGGGACGGAGAGGGGGGGGGTAGCCGATTAAATGAAGCGGCCTTGCTGTGGATGTACTGTGTCTTGCGACACTGCTTCTGACCCAGGGCGGTGGGCAGGGTGCAGGGATGACCCGTCATCCAGGAGGTGCTCAGATGAGAGGGAGGGTGGGAGGGGTGTGGAGTGTATTTAGGGATGAAATGGGTGGGAGTGTTTTTATGCCTTTCCCTTTTTGGCTACCTCCCTTGGAAGGGGGGAAAAGCCTTGGTATATGTATGTATGTATTAATAAAAGTCATTCCACCAAATGCACAAATGACCTCTATATGACAAAAATCTCATTATGAAAGAAAAGGGAAATACCTATGCCGATCATGATATTTGGCTTGTAGAACTCTAGCCAAACTTTGATACCATTGTAAAGGTTTGGACAAAAGTGGCAAAAGTTGGTCATCCATTGAACTCAGCACCTGTCTGTTGACTAGCTTAAGCAATTCACTGAATTCTCCAAATGTCAAACCACTCCCAGCCTGAAAAATTGGGGAGTGTAAATATTTTAGAAATATTTATAAAACTGGCTGTTTATTTCATTTATATGCCTCTATGAATAACATACTACCTGGTCACGAGGAATTTTCTGCCACAGTAAGTCTCGCCTGTAAATAAATTTAGTCTTAATTATCACTTAGCTTGTTATCAAAATCTATGGGAAAATAATTATACAGCAACACCATAAATAATTCTTTTGAGAACACAGAAAACTAATAGCCAATGACAATACAATTAAGACATACAAATGTGTCGTATCTACTTACAACTGCAAGTGAATTAAGAAATACATTTATATAAACCTGTGTTGATAAACTGGGTAGGCTAAAGATAATCTCTACCTTGAAATATATTAATTACTGTGTATATAACCCATTCATACATAAATATGTAAATAAAGTTCTTACCTGCAATGAATTTTTGCCTGGTCAATGATGTGAAGAATCCGTGAACGAGCAGCATTTGCTTGTTTTAATAGGGTTGTCTGCATTATTTCCTCATACAATGAATAATAGGCTAAATAGTTGACACTTTCCAACCTTGATGGAGAAAAAATACATAAATAAACCATCCACTTATAAGAACTTTATATTTACCTATATATATACATACATATACCAAAGGCTTTTCCCCCTTACAAGGACGGTAGCCAAAAAACAAAGGCATAAAATCCATTCCCACCCATTCAATCCCCACATACTCCACTTCCATCCACCCCCCTCCTTCCCTGCATCTCACCCACTGCCCTGGGTCAAAAGCAGTGTCGCAAGACAGGGCACATCCATGGCAAGGCCGCTTCATTAAATCGGCAATCCCCCCTCTCTGTCACCTTATGCAAAAATGGAGATGGTGGCAGCATCAATTTATTTTTTACATCTCCACCCCCCCATCCACTCCCTTTCATGCACAACAGCATCATCCATACACAACCATTCTCCATTCACCCCTATCTTCTGTCTTCTCACGTCCTTCCTCAACAGACATTCCCCTCTTTCCATATCTATCCATCTCATTCTTGGTCACCCCTCCTTTTACCTCTGCCTTCCACACATCTTTTAATAACCGTTCTTCACCTCTTGGTGTGTGCATGTGTATATATATATTATATATTATATATATATATATATATATATATATATATATATATATATATATATAGTGGATAATTTTAGATACTTGGGTGCAAATGTGGCAGGAAAGGGAGGAGTGGAGGTACAAATATAGATGGAGAGAAGCGAGTAAATACCTTGAGGGATTAAAAAGTGTAATGAGAAACAGACATTTGTGAATGGATGCTAAGAGGAGATTGTATGAAGGAGTTATTGTGCTGACAGCATTGTATGGGGCAGGAATATCGAACATAAGAGAGGAGGAGAGGAGGAGTTTGAATGTGTTGAGATGAGGTGCCTGAGAAGTATGACAGCAGTTACTAGGCTGGATAGAGTGAGGAATGAGGTGAGGTGGAGAACAGGGTTGATGAAAGAGTGTTGGGATGGTTTGGACACATGAAAAGAATGAGTGAAGAAAGACTAGTAAAAGAGGTGTGGAAGGCAGAGGTGTGGGGAGTGAACATAAGGGGGTGACCTAGGATGAGATGGATGGGGTAAAAGGGGCATTGGGAAAGAGGGGAATGTTTGTTGAGGAAGGACAGGAGAGGACAGAAGATAGCGATGAATGGAGAATGGTTGTGTATGGATGATGTTGTGATGCATGAAAGGGAGTGTGTGGAGAATGGGGGGTGAGGGAGTATGTGTGAGAAATAAATTGATGCAGCCCAAAGGGATTTCTCACCATCTCCTTTTCTGCATGAGGGGATGGAGAGGGGGGTTTGCCAATTTAATGAAGTGGCCTTGCTGTGGATGTGCTGTGTTTTGTGACATTGCTTCTGACCCAGGGCAGTGGGCGAGATGTAGGGATGACCTGTCATCCACGAGGTGTCAAGATAAAAGGGAGGGAAGAAGGTGCAGTGGAGTGGAGTATGCTGGGATGGAATAGGTGGGAGTGGTTTTTATGACTTTGTTTTTTGGCTACTTCCCTTGTAAGGGGAGGACTGGAGGAATGCCTGTATAGTTCCATTATACAAGGGAAAAGGAGACAAGTGTGAATGTAGTACCGTAGTTTCAGAGGGATCAGCTTGTTAAGAGTAGTTGGAAAGGCTTATGGGAGGGAGGGTTTTGATTCAGAGGATTAGGAGAGGAACAGAGTGGGTTTAGGACAGGTAGGGGTTGTGTGGATCAGATTTTTGTGGTAAGACAGATATGTGAGAAAGCTATAGGGGAAGGTAAGGATTTTTTTGGGGTCTTTTATTGATGTGGAAAAGGCTTATGATAGGGTAGACAGGAAGGCATTGTGGGAGGGATTGCAGATATATGGGATAGGAGGAAAGCTGTTAAGAGCAGTCAAGAGTTTTTATGAAAGTAATAAAAAGATGTTTGGAAAGAAATTAAGAGAGGAAGAGGAGGCGAATCAAGTAGAGAAGAAAAGGTAAAAGGTGCAGATGGAGAGATGATAATGGAAGAGAAGGCAGTAAGAGGAAGATGGGCAGATTATATTAGGGAGTTGCTAAATGTGAAGGAGGATAGGGAGGGAAAGATAGCTGCAGTGGGAAGTGCTAAGAAAATGACCGTGATGAGTGAGGAAAATGGAGGAGAAATAAGGAAGGATGAAGTGAAGGCAGTTGTTAAGATGATGAGAGCAGGTACGGCACCTGGTCTGGAAGGATGCCATGCAGAATGTCTAAAAAAAGGATGTACAGTGATGGTGGACTGGCTGGTGAGGTTATTTAATGTTTGTTGGAAAGAGGGTAGAGTGCTGGAGGAATGCCTGTATAGTTCCACTTTGCAAGGGAAAAGGGGACAACTGTGAGTGTTGTAGTTTCAGAGGGATTAGCTTGTTAAGTGTAGCTGGGAAGGCTTATGGGAGGATCTTGATTGAGAGGATTAGGAGAGGAACAGAGGGAGAAACTGGTGAGGATCAGTGTGGATTTAGGGCAGGTAGAGGTTGCATAGATCAGGTTTTGTGGTAAGACAGATATGTGAGAAAGCTATAGGTAAGGGGAAGGATGTTTTTTGGGCTTTTATGGATGTGGAAAAGGCTTATGACAGGGTAGACAGAATGGCACTGTGGGAGGTTTTGTAGATATATGGGATAGGAGGAAAGCTTCTAGGAGCTGTCAAGAGTTTTTATGAGAGTAGTAGAGCATGTGTCAGGATTAGAAATGGAGAGAGTGAGTGGTTGTAAAGGTGGGACTTCGTCAGGGATGTGTTATGTTGCCCTGGCTGTTCAAACTATACATGGATGGGGTGGTGTGAGAGGTAAATGCAAGGGTGGTGGGTCAGGGACTGGAGATGGTTAAAGAAAATGGAGAAAAGTGGGAGGTGAGCCAGCTGTTGTTTGCAGATGACGCTGTGCTTGTAGCAGGATCAGAGGAGGTATTGAGGAAGTTGGTGACAGAGTTTGGGAGAGTGTGTGAGAGAAGAAAGTTGAAGATAATTGTGGGTAAAAGTAAGGTGATGAGATGTACAAGGGGTGAAAGTGGCAGCAGACTGGAAGTGAGCATTAGGGGAGAGTGACTGGAGAAAGTGGATAGTTTTAGATACTTGGGTGTGAATGTGGCAGGAAAGGGTGGAGTGGAGGTGGAGGTAGAATGTAGATTGAGAGAAGCGAGTAAATGCATTGGTGGACTAAAAAGTGTAATGAGGAATAGACATTTGGGAATGGATGCTAAGAGGAGATTGTATGAAGGAGTGATTGTGCCAACAGCACTGTATGGAACATAAAAGAGGAAGAGAGAAGGAGTTTGAATGTGTTTGAGATGGGGTGTCTGAGAAGTATGATGGGGGTTACTAGGCTGGATAGAGTGAGAAATGAGGTGAGGAGGAGAACAGGGGTGCTAAGGGAGTTGGGAGATATGGTGGATGAAAGAGTATTGGGTTGGTTTGGACACATGGAAAGAATGAATGAAGAAAGACTAGTAAAAGAGGTATGGAAGGCAGATGTGGAGGGAGTGAACATGAGGGGGCGACCTAGGATGAGATGGATAGATGGGGTGAAAGGGGCTTTGGGGAAGAGGGGAATGTCTGTTGAGGAAGGACGGGAGAGAACAGAAGACAGGAGTGAATGGAGAATGGTTGTATATGGATGATCTTGTGATGCATGAGGTGGAATAGGTGGGGGGATGGGGGTGAGGTAGCATGTGTGAGAAAAATTTGATGCAGCCTGAAGGGATTTCTCCCTGTCTTCTCTTTTTCTGCATGAGGGGACAGAGAGGGTGGGTTGCTGATTTAATGAAGTGGCCTTGCTGTGGATGTGCTGTGTCTTGTGACACTGCTTCTGACCCAGGGCAATGGACAAGATGCAGGGATGTCCCATCATCCAGGAGGTGCCAAGATAAGAGGGAGGGTAGAGGGTGGAGGGGAGTGGAGTGTATTAGGGATGGAATGGGTGGGAAGGGTTTTTATGCCTTTGTTTTTTTTGCTATCTCCTTTGTAAGGGGGAAAAAGCCTTTGGTATATGTATGTAGTAGAGCATGTGTTAAGATTAGAGATAGAAAGAGCAAGTGATTTGAGGTAAAGGTGGGACTTTGTCAGGGATGTGTTTTGTTGCCCTGGTTGTTCAACTTATACATGGATGGGGTGGCATGAAAGGTAAATGCAAGGGTAGTGGGTCAGGGATTGGTGATGGTTAAAGAAAATAGAGAAAAGTGGGAGATAGCCAGCTGTTGATTGCTGATGACACTGCACTTGTAGCAGGATCAGAGAAGTGATTGAGGAAGTTAGTGACAGAATTTGGGAAGGTGTGCAAAAGAAGGAAGTTAAGGATAAATGTGGGTAAAATTAAGGTAATGAGATATACAAGGGGAGAAAATAGCAGCAGACTGGAAGTGATTATTAAGGGAGAGCAATTGGAGGAAGTGGATAGTTTTAGATAATGGGTGCAAATGGGGTGGGAAAGGAACGAGTGGAGGTGGAGGTAGAATGTAGATTGAGAGAAGTGAGTAAATACCTTGGGGGATTAGAAATTGTAGTGGGAAATAGACATTTGGGAATGGATGCTAACAGGAGATTGTATAGAGTGACTGTGCCGAGAGCACTGTATGGGGCAGAAAGATGTAACAAGAGAGGAAGAGTGGAGGAGTTTGAATGTGTTTGAGATGAGGTGCTTGAGAATTATGATGGTGGTTACTAGGCTGGACAGAGTGAGAAATAAGGAGGTGACAAGGAGAATGGGGTGGAAAGGGAGTTGGGAGATAGGGTTGATGAAAGAGTACTGGGATGGTTTGGACACATGGAAAGATTGAGTGAAGAAAGACTAGTAAAAGAGGTGTTGAAGGCAGAGGTGGAAGGAGTGAACATGAGGGGTCGACCTCGGATGAGATGGATGGATGGGATAAAAGGGACATTGGGAAAGAGGGGAATGTCGGTTGAGGAAGGACGGGAGAGGACAGAAGATAGTGGTGAATGGAGAATAGTTGTGTATGGATGATGCTGTGATGCATGAGGGGGAGTGGGTGGGGGATGGGGGTGAGGGAGTATGTGTGAGAAATAAATTGATGCAGCCTGAAGGGATTTCTCCTGGTTTTCTTTTCTGCATGAGGGGACAGAGGGGGGTTGCCGATTTAATGAAGCAGCCTTGCTGTGGATGTGCTGCACCTTGCAACACTGCTTCTGACCTAGGGCAGTGGACGAGATGCTGGGATGACCCATCATCCAGGAGATGCCAAGATAAGAGGGAGGGAAGAGGGTGAAGGGGAGTGGAGTATGTTAGGGATGGAATGGGTGGGAGTGGTTTTTATACCTTTGGTATATGTATGTGTGTGTGCATATATATATATATACCAAAATGGCTCTTCCCCCTTACAAGAGGGTGACCAAGTCAAAGCATACATCCACCCTACACCCACATCCATTCAAAACCCTTTTGTTGTCCTTTCCATCTTCACATCTTGTGGAATTAGAGTTATCCTTCCCTTCCACAGCAATGTGGCAACTCCCTGCCTCCCACAGCTGTCATCCACTCAAAAAAAGTATGGATGAGACAAAAACATCCATTTTGCACTGTCTTCCTTGCTCAACAGACATTCCTCATATGTACAATTCCCCCTTCATTTCATTCATCCACTTCAATTCTGGTCTCCCCCCAAGTTCACTCTATTCACTTCTGCTTTCTTCACTCCTTTTCTTTGCTAGGATTTACTCAGTTATTGTTTCCATATGCCCAAACCATCTCATCATTCATACATACATACATATACCAAGGCTTTTTCCCCCTTACAAGGGAGGTAGCCAAAAAGAAAAAGGCATAAAATCCTTCCCACCCATTCCATCCCTGAATACACTCCACACCCCTCCACCCTCCCTCTCATCTTAGCACCTCCTGAATGACGGGTCATCCCTGCACCTTGTCCACTGCCCTGGGTCAGAAGCAGTGTCGCAAGACACAGCACATCCACAGCAAGGCCGCTTCATTAAATCGGCGACCCCCCCTCTCTGTCCCCCCATTGCATAAAATGAGAGGACGGGGAGAAATCCCTTTGGGCTGCGTCAAATTTTGCTCACACATACTACCTCACCCCCCATCCCTTCCACCTCATGCTATCACAACATCATCCATATACAACCATTCTCCATTCACCCCTGTCTTCTGTCCTCTCCCGTCCTTCCTCAACAGACATTCCCCTCTTCCCCAAAGCCCCCTTCACCCCATCCATCCACCTCATCCTAGGACGCCCCCTCATGTTCACTCCCTCCACATCTGCCTTCCACACCTCTTTTACTAGTCTTTCTTCACTCATTCTTTCCATGTGTCCAAACCATCCTAATATTCTTTTATCAACCCTATCTCCCAACTCCCTTTCCACCCCCGTTCTCCTCCTCACCTCCTCATTTCTCACTCTATCTAGCCTAGTAACCCCTATCATACTTCTCAGACACCTCATCTCAAACACATTCAAACTCCTTCTCTCTTCTTCTCTTATGTTCCATGTTTCTGCCCCATACAGTGCTGTTGGCACAATCACTCCTTCATACAGTCTCCTCTTAGCATCCATTCCCAAATGTCTATTCCTCATTACACTCTTTAATCCACCAAGGCATTTACTCGCTTCTCTCAATCTACATTCTACCTCCACTTTCACTCCACCTTTTCCTGCCACATTTGCACCCAAGTATCTAAAACTATCCACTTCCTCCAGTCGCTCTCCCTTAATGCTCACTTCCAGTCTACTGCCACTTTCACCCCTTGTACATCTCATCACCTTACTTTTACCCACATTTATCTTTAGCTTTCTTCTATCACATACTCTCCCAAACTCTGCCACCAACTTCCTCAATCCCTCCTCCGATCCTGCCACAAGCGCAGTGTCATCTGCAAACAACAGCTGGCTCACCTCCCACTTTTCTCCATTTTCTTTAACCATCTCCAATCCCTTGCCCACTACCCTTGCATTTACCTCTCGCACCACCCCATCCATGTATAAGTTGAACAGCCAGGGTGACATAACGCATCCTTGACGAAGTCCCACCTTTACCTCGAACCACTCACTCTCTCCATTTCCAATCCTGATACAAGCTCTACTATTCTCATAAAAACTCTTGACAGCTCCCAGAAGCTTTCCTCCTATCCCGTATATCTTCATAACCTCCCACAGTGCCTTTCTGTCTACCCTATCATAAGCCTTTTCCAGATCCATAAAAGCCCAAAAACATCCTTCCCCTTTCCTATAGCTTTCTCACATATCTGTCTTACCACAAAGATCTGATCTACACAACCTCTACCTGTCCTAAATCCACATTGTTCCTCACCAATTACTCCTTCTGTTCCTCTCCTAATCCTCTCAACCAAGATCCTCCCATAAGCCTTCCCATCATTCATGATCTACCTTATTGACCAGCTCTTTTCCATCCCACCACTGCTTTCTTCATATCTACTCCATACAGCCCCTTGGGCATAACTACTCCTTCATACAATCTTCTGTGTTCATCCCCAGATACCTATTTCTCATGAAGCTTTTCATTCCATGACTCCCAGGTCAACCTAATGCTATAAAAGAATAGAAAAGTATGATACCAACCTTATGCCAATATAAGACTGCACTGGAAGTAGAGAATCTCTAGAAGAACTAGTGTCTCTACTGCTTGCACCATTACTGACGTCATCTTTGTCCTCATATTCTCCATCATTGGATCCTGTTGGAATGTGAGGGAATGACAATATACTGCAAAAGTCATATAAATGCAATGTAGTATTAAAATCTAGTTGCTAATATCTAAGTTTTTCTTCTGAATACAGTGCAGCAGAATCATAGAGGGTAATGTGAAGGATAGTGTTGACAACTGGTGCCTGTTTCCCCCTCCTGCTACTATAAGCCAGTGAGATAAAAATAGTCCCACACTAATACAACAGACAACAGTTCAAAATTTCTTACCAAAGAGACTTATGGAATTGACCTGAGTACCACTGGCAACCATTAAGGCAATTGGTTTCCAGTGAGTGAAACTCAAGTAATCATGTACTACTATTTTTCTCCCATCTTGAGTAAATTTTCCTATCAAGGGGGTTGTTTACTAAACATCACCAATAGGTTCATCTAATCTCCAAAACCAAAGGGTGGAAAGGATGAGGATAGTTTTCATGTTCCTATGTATAACCCAAATTGAGAGAGAATACATCCATTCATACATACATACTCTCTATCTATATACCAAAGGCATTTTCCCCCTAATGAGGGAGGTAGCCAAGTTAAAGGCATGTACCCACTCCCATCCACCACCCTTGTCTCCCTCTCATCTTAGCTCCTCATAGATAAAGGGTCATCCCTGTCTCCTGCCGAAGGCCTGGGTCAAAAGCAATGCAGCAAGGCACAGCACATCCACAGCACAGTTGGTTCACTTACATGGTGACCTGTTCTTCATTCCCTCACGTGGAAAAGAGAGAAGACAGGGACAAATCCCTTCAAGCTGTGTCACAATATCATTTTCATCCACACACAACCACTCCTCCCTCTTTCTTCCTTGTTCAACATAGAGAAGAGAGAATATGGGGAGGAAATCCCTTTGGTCTGCATCAAAATATCATCCATACATAGCCATTTTCCACTCACTCCTATCCCCTTCCTTACTCAACCCCCTTTCACTCTATCCATCCATCTCATCCTCAGTAGTTCCCTGAAGTTCACACCATCCACCTCTGGTATCCACACCTCTTTTGCTAATCTTTCTTCACTAATTCTTTCCATGTGTCCAAAGTATTCCAATACTTTTCCATCAGCTCTATCTGCCATCTCCTTTTCCACCCCTGTTCTCCGTCTCACCTCCTTATTTCTCACTCTACCCAATCTTGTAATCCCAACCATACTTCTCAGACACTTCACCTTAAACACATTTAAACTTCTCCTTTCTGCCTATCTTAAATTCGAAGTCTTTGCCCCATAGTGTTGTCAGCACAATCACCCCTTCATATAATCTTCTCTTAGTATCCATTCCCAGATGCCTATTTCTCATGATACTTTTTAATCCCCTAAGGCATTTACTTACTTCTCTCAATATAAGAACATAAGAATGAAGGAGACAGCAAGAGATGATAAGGCCTACACTAGGCAGCTCCATATCCATCGCCACCTGTCATCCCCATCCATAAAGTTGTCTAATCGTTTCTTAAAACAACTGATAGTTTCAGCGCTTACTACATGGTTACTAAGTTTATTCCATTCGTTGACCACCCTATTAGTAAACCAATTCTTGCCTATTTCATTTTTAAATCTAAATTTGTCCAGTTTATAACCATTACTGCGAGTCCTCAATCTTCAATTTATCTCCATCCCCTCTACTCCATTTCCTGACACATGTGACCTCAAATACAACTGTTCACTTCCCATATAATACAACTAGGTAGTC
This sequence comes from Oratosquilla oratoria, assembly GCF_046742065.1. Classification (NCBI taxonomy): domain Eukaryota; kingdom Metazoa; phylum Arthropoda; class Malacostraca; order Stomatopoda; family Squillidae; genus Oratosquilla; species Oratosquilla oratoria. Next base: position 46,746,456 of record NC_134792.1, on the reverse strand, counting down.
TGGAAGTGAGCATTAAGGGAGAGCGACTGGAGGAAGTGGATAGTTTTAGATACTTGGGTGCAAATGTGGCAGGAAAAGGTGGAGTGAAGGTGGAAGTAGAATGTAGATTGAGAGAAGCGAGTAAATGCCTTGGTGGATTAAAAAGTGTAATGAGGAATAGACATTTGGGAATGGATGCTAAGAGGAGACTATATGAAGGAGTGATTGTGCCAACAGCACTGTATGGGGCAGAAACATGGAACATAAGAGAGGAAGAGAGAAGGAGTTTAAATGTGTTTGAGATGAGGTGTCTGAGAAGTATGATGGGGGTTACTAGGCTGGATAGAGTGAGAAATGAGGAGGTGAGGAGGAGAACAGGGGTGGAAAGGGGGTTGGGAGATAGGGTTGATGAAAGAGTATTAGGATGGTTTGGACACATAGAAAGAATGAGTGAAGAAAGACTAGTAAAAGAGGTATGGAAGGCAGATGTGGAGGGAGTGAACATGAAGGGATGTCCTAGGATGAGGTGGATGGATGGGGTGAAGGGGGCTTTGGGGAAGAGGGGAATGTCTGTTGATGAAGGACGGGAGAGGACAGAAGACAGGGGTGAATCGAGAAGTGTTGTATATGGATGATGTTGTGATGCATGAGGTGGAATGGGCGGGGGGATGGGGGTGAGGTAGTATGTGCGACACTGCTTCTGACCCAGGGCAGTGGGCAAGGTGCAGGGATGACCCATCATCCAGGAGGTGCTAAGATGAGAGGGAGGGTGGAGGGGTGTGGAGTGTATTCAGGGATGAAATGGGTGGGAATGATTTTATGCCTTTTCCTTTTTGGCTACCTCTCTTGTAAGGGGGAAAAAGCCTTGGTATATGTATGTAATTCCCTGCCCATTACCCTTGCATTTACCTCCCATACCATCCCATCCATGTACACATTGAACAGCTGTGACAACATGACATGACCCTGATGCAGCCCACCTTTACCTCAAACCACTTGTTCTCTACATTTCCACTCACTTTTCCCTAACCGCATGTATCTGCAATACCTCCCACAGTGCCTTCCTGTCTACCCTCTCATAAGCCTTCTCCAAATACATAAGGTTAAAAACATCTTTACCTTATTCCAAACCCTTTTCACAAATCTGCCTTACCACAAAAATCTGATCCATACATCTTCTACCTTTCCTAAATCTACACTACTCTTCACCAGTTAATCCCTCTGTTCCTCTCCTAATCCTCTCAATCAAAACCCAGTGCTCCCATAAAGAAAAAATGGAGAACAGAAAATGTATAGTGACCTGTGTGGTTATTAGAGCTGTTGGTCTGATCAACATTTTTTGCCAATGACACCATCTTAAAATTTCCCATCTTCTTCTCAACATTACTGTTTGGAAACAATTCCCTGCAAAAGAAATTAAATTAGACACAAGGTATTATAAAACTATTTTGACTATTCCACAAAACTTTCATGACACAAACTGTAAGACTAAAACCAACAAACCTTCTACTTGTAAGTATCACATAAAATTTCAAGTGAAGAATATGGCTTTGACTTTCAGGACCATTGGCAGCAGCACTAGCATCATGGGACACCAAGAGTGTCACATCATACTCATCTGACATTTTTTGCTCATTGGCATCTTTATAATGAATTGGACATGTCTCAGTGTGAACAAGAACAAATTCTGTGTACTGTAAAAAGACAAGAAGAAAAAAGAAAACATTACATTGTACACATTACCTCTGTGTACAAATTTGAAACTATAATTTTCTAGAGTCACCCAATTGAAAAGAAAAGCATCTACCATTAAAGTGAGAAAAACTAGTTACGAAACTGAGAAAAATATCATACCATATCAGCAGTTGGGTCAATGACTATGGGTGTCATCCTGAGCACCTTCATATTATACTGTTTCTCTCGTGCGAGCAAGTAGTTATATAACTGTTCTCCAGGAGTCCAGGTATCATCAACTGTTAGCTCACCTAAAGGAATACAACAATCTTAATTTCAAATTCTTTAAATTGTTAGCCATTATATAACAAATATTTTGGTACACTAAATACCTCTTTGTTTTTAGAACAAGTATGCAAAAACAAGATAATTTCCCTGCATGTCCTTACCAGAATGAATCATGTTGCGGGCAAAATTTGGCCCCTTATTGTAATACTTGATAAAATCTGAGAGGCATGATGAAAGGTGGTAGCCTGGGGTAAAGAGCAGCTGACGATCAGCAACATATGAGCAGATGGCACGTAGATGGTAATCATAGGTGAAGGAATGCATGTGCAACAGGATTTTCACATTATCACATTCGTCCAAGAAAAAGTTCACTGCAAACTTTACAAAGAAAAAACAAGATTAAATAAGAAATGTATAATGGTAACCAAATATGAACTAATTTTCAATATATCATACATTAATATGAATTGTCTTACACAAGTATAAGTACCAAACCAGTTTAGTGCTGTAAACTACAAATTACTAGCAATTCTTTGCACGCACACATCATCCCACTGATTAAGTAAAATTATACTATGATCTTAGTGGAAGACTAATAGCAAGGAGGTAAATTGGGAAGAATGGGAATCATGCAGTAATGAAAATTCCTGGGTAATACTTTCTTAAATACTGTAATGAACACAATGATCTGATGGGTAAAATATATGACATGAGTGAAAGAAGATACTCCAGCAAAACTGGTACTACTACTACTACTGGCAGGAGAGAGAGCTCATGCAGTGGGTGAATTCCATTTGGTAAAGGCAATACAGAGCTCAGAAATTAACCATACAGTATACACAAGTAGAACTTCATTTGCAATAACCAGAACATCTGTCCTTTGGGATAATATTGTGCTGAAGATGTGAAGTTATAGAGATAGTAAAAGGATTTAATGAGGGCAGTAGAAACTAGAAATGAGCAATTTTATTCTCTGAGTGAAGACTAGTCTCCAGTCATAAAGGAATGCTATATGACTCTGGTCTGTAGGGAAGTTACAAAAATTGCTAAAATATTGTTTGTATAAAACTTATGCAGTCAGTATCCTGTATGGGTTATACAGACATGGCAGATATAATCTTCAGAAGATAAATATTTCTGGCTACAGGAATTTTTCAAAGAACCAGATTGAGATTTCATGAATGCATGGAAATTTGGAAGAAATGGAAAATCTTTCTAAACCTTTTGTAACTAGGTTAGTGGAAAGAACGTTAAGTGATAAAAAAGAAGAAAAGAAAGAAGAAAAGGCATATCAAAACAATTATGGAGGCAAAGAAAGGATGGTTAATATTAACCACTTGAGTACCGGATGTGTGTTTTGTGACACCTGCGTGTCACGGCTGAGTGCACCCGCCAGGAACCGAGCGTGCTCCCCGTGACACGCAAGTGTCATAGTTATAAGCTGTGTGTATTGAGGGCTCTCAAGGCCTCGGTTTCTGGGTTATTTCTACCCATGTGGTGGCAAGTGTCTGTGTTTACAAACATAAGGCTCCAGCCATTCATGGGACGGTTTGAAACGTTTGTTTACGTAAGGTTGATGGGTCGGTAACGAAGGGGTTAAAAGGAAACAATTGAATTAAAAGATATCATAGTAGAGGGAAAAAAAAAAAAAAAAATAAATAAAAATAAATATATATATATATATATATATACACAGTATATATATATATAGAATAAAAAAAGGTGATGATAGTACTAAAAAATGAGGGATCACTTGTCATGTATCTGGTAGAGGAGGAGGAGAAGAAGAAAACTCAGGGTAGAAAGAAGAGCACATTATCTGATAAGTGGAAAGATGGAATCACAACCTGTGTAATACTAAATAAACTACATCCACAATCAAAGAAACTGACTTCATTTCATCTTATGATTATTTAGCCATTCTCTCACCCCTTTAACACCATGCAAAAACAACATTTAACCTCTCTATTCTTAAATAAAACTTTTTGTAACCAATGACATAAGTTTCAGCTCTCTGTAACACAAATCCAAGTATTACTTTAGGTGTTACAATTGATATCTTTAACAACTGTAAAATGTCAGCTGAGGGCTACACTTCTGGTTTCATTCACTAATGACCTCCTTCTCCTTACAAGGGGGTTGGCCTAGTCAAAGCACACACCCACATCAAAAGGCCCAATCAACCCCCCCTCCCATCTCAGCACCTCAGGTAAGATGGTAAAATCCAATTCACTGCTTACTTTTTCTTCAAATTGACTCTCATCTTGGAGAGCACAATGTAGAGGAAGTAATCCCTCAGCCAAAACTGGGTGTCCAGGAGCTAAAGAGGTAAGAGGACCTAGCACTGAAGGCCCCGAAATGGTCTACACATGCACAGAAAAATTAGTATAAGTATTAATCATACTTACGTACACCGTAGCTTACAAAGCAAATTTTAGCTAATTGTTATCACTACCAATATGTATTATTATCTACAACTGAAATTAAGTTACAAATTCTGCAAAGAAGTGAACTTGCAAAAAATAATAAAGATCAAATTAGACAAAGTGAATAACTAATTTCTTTTATAAACTATTTCCAAACCAAATAAAGTTCTGGTCCGTCTAGATAAGTGCACTAAAACATAAACTGAGCAAAAAGTCCTACTTACAACTTCTGAAAGATCAATATAAATTAAATATTCTATACATTGGAGGGTACAACCCAATACAGCACAATCCTAAATGCTCAAGTGTATCAAAATCTAGATTAAATCTTTAATCAAATTAATATAACTTCGTATCTTAAATGGTTCCTTAATTTGTATAAACATTTCTATTTCCAGTTCAGGAAGATAACAGCCATTTTTTCTGTTCACTATATCAAGTATAACAATTTCTAAAAAAGAAAAAGAGAAAAAATCCCATTTTAAAATAAAACTACTACCCCATGAGATAAATCTAAGTGACCAACATTAATTTTAATATATCTTTTTCATTTATTCGTAAAACAGTATTAACTGGGACAGGATAATCTTGATCATTTGCATTAGTATTCTTTGTAGAGTGATTAAGTACATGGTTGTAATCAATAAGCTTTGAAAAGGGACATAACAGATTCTTCTTGAAAGTGCTTTCATGAGCTTACCCTCCTTTCTATATTGTATATGGTCACTACGGGTATTACATTCATACATGGTTAGTACAAAAGCAAAGAAAAAATACCGACCTTGTTTCTTATGGTACATCACCAACTGAAACATGATACAATACACTCTCCAGTATCCAGGATTCTTAAAAAAAAATCATGACAGATGACAAGATTTTGGAAACCTAATATATATTTACCTAGTTGTATTACACAGGAAGGGTGTGGGATGGGTGAGGGATGTGTACATGCCTTGGTTGGCCACTTCCCTTGTAAAGGGGAAAAGGACTTTGGTATACGTATGTATGGAAAGAATGGGTGAAGAAAGATTAGCAAAAGAGGTGTGGAAAGCTGAGGAGGATGGAGTGAAGTTGAGGGGATGACCAAGGATGAGATGGATAGATGAGGTGAAAGGGGCTTTGAACAAGAGGGGAAGGTCTGTAGAGCAAAGAAGGGAGGCGGCAGGGGATAGGGGTGAGTGGAGGATGGTTGGGTATGGATAATATATTGACATGCCCCATAGGGATTTGTTCCAATCTTTTCTAATTTCCACATGATGGGACAGGGAGGGAGGGTCGCCGTGTAAGTAAAGCCATGGTTATGCTGCAGCTTGAGAAATTGGAAATGGGATTGGGGATCATTTTACCTTGCACATCCAAATATGCCCCAAATCTCAAGACTTTATAGCCCAATCAGTTCACTTATGGGAGGGATTACTAGAAATGGAAAATTGTATTTTTGATATATACATACATATACCAAAGGCACTCCCCCCCCCCACTTGTAAGGGAGGTAGCCAAAAAACAAAGGCATAAAAACCACTCCCACCCATTCCAACCCTATCACTAGATATGGAAAATTGTATTTTTTGGTATATACATACATGCATATACCAAAGGCATTTTCCCCCCTTATAAGGGAGGTAGACAAAAAACAAATGCATAAAAACCACTCCCACCCATTCCAACCCTATCACACTCCACTCCCCTCCACCCTCCCTCTTATCTTGGCACCTCCAGGATGACGGGTCATCCCTGCATCTTGTCCATTGCCCTGGGTCAGAAGCAGTGTTGCAAGACACAGCACATCCACAGCAAGGCCGCTTCATTAAATTGGTGACCTCCCCTCTCCGTCCCCTCATGCAGAAAAGGAGAAGACTGGGAGAAATCCCTTTGGGCTGCATCAAAATTTTTCTCACACATACTCCCTCACCCCCGATCCATTCCACCTCATACATCACAACATCATCCATATACAACCATTCTCCATTCATCCCTGTCTTCTGTCCTCTCCTGTCCTTCCTCAACAGACATTCCACTCTTCCCCAAAGCCCTTTTTACCCCATCCATCCATCTCATCCTAGGTTGCCCCCTCATGTTCACTTGTTCCACACCTCTTTCACTAGTCTTTCTTCACTCATTCTTTCCATGTGTCCAAACCATCCCAATACACTTTCATCCACCCTACCTCCCAACTCCCTTTCCATTCCCATTCTCCTCCTCACCTCCTCATTTCTCACTCTATCCAGCCTAGTAACCACTATAATACGTCTTAGACACCTCATCTCAAACACATTCAAACTCCTTCTCTCTTCCTCTTTTATGTTCCATGTTTCTGCCCCATACAGTGCTGTGAGCATAATCACTCCTTCATACAATCTCCTCTTAGCATCCATTCCCAAATGTCTATTTTTCATAACACTTTTTAATCCACCAGGGCATTTACTCTCTTCTATCAATCTACATTCTACCTCCACCCCCACTCCTCCCTTTCCTGCCACATTCCCACTCAAGTATCTAAAACTATCCACTTCCTCCAGTTGCTCTCCCTTAATACTCACTTCCAGTCTGCTGCCACTTTCACATGAACCCTTGTACATCTCACCTTACTTTTACCCACATTTACCTTCCACTTCCTTTCTTTCACACACTTTCCCAAACACTGTCACTAACTTCCTCAATCCCTCCTCTCATCCTGCTACAACCACAGTGTTGTCTGCAAACAACAGCTGGATTATCTCCCACTTTTCTCCATTTTCTTTAACCATCTCCAATCTCTGACCCACCACCCTTGCATTTACCTCTTGCACCACCCCATCCAAATGTAAATTGAACAGCCTGGGTAACATAACACATCCCTGATGAAGTCCCACCTTTACCTCAAACCACTCACTCTCTCCATTTCTAATCCTGACACTCTCTACTACTCTTGTAAAAACTCTTGACAGCTCCTAAAAGCTTTCCTCCTATCCCGTGTATTTGCAATACCTCCCACATTGCCTTCCTGTCTACCCTGTCATAAGCCTTTTCCACATCCACAAAAGTCCAAAAAACATCCTTACCTTTTCCTATAGCTTTCTCACATGTCTGTCTTACCACAAAAATCTGATATATGCAACCTCTACCTGTCCTAAACCCACATTGTTCCTCACCAATTACTCCCTCTGTTCTTCTCCTAATCCTCTCAATCAATACCTTCTCATAAGCCTTCCCAACTATACTTAATGAGCTAATATCCCTCTGAAACTACTGCACTTACACTTGTCCCCTTTTCCCTTGTAGTGGAACTATGCAAGCAGTCCCCCAGCACTCTACACTCTCTTAAACAAACATTAAATAACCTCACCAGCCAGTCCACCATCACTGTACCTCCTTTTTTCAGATTTTCTGCATGACATCCATCCAGACCAGGTGCCTTACCTGCTCTCATCATCTTCACAACTGCTTTCACTTCATCCTTCCTTTTTCTCCTCCATTTTCCTCACTCATCACAGTCATTTTCTTAGCACTTCCCACTGCAACTTCACATTTAGCAACTCCCTAAAATACTCTGCCCATCTTCCTCTTACTGCCTTCTCTTCCATTATCATTTATCTGCACCTTTTACCTTTTCTTCTCTACTTGATGAGAGAGTATCGGGATGGTTTGGACACATGGAAAGAATGAGTGAAGAAAGATTAGTAGAAGAAGTGTGGAAGGCAGAGGTGGAAGAAGTGAACATGAGGGGGTGACCAAGGATGAGTTGGATGGATGGGGTAAAATGGGCATTTCTCACTCTATCTACCTATTAACCTCAACCATACTTCTCACATTTCAACTCAAACATGTTTAAATTTTTCCTCTCTGCCTCTCTTAAATTTCATGTCTCTGCCCCATACAATGCCATCAGCAAAATCACCCCTTCATACAATCTCCTTTTAGTATCCATTCCCAGTTCCCTATTTCTCATAATACTTTTTAATCCCTCAAGGCATTTACTTGCTTCTCTCAATCTATATTTACCTCCACTATTTCTCCCTTTTCTGCCAAATGTGACCCCAAGTCTTTCTCCTTTTAGACTTGCTTCCAACTCCCTGCCACCCTCTACCCTTGTACATCTCATCACCTTACTTTTACCTACATTTACCTTCAAGTTCCTCCTATTGCATACCTTCTCAAACTGCATCACTACCTCCCTTAATCCCTCCTCTGATCCTGTTACATGCACAGTGTCATCAACAAACAACAACTGGCTTACCTCCCACTTTTCTCCACCCTCTTTAACCATATCCAGTCCCCTGTCCATTACCCTCACCTTTGCCTCAAGCACCACCCCATCCATATTGAACAGCCATGGTGATGTGACACATTCCTGACGCAGTCCCACCTTTACCTCAAACCACTTGCTCTATAACCTCCCATAGTGCCTTCCCAATGATAAGCCTTTTTCAAATCCATAAAGGGGGGCGGGCCCCCCCCCCCAAAAAAAAAAAAAAAAAAAAAAAAAAAAAAAAACTTACCTTTTCCTATAGCTTTCTTACATATCTGCCTTACCACAAAAATCTGATCCACACAACCCCTACCTGTCCAAAACACACACTGTTCGTCACCAATTACTCCCTCTATTCCACTCCTAATCCTCTCAATTAAAACTCTCCAATATGCCTTCCCAACTACACTCAACAAATTGATCCCTCTGAAACTACTACTCACAACTGTCCCCCTTTCTCTTGTAAAATGGAACTATACAGGCACTCCTCCAGTCCTCTGGTACTCTAGCCTCCCTTAGACACACATTAAACCTCACTAGCCAGTCCACTATTACTGTACCTCCTTTCTTCAGACAAACTGTATGACACCCATCTAACTCAGGTGCCTTACCTGTTCTCATAATTTTTAGAATTACTTGCACCTCACCTTTTCTTATTTCTTAATTTTCCTCTCCCATCACCCTGTGCTGGGGGAGAAGAATACTGCCACTGAGTATTCTCATTCAAGTCATAAATAGGAGAAGGAAAAAAACCAGAGCCCTAAGGTTTGGGTTTTTTAATGTGTGTGGATGTTGTACAGATGAGAGTAAAAGGAAAGAGATGGGCAGTATATCTGTGAAAAGAAAGATGGATGTGCTGGTATTAAGTGGGACTAAATTGAAAGGGAGGGGCAAGTTTGAGTTTGGGAATGTAGTTGGGAGGGTGTCAGGAGTAAAGAGAGGATGAGGGAGAGAAAGGGTGGCTAAACTAGTAAGTGAAGAGATAGGTTAAACATGTGGAGTGGAAGGAGGTTTCTTCAAGGTTAATGTGGATGAAGGTGAAACTGGGAAGAGAGATGTGGGTTTTTGTAAGTGCATATGGGCCTGGTAGTGAGAAGAGTGTAGAGGAAAGGAAGGTTTTTTGGATAGATTTAAATGAGTGCATAGAGGAATTAGGGAGAAATGTCAATGTAGTGGTATTGGGAAACCTTAATGCTATGGTAGGAAATGAACCAATAGACAGAGTGGTTGGGAAGTGTGGAGTTCCATGAAAAAATTGTAGTGGAGAACTGTTGGTGGAGATGTGTTAGAATGAGAAATGGAGAGAGTGGGTGGTCTGAGGTAAAGGTGGGACTTTGCCAGGGATGTGTCATGTCGTCATGGCTATTCAATGTGTACATGGGTGGGGTGGTGTGGGAGGAAAATACTAGGGTAATGGGCATGGGACTAGAGATGATTAAAGAAAATGGAATTAAGCGGGAGGTAAGCCAGTTGTGGTTTGCTGACGACACTGCACTTGTGGCAGGGTCAGAGGAGGGATTATGGGAGTTAGTGATGGAGTTTGGGAAGGTATGCAATAAGAGATAGTTGAAGGTAAATGTTGGTAAAAGTAAGGTGAGAAGTACAAGGGGAGAAAGTGGCAGTGAGTTGGAAGTAAGTCTAAAAGGAGAGAGGCTGGAGGAAGTGGATAGCTTTAGGTATTTGGCAGGAGAGGGAGGAGAGGAGGTAAACTGTAGTTTGAGAGAAGCAAGTAAATACATGGGGGTTAAAAAGTGTTATGAGAAATAGACGCCTGGGAATGTATGTATGAAGGGGTGATTGTGCCAATGGCTTTGTATGGGGCACAGACTTAAAATTTAAGAGAGGCAGAGAGGAAAAGTTTAAATGTGTTTGAGATGAAATGTCTGAAAAGTAAAGTAGGGGTTATTAAGTTGAATAGTGAGAAATGAGTAGGTGAGGAGGAGAGCAGGACTGGAAAAGGAGATGGCAGATAGGGCTGATGAAAGAGTATCGAGATGGTTTGGGCACATGGAAAGAATGAGTGATGAAAGATTAGTGAAAGAGATGTGGAAGGTAGAGGTGGAGGGAGTGAACTTGAGGGGACAACAGAGGATAAGATGGATAGATGGGGTGAAGGGGGTACTGACCAATAAGGGAATGTCTGTTGAGCAAGGAAGGGTGAAAGCAAGAGATAGGATGAGTGGAGAATGACTGTGTATACATGATAATGTTATGCAAGGAAAGGAAGAGTGGGGGATAGGGGTAAGGGGTGCTTATAAGTGAATTATATTTTCATAGAGCCCAAAGGGATGTCTCCCCATTTTCTCTTTTTCTCCATGAGAGGACAGAGATGGGGGTGTCATTGATTAAGTGAAGCAGCATTGCTGTGGATGTACTGTGTCTTGCTACATTGCTTCTGACCTAGGGCAGTTGGTAGGATGCTGGGATGACTCTTCATCCATGAGGAGCTAAGATGAGAGGGGGGAAAGGGTGGTGGATGACAGTGGAATGGGTATGAGTAGGTACATATCTTTGACTTTTCTACCTCCCTTATAAGGGGAAAAAGCTCCTGGTATGCAGATGTATAGACTTATTTATTATTATTATTTTTCTGAGTGCCAAACACCTGGAAATCAGATACTGGGGAGAATATTGTACAATGTTCTCAAATGCTCATACATGCAAAAGCAATACAAGAAAAGAAAGAAGACGAAAAAAAGAAAGAAAGAAAAAAAAAAAAAAAAAAAAAAAAAAAAAAGGCGAGGAAACTGAACTTGTCTTTCTAAATTGATAAAAAAATCAAAACAAAAGTAAATCCTTACTTTGCAGCATTCTGAACAAAATCATAAAAAGAAGGAAATTTGCCAGTGTTTAGGAATGTCTATACCATACCTGATAACTTTGTAGTGAATTGTAGTTCCTATCAACACACAAATGGAACTATAAACTAGTCTACTAGTGAAAGTATGTTAACATAAATTACACCCAAAAGTAATGACCACAGTAAAATGTGGGAATACATTCATGCCACAAGCAATAAGGTACGACACATGATGGCATAATTAAAGCAACCTACCTGTGATGAATGGGCAATATGTCTGTTTGTTTGAAGGCGCACACTTTCTAGAATGAATACCTGAAAAAAAAATAGAGCAAAATGAAACATTTTATTATGTTTTTTCTCACATACACAAAAACAACTTTGTGGATGTGCTGTGTCTTGTGACACTGCTTCTGACCCAGGGCAGTGGACAAGGTGCAGGGATGTGTCAGCTCAACAGGACTCCAACTTGCAGAACCCTTTGTTGAATTCACTTTTATGAGACTTCTCAACATAAAAGAGAGAGAGAGAGAGAGAGAGAGAGAGTGTGTGTGTGAGGGAGAGTGAGGGAGAGAGAGGGAGAGGAGAAGGAGGGAGGGAGGGAGGGAGGGAGGGAGAGAGGAAGCAAGGGCAAGTGAGAAAAAAGGGGAGGGAGAGGTGTTGTATAAGAAACCTGATGATTTACCCTGGTGTAGAAGTATGGCTCTGAGAATGCAATTTCCAACAGAAGAGTTCCTCCAAGGACATTCTTGAGCAAGTATGAAGGGGTACTGGTCACATTTTCATAAAAATGAAGATCCTTCATTAGATTTCTGTCTGTCTTCTGCACCTGGGAATGTCTTCTGCAACAAAAGAACACTTTTATATGGTCAAGGATATCTTAATGGCAGAAACATGGAATATAAGAGAGGAAGAGTTTAAATGTGTTTGAGATGAGGTGCCTGAGATGTGTGGTAGGGGTTACTAGGTTGGATAGAATGAGAAACAAGGTGAGGAGGAGAGTGGGGGTGCAAAGGGAGTTAGGAGATAAAAGAGTATTGGTATGGTTTGGACACATGGAAAGAATGAGTGAAGAAAGATTAGTAAAAGCGGTGTGGAAGGCAGAGGTGGAAGGAGTGCACATGAGGGGTCAAGCAAGGATAAGATGGATAGATAGGGTAAAAGGGACATTGGGAAAAAGGGGAATGTCTGTTGAGGAAGGAAGAGAGAAGACAGAAGATAGGGGTGAGTGGAGAATGATTGGGTATGGATGATGCTGTGATGCATGGAAGGGTGTGGGTGGGATATGGGGGGTGGGGTGATAAATTATGTGTGAATAATATTTTGATGCAGCCAGAAGGACCTTCTCCCCATCTTCTCTTTTTCTGCATGAGGGGACAGAGATGAGGGGGGTCGCCAATTAAATGAAGTGGCCTTGCTGTGAATGTGCTGTGTCCTACTACAATGTTTCCAGCCCAGGGCAGTGGGTGAGATGCAGGAATGACCTGTCATCCAGGAGGAGCCAAGAAAAGAGGGACAGAGGTGTAGTGAATGGGAGTAGAATATGTGAGGATGAAATGGGTGGGTGTGGATTTATGCCTTTGATTTTGGCTACTTCCCATGTAAGGGGAAAAAAGCCATTTGTATATGTATGTATTTACACAAAAAGCACTGGCCACTTTATTGAGTTAATCAATAAACATTAACCAACTTTTTTCTTACCCTTTCACATTGTGAGCATGATTTAAGGTCAGTGTCATAAATCCCAAAGACTGTAGGTACTGCACATATTCCTTGAGATAACTTGAACATAGTGCATCATGCCACTTATCATCACCACCAGTCACATGTCTTTTTCTCTGATTTGGGCTGGACAGCATTGGCAATGCACGGCGGTAATCATGGGCACCCACAATGCCACTAACAGGGTTAAATCCTTTGGATGAGCTACCAGACCCATGACGTGAACGCTATGATAAGAAAGATCATGGCCATTATTGTAGATAATAATAATTACTGCATCTTCATTAACATAAAAATATAAGTACATGAATAAGCAAATAAAGAAAAGTAAATACATCAGTTACAATGTGATACATCACAAAAATAAGATTGATATCAGTAAACTCTAAAGACCATACCACTTCAGGAGTTTTGGGAATGCACATGGGTACATTATCATTCACTGAAGATAGATCAGATAATGTATAGTCTCTTGTTGCAGCTACTTGACGACGCCACCTGTAAAACAGTTGTCCTTAGTACATACATTCAGAAAGGCCTTTTCCTCCATTCTAAGAAGGGTGGCCAAGTCAAAGCATACCTTACACCCATCCAAACTCATTCATCACCCCTCCCATCTTAGCACATCATAGATGAAGGGTCATCCCTATCATTAGTACATTATATATAACTTCATATTTACAATGAATGAACACGTAAAAAAGTCCTAATGCTTATCACAAAGCACTTCATCGAACAGACAGCATAGAGGACGTTCTGAAGAAAAAGTGAAATTTTCGTGGATCCCAAAGCAAAGGAAGTACCTATTGTATTTACAGGGTGGGGGGAAATTGCTCGTGGTGCAGTGGGAAAGTGAGGAAAAAGGAGAGGACTTGGTCCAAGAGGCCAGATGGCTTGTAAACAAATGCCGAACCAATGATTTGGATTTCGATGATGGGACAAACAAAAATGTAAAGATTAGAAACATAGATAAGAGCAATTCAATGGAAGGTGAGGATAATAATTTCCAAGGATTTAATGAGGGGGCAGCGGATACCAACCTCCCCCGACTGGCAAAACTGAAGGAAAAACTTGAACAAATGACTGAACATTGGGAGATTAGGTTCGGTAAAATGTCAAAAATTGCAGAGATGGTTGAAAAATTGGAAGAACTAGAGAAGGCGAACAAAAACTTAACTGATGAAATAGAAGAACTAAAAAGACAGTTAAGAGAAGTAAAAGAGGAGAATGAAGAATTAAAAAGGAACAATAAAGACAATAAAGAAACAATAGCAAAAGAGGCACAGGGGTGGAAGATACAGGAAAATGGTAAAATTGCATTTACTGATATAATTAAACAGCAAATGAAGACTCAGTTATCAAAGTGATGAGACAGAAGGAGAATATTGTAAGAGACTTAGCAGATAAAAAGAAATGTATAATTATATTAGGAATGGAAGAGAAACATAACCCAGATAAAACCACAAGAATCAAAGAGGAAAATGAAAAAGTAAGCAGTTTACTACAATTAGTCCAGGAAGATGAACCAGAAATAATGAAACAAATCGAAGAGAAGTTCAGGCTCGGAAAGTATAGTACAGATAAGACCAGACCAATTAAGATTAAATTCAGGTCACAAACGACGGCAGAGAATATCTTATCCAAAACAGGGAAACTAGCAACAAGTGAACAATATAAAAAGGTATGGATAAAAAGGGAAATGAATAAAGAGGAAAGAGAGGAAGAAAAAAAGAAAAGACTTGAAGCTAAGGAAAAAAACGAGACCAGAACAGAGTCAGAAAAAGAGAGATTCTATTGGAGAGTAGTGAATATGAAACTAAGGAAATTCGACATACTAGAAAAAAACGAAAGGGAAACAGAGAACACAATGGAAGTGGCAGAAAACTAAGAGTGTCTTACACAAATATAGATGGATTAATAACAGGATTGAATGAGCTGAATGATTATCTGAAGGAAAAAGAACTGGACATAATGGGAATTGTAGAAACAAAATTAAAAGGTCCACTACCACCCAACAGTGTAGGACATGATGCATATAATTATTGGATTAGAAACAGAGAGACAAAGCAAGGGGGTGGAGTTATGTTCCTGACTAAGAAGGATATAAACGTGAGGTGTGTCACATATGGAAAGAATACAGTAGAGATGATTATGATCGAAGTGGAAGACAGAGATAAGAAGAGCAGAAAGTTTGTGATAAATTATGTGCCTCCGAAAACAGCCTCGTGGGAAGAGAGTGAACATAAAAGTATGTTAGAGGACACAAAGATAACATTAAATAACATAATGGAAGATGGAGGAAGAATAGTTATGATGGGCGACTTTAATTGCAAAGAAATCTGCTGGGAAGAGATGACAGTAAAGGGTGGAGACGGCTCATGGGGAAACGCTCTACTTGAGATGATTACTGACCATACAATGACACAGTGGATACAGGAGAACACTAGGTATAGAAATGAAGAAGAACCATCGAGACTAGATCTAATAATTACATCTGAACCTAGAATAGTGGAAAAGATTGAATATAAAACACCAATAAGTAAAAGTGACCACATATTGATTGAACTGGAACTAAATGAGGAAAAATACATGAAAAGAAATGAACAATATAGAAAAGGAAGAATGATGTATGAAAAAACAAACTTTGATAAAATAAGAGAATTCTTTCAAAAAGAAAACTGGGAAGGAATATACGAAGAAGAAACAACAGTGGAAGAGAAATGGAATAAAAAAAAAAAAAAAAAAAAAAAAAAAAAAAAAAAAAAAAAAAAAAAAAAAAAAAAAAAAAAAAAAAAAAAAAAAAAAAAAAAGGAGTGGAAAAGTATGTCCCAAGACAAAAACAAGAAAAAGAATATGTAAAATGCTGGTACAACAAAAGTTGTAGGGAGTTAAAAGACAAAAGAGACAAAGCTTGGACCAGATGGAAAAAAGACAGACCTGAAAAATGGAAAATATATACTTGTTATAGAAATGAATATGTACAAACGTGCAGAGAGGAAAAGAGAAAATATGAAAAAGATGTCATAGAAAAGTGTAAAGATCAACCAAAACTATTTTACAGATTTGTAAACAACAAACTGAAAAACAAACAAGACTTGGAGAAATTAAGACAAGGAGGAGTTGAATACACAGAGGAAATTGAAATGGCGGAAATTATGAACAAACATTTTAAATCAGTGTTTACAAGGGAGAACATACAACCTGAAGAGATCGAATGGAAAGAGAAAGTCCCCCCTATGAAAGAAATAGAAGTAACAAAGAATGAAATATTGAAACACTTGAGTAACCTTGATGTCAGAAAATCGCATGGACCAGATGAAATAGCAAACTGGATTTTGAAAGAATGCAGGAATGAACTGGCAGACAAAATACATAGCATAATAAACAGTTCCTTGAAAGAAGGAAAAGTTCCAGAAGATTGGAAAAAAGCAAATATAGTACCTATATATAAAGGAGGAAATAAAGAAGACCCTACCAACTATAGACCAGCCTCTCTAACAAGTACAATAGCAAAAATTTGTGAAAGAATTGTCAAAAGTAGATGGGTAAAGTATTTAGAAAAAAAAACAACATGCTAAATCCAAGGCAATTTGGATTCAGACAAGGACGATCATGCGTCACCAATTTAATATGTTTCTATTCAAGGCTAATAGATATAATACAAGAAAGAGATGGATGGGCTGATTGTGCATTTCTAGACCTGAAAAAAGCTTTTAACAAAGTACCACATAAGAAGTTGCTTAAGAAATTAGAAACTGAAGGAGGAATACAGGGCAAACTGCTTAATTGGATGGAAGACTTTTTGCAAGAAAGAAAAATGAGAGTAGTGATAAGGGACAAACACTCAAAATGGGATGAAGTAATAAGTGATGTTCCGCAAGGAACAGTTCTGGCCCTAATAATGTTTGCTATATATATTAATGATATGGATGAAGGAATTGAAAGCTATATGAGCTTCTTTGCAGATGATGCAAAACTACTGAAAAAAGTGAACACGGAAGAAGATTGTGAATCACTACAGAGTGATCTAAATAAAGTACAGGAATGGAGTAGGAAGTGGGAGATGGAGTTCAATACAAAAAAGTGTAGTATAATGGAATTTGGAAAAAGCAAAAACAGAATAACAGGATCATATAAATTGGGAGAAGGAATAAAAAAAAGTAGAAAATGAGAAGGACCTGGGAGTCATTGTTATGAATAATATGTCACCTGAGAAACATATAAATAAGATTTTTGGAGAAACTTATAATTTAATAAGAACAATCAAAGTTGCATTTACATACCTGGATGAAGAAATGGTGAAGAAAATTCTAATCACCCTGATAAGACCAAGATTGGAATATGCAGCAACGATATGGTCACCAAGTACAAAAAAATGTATAAAAAAACTTGAAAGAATACAAAGAGCAATTACAAAATTGGCACCAACACTCTCAAAACTATCATATGAAGAGAGACTAGCAAAACTTGAACTACAGACACTAGAGCAAAGAGAGAGAGGAGATTTGATAGCTATTTACAGAATCATGAAAGGCATAGAAATTATTGATAGAGAGAATCTGATAAAATGGGATGATAGAAATACAAGAGGACATGGAAAGATAAAAAAAGACAGCTATAGAAGAGATCTGAAAAAGAACAGCTTTCCTCACAGAGTAATAGACAGTTGGAACAAGTTAGATGAGAAAGTGGTGTGTGCAAAAACAATACATTAATTTAAAAAGTTTAGATAAAATGAGATATGAAGACGGGACACCACGAGCATAGCTCCCCTTCCCGTAAAATACAACTAGGTACAACTAGGTAAAATACACGTACATCGGATACATGGTGAAGATTAGAACTCCAGAAAAGAAGTGCAATTTACGTGGATCTCAATGATGAGGGAGTACCTTGTTGTATTAGTAGGGAAGGGGGAAAGATTGTGGTGTAATGGGAAGGTGAAGAAATAGGAGAGAGGGATTATTGAAGAAAATGGAAGGAAATGAGGAAGGGGATGAATGGGCCCTGGATCTTAGGAGAGGTGTAAACAAACAGGGGGCAGAATACACAGACAAGGAACAAGGAACCAGAGGTGTCAAGAGCAGAAACATAGATAATAGCAGCTCAAGGGAAAGAGAAGATAACTGCTTTTATGGATTTAATGAGGGAGGTGACAACCTCCCTGACTAGTAAATCTAGAGGAGAAACTAAAAAAATAAATGAAGAACA
Source organism: Oratosquilla oratoria (assembly GCF_046742065.1). Classification (NCBI taxonomy): domain Eukaryota; kingdom Metazoa; phylum Arthropoda; class Malacostraca; order Stomatopoda; family Squillidae; genus Oratosquilla; species Oratosquilla oratoria. The sequence goes on along the minus strand of NC_134792.1, from coordinate 46,728,128 downwards.
GGAGGTTAGGTTTGACCAATTATCACAGGTTACCCAAAGAGTTGATAAACTAGAAGAACTAAAGGAGAATCAAAACCTAACCAAAGAAATAGAAGAATTAAAAAGATAGTAAAAAGAAGTAAATGATGAAAATGAGGAATTAAAGAATAATAATAAAGAAAATAAAGGGTCCATAGCAAAGGAAGCACAGGGTTGGGAAAAGTCCAAGAGAACAACAAAATTGTATTTAGAGATATAGTGACACAACAGATGAAAGAACAAACTAAGGAAACTGTTATTAAAGTGATGAGAGAAAAGGAGAATATAGTAAGAGACTTAGTGGACAAAAAGAAATGTATAATTATATTAGAGATGGAAGAGAAGTATAATCCAAATAGGACACCAAGAGTAAAAGAGGAAAAGGAAAAGGTAAACAAGATATTAGAAGTAGTTCAAGAGGATGGACAACAGGGAAAGAAATTGAAGAGATATATAGAATAGGGAAATACAATATAGATAAGACTAGACCAATTAAGATCAAATTCAGGTCACAAATGACAGCAGAGAATATATTAGTAAAAACAGGTAAACTAGCTGACAGCGAACAATATAAACAAGTATGGTAAAAAGAGAAATGAATAAAGAGAAAAGAGAGGATGAGAAAACAAAAGACTAGAAGCTAAGGAAAAAACAAAAAAAGAACATAGTCAGATAAAGAGAAATCCTATTGGAGAGTAGTGGATATGAAAATGAGGAGATGGTTCATAGCAGAGAGAAATGGAAAGGAAACAGAAAACACGATGGAAGTAGCAGAAAATTAAAAGTGTCTTACACATAGATGGCTTAATAGCAGACTTGAACAAACTGAATGATTACCTGATGGAAAAAGAACCGGACATAATGGGAATTGTAGAGACAAAATTAAAAGGTCCACTACCACCCAACAGTGTAGGACATGGTGCATATAATTATTGGATTAGAAACAGAGGTAAAACAAGGGGGTGGAGTTATGTTCCTGACTAAGAAGGATATAAACGTGAGGAATGTCACATATGGAAAGAATAGAGTAGAGATGATTATGATGGAAGTGGAGGACAGGGATGGGAAGAGCAGGAAGTTTGTAGTAAATTATGTGCCTCCTAAAACGGCCTCGTGGGAAGAGAGAGAACATAAAAGTATGTTAGAAGACATAAGGATAACATTAAATAAGATAATGGAAGATGGAGGAAGAATAGTTATAATGGGTGACTTTAATTGTAAAGAAATCTGCTGGGAAGAGATGACAGTGAAGGGTGGAGACAACCTATGGGGAAATGTACTACTTAATATGATTATAGAACATACAATGACGCAATGGATACAAGAGAATACTAGGTATAGAAATGAGGAAGAACCATCGAGACTGGACCTAATAATCACTTCAGAACCCGAAATAGTGGACAAGATTGAATATAAGACACCAATAAGTAAAAGTGATCACATATTGGTTGAACTGGAACTAATGAGAAAAAATACATGGAAAAAAATGAACAATATAGAAAGGGAAGATGGATGTATGGAAAAACAAATTTCATAAGATAACAGAATTCTTTCAAAAAGCAGACTGGGAAAGGATACACAAGGAGGAAACAACAGTTGAAGAGAAATGGAATATTTTGACAAAAATTTATAAAGGAGTGGAAAAGTATGTTCCAAGACAAAAACAAGAAGTAGGATATGTAAAGTGTTGCTACAACAAAAGATATAGGGAGTTAAAAGACAAAAGGGACAAAGCTTGGATAAAATGGAAAAAAGACAAAAGACCTGAAAAATGGAAAATATATACTTGTTATAGAAATGAATATGTACAAGTGTGCAGAGCAGAAAAGAGAAAGTATGAAAAAGATGTCATAGAAAAATGTAAAGATCAACCAAAACTATTTTACAGATTTGTAGACAACAAACCGAAAAACAAACAAGAATTAGAGGAACTATGGCAAGGAGTTGAATACACAGAGGAAATAGAAATGGCAGAAATTATGAACAAGCATTTTAAATCGGTGTTTACGAGGGAGAACATACAACCAAGAGCCATCGAGTGGAAGGAGAAAGCCCCCTATGATAGAGATAGAAGTGACAAGGAATGAAATAATGAGTCACTTGAGTTATCTCAATGTCAGAAAATCGCATGGACCAGATGAAATGGCAAACTGGATTTTGAGAGAATGCAGGAATGAACTAACAGACAAAATACATAGTCTAATAAGCAGTTCATTGAAAGAAGGAAAAGTTCCAGGAGATTGGAAAAGAGCAAATATACATATATATATATATATACCAAGGCTTTTTCCCCCTTACAAGGGAGGTAGCCAAAAAGAAAAAGGCATAAAATCATTCCCACCCATTCCATCCCTGAATACACTCCACACCCCTCCACCCTCCCTCTTATCTTAGCACCTCCTGCATGACGGGTCATCCCTGCACCTTGTCCACTGCCCTGGGTCAGAAGCAGTGTCGCAAGACACAGCACATCCACAGCAAGGCCGCTTCATTAAATCGGCGACCTCCCCTCTCCATCCCCCCATGCATAAAAGGAGAAGACGGGGAGAAATCCCTTCTGGCTGCGTCAAATTTTGCTCACACATACTACCTCACCTCCCATCCCCCCACCCATTCCACCTCATGCATCACAACATCATCCATATACAACCATTCTCCATTCACCCCTGTCTTCTGTCCTCTCCCGTCCTTCCTCAACAGACATTCCCCTCTTCCCCAAAGCCCCCTTCACCCCATCCATCCACCTCATCCTAGGACGTCCCTTCATGTTCACTCCCTCCACATCTGCCTTCCATACCTCTTTTACTAGTCTTTCTTCACTCATTCTTTCCATGTGTCCAAACCATCCTAATATTCTTTCATCAACCGTATCTCTCAACTCCCTTTCCAACCCCGTTCTTCTCCTCACCTCCTCATTTCTCACTCTAGCCTAGTAACCCCCATCATACTTCTCAGACACCTCATCTCAAACACATTCAAACTCCTTCTCTCTTCCTCTCTTATGTTCCATGTTTCTGCCCCATACAGTGCTGTTGGCACAATCACTCCTTCATATAGTCTCCTCTTAGCATCCATTCCCAAATGTCTATTCCTCATTACACTCTTTAATCCACCAAGGCATTTACTCGCTTCTCTCAATCTACATTCTACCTCCACCTTCACTCCACCGTTTCCTGCCACATTTGCACCCAAGTATCTAAAACTATCCACTTCCTCCAGTCGCTCTCCCTTAATGCTCACTTCCAGTCTACTGCCACTTTCACCACTTGTACATCTCATCACCTTACTTTTACCCACATTTATCTTTAGCTTTCTTCTATCACATACTCTCCCAAACTCTGTCACCAACTTCCTCAATCCCTCCTCCGATCCTGCCACAAGCGCAGTGTCGTCCGCAAACAACAGCTGGCTCACCTCCCACTTTTCTCCATTTTCTTTAACCATCTCCAATTCCTGACCCACTACCCTTGCATTTACCTCTCGCACTACCCCATCCATGTATAAGTTGAACAGCCAGGGCAACATAACGCATCCTTGACGAAGTCCCACCTTTACCTCAAACCACTCACTCTCTCCATTTCTAATCCTGACACAAGCTCTACTATTCTCATAAAAACTCTTGACAGCTCCTAGAAGCTTTCCTCCTATCCTGTATATCTGCATAACCTCCCACAGTGCCTTTCTGTCTACCCTATCATAAGCTTTTTCCAGATCCTTAAAAGCCCAAAAAACATCCTTCCCCTTTCCTATAGCTTTCTCACATATTTGTCTTACCACAAAGATCTGATCTACACAACCTCTACCCATCCTAAATCCACACTATTCCTCACCAATTACTCCCTCTGTTCCTCTCCTAATCCTCTCAATCAAGATCCTCCCATAAGCCTTCCCAACTACACTTAACAAGCTAATCCCTCTGAAACTACTACATTCACACTTGTACCCTTTTCCCTTGTAAAGTGGAACTATACAGGCACTTCTCCAGTCCTCTGGCACTCTACCCTCTCTCCAGCAAACATTAAATAACCTCACCAGCCAGTCCACCATCACTGTACCTCCTTTTTTTAGACATTCTGCATGGCATCCATCCAGACCAGGTGCCTTACCTGTTTTCATCATCTTAACAACTGCCTTCACTTCATCCTTCCTTATTTCTCCTCCATTTTCCTCACTCATCACGGTCATTTTCTTAGCATTTCCCACTGCAACTATCTTTCCCTCCCTATCTTCCTTCACATTTAGCATACATACATACATATACCAAGGCTTTTTCCCCCTTACAAGGGAGCCAAAAAGGAAAAGGCATAAAATCATTCCCACCCATTCCATCCCTGAATACACTCCACACCCCTCCACCCTCCCTCTTATCTTAGCACCTCCTGCATGACGGGTCATCCCTGCACCTTGTCCACTGCCCTGGGTCAGAAGCAGTGTCGCAAGACACAGCACATCCACAGCAAGGCCGCTTCATTAAATCGGCGACCTCCCCTCTTTGTCCCCCCATGCATAAAAGGAGAAGACGGGGAGAAATCTCTTCGGACTGCGTCAAATTTTGCTCACACATACTACCTCAACCCCCATCCCCCCGTCCATTCCACCTCATGCATCACAACATCATCCATATACAACCATTCTCCATTCACCCCTATCTTCTGTCCTCTCCCGTCCTTCCTCAACAGACATTCCCCTCTTCCCCAAAGCCCCCTTTACCCCATCCATCCATCTCATCCTAGGACGTCCTTTCATTTTCACTCCCTCCACATCTGCCTTCCATACCTCTTTTACTAGTCTTTCTTCACTCATTCTTTCCATTTGTCCAAACCATCCTAATACTCTTTCATCAACCCTATCTCTCAACTCCCTTTCCACCCCCATTCTTCTCCTCACCTCCTCATTTCTCACTCTATCCAGCCTAGTAACCCCCATCATACTTCTCAGACACCTCATCTCAAACACAAACTCCTTCTCTCTTCCTCTCTTCTGTTCCATGTTTCTGCCCCAAACAGTGCTGTTGGCACAATCACTCCTTCATACAGTCTCCTCTTAGCATCCATTCCCAAATGTCTATTCCTCATTACACTCTTCCATCCACCAAGGCATTTACTCGCTTCTCTCAATCTACACTCTACCACCACCTTCACTCCACCTTTTCCTGCCACATTTGCTCCCAAGTATCTAAAACTATCCACTTCCTCCAGTCGCTCTCCCTTAATGCTCACTTCTAGTCTACTGCCACTTTCACCCCTTGTACATCTCATCACCTTACTTTTACCCACATTTATCTTTAGCTTTCTTCTATCACATATTCTCCAAAACTCTGTCATCAACTTCATTTACACATTTAGCAACTCCCTAAAATATTCTGCCCATCTTCCCCTTACTGCCTTCTCTTCCATTATCATCTCTCCATCTGCACCTTTTACCTTTTCTTCTCTACTTGATTCGCCTCCTCTTCCTCTCTTAATTTCTTTCCAAAAGAGCAAATATAGTACCAATATATAAAGGGGGAAACAAGGAAGACCCTACTAACTACAGACCAGTCTCTCTTAGAAGTACAATAGCTAACATTTGTGAAAGAATCATCAAAACTAGATTGGTAAGGCATCTGAAAAAAACAATGTACTAAATCCAAGGCAATTTGGATTTAGACAAGGACGATCATGCATCACAAACTTAATGTGTTTCTATTCAAGTATAATAGATGTAATACAAGAAAGAGATGGATGGGCTGATTGTGCATTTCTAGACCTGAAAAAAGCTTTTGATAAGGTGCCACATAAAAAATTGCTAAAAAAAATTAGAAACTGCAGGAGGAATACAGGGCAAACTGCTGAAGTGGATGGAAGACTTCTTGCATGAAAGAAAAATGAGAGTAGTGATAAGAGACAAACACTCTAATTGGGATGAAGTGATAAGAGGTGCTCCACAAGGAACAGTTCTGGCCCCAATAATGTTTGCTATATATATATTAATGATATGGATGAAGGAATTGAAAGTTATATGAGCTTCTTTGCAGATGATGCAAAATTGTTGAAAAAAGTGAACACTGTAGAAGATAGTGAGTCACTACAGAGTGATCTCAATAAAGTATGGGAATGGAGTAGGAAGTGGGAGATGGAATTCAATATGAAGAAGTGTAGTATAATACATACATACATCCCCTTACAAGGGAGGTAACCAAAAAGAAAAAGGGATAAAATCATTCACACCCATTCCATCCCTAAATACACTCCACTCCCCTCCACCCTCCCTCCCATCTTGGCACCTCCTGGTCATCCTTAGACCTTGTCCACTGTCCTGGGTCAGATGCAGTTTCGCAAGTCACAGCACATCCATAGCAAGGCTGCTTCATTAAATCGGTGACTCCCCTCTCTGTCCCCCCATGCATAAAAGGAGAAGACGGGGAGAAATCCCTTTGGGCTGCATTCATGTATTATAATAGAATTAGGAAAAAGCAAAAAAAGAATAGTGAGATCATATAAATTGGGAGAAGAAGAAATTAAAAAAGTAGAAAATGAGGACCTGGGAGTCATTATTATGAATAATATGTCCCCTGAGAAACATATAAACAAAATTTTTGGAGAAACTTATAATCTAATAAGAACAATCAAAGTGGCATTTACATACCTGGACAAAGAAATGGTGAAGAAAATACTGGTCACTTTGATAAGATCAAGACTGGAGTATGCAGCAATGATGTGGTCACCAAGTACAAAAAAAATGTATAACAAAACTTGAAACAATACAAAGAGCAATTATGAAATTGGCACCAACACTCTCTGAACTATCATATGAAGAGAGACTAGCAAAACTTGAGCTACAGACATTAGAGCAAAGAAGAGAGAGAGGAGACTTGATAACTATTCATAGAATCATGAAAGGCATGGAAACTATTGATAGAGAGGATTTAATAAAATGGGATAGTAGAGATAAGAGGACATGGAAAGAAAATCAAGAAAGACATTTATAGAAGAGACCTAAAAAAGAACAGCTTTCCCCTCAGGGTAATAGATGTTTGGAACGAGTTAGATGAGAAAGTGGTGTGTGCAAAAACAATACACGAATTTAAAAACAGTCTAGATAAAACAAGATATGAAGACGGGACACCACAAGCATAGTTCCCCTTCCCGGAAAATACTAGGTAAAATACACACACACATATAAATATATATATATATATATACATACATACATATACCAAGGCTTTTTCCCCCTTACAAGGGGGGTAGCCAAAAAGAAAAAGGCATAAAATCATTCCCACCCATTCCATCCCTGAATACACTCCACACCCCTCCACCCTCCCTCTTATCTTAGCACCTCCTGAATGACGGGTCATCCCTGCACCTTGTCCACAGCCCTGGGTCACAGCAAGGCCGCTTCATTAAATCGGCGACCTCCCCTCTCCGTCCCCCCATTGCATAAAATGAGAGGACGGGGAGAAATCCCTTCGGGCTGCGTCAAATTTTGCTCACACATACTACCTCAACCCCCATCCACCCGCCCATTCCACCTCATGCAATCACAACATCATCCATATACAACCATTCTCCATTAACCCCTGTCTTCTGTCCTCTCCTGTCCTTCCTCAACAGACATTCCCCTCTTCCCCAAAGCCCCCTTCACCCCATCCATCCACCTCATCCTAGGATGTCCCCTCATGTTCACTCCCTCCACATCTGCCTTCCATACCTCTTTTACTAGTCTTTCTTCACTCATTCTTTCCATGTGTCCAAACCATCCTAATATTCTTTCATCCACCCTATCTCCCAGCTCCTTTTCCACCCCTGTTCTCCTCCTCACCTCCTCATTTCTCACTCTATCTAGCCTAGTAACCCCCATCATACTTCTCAGACACCTCATCTCAAACACATTCAAACTCCTCTCTTCTTCTCTTATGTTCCATGTTTCTGCCCCATACAGTGCTGTTGGCACAATCACTCCTTCATATAGTCTCCTCTTAGCATCCATTCCCAAATGTCTATTCCTCATTACACTCTTTAATCCACCAAGGCATTTACTCGCTTCTCACAATCTACATTCTACCTCCAATTTGCACCCAAGTATCTAAAACTATCCACTTCCTCCAGTCGCTCTCCCTTAATGCTCACTTCCAGTCTACTGCCACTTTTACCCCTTGTACATCTCATCACCTTACTTTTACCCACATTTATCTTTAGCTTTCTTCTATCACATACTCTCCCAAACTCTGTCACCAACTTCCTCAATCCCTCCTCTGATCCTGCCACAAGCGCAGTGTCGTCTGCAAACAACAGCTGGCTCACCTCCCACTTTTCTCCATTTCTTTAACCATCTCCAATCCCTTGCCCACTACCCTTGCATTTACCTCTCGCACCACCCCATCCATGTATAAGTTGAACAGCCAGGGCGACATAACGCATCCTTGACGAAGTCCCACCTTTACCTCGAACCACTCTCTCTCTCCATTTCCAATCCTGACACAAGCTCTACTATTCTCATAAAAACTCTTGACAGCTCCCAGAAGCTTTCCTCCTATCCTGTATATCTGCATAACCTCCCACAGTGCCTTCCTGTCTACCCTATCATAAGCCTTATATATATATATATATATATATATATATATATATATATATATATATATACACACACATACATATATATGTATATTTAAAAAAGAAATAAACAAACAAAATAAAATTAAATAGATGAGCAGTCAAATGAAGTGGATAATTCAATAACCTGGCATCTGGCAAAGGTGGTGTGAACCTCAGTGCCAAACTTGAAGAGGAAAATTAATGACCAAATTACAGTCCAAGGTGTAAGGATGGAAGAACTATAGCTGTCATTCCACTGCTCTAGACTTCTCTTGCAGGAGACCAATGGCACCCAGGTAACCTGTTATAGCTAATAAATTGGCCCACAAGTTAATCAATAAGGAAATATTATGTTACTGCCTTGGTAAGGTAGGTAACCTTGGTAAGGTGGCACCTTGGTAAGGTAGGCACCTTGGTAAGGTGCTAAGATAGGAGGGAGGGAGGAGGGTGAAGGGGAGTGGAATATATGGGAAATGAAATGGGTGGGAGTGATTTCTATACCTTTTTCTTTTTGGTTACCCCCCGTGTAAGGAGGAAAAAGCCTTTGGTATATGTATGTATGTCTTGGTCAGGTGAGAGTGTAAGTTGAAGTGTCTTGTTGCAATGGGCAGGAGATGGGGATGACCCTTCATCCATGAGGAGCTAAGATAAGAGAGAAACAAGGGTGGTGGATAGGAGCGGAATGGATGGGAGTGGGTGCGTCCCTTTGACTTGGCTATCTTCCTTTTAAGGGGGAAGAAGCCTGAGATATATAGATAGATCGCATTGCACCTGGCGCAACTGGAGTTTGTAGCCAGGTCTATTATATGTTGGTATTGTCTTAGTGATGGATGGTGAACTGAATGCAGTTATGCAAGTTAAGTCTTTGTTTAAAGAATAATTAGGTCAGCTATGTAAAATGAACAAACTGAAGGTCAGCTAAGTGATATACGATCTATCTAAAAACTAAAAGGCCTATTTCCCCTTATATGGAAGGTAGGGAAGGTAGCCAACCAAGGGATGCTCCCAAACCACATGAATCCCACACCCATTTGTTTCCTTTTCTTCTTAGTTCCTTGTGGATGGAGGGGCATCCATGCCCCCTTGGCCTATTGCCCAGGTCTAAAGAAATACACCAAGAAGCAGGACATCCACAACAGGGCTCAACAGCCTAAGTTGGCTTACCTCCACTGATTTATTTACATGGCAACCCTTCCTCCTCATTCCCTCATGTGTAAATAGAGAAGATGAAGAGAAATTCCTCGTACATACATATACATATACCAAGGCTTTTTCCCCCTTACAAGGGAGGTAGCCAAAAAGGAAAAGGCATAAAATCATTCCCACCCATTGCATCCCTGAATACACTCCACACCCCTCCACCCTCCCTCTTATCTTAGCACCTTGTGGCTGCATCAATTTATCATCCATTCACAACCATTCTCCACCCTTATCTATTTCTTGCCTTCTCCCTTGCTCAACAGATATTTTCCTACTACCCAAGGCCCCCTTCATTTCGGTCATCCATCTCATTCTTGATCTTCTCCTCAAGTTTCTCCATCCCCTTCTTCCTTCCACTCTTTTTGCTAGTCTTTCTTCACTTATTTTTTCCACATGCCCAAACTATCCCAGTATGCTTTCATCAATCCAATCTACCAGCTCCCCCTTCCCTTGCTACTTGCCTTGGTAGAAAGAGAAGAGGAGTATAGCAAAAGTGAACAAGTCTTGCGTTCTGTCGATACAAATCAAAGATTTTTTCATTGAATATCGGACTTGAATGCCCTGGAGTTTGCACCATTGTTTGAAGTAAAATCTTTTTTTGGTTTTCTGAAATAAAAAAGTACAAAATAAGGACATAAGAAAAAGGGATCTTTTAAAACTAAACCTTTTGAAGACATATGCAGAATATATGCATAGTGATGCACATGCATTCATGTATGTATCAATGACCTTAACTCTTATAAAGGGAGTGGTATAGTCAAAACAAGATGCCCATACTGACTCACTCAAATCACACTTCCCATCTGAGCCCCTGTATGGCACAGAGACAAAAATAATACTAAGTTAATGGTAATAGATTACCTCTTTGTACTGTGGCCTTCCTGATCTCCAGCATCTGCATTCCATGCTTGGAGACAATGTCATTGATACTGAACGCATGTGATTTGTGCATAGGACGAGATGGCCTGTGGTCTCGGAATGCATCTCCAAAATCTCTAGTGCTTGCAATGAGCTGGAAAACAAAGTTATCAATAAAAAAGTTTCTTTTCACTTGTTGGAGTTTTTAACTACTACAATGATAAAAGTAAATTCACATTACCAGAACTCTTCTACTTCCACGTTCATTTCTATCACTCTGACTTGTGGGTACAGAATGGTTCTTGATGAGGTGGTCTATGATTGTTATATTCTGGGTAAATTGATTCCCACCCTGTAAAATACAACATAAAGAAAAAGATGTTATACAATTAATCATTTTAAATTTCAAAACATACAGATAACTGTTTTCATTATGCAGTCTTAGGTGTTCATTCTACCCTTTTTTTCTCCTACAAGAAGAGATGTTTCTAATCCTCTAAAGCACTGGTTCCTACATGAAGGTAAATGGATGAGGAAAAGATGCAGCCAGGAGTGATGTTCTTGTATGCTCTGTATATTTCTCATGTGTTTGTGTAGTGTGCCAAGATAAGAGGGAGGGAGGAGGGTGGAGGGGAGTGGAATATATAGGAAATGGAATGGGTGGGAGTGGTTTTTATGCCTTTTTCTTTTTGGCTAACACCCATGTAAGGGGGGGAAAAAGCCTTTGGTATATGTATGTATGTATGTATGTTTGTGTGGTAGAAAGGATTACCATAAAATGATGCAGTGGTGGTAAACCAACTCCAGCTCCTACTCTCCAATTTATCATACACAGCTTCAAATTCATGTACGGTTCCACCTTGATCTGTATCCTTAATTTCCAATTATTATACTTAGATTTGAATTCATTTATTGTTTCAACTTGGGCTATATCTCCTTCTTAACTATTCTAAGTATTAATGCCCCTGTATGGTAAATTTTATTTCTTCATATCCTTTTGACATGAAATCTTTCCTAACCTTTTGAATACGATGACATCTACACATGCGTCATGAGCCGCAAGTGTATACGAGGATGCCAGCATTGGCTTCCTGATTTTATTTATTTTGTAGATGTAGCTAAGTGATTCCATATTCTCTGAATAGGGTTGGTCACGTTTTCTGTGATTTTATATTTATTCAGTGTGAAAGAGAATGAATGTAACAGCAGTAACTTTGTGTTTTGTAATGTGCATATTGTGATACATTATTGTACCACAGGCAACCTGATGTGCATGCCAATATTTGACTTGTATTGAAGAAGTAAATTTGTTCTTATGACCCTTCTATCCCTAATCAAGAGATTTCTTTAATCAATGTAGTCTATCGCTTTTAGCGACCTAAATACTATGATCATACCACTTATTTCAAATCTTTCAATGTTGACAGACCTAATGCTTTTAGTTTTTCCTCATATGGTTTATCTGCCAAGCTGAGAACCAGTTTAGTTGCTACCCTTATCAAGGACATAAAATTAAACTGTTTTCCTTACACTTGTGTCAATTTGTGAACTAGGCTAACCAGGGAAATCTTCCTATGAAAAACGATATGAAAAGTTTAGATTATGTGTGACTGATGGTGAAACAGGATCCCCACAAACAAAGCTCTTTCTCTGCACATTATAATTAAGTAAATACAACACATCTGGAGGGATGGATCTATGATGGGAGTATGTGAGGGTGATCAGTTTCCTCCACTACACTTGTGTTCTATCCCACTGACACCTGGTAACTCTACTTCCCCTATTACTACTACAATAGCATTGTGCAAACAAAAAGCATGACATCTAATAAAACTTGTCAAACCAGGACTTTATCATACTAACCTCATCTTTCTTTTCCTGCTCTTTTCGTGTAAATGGCAAATTGTGAAACAAACCAAGCTTCTGTAGGATGATGCTGGAAAGGAGACTACTCCTGGCAATAGTCCACTGACTCAATTGGGTCACTGTGTTATTCAGTGAGTCATATCTCTCTTTCATCCAGTTGTATGTGTACACTGTCAGCTGTTGTTAATAAAAAAATAGTAAAATTAGAAAGGGAACACACATATAAGATATAAAGTTCCTTGCAAATATATATATATATATATATATATGTTAGTGTTAGAATTAGAAATGGAGTGAGTGGTTTGAAATAAAGGTGGGGATTCACCAGGGATGTGCTATGTCATATTGGATGTTCTATTTATACATGGATGGGGTGGTGTGAGAGGGAAACGCAAGGGTAATGGGCCAGGGACTGCAGATGGATAGATAAAAATGGAGAAAAATGGGAGATAGGCCAGTTGTTGTTTACCTAGTTGTATCTTACGGGAACGGGAGCTACGCTCGTGGTGTACTGTCTCCGTATCTTGCCATGTCTAATTTGCTCTTAAATTCATGTATGGTTTTTGCACACACACTATCATTTTGTCCAGTTTGTTCCATACATCCACTACTCTGTGGGGAAAGCTATTCTTTTACAAGGTCTTTTCTATAACTGTCCTTTTTGAGCTTGCTTCCATGTCCCCTTGTATTTCTCTTATCCCAATTTAGTAAGTCTTTTCTATCAAGGATTCCCTTACCTCTCATGATTCTATAGTCAACAAATCACCTCTTTCTCTCCTTTGTTCCAGAGTCAGCAATTCTAGTTTTGACAATCTGTTCATATGACAGATCTGATAAGTGTTAGGGCCATCTTTGTACTTGCTCTCTGGATGCTCTCAATTTCCCTTATACAGGGTGTTCGAGATAAATTTGATAATATTTTTTATCTTCTGTCATTTCAGAATCATTTGAAGGATTTAATAGCAGTAAAGTGCAACAGATAGCTGATTCTATGTACTATTGGTGGGTGTGAGAGCTAGAGAGCATGGACAACTGGAAAGCACTGGAATATTGGAAGAGAGTGACCTGCATCATGATGATTTGCGCTGGATTAAAAAATTCGGAAATCTTAGTTGGAGCTCAGTGCTCCTTGAATACTGTGAAGGCTGTGAGATGTGAGCTGGATAATTGCAATGGAGATGTGGAAGCAGTGGCTAGCAGTGGCTAGCAGGAAGGATCAGCAAACTAGACACTATGATATACAAAGATGGGACACCATGAGCATAGCTCCCTTTCCCATAAGATACAACTAGGTAAATACCATGGACGAGCTGATTTCCATGCTCAAACTAGTGTTCAGGCATCTTTCAAAGGACACTGTGAAGGCCATGTGCTGCAGGGTCAAGGTGGCTTCTTTGAGGGAGCTGTATTTGGCAAAAGATCCGCTAAGAGATCCACTTTGAATTTTGAGAAAATATCAAAATTTTGAGAATATATCAACAACACCTAGACTTAATGCAATTAAGTCAATCACTGGAACAACATTTGGACAAAACAAAGAAACTAATACAACAATATACAAACAATGCATATGCTCAGTGATGAATTGTGCGAGTCCTGCATGGGCTCCTAATCTCAGTGAGACACACCACAACACCCTTCAAATCATACAAAACAAAGACCTAAAAACAATCACAGGCTGCACAAATACAACACCTACAGACCATTTACACCATGAAACAAAAGTCCTCAAAGTCAAGGACCATCTCGACATGAGAGACACACAAACACTTGCCGCAGCCACCACAAACACATCACACCCGCTACACTACATAGCAGAACACCCACACACACCAAGAAACATTAAAGCAACACCCAAAGACCTGTATCACACACAGATACTCTCTTTTCTTCCTCCACAACCACCAAATACCAGCCTCCGGAAACATATTCATAATCATATCACTCACCGCTCCATTAACACACTGAAAAACAACACATTGCTGCATGCCAGACCCCCTGATATCCACCCTTCTGAATCCTCTCTCCCACGAAAGGACTGAGTCCACCTGGCCAGACTGCGGTGCGGCCACCACCCAGCACTTCTAAGCTACCAGAAGAGGCTGGATGACCGCATTGTGAACAGCTGCCCAGGATGTAACACTTCACCCCATACCATACAACACATAATGGAAGACAACAAACAACACAACATACATACATACATATACCAAGGCTTTTTTTTTCCCCTTATCAGGGGGGTAGCCAAAAAGGACAAGGCACAAAAACATTCCCACCCATTTCACCCCCGAAAACACTCCACACCCCTCCACCCTCCCTCCCATCTTAGCACCTCCTAGATGACGGGTCATCCCTGCACCCTGTCCACTGCCCTGGGTCAGAAGCAGTGTCGCAGGACACAGCACATCCACAGCAAGGCCGCTTCATTAAATCGGTGACCCCCCCTCTCCGTCCCCCCATATAAAGGAGAGGACGGGGAGAAATCCCTTCGGGCTGCGTCAAAAATATTTGCTCACACACACTACCTCACCCCCATTCCCCCGTCCAATCCACCTCATGCATCACTACATTTTCCATATACAACCATTCTCCATTCACCCCTGTCTTCTGTCCTCTCCCGTCCTTCCTCAACCGACATTCCCCTCTTCCCCAAAGCCCCCTTCACCCCATCCATCCATCTCATCCTAGGACGTCCCCTCATGTTCACTCCCTCCACATCTGCCTTCTATACCTCCTTTACTAGTCTTTCTTCACTCATTCTTTCCATGTGTCCAAACCATCCTAATACTCTTTCATCCACCCTATCTCCCAGCTCCCATTCCACCTCTGTTCTCCTCCTCCTCCCTTCCTCATTTCTCACTCTATCTAGCCTAGTAACCCCCATCATACTTCTCAGACACTTCATCTCAAACACATTCAAGTTCCTTCTCTCTTCCTCTCTCATGTTCCATGTTTCTGCTCCATACAGTGCTGTTGGCACAATCACTCCTTCATACAGTCTCCTCTTAGCATCCATTCCCAGATTCCTATTCCTCATTACACTCTTTAAACCACCAAGGCATTTACTCGCTTCTCTCAATCTACATTCTACCTCCACCTTCACTCCACCCTTTCCTGCCACATTTGCACCCAAATATCTAAATCTATCCACTTCCTCCAGTTGCTCTCCCTTAATGCTCACTTCCAGATTACTGCCACTTTCACCCCTTGTACATCTCATCACCTTACTTTTACCCACATTTATCTTCAGCTTTCTTCTATCACACACTCTCCCAAACTCTGTCACCAGCTTCCTCAATCCCTCCTCCGATCCTGCCACAAGCGCAGTGTCGTCCGCAAACAACAGCTGGCTCACCTCCCACTTTTCTCCATTTTCCTTAACCATCTCCAATCCCTGACCCACTACCTCTCGCACCACCCCATCCATGTATAAGTTGAACAGCCAGGGTGACATAACGCATCCCTGACGAAGTCCCACCTTTACCTCAAACCACTCACTCTCTCCATTTCTAATCCTGACACAAGCTCTACTATTTCATAAAAACTCCTGACAGCTCCTAGAAGCTTTCCTCCTATCCCGTATATCCGCATAACCTCCCACAGTGCCTTTCTGTCCACCCTGTTGTAAGCCTTTTCCAGATCCATAAAGGCCCAGAAAACATCCTTCCCCTTTCCTATAGCTTTCTCACATATCTGTCTTACCACAAAAATCTGATCTACACAACCTCTACCTGTCCTAAACCCACACTGTTCCTCACCAATTACTCCCTCTGTTCCTCTCCTAATCCTTTCAATCAAGATCCTCCCATAAGCCTTCCCAACTACACTTAACAAGCTAATCCCTCTGAAACTACTACATTCACACTTGTCCCCCTTTCCCTTGTAAAGTGGAACTATACAGGCACTCCTCCAGTCCTCTGGCACTCTACCTTCTCTCCAGCAAACATTAAATAACCTCACCAATCAGTCCACCATCACTATACCTCCTTTTTTAAGACATTCTGCATGGCATCCATCCAGACCAGGTGCCTTACCTGCTTTCATCATCTTAACTGCTGCCTTCACTTCATCCTTCCTTATTTCTCCTCCATTCTCCTCACTCATCACTCTCATTTTCTTAGCATTTCCCACTGCAGCTATCTTTCCCTCCCTATCCTCCTTCACATTAAGCAACTCCCTAAAATATTCTGCCCATCTTCCCCTTACTGCCTTCTCCTCCATTATCATCTCTCCATCTGCACCTTTTACCTTTTCTTCTCTACTTGATTCGCCTCCTCTTCCTCTCTTAATTTCTTTCCAAAACATCTTTTTATTACTTTCAATTTTTTTTTGTCATACTCTTACCCCATTTTACATCTGCTCTCCTCTTTGCCTCCTTTACCTTTTTCTTTACTTCTCTTTTCTTTTCCCTGTAAGTCTCATATGACTCCCTCGTCCTACTTTGTAACCAATCTGTGAAAGCTCGCTTATTCTCTTCTACAACCTTCTTCATTTCCTCATCCCACCATTCACTACCCTTTCTTCTATTTCCTCCTGACCTTCTTGTTCCACACACCATCCTTGCACACTTTGTGACTCCCTCCTTGAACCATCCCCATTCCTCCTCCACTCTATCCTTCACTCCCTCCCACTCCTTCAGCTTCCTCTTGTATTCCTCCTTTTCCTTTTCATTCAAAGAGTTCACTCTAAGAACCTCCCTACCTTTTGTCCCTTGCCTCTTTCTCCATCTATCCTCCACTCTCAACTTACCTTCCACCCTCTCCCCTTAGCACATGTACATCCTTAACTCTTCCTATCATAATCCTATTTACCACTACATAGTCCATTAAAGCTCTATCTACCACCTTTCCCTCCACCACCCTCTCCCATGTGTACTTATGCTTGACTTTCTTCCGAAACACTGTATTTGTTATCATCAACTCTCTTTCTAGACACAACATACACTCTATAAAAGATTTGTGGGAAAACCCAGTTTCGGCTGTGGCATTCCTTGGAGAGACGGGAATACTCAGACAGACAGTCTTGGGAACGACAACAGCAACAACATAAGGAAGGAAGAGAGGAGTTTGAATGCGTTTGAGATGAGGTACCTGAGAAGTATGATAGGGGTTACTAGGTTGGAAGGAGTGAGAGAGGTGCCAAGATAAGAGGGAGGGAAGAGGATAGAGGGGAGTGGAGTATGTAGGGGATGGAATGGGTGGGAGTGGTTTATGGTTTTATTTTTTCGCTACCTCCCTTGTAAGGGGGAAAAACCCTTTGGTTTATGTATATATGAAACTGATGGAAGTAGACAAGGAATAATGGGTGAATTTTAATGCTTTAATGTTTTGACCCATAGGGTCTTGATCACAAAGCTAACAACGAAGTACAATGTGATTTTATACACAGGTAATGTCTTGGGATGCCTAAGAGAGGTTGCTGCTATACTCATAACATTTGTGTATTTATTTTCTTCAAGTTTATTAGTAGTTGAAGAAAACAAATACACAAATATTATGAGTATGGCAACAACCTCTCCTAGGTGTCCCAAGAGATGACCTGACTGTGTATAAAATGTCCATGTCATACTTCATTGTTAGCTTTGTGATCAAGACCCTGTGGGTCAAAACATTAAAGCATTAAAATTCTCCCATTATTCCTTGTCTACTTCCACCTTCAGTTTCATTTGTCATTGTGTAGTTAATATATACATATACATATATATATATATATAGGTTGAACCAAAGGCATGGTTTCTTAAATTCCACATTACAAAGTCCTCTGTAAGGAGCACTGTCTTATTCTCCTGATAGGGGGAGTTTGTGACATTAAACCATATCTTTATCTTCATATATATATATATATATATATATATATATATATATATATATATATATATATGTATGTATATACACAAACACCATTCTTCTCATCTACTTTATAAATTACTTTGAGAGGATAAGGACGGGGAGGGGGTCATTGAATAAGGAATGGTGGGGTTATAAAAGCTCTGGCTGTCAGGATCTGATATGGAAGTGCTTTATCCCACTGCATTGTATTTAACCCAAGCAGTATGGTAGGGGCAAGGATGAACCTTCATCCACAAGGTTTTCATTGTACAGAAGTAAGAAGGGTGGGGTGTGTGGGGTGGGGTGTTATAAATGGAAAAAAAAGAAAAGAAGGAAAGAAAAAATTGAGAAAATGGAAAAGAAAAGAAATAATAGGAAAATACAAGCACCATAAGCACAGCACCTTTCCTGTATAATACAATTGTGATTAATCAGTCAATTATTCCAAATTGTGAGAAGCTCTAGTTTTTTAGTTTTAATGCCCCCACCACCTTGAAAAGGGGAAAGGGTTTCTGGTATATATATATATATATATATATATATATATATAAGAACATAAGAATAAAGGAGACTGCAAAAGACCATAAGGCCTACACTAGGCAGTTCCGTATCCATCACCACCTGTCATCCCCATCCATATAGTTGTCTAATCGTTTTTTAAAACAGCTGATAGTTTCAGCGCTTACTACATGGTTACTGTATGTATGACTGTTGGCATCAGTTGCCTACTAATTACTCTCCTACCTCCAATTCACAAACATCTTATTCATAGAAATGAGTAATAACTTACATGCTGATCCCTGACGATGGCAAGGAAGAGTGTTTGTCTTGGAATAAACACTAATTCTGAAGGATCTGCTGACCACATATTAGTTAGTCCTGAAGAAACACTAGTTGGAGTAGATGGTACAGCAATGGGTGCAGCAGTTGTACCTCCAACTGCTCCAGTAGACACTTGGGGAACTTGTACTGTACTGGGAGTACTTAAGCCTCCAGAGTCAGAACGCAAGAAGCCTCCTTCTGCACCCCTAGTGCCCCTTGGCCATTGAATGAATGGAGGAAAGTGTTGGAAGTCTTTTCCTCCACCTGTGGATTCCAAATTTGGTGCATTATTTTATCACAGATACCTAATCTTTAATCATAAATACAGATCATTAAATTTTTTTTTGTCTAAACTTCCTTAAGACAAGCACTTCCTTGTCAGATTTTGTTGAAAAGATTAATGCACTTTCAAATGTCTTTTATGAGTGTTATGTCAACATTTCCCCCCCTCCAAACACCCCACCTCAACTGCCAACACATATATATGGGCAGTGCATTATACAGTTTATTACAGTCCAAGATTTTTTCCTAGAAAGATCTATGGGATGACCTGAGGATCTACTGCTGCTGAGGGGTTATGGATATCCAAACATGTAGGCGGAGAAGGGGGATTCATGTTGTCGTTGTCGGATGTTTCCCCAGTATACATGTTGTGTGTCGTATACGTGTTGCGTGTAGATCAGGACTGTTAACAATGCCACACACTCTTGCGCATTTTGAAGTTCGTAAATGCATAGTTCCATGCGCGTGACGAGTCACAGTTTATGAATACGCATAGGCACTTAACCATGTAATGTGTATGACCCTAAATCACTTAGGTATGGAGCACTGGGTATTAGGGTCACTTGGGCACTGTCACTCCGGGAGGTCACCCAGCCTTCTGATCTGGAGTCAGGGACGCTCCAACTCACCTTGGGCATCCCCACTTCATTTGGTTCCACTGTGGTATGGGATATTTGTCATTTACAGTTACATTGTTTAGACCTCGGTAATCTCCGCAAGGTCTCCAGGAATGTGGTTCTTTCTTGGGAACCAAATTCCTGGAGACCTTGTGGAGATTACCGAGGTCTAAACAATGTAATTGTAAATGACAAATATCCCATACCACAGTGGTCACTCTGGGGTCACCACTGTGGTAAGTGCCAAACACGCAGTACTTTTGGTAGGAGTTTATTGCGTAGGTCTACACACAAGTATGGCAGGAAGTGATCTGTCACAAGCGAATGCTTGGGGGACCAGGACGTGCCCGTGCCCTATTTTCAGATACATTGTTGCCATGCGGGAAAAAGATTAGGCAAAACAATACATACAAACATATCTCGATATATGCATAAGAATATACAGAAACAAGAGAACAATTACATATAATGATGAATATGCATGTAAAATGGTTAAGGGTAACATATATTTAATACCTTAATGCTATGAGACGTACAATTGGCATAGACGTATACGTCATTAGGCGTATGCTAAACGCGTATGCGTCTATGCCAATTGTACGTCTCATAGCATTAAGGTATTAAATATATGTTACCCTTAACCATTTTGCATGCATATTCATCATTATATGTAATTGTTCTCTTGTTTCTGTATATTCTTATGTATATACCTAGATATGTTTGTATGTATTGTTTTGCCTAATCTTTTTCCCGCATGGCAACAATGTATCAGAAAATAGGGCACGGGCGCATCCTGGTCCCCCAAGCATTCGCTTGTGACAGATCACTTCCTGCCATACTTGTGTGTAGACCTACGCAATAAACTCCTACCAAAAGTACTGCGTGTTTGGCACTTACCACAAACATTCTAATGCATCCATTGCCTCCTTCACTCTATCCATTCATCTTCATCTTCCTCTTCTGCTGTCCCCACATTTTCTTTGCTTATCTTTTCTTACACATTCTTTCCATATGTCTAAACCACCTCAGCACTCTCCATTGTACCTTACGTGTTAGCTCCTTACTCATCCCTTTTCTCTGCTTCACTGCCATATTTCTTTCATACAGAAAAGTCTACTGATATGCTCTGGTACCAATACACCTTTTCCAAAGGTATCTTACTGACCCAGGGCAGTGGGCAAGATGCAGGGATGACCCATCATCCAGGAGGAGGCGAGATAAGAGGAAGGGAGGGGGGGGGTGAATGGGAGTGGATTATGTGGGGATAGAATGGGTGGGAGTGGATTTTATGCCTTTGTTTTTTGGCTACCTCCCTTGTAAGGGGGAACAAGCCTTTGGTATATGTATATATCTTACTTTTTGATGAAGGTGAATAATAATCTTGGAAGACATCATCGTACAGAGTTGCCCACCACTGCTGGTTGTTACGTCCAACAATGATCAAATTGCCCAATTCTGGCTCCATTTCACTACTCATTTTTATATACTGTGGTATCTGTAAAACATAATACTTTGGGTAAAATACTTCAAGTTATTAGTACATACATGAATAAATGATTATTCTTCCTAAAAATCACACCTGGGACTGTAAAAATGTTTGGGCCAATGTGAAAAGTAATGGTCCACAACAATGATGCTGTCCATCTTGCAGGACCACCACAACCAAGATCCCATCACTGGTCCCTATCATGATATTTCATTTTTATTATTGCCTGACAATTCTATTCAAGTTGGAGACCAAAAACCAAAAGATCTGTTTTCTATATAAAAAAAAGAGAGAGAGAGAGAACTTACCTTGCCTGGTTCTAAGAAGTTATATGATGTTGCAGAATCCAAACTACTTTCCATAAAAACCTTAACATTCTTGTATGGTGTATTTAAGGTCATCCACTTTTGCAGTTCTTGGACAAAAACTGGCAACGCATGTCTGAAGTAAAATAATATTCCCTATCAAGAAGCAAGTAAATGACTTAGGGATTAAAAAGTGTCATGAGAAATAGGTATCTGGGAATGGATGCAAAGAGGAGACGATATGAAGGGGTAATGACAGCACTATATGGAGCAAAGACATGGAATTTAAGAGAGGTAGAAAGGAAACATTTAAATGCATTTGAGATGAAACATCAGAGAAGTATGGTAATGGTTACAAGGTTGGATTGAGCGACAAGTGAGGTGAGGAGAGCTGGAGCGGAAAAGGAGATGGCAGATAAGGCTGATGAATGAGTATTGTAATGATTTGGACACATAGAAGGAATGAGTCAACAAAGATTAGTAAATGAGATGTGGAAGGCAGAGGTGGAGGGAGACATCCTCAGAGTACAAGAAAGAAAAAATAGAACACAATATTTATACAGAAGTAAAAACTGGGAGAGGTTATAGCCACATAAAACCTTTGGACATAATACATACATACACATTCAATTACACATGGAAATGTTAATGGTAAAAAAAAAAAAAAAAAAAAAAAAAAAAAAATATATATATATATATATATATATATATTTATACAGAAGTAAGAAAAATGGGAGAGGTTATATACATATACATATAGAAATAAGAAAGGTAATAGTAACACAAAACAAAGAAATTCAAAAGATCAAAACCATGTGGCCGAAAGGTCACATGGCCACATGGTTTTGCTTTTTTGAATTTTTTTGTTTTGTGTTACTATTACCTTTCTTATTTCCATGTGTATATGAATGTGTATGTATATATATATATATATATTTTTTTATTATTATTATTACCATTAACATTTCCATGTGTAATTGAATGTGTATGTATGTATAATGTCCGAAGGTTTTATGTGGCTATAACCTCTCCCAGTTTTCTTACTTCTGTATAAATATTGTGTTCTATTTTTTCTTTCTTGTACTCTGAGGATGTCGTAATAGACGAAAACGTTCAGTATTCCGACTTTAATTTCCCTGTGGTTTCTGCAATACATATATATATATATATATATATATATATATATATATATATATATATATATATATATATATGCTGGTACATTGTGATAAGTTGATGAAGGTGGAAAAATAAGTCACAGGTCTAGTTCCGAGTTTCTGAGTTTATTCCTGACCAGTTTCGTGCTTCTGAAGAAGCATAGAGCGAAACCGGTCAGGAATAAACTCAGAAATTTGGAACTAGACCCGTGACTTATTTTTCCACCCTTCATCATCATATATATATATACATACACTAGATGCTCTTTCCATCTCATAAGACAGTTGGCCAAATCAAAGTATACTTCCACTTCAAAGATATTTTTTCCAATAATTGAAGAAATACCAAATCATACAGTAAATATTTCATTGTATAACAACTTTTGTCTTCAAAACTTTATATTGAGTTATGAATGAAGCCTAGTACAATACCTTGATGTAACTTGTATTGCATGCTTCTTCACAGAATGCACACCAATTTTCAGTGCATATTCAAACCAGTCTAATAAAACATCGTAAAAGACAGGATTAAGTTGCTGATTCTCACTCTCATGTCTGTCTCTTCCTTTTCCCTAGGCAGATGAAAACAAAAGACAAAATAATTAATTTTCTTTAACTCCATTTATCAATGCTAAAAAGATATTGCCTTAACAAGATTGTGTAGGATCTTAAAAAAACACTTACCTCTGGCAATGAAGAATCACTATCTTTCCATCTATCTTCTGATGCTGCATCTCTTCTTTCCACACTCAAATCAACAGAATGTCTTGTTTTTTTTGGTGAATGTGAAATGAGGGGCTGGGAATCTGCATGCTGTAGTAACATTTTCAATTAGAATATTCAAGCATTATCTTTGTAAGGAAAAATCTATTGAACTCATAGTTAACATAGTCATTAATATTGTGGCTTAAGTCAATCATATCATCTTATTCTTATGAATAATATCAGAAAAAGAGGACTATTAGAATAAATAATAAAGCTCATTAGCACAACTTTTAGCAAGTATATTCAGCAACAAGTGTAAGCAAAACCCAATCACAAATGCAACAGCATTAAGAGCAGAAATCACAAGCATGTAATAATTATCAAGTATTAGATACATAATAAGCACCCAAAGTGTGTAAAAGCTGCATCAGCTAAGAAGCTACCACATTGAAATTTGCATTGGTATTTATGTAGAATCATGTGCTGAAAAAAGCTATGGTGAAAAACATCAAGTTTACCGCAGACATGATAACATCCAATGGAACTTGGAGGGATGCTCTTCGTTTTTGAAGCTTCGCATCAGTCACTGAAGTAGGTAATAGGCCATGTCTCGCCTAATAATTAATATAGTATATTGAATGAAATCTGAGGTATTTGATAAATCCTTTAAAGAGATAATGTTAAAAATTAATTCAAGTACCTTAATTTGTTCAACTTTCAGTCCTTCCAATTTTAGTTAGATGATTTAAATGAGAAATTATATTCTGGAAAATATTCAACATTATGCTGCTAAAAGAAAACAAGTCATTGGGTGCTTAGGACACATTTTTGTCAGATGGCTATGATTAAAACATTGAGCCATATCCACTAGAGTTCTATTAAACATAATGAATTTCAACCCAAATATATAGGAACTATAAGGACTATCAATAAAAAGTTGACTAGAGAATTATTATATATATATATATATAGATAAAAAAAAAAAAAAAAAAAAAAAAAATCAGACAGCATTCATCTAACTAAAGACAATATACCCAATTTTCCAAGTTTCAGAATAGAATTACCTTTCTATAGTATACTCTGTATAAAAATAAATTAATGACTATCATATGCTGAAGGCCTTGGTCTTATTGAAAAATAAACACACAAAACTATCAAACCATGCATGTCTAGAGGTAAATCTACAAAGTACCCCACCTTCATGTAACCTCGCTCTACAAGCTTTATAAATACATGCCAAAGGAATTAAGTTCATAAATATGAAAGGGATCAAAATTAAATTTAAGATTTAACAACTTACTACATGTGTCTTCATATCATAACAATATAAGATACTGAACACTTTCAGATCTTGATAAGAGAATAAAAGTTTAGGAAGCCTTGAGGGTTGCTTCAGTAAAAGCTAGATACTTTTTTCCAAAGAACATATTTCTAATACTGCCATCTCATTACTAGCAAATCATGCAAAGAAAAGAAATATCTACACAAGAGTCATGTTGATAAAACAATAAATACTTTTAATTTGTTATGAAAAAACTGTGTGGAGCAGTCATGGAATGTGTGAGGGGAAGAGAAAGGGAGTTTGGGTGTGTTTGAGATGAGGTGTCTGAGAAGTGTGGTGGGGGTCACTGGGCTGGATAGAGTGGGAAACAGGGAGGTGAGGAGGAGAGCAGGGGTGGAGAGGGAGTTGGGAGACAAGGTGGATGAAAGAGTATTGGGATGATTTGGACATATGGAAAGAATGAGCTGAGAAAGATTAGTGAAAGAGGTGTGGAAGGCAGAGGTGGATGGAGTGAACATGAGGGGGCGACCAAGGATGAGACGGATAGATGGGATGAAAGGGGCATTACGAAAGAGGGGGCTGCCAGTTGAGGAAAGAAGGGAGAACATAGAAGATAGGAGTGAGTGGAGAAGGTTATGTATGGATGAAGCTGGGATGCATGGAAGGGAGTGGGTGGTGGATGGGAGGTGTACAGAGTGTGCATGAATGATATTTTGATGCAGCCCAAAGGGATTTCTCCCCGTCTTCTTTTTTTTTCTGCATGAGGGAATGGAGAGGGGGGTCGCTAATTACATGAAGTGGTCTTGCTATGGATGTGCTGTGCCTTGCTGCATTGCTTCTGTCCCAGGGCGGTGGGCAAGATGCAGGGATGACCCAGCATTCAGGAGCCAAGAAAAGATGGAAGAAGGTGTAGTGAATGGGAGTGGAGTATGTAGGGATGAAATGGGTGGGAGTGGATTTATGCTTTTGACTTTGGCTGACTCCCTTGTAAGAGGGAAAAAGCACTTGATATATATATATATGTATGTTTTATGTACGTATGGGGGAAAAATTGTTAGGTACAACAATCAAATACACACAGCATAAAAACACAGTTATCTTTGGCAGCCAAAAGAAGAAAATGATAAAGCTACTTTGAGGTAGAGCTCTCCATACATGAACCTCAGTTGGATGCCACAAAATATGTTATAAAATGTTTATAACATTCACTCATGTGCTAAGGATTTCAATTACATATATCACAAGCATGACAAAATAAAAATAAAACCTGATCTGCCTAACATTCACACTTGCTTTCTTCATGAAAAATATACCACTGTATTACAATCAGAGTGGGGTGTAGGAAGGGGAGAGGGAGGTGGAGAATGAAGAGGGAAATAATAAGTGGAGACAGACAGACGTCTGGGGTATTGGCTGCTTGTTATTGTGGCAAAGGAGCATGCAGTTGATACTTTAGGGTCTATACGGGGCGCCCCTACGGACCAGAGCCACACATAATTTTGTCTATGATAGAGGAAAACTGTTCATAGAGAAATGATGACACTTTTATACTACGACTGTCCCTCAGTTATGCTGTCCCCCAACCTCTTGCTGCTGTCCTGTACCATTTCTCTGAGTATTCATTTTCTGCTGTGGGGGAATTCCCTGTGGTGGGGGAAAAGAATACTGCCACCAAGTAATTCCACTTGGATCGTAAGAGGCGAGAAGAAAGGGATGGGGAGCACGACTAGGCATCCTTCTCCTCGTAGCCCCACAGGGGACATTCCTAAACAAAAAAGTAAAGGCATAAGAGGGTCTGGGAGTTTTCCGACCAGCACCCTAAGGCTTGGGTCTTTTAATGTGCGTGGATGTGGTACAGATCAGAGTAAAAGGGAAGAGATAGGTAGTATATTTGTGAGAAGAAAGATGGATGTGTTGACTTTGAGTGAAACTAAGTTGAAAGGGAAGGGTGAGTGTAAGTTTGGGAGTGTAAGTGGGAGGTTATCAGGAGTGAAGGGAGGGTGAGGGAGGGAAGGGGTGGCTATACTAGTAAGTGAAGAGAAGGGTAAATGTGTAGTGGAGTGGAAGGAGGTTTCCTCAAGGATAATGTGGATGAAGGTGAAACTGGGAAAGGAGATGTGGGTCTTTGTAAGTGCATATGGGCCTGGCAGTGAGAAGAGTGTAGAAGAAAGGGAGGCCTTTTGGATAGAGGATGAGTGCATAGAGGATTTAGGGAGAAATGTCAATATAATAGTACTGGGAGACCTTAATGCTAGGGTAGGAAATGGTCCAATTGATGGAGTGGTTGGGAAATGTGGAGTTCCAGAAAAGAATCGTAGTGGAGAGTTGATGGTGGAAATGTGTCTAGAGAGTTGATGATAGCAAATACATGTTTTGGAAGAAAGTCAAGCATAAGTACACATTGGAGAGGGTGGTGGATGGAAGGGTGGTAGATAGAGCATTGATGGATTATGTAGTGGTAAATAGGACTATGATAGGAAGAGTTAAGGATGTACATGTGCTAAGGGGAGAGGGTGGGGGAATATCAGATCATTTTTTGGTGGAAGGTAAGTTGAGAGTGGAGGATAGATGGAGAAAGAGGAAAGGGACAAAAGGTAGGGAGGTGCTTAGAGTGAACTCTTTAAATGAAAAGGAAAAGGAGAAGGAGTACAAGAAGAAACTGAAGGAGGAGTGGGAGGGAGTGAAGGATAGAGTAGAGCTAGGTGTGGAGGAGGAATGGGGATGGTTCAAGGAGGGAGTCACAAAGTGTGCAAAGGTGGTGTGTGGAACAAGAAGGACAGGAGGAAATAGAAGAAAGGGTAGTGAATGGTGGGATGAGGAAACAAAGAAGGTTGTAGAAGAGAAGAAGCGAGCTTTCACAGATTGGTTACAAAATAGGACGAGGGAGTCATATGAGAGGTACAAAGAAAAGAAAAGAGAAGTAAAGCAAAAGGTAAAGGAGGCAAAGAGGAGAGCAGATGTGAAATGGGATAAGAGTATGACAGAAAAATTTGAAAGTAATAAAAAGATGTTTTGGAAAGAAATTGAGAGGAAGAGGAGGCGAATCAAGTAGAGAAGAAAAGGTAAAAGGTGCAGATGGAGAGATGATAATGGAAGAGAAGGCAGTAAGGGGAAGATATGCAGAACATTTTAGGGAGTTGCTAAATGTGAAGGAGGATAGGGAGGGAAAGATAGTTGCAGTGGGAAATGCTAAGAAAATGAGTGATGAGTGAGGAAAATGGAGGAGAAATAAGGAAGGATGAAGTGAAGGCAGTTGTTAAGATGATGAAAGCAGGTAAGGCACCTGGTCTGGATGGATGCCATGAAGAATGTCTAAAAAAAGGAGATACAGTGATGGTGGACTGGCTGGTGAGGTTATTTAATGTTTGCTGGAGAGAGGGTAGAGTGCCGGAGGACTGGAGGAGTGCCTGTATAGTTCCACTTTACAAGGGAAAAGGGGACAAGTGTGAATGAAGTAGTTTCAGAGGGATTAGCTTGTTAAGTGTAGTTGGGAAGGCTTATGGGAGGATCTTGATTGAGAGGATTAGGAGAGGAAGAGAGGGAGTAATTGGTGAGGAACAGTGTGGATTTAGGACAGGTAGAGGTTATGTAGATCAGATCTTTGTGGTAAGACAAATATGTGAGAAAGCTATAGGAAAGGGGAAGGATGTTTTTTGGGCTTTTATGGATCTGGGGCAGAAACATGGAACATAGGAGAGGAAGAGAGAAGGAGTTTGAATGTGTTTGAGATGAGGTGTCTGAGAAGTATGATGGGGGTTACTAGGCTAGATAGAGTGAGGTGAGGAGGAGGTGAGGAGGAGAACGGGGGTGGAAAGGGAGTTGGAAGATAGGGTTGATGAAAGAGTATTAGGATGGTTTGGACACATGGAAAGAATGAGTGAAGAAAGACTAGTAAAAGAGGTGTGGAAGGCAGATGTGGAGGGAGTGAACATGAGGGGACGTCCTAGGATGAGGTGGATGGATGGGGTGATGGGGGCTTTGGGGAAGAGGGGAATGTCTGTTGAGGAAGGACGGGAGAGGACAGAAGACAGGGGTGAATGGAGAATGGTTGTATATGGATGATGTTGTGATGCATGAGGTGGAAAGGGCGGGGGGATTGGGGGTGAGGTAGTATGAGCAAATTTGACGCAGCCCGAAGGGATTTCTCTCCGTCTTCTCCTTTTATGCATGGGGGGACGGAGAGGGGGGTTGCCGATTTAATGAAGCGGCCTTGCTGTGGATGTGCTGTGTCTTACGACACTGCTTCTGACTCAGGGCAGTGGAAAAGGTGCAGGGATGACCCGTCATCCAGGAGGTGCTAAGATAAGAGGGAGGGTGGAGGGGTGTGGAGTGTATTCAGGGATGGAATGGGTGGGAATGATTTTATGCCTTTTCCTTTTTGGCTACCTCCCTTGTAAGGGGGAAAAAGCCTTGGTATATTTACCTAGTTGTAATATACGGGAGGGGAGCTATGCTCGTGGTGACCTGTCTTTGTATCTATCTGCATCAAGTTTTATCTTAAAATCTTGTATAGTGTTTGCACATACTGTTTTGTTGTCTAATTTGTTCCATGTATTAATCGCTCTGTGTGGGAAACTGTTCCTTTTCAAGTTTTTTCTATAACTATCTTTTTTCAGTTTTTTTCCATGTCCTCTCGTTTTACCGTTGTCCCACACTAACAGGTCATTCCTGTCCAAAACTTCCATTCCTTTCATTATTCTGTAGTCAGCAAATCTCCTCTTTCTCTTCTTTGTTCCAGAGTTGGTAGGTTCAGTTTGGATAGTCTTTGCTCATATGTTAGTTTGGCGAGAGTCGGTGCTAGCTTGGTTGTTGCTCTTTGTAATCTTTCTAGTTTCTTACTATTCTTTTTGGTACTGGGTGTCCAAAGTGATGCTGCGTACTCAAGTTTTGGTCTTATTTGTGTAGTTAGTATTTTCTTTATCATTTCTTCATCCATATAAGTAAATGCCAGTTTGATTGACCTCAATAAATTGTAGGTTTCTCCGAATACTTTATTTATATGCTTATCAGGTTTCATGTCCTTTCCAATCATCACTCCAAGATCTTTTTTGGAGTTTGCTTTTTTTTTCTTTTTTTCTCCAATTCTGTAATCTTTTGATATTCTGTTTTTAATCTTTCCAAATTCCATTATACTGCATTTCTTTATATTAAATTTCACTTCCCACTTTTGAGTCCAATTCCATATTGTGTCCAGATCTTGTTGCAATGAGTTGCAGTCCTCTTACGTTTTTACCTTCTTATGTATGTATGTATGTATGTATGTATGTGTGTATATATATATATATATATATATATATATATATATATATATATATATATATATATATATATATATATATAACACTAACACCATCAATGTGACGGAACTACAGTATGCGGATGACAACACTGCCGTAGCCCACACCCATGCATAACTCCAACAATCAGTGGATAATTTCCATGCTACCTACACATGTTTTGGCCTAACAGTTAACAAGGTCAAAACTAAGATATTGACCCAACCAAGACCAGGGGAAAATCCATCAGCAACTAACATCACCATGGATGGAACCACCATTGAATGCGTCGAACATTTCCCATACCTGGGAAGCATCCTTTCCACCCAGAGCACATCCTCCAAAGAGATTGAAAACAGGTTACAAGCTGGCCACACTGCATATGGGAGACTATCCACCAGGGTGTTCAAGAACAAAGGCCTAACCACCCATACAAAAGTGATGGTATATAACGCCGTCATAGTATCTACCCTGTTATATGCATGCGAGACTTGGACCCTTTATAGTAGGGACCTCAAAAAACTAGAACAATTCCACCAGAAAAAACTGAGAGCAATAATGAAAATCAAATGGAATGACTATGTGTCCAATACAGCAGTCCTTGAAAGAGCCAAAGTCACTAGCATCGAGGCCATGATCATGAAACACCGCTTAAGATGGTCTGGCCATGTGGTGCGTATGGAGGACACAAGACTACCAAAGAAAATTCTCTTCAGCGAGTTAAATACAGGTGATTGCCTTCGAGGCCGCCCTATGCTCCGATTTAAAGACCAACTCAAGAAATCCCTCAAGGAAGCTAACATAGACCCAAACACCTTCGAAGCTTCAGCGTATGATAGGAATGGGTGGAGAAACAAAATTAAAGTGGGCACGGAACTCTTCGAAGAGAATAGAAGAGTCAACCTGGTAGTTAAACGACAGCAACGGGTAGAAAGAACAAAACAACCACAACCACCTCCCACGATTCAGTGCGATCAATGCCCTCGGTTGTTCAGGGCACGAATTGGCCTTACGAGCCATAAGAAGGCTCACCACCCTAATAATGCTTAACCCCTTCCATACGGTGCCGCACACGTAGGCGTCATGGACTTAGATCTCAGTGGCAGCAGCCAATGCCAGCCGTACGACGTGTCGTAATAATACTCGCATCATAAAATATAGTCACCGCTTATATCGATCGTTCTCTCTTCACCCGTGAATTTTGATAACCATAGAAAATGCGATTACAAAAGAATTAGAAAGAATGTCATTATGGAGGGGCGACTACAATAAATATAATCAAGACGCCGATATGGCAGCCTCGCGAATACACTCGCTCCCCATGACGCCTACGTGTGCGGCACCGTATGGAAGGGGTTAACCTCTTATAACCCCCCTCCTCTATTCAACCCTCTATTGGGACTGGAAACTATGATACTCGGATACGAGTACATGCCGACGACGATATACATATATATACATATATATATATATATATATATATATATATATATAAATATCTATATATATATATATATATATATATATAAAAAGGGAGAAAGAGAAACAGCGAGAGAGGGGGGGGAACTGATAACCTACACTTCTATTTTCAGGGGACAATATTACTCCCAAGATTTAAGATCACAGAGGTGATAAAGGAGAGTTTTAAAGAGGGTAGCAGAACAGAAAAAGAGAGGGAGGGGGATGGGTAGGACAAACTTAGGGGATCCAAATATCTTTTCATACCATCCATTTACCTGAAAGGCTTCTCTTAGGCTTACTATACTTCTGTTTTCCACTTTCTCTTTTCATCAGCCATACTCATTCATTCTTTCTACACACTTGAACCACCTCAACTCTCTGGTTCACCTTTTAAGATAGTTTTCTCCTTCTAACCCCCATTCCCTGCCTCCACATTTTTCAACACCCATTCTTAAAATATCTATCATATTTAACATCCCATCTCAAATAAACAGATACATTGAATAAGAAATAAAAATAACATTGTATTTAGCTAAGTATTCATCAATTCCTATGAGCATATTTTGCAAATGCTACATGTTTTTGGAAAGCTATTTTGCCTTTACCATGATGAACTGAATGAGAACTTGTTACTATTTTTTAACTTTAAATCCCAATATGTATCATTAGGTGTTCAACACTTATCAACACCATAAATAGTCAGTATTACACTTTAAATAACAACTGAAGTTTAGGAACTTATAAAATTCTACATACCTGGAAGAGTGTATGTGGAGAAGGGGCCCGGTCTTTTTGACCCTCTTTGCTTAAATCAGCAGTTCTGCTATGCTTGGCTATAGAAAGAAGATAATTTGGATTAAAGTATACAAATACATAACAATTATAGTAGCTTCATTGTACAGGAACTTGCTAAAGCACAAACATTAGAAAATTAATCTCTATTTACACAAAAAATATATTTATGTAAGAAAACATGCATTAACAAATGTATTATATAACACACTAACACACATATATATTATATTTAATATATATATATATATATATATACAATTACACACACACACACACACACTTCAACGAATGGACGGCTTAGAAGACGTTCTGAAGAAAAGTGAAGTCTGTGGATCCCAACGCAAAGAGAAGTGCCTAGTGTTTTTGCAGGGTGGGGGGGAAATTGCTCGTGGAGTAGTGGGAACGTAGGGAAAGAGGAAAAGGGGAGGGATTACTGAGGGAAATGGAAGGAAATGAGGAGGGAGTAGACTTGGCCCAGCCAGACAAGCGGAAGGTAAAAAAAAGACTTAGCGATTATCAAATGTCTAATAAAAATGTAAAGATTAGAAGTATAGAGAGGAGCAATACAGAAGAAAGTGACGAGAATATGTTCCAGGGATTTAAAGAGGGTGGGGGGGACACAACCCCCCCCCCCCCCGACTGATAAGACTAGAGGAGAGAGTTGATAAGGTGATCGAGGACTTGGAGCGTAAGTTAGGTAACGTAGACTCCATTTTCCAAAGAATTGAAAGGTTGGAACAACTAGAGAAGGCTAACAGAAACTTAACTGAAGAAATAGAGGACCTAAAAAGACAGTTAAGAAATGTAAAGGAGGAGAATGAGAAATTGAAGAAGAATAGTAATGAAAACAGTGAGACAAATAGCTACAGAAGCTAAAAATTGGAGAATAACTCAAGAAGGGAATAAGGTTTCATTCACTGACATAGTCAAACAGCAATTGAAAGAACATAATGAAGACTCAGTTATTAAAGTGATGAGACAGAAGGAGAATATAGTAAGAGAATTAGCTGACAAAAAGAAATGTATAATTATATTAGGAATGGAAGAGAAACATAACCCAGATAGAACCGCAAGAATCAAGGAGGAAAATGAAAGAGTAAGCAGTTTATTAAAATTAGTCCAGGAAGATGAACCAGAAATTATAAAGGAAATTGAGGAAAAATTCAGACTCGGAAAATATAGTACAGATAAGACCAGACCAATTAAGATTAAATTCAGGTCACAAACAACAGCAGAGAAAATTCTATCCAAGACAGGGAAACTAGCAACAAATGATCAATATAAAAAGGTATGGATAAAAAGAGAAATGAATAAGGAGGAAAGAGAGGCAGAAAAGCAGAAAAGAATTGAAGCTAAGGCAAAAAACGAGGAAAGAACGGAGTCAGAGAAAGAGAGATTCTATTGGAGAGTAGTGAACATGAAAATAAAGCAGTTCGACATACTAAAGAAAAACATAAGGGAAACAGAGAATACAATGGAAGTGGCAGAAAACTAAGAGTGTCTTACACAAATATAGATGGATTGATAACAGGATTGAATGAACTGAATGATTATTTGAAAGAAAAAGAACCGGACATAATGGGAATTGTAGAAACAAAATTAAAAGGCCCACTACCACCCAACAGTGTAGGACATGATACATACAATTATTGGATTAGAAACAGAGAGAAAAAACAAGGGGGTGGAGTTATGTTCCTGACTAAGAAGGATATAAACGTGAAAGGTGTCATATATGGAAAGAATACAGTAGAGATGATTATGATAGAAGTGGAAGACCGAGATAAGAAGAGCAGAAAATTTGTGATCAATTATGTGCCTCCGAAAACAGCCTCATGGGAGGAGAGTGAACATAAAAGTATGTTAGAGGACACAAAGATAGCATTAACTAAAATAATGGAAGACGGAGGAAGAATAGTTATGATGGGCGACTTTAATTGCAAAGAAATCTGCTGGGAAGAAATGACAGTAAAGAGTGGTGATGACTCATGGGGAAATGCTCTACTTGAGATGATTACTGACCATTCAATGACACAATGGATACAAGAGAACACTAGGTATAGAAATGAAGAAGAACCATCGAGGCTAGACTTAATAATTACATCTGAACCTAGAATAGTGGACAAGATTGAATATAAAACACCAATAGGTAAAAGTGACCACATATTGATTGAACTGGAACTTAATGAAGAAAAATATATGAAAAGAAATGAACAATATAGAAAAGGAAGAATGATGTATGAAAAAACAAACTTTGATAAAATAAGAGAATTCTTCCAACAAGAAAACTGGGAAGAAATATACAAAGAAGAAACAACAGTGGAAGAGAAATGGAATATTTTGACAAAAATTTACAAAAAAGGAGTGGAAAAGTATGTCCCAAGACAAAAACAAGAAAAAGAATATGTAAAATGCTGGTACAACAAAAGTTGTAGGGAGTTAAAGGACAAAAGAGACAAAGCCTGGAACAGATGGAAAAAAGACAGAAGACCTGAAAAATGGAAAATATATACTGGTTATAGAAATGAATATGTACAAAAGTGCAGAGAGGAAAAAAGAAAATATGAAAAAGATGTTATAGAAAAGTGTAAAGATCAACCAAAACTATTCTACAGATTTGTAAACAATAAACTGAAAAACAAACAAGACTTAGAGAAATTAAGACAAGGAGGAGTTGAATACACTGAGGAAATGGAAATGGCAGAAATTATGAACAAACATTTTAAATCAGTGTTTACAAGGGAAAATATACAACCTGAAGAGATTGAGTGGAAGGAAAAAGTCCCCCCTATGGAAGAAATAGAAGTAACAAAGAATGAAATATTGACACACTTGGGTAATTTTGATGTCAGAAAATCGCATGGGCCAGATGAAATAGCAAACTGGATTCTGAAAGAATGCAGGAATGAACTGGCAGACAAAATACATAGCATAATAAGCAGTTCCTTAAAAGAAGGAAAAGTTCCAGAAGATTGGAAAAAAGCAAATATAGTACCTATATATAAAGGAGGAAATAAAGAAGAACCTACCAACTATAGACCAGTCTCTCTAACAAGTACAATAGCAAAAATATGTGAAAGAATTATCAAAAGTAGATGGGTAAAATACTTGGAAAAAAAACAACGTACTAAATCCAAGGCAATTTGGATTCAGACAAGGACGATCATGCGTCACCAATTTAATACGTTTCTATTCAAGGCTAATAGATATAATACAAGAAAGAGATGGATGGGCTGATTGTGCATTTCTAGACCTAAAAAAAGCTTTTGACAAAGTACCACATAAGAAGTTGCTTAAGAAATTAGAATATGAAGGAGGAATACAAGGTAAATTGCTAAATTGGATGGAAGACTTTTTGCAAGAAAGAAAAATGAGAGTAGTGATAAGAGATCAGCACTCAAAATGGAATGAAGTAATAAGCGGTGTCCCGCAGGGAACAGTTCTGGCCCCAATAATGTTTGCTATATATATTAATGATATGGATGAAGGAATTGAAAGCTATATGAGCTTCTTTGCAGATGATGCAAAATTACTGAAAAGAGTGAAAACTGAAGAAGATTGTGAATCACTACAGAGAGATCTAAATAAAGTACAAGAATGGAGTAGGAAGTGGGAGATGGAGTTCAATACAAAAAAGTGTAGTATAATGGAATTTGGAAAAAGCAAAAACAGAATAACAGGATCATATAATTTGGGAGAAGAAGGAATAAAAAAAGTAGAAAATGAGAAGGACCTGGGAGTCATTGTTATGAATAATATGTCACCTGAGAAACATATAAATAAGATTTTTGGAGAAACTTATAATTTAATAAGAACAATCAAAGTGGCATTTACATACCTGGATGAAGAAATGGTGAGGAAAATCCTAATCACCCTGATAAGACCAAGATTGGAATATGCAGCAACGATATGGTCACCAAGTACAAAAAAATGTATAAAAAAACTTGAAAGAATACAAAGAGCAATTACAAAACTGGCACCAACACTCTCAAAACTATCATATGAAGAGAGACTACAAAAACTTAAACTACAGACACTAGAGCAAAGAAGAGAGAGAGGAGATTTGATAGCTATTTACAGAATCATGAAAGGCATAGAAATTACTGATAGAGAAAATCTGATAAAATGGGATGACAGAAATACAAGAGGACACGGAAAGAAAATAAAAAAAGACAGCTATAGAAGAGATTTTAAAAAGAACAGCTTTCCTCACAGAGCAATAGACAGTTGGAACAAGTTAGATGAGAAAGTGGTGTGTGCAAAAACAATACATGAATTTAAAAATAGTTTAGATAAAATGAGATATGAAGACGGGACCCCACGAGCATAGCTCCCCTTCCCGTAAAATACAACTAGGTAAATACAACTAGGTAAATACACAAGTCCAAGTCATAAACAATTAAAACCCATTCAACTACCATTCCTATCTGCCACAAACACAATGTCATCTACAAATGACAACAGGCTATGTTTCTATACTCTTCTAACCTAAATATTCAAACCCCTGCCTAATTATTTTGTCTTTATCTCTCTTACTACCTCATCCATATACACAATGAATAACCATGGTAACATCACACAACCCTGAACCACGTTCACCTAAAATCATTTACTCTTTCCATTCCTGACTCTCTCACATTCCCCGCTATTCATGGAAAAACATTTTCTTGTGTTGAACAGACTTCCCTCATTCCCTATTTTACATTATATGCCACAAAGTTTCTCTGTCAACCCTATCTCACATCTTCTATAAGTCCATGAACACTAAAAAAAATCCTTACTGTTTGCAACTTCTCATACGGATATCTTATTATCTTAAACCACACAGGCTTCCATCTCTTTCAGTTTTCCTCTTCTATTCCTCTCAACTAACACATGCCCTACAGCTTACTGACCACAATCAACACACTGATCACTCTATGACTACAACTCACACTTGTCTCCCTTCCCTTTGCACAACATGACTATACTAAACACTCCTCCAATCCACCAGGACACATCCTTCTTTTGGACACACATTGAACAATCTCAAAAGCCATTCCACTATTATTCCACATCCAATCCAGATGCTTCTCCAGCATTAATTTCCTTCAATGCTACTTGTATTTCCTCATGCATCACATTCATTCTTTTAGCACTTCCCAATGCCACACCCAAAGCCTGTCCTCTACATTTAACAACTTGAAATATTCTGCCCATCTCCCTCTGAAGGCCCCCTCTTCAAGTAAACTCTTCAATATATGTCAAATACTATCATGCACATTAGGCTGGCTGATGTATGACAATGTATCAAAACATGTGTGTTATAAAATATAATGTTACAGCTGTTATACTTATTCTCTTTCACCTAGAATATTCATAACCACAGAAAACATGATCAAACCTATTGACAGAATATAGGGGTCACTGAGTTACAACTACAAAATAAATATAATCACGATGGCAATGGCGGCATCTTTGTATACACACTCATGCCTCATAATGCCTACGTAGGAGTCATTTGTATTATAGGTGGTTAACAACTGTCCACTTGGTCCCTTTACCGTCTCCTCTACCCATTTTGCATCTTCACACTCTTTCCACTTCCTTCCTAAAATAGTTTTATTCTTTTCAAAATTCTCAT
The DNA here is from genome assembly GCF_046742065.1 of Oratosquilla oratoria. Classification (NCBI taxonomy): domain Eukaryota; kingdom Metazoa; phylum Arthropoda; class Malacostraca; order Stomatopoda; family Squillidae; genus Oratosquilla; species Oratosquilla oratoria. The sequence continues at coordinate 46,689,977 of NC_134792.1, read as the reverse complement.
AAAAACATCTACCTAAACTTGCATCCATTGCTTTACTTCCACCTTATGTCAAAAGTCCCCACTAGGTGAGGTCCCCTATCCCCAACCCTTCTATTCTCTGTTTAAAAAAGGGTTCATAATATCAAATGGATGTGAGAAAAATGGGCAACTCTTCATTACCTGAAAAAATAAGGCTATACTACTTTTCACATTCCCTATTACTGGAGTCTTTTTAAGGGCCAACACTCCCTATTTCTTTACAGAGCATATCAATCACCACATACAACCTTGCTCTAACCATCAAATATATATACTCATATAAATCTACACATGATGAAGCAGAATATAGGCAACTGAAATGCAGATGGTACACTATAATATGGTGTGGGCATTGTGCACAATCAGGATGTAGTGAATAGGTGCTAGTTATAAAGATGTGCCACTGTGATATTGTATAATCTTAACAAGCATTACTGTATAGATGCCTGTTTAGCTCATTATACAGTAGTTTACAGGGTAATTTGGTCAAATGGTTTTGATTCTCAAACACATTCACCCAATACAGTCCCTGTAAAGCCCACAAAAATAATTGCAACTTGTTCATACTTACTACATACCCCTGTGTTGCAGACATGTATGTCATATTTTGTGGCTAATGGGTCATTCTTCACAAAGCAAAGTGGCCATGCATGGTAGAGAAACATCTCCACCCTTTCAATCCCATCAACCTCATCCCCTTTCACTCCTTCCTGCTTATACCATTTGAAAATTACATGTTTCTTCCCTAGCAAATGTGCAAGTTCATCCCTGGTACACACCTCTCATGAAACAGGGCATTACCTTGGTCTTCACACTCTTCTCCCATCTATTTTGTTATCAATACACATATACACTTGATTAACATTCCGACAATAAGCTTAGTTCTATTTTCCCCATCTACCCAACTTTTCCTTGGCGAGAGTGATTAGTAAGGGAGAAAGGACATAATGTAAGAGTATGTTACAAGAGAAGATAAGTAACTGAAGACTCAAAGAAGGTATGTTTGAATGTAACAACTAGAGAGATAAAAATTTTGAATGGCTCAGGTAAAGTGTACGTTAGAATTATGATACAACAATAATAATAATAATAATAATAATAATAATAATAATAATAAGCATGAACATGACCCTGTGGTGGGGGAAAAGATTACTGCCACCAAGTCTTTCTACTTGAGTCATACGAGGCGACAAAAAACGGGATGGGGATAGGGCTAGGCATCCTTCTCCTTGTAGCCTTGTAGGGGGCATTCCTATAAAAAGTAAAGGCATAAGAAAGTCTAGGAGTTTTCCAACCACTACCCTACGGTTTGGGTCTTTTAATGTGTGTGAATGTGGTACAGATCAAAGTGAAAGGGAAGAGATTGGTAGTATGTTTGTGAGAAGAAAGATGGATGTGTTGGCATTGAGTAAAACTAAGTTGAGAGGGAGGGGTGAGTGTGAGTATGGGAGTGTAGTTGGGAGGTTCTCAGGAGTAACGAGAGGATGAGGGAGAGAAGGGATGGCTATACTAGTAAGTGAAGAGAGAGGTAAGCATATAGTGGAATGGAAGGTTTCTTCAAGGTTAATGTAGATGAAGGTGAAACTGGGAAGGGAGATATGGGTCTTTGTAAGTGCGTACGGGCCTGGTAGTGAGAAGAGTGTAGAGGAAAGGGATGCTTTTTTGGATGGATTTAAATGAGTGCATAGAGGCATTAGGGAGAAATGTCAATGTAGTGATATTGGGAGACCTTAATGCTAGGGTAGGAAATGAACCAATAGACGGAGTGGTTAGTAAGTGTGGAGTTCCAGGAAAAAATTGTAGTAGAGAGTTGATTATGGAGATAGTGTCTACAGAGTTGATGTTAGCAAATACAGTGTTTAGGAAGAGTGTCAAGCATAAATACACATGGGAGAGGGTGGTGGGTGGAAGGGTGGTAGATAGAGCGTTTATGAAGTATATAATGGTAACCAATAGTATAGTAGGAAGAGTAAGGATGTACATGTTCTAAGGAGAGAGAGAGTGGGGGAATATCCAGTCATATTTTGGTGGAAGGTAAATTGAGAATGGAGGATAGATGGAGAAAGGACAAAAGACAAAAGGTAGGGAAGTGCTTTGAGTGACCTGCTTCAATGAGAAAGAAAAGGAGTACAAGAAGCTGAGGAGTGGGAGAGAGTGAAGGATAAAGTAGAACTAGGAATGGAGGAGGAATGGGGATCATCCAAGGAGGGAGTCACAAAGTGTGCAAAGATGGTGTGTGGAACAAGGAGGATGGGAGGAAATAGAAGAGTGGGTAGTGAGTAGTGGGATGAGGAAGCAAGAAGGTTGTAGAAGAGAGGAAGTGAGCTTTCACAGATTGGTTACAAAATAGGATGAGGGAATCATATGAGAGGTACCAAAAAAAAAAGATAAGTCAAGCACAAGATAAAGGAGGCAAAGAGGAGAGCAGAAGTGAAATGGGGTAGGAGTATGACAGAAAATTTTGAAAGTAATAAAATGTTTTGGAAGGAAATTAAGAGGAAAGGGAGGCAAATCAAGTAAAGAAGAAAAGGCAAAATGTACAGATGGAGAGATGATAATAGAAGAGAAGGCAGTTAGAGGAAGATGGGCAGAGTATTTTAAGGAGTTGCTTAAATGTGAAGGAGGATAGGGAGGGAAAGGTACTTGCAGTGGGAAGCGGTAAGAAAATGAGTGATGAGTGAGGAAAATGGAGGAGAAATAAGGAAAGATGAAGTGACGGCACATGTTAAGATGATGAGAGCTGGTAAGGCACCTGGGTTGGATGGATGTCATGCAGAATGTCTGAAAAAAGGAGATACAGTGATGGTGGACTGGCTGGTGAGGTTATTTAATGTTTGTTTAAGAAAGGGTAGATTGCTAGAGGACTGGAGAAGTGCCTGTAGAGTTTCACTTTACAAGGGAAAAAGAGGACAAATGTGAGTGTAGTAGTTTCAGAGGGATCAGCTTTTTAAGTGTAGTTGGGAAGGATTGTGGGAGGGTCTTGATTGAGAGGATTAAGAGAGGAACAGAGGGAGTAATTGGTGAGGAACAGAGGGAGTAACTGGTGAGGAACAGAGGGAGTAATTGGTAAGGAACAGTGTGGATTTAGGACAGGTAGGGGTTATGTAAATCAGAATTTTGTGCCAAGACAGATATGTGAGAAACTTATAAGAAAAGATAAGGATGTTTTTTGAGCTTTTATGGATCTGGAAAAGGCTTATTACAGGGTAGACAAGAAAGTACTGTGGGAGGTACTGCAGATATATGGGATAGGATGAAAACTTTTAGGAGCTGTCAAGAGTTTTTACATGAGTAGTACAGCTTGTGTTAGATTAGTAATGGAGAGAGTGGTTTGAGGTAAAAAGGTGGGACTTCATCTGGGATGTGTTATGACACCCTGACTGTTCAATTTATACATGGATGTGAGAGGTAAATAAGGGTAGTGGGTCAGGGATTTGAGATGGTTAAAGGAAATGGAGAAAAGTGGGAGATATGCCAGTTGTTAGTGACAGAGTTTGGGAAGGTCTGTGAAAGAAGGAAGTTGAAGATAAAGGTGGGTAAAAGTAAGGTGATGAGATGTACAACAAGAGAAAGTGGCAGCAGACTGGAAGTGAGTATCAAAGGAGACTGGAGGACATGGAGAAGTGGCAGTAGACTGGAAGTGAGTATTAAGGGAGAGAGACTGAAGGAAATGGATAGTTTTAGATATTTAGGTGTGAATGTGGCAGGAAAGGGAGGAGTGGAGGTAGAATGTAGAATGAGAGATGTGGGTAAATGCCTTAGTGGATTATAAAGTGTAATGAGAAGTAGACATTTGGGAATGGATGCTAAGAGGATATTGTATGAAGGAGTAATTGTGCTGATAGCACTATACGGGGCAGAAATATAGAATATGAGGGAGAAGTTTGAATGTGTTTGAGATGAGGTGTCTGAGAAGTATGATAGGGGTTACTAGGCTGGATAGAATGAGAAATGCGGAGGTGAAGAGGAGAACTTGGGTGGAAAGGGAGTTGGGAGGTAGGGTTGATGAAAGAATAATGGGATGGTTTGGACACATGGAAAGAATGAGTGAAGAAAGATTAGTAAAAGAGGTGTGAAAGGCAGAGGTGGAAGGAGTGAATATGAGGGGGTGACCTAGGATGAGATGGATGGATGGGGTAAAAGGGGTGTTGGGAAAGAGGCAAATGTCTGTTGAGGAAGGATGGGAGAGAACAGAAGATAGGGGTGAATGGAGAATGGTTGAATAAGGAGTATGCTGTGATGAATTTGGAGGAGTGGGTGGGTGATTGGGTTGAGGGAGAATATGTGAAAAATAAATTGATGCAGCCCGAAGGGATTTCTCCCCGTCTTCTCCTTTTCAGCATGAGGGGACGGAGAGGGTGGGGTTGCTGATGTAATGAAGTGGCCTTGCTATGGATGTGCTGTGTCTTGCAACACTGCTTCTGACCCAGGGCAGTGGACATGATGCAGGGATGACTCGTCATCCAGGAGGTGCCAAGATAAGAGGGGAGGAAGAGGGTAGAGGAAAGTGGAGTATTAGGGGATGGAATGGGTGGGAGTGGTTTCTATGCCTTTGTCTTTTGGCTACCTCCTGTGTAAGGGGGAAAAAAGCCTTTAGTATATATATATATACATGTAAAAGCTGAGGGAATGATATTTCATAAAGGATGTACTGGGAACTCTTGATTTTATGGAAAATCCATAATAGAGAGCTACCTGGAGCTGTATAACAAAAGTTTTATTTGACAGAAATTTCAACTCGCTGGCCTTGGCTCAATTATTCCATTAAATACAGCTTCCACTTTTGTCGGCTTATAGTGGCACTAGGTATCATACTCTTTTTAGAAAAATCACACATTAATATACTCATACATAAAGGAACTGATAGAATGATAATTTACAAGAAATAAAATTGTTTCTGTTTCCCTACAAAGCACATTTTCTTTTTAGTCATTTGGGGTCACAGTGGCAGGAACCCGGGAAGGCAAGTCTGTAGTGGCTATCAAATAAATATGCATACCCATTTAAAACTACACATACAAGACATTTTCTTCAATTTCACTCATCTTTAATGTATAAGACTGAGAACTATCATGTGTCCACATATCAAGGATATACTGTAAACTGAAATACAGAAAGCAATCTAGACAAAAAACAGACTAAACATGTCAAGAACACAAAATTGCTAGAAACAAATATACTAGGATTAATAAAAAAAAAAAAAAAAAAAAAAAAAAAAAAAAAAAAATAATAATAATAATAATAATAATAATTATAATAATAACCTGCTCTTATCATGGCCATAAAAAGGAAGATGCTTCATATTTACAAATACAATAAAGTGTTTCTTATCCAATACTTAAATAATCAATACATTATATAACTATGAGACTAAATATGATATTACAATGCACACAAATGCATGAGGGAGGCATAGAAAGGATAGTTATCAAATCAGAAGGAATGAGAGACCATGGAGCAGTAAAAAAGTGAAGAATAAGATACAATCGAAGGAGTAGTGAAAGTACTTGAATACAGGAAATCACTTTTCAAACATACATACATATAATGATGGCTATTTCCCCCTTACAAGGGAGGTAGCCAAAAAACAAAGGCATAAAATCCACTCCCACCCATTCCATCCCCACATACTCCACTCCTATTCAACCCCTCCCTCCGTCTTATCTTCATTCCTCATGGATGATGGTCATCCCTGCATCTTGTCCATTGCCCTGGGTCAGAAGCAGTGTAACAAGACACAGCACATCCACAGCAAGGTCGCTTCATTTAATTGGCAACCCCTCCTCTCCATCCCCTCATGCAGAAAAAGAGAAGATGGGGAGAAATCCCTTTGGAGTGCATCAAATTATCATTCACATATATTCCCTCACCACCCCATCCTCCACCCACAACCTTCAATGTATTACTGCATCATCCATACACAACCATTCTCCACTCACCCCTATCTTCTGTCTTCTCCCTTCCTTCCTCAATAAATATAGTGGGCAAAAATAAATGTCATAATTGCAAGCTGGAAAGAAGCCCACATTGTTTCATGGGCAGAAGGAGCTCTACATGACAAATAAATTACATCTAACTATGGGAAATGAATCAAGCACACCTGACTAGATTGAATATGCACTAAAATTAGATCAATACAAAAAAGGTGGACCACACTTGTTAAAATCAAGTTCAAGTAACAATCCATGGCAACTGAAGGAATTGGCACAGACAACAACAGTACATCTTCTCTGAGTGACTCGTGGACACAACCAGAGGCCATTGCCAGTTACCTAAAGCCATGGGTCTTTTGCAGGAGAGACCAGGGGCAATAGATTGATAGACTGTCTCCTTTACAAGCACTATGACTCTAGGTTTTTTGTGTGATATTGTCATCAAGGATAGAGGAGCTGTTTACTGCTGACAAAATATGTTTACACCAAGAGTTTCTTACCCTTTATAAGGAAAGTAGCCAAGTCAAAGGCATGTACCCACTCCCATCCACCACCCTCTCATCTTAGCTCCTCATGGATAATGGGCCACCCCTGCATCCCACCCACCACCCTGGGTCAGAAGCAATGTAGCAAGACACAATTCATCCACAACTAGGCCAATTCACTTAATCAGTAACCATCCCTCTCTGTCCCCTCATGCTGAAAAAGAGATGGGGAGAAATCCCTCCGGGCCTGATCAAGATACCATTCGCACACAAGCATCCCCTATCTCTCTCCCTCCCTTCCCTGCACAACAGCACCATCCACACACAACCACCCTCTACTCACCCCTGTCTTCTGCCTCCTCTCTTGCTCAACAGATGTTCCCAACTTGCTCAATGCTTCTTTACCCCATCCATCCATTTCATCCTCTGTCATCTCATGTTCACTTCCTCCACTTCTACCTTCCACACCTCCACCACCAATCCTTCATCACCCATCCCCTCTATGTGTCCATACCATCCAAATAATCCCACACCAGCCCCACCCACCATCTCCTCCTCCACTCCCACTCTCCTTGTTTCTCACCCCATCCAACCCAGTAGCCTCAACCACCCTTCCCAGACATTTAATCTGAAACACATTTAAACTTCTCTCTGTCTCTCCCAAATTCTAAGTCTCTGCCCTGTACAACACCATCAGCACAATCACCCCCTCATACAATCTCCTCCCTGCATCCACTCCCAGATGTCTACCTCTCACAATACTTTCTAGTCCCCTACGGTATTTACTTGCTTCTCTCTACAATTTACCTCTACCTCCACTCCTCCCTTTCCTGCCACATGCAACCCCAAGTACCTAAAGCTATTCACTTCCTCCACTCTCTCCTTTTTAGACTTACAATACTTCCAATTCACTGCCATCCTCTACCTTAGTATATCTCACCACCATGCTTCTAATTACATTTACCCTAAATTTTCTCCTATTGTAGGTATGCGCACATCCACAACTGGCACCACCATCGCAGACGTAATGTTTACGCCACCATTTCTTGCCACCCTTTTGACTGGCATACCTTGAGTTTGAACTCTGTTAGTGTTCAACTCATATGTATTTACCTAGTTGTATTTTATAGGATGAAAGCTATGCTCATAGTGACCTGTTTTTGTATCTCTCTGCATCCAGTTTATTCTTAAAGTCTTGTATAGTTTTGGCACTTACTGTTTCTCCATTTAGTTTGTTCCAGACATCAATCACTCTATGTAGGAATCTATTCTTTTTCAGGTCGCTTCTATAACTGTCCTTCTTTAGCTTCCAATGTCCTCTTGTTTCTCTTCTGTCCCATTTTAATAAGTTGTCTCTATCAAGAATTTCCATCACTTTCATAATTCTGTAATTGGTCAACAAACTACCTCTTTCTTTTCTCTGTTCCAGTGTTGATAGATGTAATTTATCCATTCTTTGTTAGTATGTCAAATTTGCTAGTGTAGGTACCATTTTTGTTGCTGCTCTTTGAATTCTTTCTAATTTTCTTATGTTTTTTTTTTGTGCTAGGTGCCCATAGTGTTGCAGCATACTCTAATTTAGGTCTTATCAGTGCAACCACTATTTTCTTTACCATTTCTTCATCCATGTAGTCGAAGGCCACTTTCATTGATCTTAATAAGTTAAAAGTCTCTCCAACTAATTTATTGACATATTTATCAGGTGTCAAGTCACTTGAGATAATCACTCCCAGGTCCCTTTCTGAGTTGACTTTTTTTGACTTCCTTGTTACCAAATTTATATTGACCCGATATTCTATTTTTGCTTTTTCCAAACTCCATCATACTACATTTCTTAAAGTTCATTTCACACCTCTGACTCCATTCCCATATTTTGTCCAGGTCTTCTTGTAGCGATCTGCAATCTTCTTCTGTGCTTACTCTCGAGTAATTTGGCATCATCAGCAAAGAAGTTCATGTAACACTTCACTCCCTCATCCATATAATTTATATATATGGCAAACATTAAAGGAGCAAATACAGAGCCTTCAGGGATCCCACTTATCACATCTTCCCAATTCGAATTTTTTTCTAAGTACCACACTCATTTTTCTCCCAATTAAGAAATCCTTCATCCAGCTTACCTTGTATTCCTCCTATTATTTCAATTTTTCTTATTAACTTTTCATGTGGTACATACATATACCAAGGCTTTTTCCCCCTTACAAGGGGGGTAGCCAAAAAGAAAAAGGCATAAAATCATTCCCACCCATTCCATCCCTGAATACATTCCACACCCCTCCACCCTCCCTCTCATCTTAGCACCTCCCAGACGATGGGTCATCCCTGCACCTTGTCCACTGCCCTGGGTCAGAAGCAGTGTCGCAAGACATAGCACATCCACAGCAAGGCCGCTTCATTAAATCGGCAACCCCCCCCCCCTCTCCGTCTCCCCATTGCATAAGAGGAGAAGACGGGGAGAAATCCCTTTGGGCTGCGTCATATTTTGCTCACACATACTACCTCACCCCCCATACCCCCGCCCATTCCACCTCATCCATCACATCATCATCCATATACAACCATTCTCCATTCACCCCTGTCTTCTGTCCTCTCCCGTCCTTCCTCAACAGGGATTCCCCTCTTCCCCAAAGCCTCCTTCACCCCATCCATCCACCTCATCCTAGGATGTCCCCTCATGTTCACTCCCTCCACATCTGCCTTCCACACCTCTTTTACTAGTCTTTCTTCACTCATTCTTTCCATGTGTCCAAACCATCCTAATACTCTTTCATCAACCCTATCTCCCAGCTCCCTTTCCATCCCTGTTCTCCTCCTCACCTCCTCATTTCTCACTCTATCTAGCCTAGTAACCCCCATCATACTTCTCAGACACCTCATCTCAAACACATTCAAACTCCTTCTCTCTTTCTCTCTTATATTCCATGTTTCTGCCCCATACAGTACTATTGGCACAATCACTCCTTCATACAGTCTCCTCTTAGCATCCATTCCCAAATGTCTATTCCTCATTACACTCTTTAATCCACCAAGGCATTTACTCGCTTCTCTCAATCTACATTCTACCTCCACCTTTTCCTGCCACATTTGCACCCAAGTATCTAAAACTATCCACTTCCTTCAGTCGCTCTCCCTTAATGCTCACTTCCAGTCTACTGCCACTTTCACCCCTTGTACATCTCATCACCTTACATTTACCCACATTTATCTTTAGCTTTCTTCTATCACATACTCTCCCAAACTCTGTCACCAACTTCCTCAATCCTTCCTCCGATCCTGCCACAAGCGCAGTGTCGTCCACAAACAACAGCTGGCTCACCTCCCACTTTTCTCCATTTTCTTTAATCATCTCCAATCCCTGACCCACTACCCTTGCATTTACCTCTCGCACTACCCCATCCATGTATAAGTTGAACAGCCAGGGCGACATAACGCATCCTTGACGAAGTCCCACCTTTACCTCGAACCACTCACTCTCTCCATTTCTAATCCTGACACAAGCTCTACTACTCTCATAAAAACTCTTGACAGCTCCTAGAAGCTTTCCTCCTATCCCGTATATCTGCATAACCTCCCACAGTGCCTTTCTGTCTACCCTATCGTAAGCCTTTTCCAGATCCATAAAAGCCAAAAAAAACATCCTTCCCCTTTCCTATAGCTTTCTCACATATCTGTCTTACCACAAAGATCTGATCTACACAACCTCTACCTGTCCTAAATCCACACTGTTCCTCACCAATTACTCCCTCTCTTCCTCTCCTAATCCTCTCAATCAAGATCCTCCCATAAGCCTTCCCAACTACACTTAACAAGCTAATCCCTCTGAAACAACTACATTCACACTTGTCCCCTTTTCCTTTATAAGGTGGAACTATACAGGCACTCCTCCAGTCCTCTACCCTCTCTCCAGCAAACATTAAATAACCTCACCAGCCAGTCCACCATCACTGTATCTCCTTTTTTTAGACATTCTGCATGGCATCCATCCAGACCAGGTGCCTTACCTGCTCTCATCATCTTAACAACTGCCTTCACTTCATCCTTCCTTATTTCTCCTCCATTTTCCTCACTCATCACGGTCATTTTCTTAGCATTTCCCACTGCAACTATCTTTCCCTCCTTCACATTTAGCAACTCCCTAAAACATTCTGCCCATCTTCCCCTTACTGCCTTCTCTTCCGTTATCATCTCTCCATCTGCACCTTTTACCTTTTCTTCTCTACTTGATTTGCCTCCTCTCCCTCTCTTAATTTCTTTCCAAAACATCTTTTTATTACTTTCAAATTTTTCTGTCATACTCTTACCCCACTTCACATCTGCTCTCCTCTTTGCCTCCTTTACCTTTTGCTTTACTTCTCTTTTCTTTTCTTTGTACTTCTCATATGACTCCCTCATCCTATTTTGTAACCAATCTGTGAAAGCTCGCTTCTTCTCTTCTACAAACTTCTTGTTTCCTCATCCCACCATTCACTACCCTTCCTTCTATTTCCTCCTGTCCTTCTTGTTCCACACACCATCCTTGCACACTTTGTGACTCCCTCCTTGAACCATCCCCATTCCTCCTCCACACCTAGCTCTACTCTATCCTTCACTCCCTCCCACTCCTTCAGCTTCTTCTTGTACTCCTTCTCCTTTTCATTTAAAGAGTTCACTCTAAGCACCTCCCTACCTTTTGTCCCTTTCCTCTTTCTCCCTCTATCCTCCACTCTCAACTTACCTTCCACCAAAAAATGATCTGATATTCCCCCACCCTCTCCCCTTAGCACATGTACATCCTTAACTCTTCCTATCATAATCCTATTTACCACTACATAATCCATTAATGCTCTATTTACCACCCTCTCCCATGTGTACTTATGCTTGACTTTCTTCCGAAACACTATATTTGCTATCATCAACTCTCTAGACACATTTCCACCATCAACTCTCCACTACGATTCTTTCCTGGAACTCCACATTTCCCAACCACTCCATCAATTGGACCATTTCCTACCCTAGCATTCAGGTCTCCCAGTACTATTACACTGACATTTCTTCCTAAATCCTCTATGCACTCATTTAACCACTTCAGTACGGGACTTAAATCTCGCGGGCAGCAGCCAATGCCAGCCGTATGACGTAACGTAATAATATTCGCATCATAAAATATAGTCACCGCTTATATCGATCGTTCTCTCTTTCACCCGCGAATTTTGAAAACCACAGAGAATGGGATTCAGGGCGCATTTGGGAGAATGTAAAAACACAGGGGCGACTACAATAAATATAATCAAGACGCCGATATGGCAGCGTCGCGAATCCACTTGCTCCTCATGACGCCTACGTGTGCGGCACCGTATGGAAGGGGTTAAATCTTTCCAAAAAGCCTCCCTTTCTTCTACACTCTTCTCACTGCCAGGCCCATATGCACTTACAAAAACCCACATCTCCTTTCCCAGTTTCACCTTCATCCACATTATCCTTGAGGAAACCTCCTTCCACTCCACTACACGTTTACCTACCTCTTCACTTACTAGAATAGCCACCCTTTCCCTCCCTCGCCCTCTCTTCACTCCTGATAACCTCCCACTTACACTCCCAAACTTACACTCACCCTTCCCTTTCAACTTAGTTTCACTCAAAGCCAACACATCCATCTTTCTTCTCACAACCATACTACCTATCTCTTCCCTTTTACTCTCATCTGTACCACATCCACGCACATTAAAAGACCCAAACCTTAGGGTGCTGGTCCGAAAACTCCCAGACCCTCTTATGCCTTTACTTTTTCGGTTAGGAATGTCCCCTGTGGGGCTACAAGGAGAAGGATGCCTAGTTCCAATCCCCGTCCCTTTCTTCTCACCTCTTACGATCCAAGTGGAAATACTTGGTGGCAGTATTCTTTTCCCCCACCACAGAAAATGAATACTCAGAGAAATGGTACAGGACAGCAGCAAGGGGTTGGGGGACAGCATAATGGAGGGACAGTCGTAGTATAAAAGTGTCATCATTTCTCTATGAAAAAAGTTTTCCTCTATTATAGACAAAATGATGTGTGGTTCTGGTCCATAGGGGCACCCCATATAGACCCTAAAGTATCAACTGCATGCTATTTTGTCACAATAACAAGCAGCCAAGAAGGTGCAATCTGCCCAGCCATCTCTTTCTTGAATTATCTCAATTAATCTCGCGTAAAAGCATATTAAGTTTGTGGTACACAATCTTCCACTTCTAAAGCCAAATTGTTTAGGGTTTAATATCTTATTCTCTTCCAAGTGTTTGATCCATTTGTTTCTGATAACCTTTTTGCATATTTTTGCTACTGTGCTTGTAAGGGATACCGGTCTGTCTGTAGGATCTTCTTTGTTTCATCCTTTATATATTGGTACTATGTTTGCATCTTTCCAATCTTACAGTACATTTCCTTTTTTGAGTGAAAAGTCTATTATCTTGTATAGTGTGTCCATCAGTTTGTCTATACACTCTTTCAGTATCCAATTTGCAATTTCATCCAGTCCATGTGATTTCCTAACATCTAGGTTTTTTATTTGGTCTCTTATTTCTATTTGTGTTACCTTTATTTCTTTTATTTTAAGGGATCTTTCTCGTTGTCCATCTTCCCAAATATGTGAGCTCTCAATTGTAAAAACAGACCTGAAATGTCTGATCATAGCTTCTGCCATTTCTGTGTCATCTATATATTCTTTATCTCCTTCATGCAGTTTTACAATTTCGTGTTTATCTTTTAACTTATCATTTACATATCTATAAAAGAGTTTAGGTTAATCCTTACATTTGTCTATAATATCTTTTTCATAGTTTCTTTTTTCTTTCCTGCGTATATTTACACATTCGTTCCTAAGTTTTATATATGTTTGCCATTTGGATTTTTTTTTTTCTTTTCCATCTTTTCCAGGGAAAGGTGGAGTGAAAGTGGAAGTAGAATGTAGATTGAGAGAAGCGAGTAAATGCCTTGGTGGATTAAAAAGTGTAATGAGAAATAGACATTTGGGAATGGATGCTAAGAGGAGATTGTATTTACCTAGTTGTATTTACCTAGTTGTATTTTGCGGGAAGGGGAGCTATGCTCGTGTTGTCCCGCCTTTGTATCTTGCAGTGTCTAGTTTGTTTTTAAACTCATGAATGGTTTTTGCGCATACTATTTCATTGTCCAGTTTGTTCCAAGTGTCCAAAACTCTATGAGGAAAACTGTTTTTCTTCAGTTCTCTTCTATAGCTATGTTTTTTTATTTTCTTTCCATGTCCTCTTGTGTTTCTTTTGTCCCAGTTAAGTAAGTTCTCACTATCGAGTACCTCTGTGCCTTTCATGATTCTGTAGATGGTCAATAGGTCACCTCTCTCTCTTCTTTGCTCCAGTGTCGGTAACTCCAGTTTAGCCAATCTCTCTTTGTATGATAGGTTTGCAAGTGCAGGTGCCATTTTTGTAGCTGCTCTTTGGATTCTTTCTATTTTCTTTATATTCTTTTTGGTACTGGGGGACCACAATGTCGCTGCATACTCTAATCTAGGCCTTATCAATGTAACCAATATTTTTTTCATCATGTCTTCGTCCAAGTATGTAAACGCCACTTTTATTGATCTTAGCAAATTGTAAGTCTCCCCGACAATTTTGTTAATCTGTATATCATAGGACAAGTCGTTCGTGATAATTACTCCCAAATCTTTTTCGGATCCTACTTTCTTTACTTCTTTGGTTCCAATTGTATATTTTCCTGATATTCTGTTTTTGCTTTTTCCAAACTCCATTATGCTACACTTCTTAGTATTAAAGTCCACTTCCCATTTCTGACTCCAGTTCCATACCCTATTTAGGTCTTCTTGCAGTGCTTCACAGTCCTCATCAGTTTCTATTTTCCTTAGCAGTTTGGCGTCATCGGCAAAGAAGCTCATGTAGCAGTTCACGTCCTCATCCATGTCATTCATATAGATAGCAAACATTATTGGTGCCAGCACAGATCCTTGCGGTACTCCACTGATCACCTCTTTCCAGTCTGAATATTTTTCTCTGAGCACTACTCTCATCTTTCTACCAGTCAGAAAGTCCTCTATCCATTTTAGTAGGTTTCCCTGTATTCCTCCTATGTGTTCCAGTTTTTTTAGTAGTTTTCTGTGTGGTACTTTGTCAAAGGCTTTTTGCAAGTCTAGGAATGCACAATCAGCCCATCCATTTCTTTCTTGCACTATGTCTATTAGTCTTGAGTAAAAGCATATTAAGTTTGTGGAGCATGATCTTCCTTGTCTGAATCCGAATTGTCTTGGGTTTAATATGTCATTGTCTTCCAGATGTTTTACCCATCTATTCTTGATTATTTTCTCACAAATTTTGGCAATGGTGCTTGTTAGTGATACTGGCCTATAGTTGGTGGGTTCTTCTTTGTTTCCTCCTTTGTGTATTGGTACAATGTTAGCGTTTTTCCAGTCCTCGGGTATCTTTCCTTCTTTGAGTGAGCTGTTTATTAAGATGTGTATTTTGTCTGTTAGTTCTTCTTTGCACTCCTTTAGAATCCAATTTGCAATACCGTCCGGGCCATGTGATTTTCTGACATCCAGCCTTGATAAATGTTCTGATATTTCCTTTAGTGATGCTGTAAACTCATTCATGAGGGGAGATTTCTTGTTTTTGTCTATGTCACAATTCGGTATTTTCTCTCTGGTGAAAACAGATTTAAAGTGATTGTTCATGACTTCGGCCATCTCTAAATCTTCTGTGTATTCTATGTTTCCTTGGCATAGTTTCACCAATTCCTGTTTGTTTTTAAGTTTACCATTCACATACCGATAGAATAGTTTGGGTTGCTCTTTGCATTTGTCTATAATATCCTTCTCATGGTTCCTTTTCTCCTCTCTTCTCACATTAACATACTCATTTCTATAGTTAACATAAATTTGCCATTTGCTTTGTTTTTTGTCTTTTCTCCACTTTTTCCAAGCTTTGTCCCTTCTGTCTTTTGCCTCACTGCATCTTTTGTTGAACCAACATTTAATGTACTCTCTCTCTCGCTTTTGTCTTGGTACATGCCTGTTTACCCCTTCATTGTAGTTTTCCATCAATATATTCCATTTCTCTTCCACTGCTGTTTCTTCCCTGTAAAATATTTCCCAGTTTGCATTCCGGAAGAATGTCTTTAGTTTTGTAAAGTCTGTTTTGTTGTACCTCAGTCTTCCTTTCCTATGCTTTTCGTTCCTCTCTATGTCTATTTCTTCCTTTAGTATAGTTTCGATGAGTACATGGTCACTCTTTCCAATTGGTGTCTCATACTGGACTTTATGCACTATTTCAGGCTCTGTTGTAAATATTAGATCTAGTTTCGATGGCTCTTCATTATTTCTGTACCTTGTGTTTTCATGGACCCATTGGGTCATTGTGTACTCCATGGTCATATCTAGCAGTACATTGCCCCACGAGTCATCTCCTCCTTGCACTGTCATGCTGTCCCAACAAATTTCTTTGCAATTGAAGTCCCCCATAACTACCAGATTACCCTTACCCATTAGTATCTCATTGAGTGATTTTCTTGTGTCATCTAGCATTTTTTTATGTTCAATTTCTTTCCAAGCGCTTGTTTTTGGAGGCACATAAGTCACCACAAACTTTCTACTTTTCATATTCTTGCCTTCGACTTTTATCATGATCAATTCAGCATTACCTTTGCCCTCTGCAATTTTTGTCACCTTTAGGTCTTTCTTGGCCAAGAACATGATTCCCCCTCCCTGTTTCTTGTCCCTGTTTTTTATCCAGTAGTTGTATAAACCTTGTCCGATAACAGTGGATGGTATTTCACCTCTTAGTTTAGTCTCTACAATTCCCATTATGTCTGGTTTTGCTTCTAACAGATAATCATTGAGTTCGTTCAGTCCCGAAATTAGTCCGTCAATGTTGGTATAGGCCACTTTTAATTTTCTTCCTTCTCCCTGGTTTCTTCTTCCCTTGTTTTGTTCGTTTTGAAGCGCCATTGTCTTAATCTCAAGTCTATTACTCTCCACTGGAATTCTTTGCATTCTGTCTCCGATCTTTTCAAGTTTTTTTCCTTTGCTTCTTCTCTTAGCGCCCTTTCTTTTTCTAATTCCTCAGTACTCATTTCTCTTTTTATCCATATCTTATTGTATTTTTCACTCTTTGCCAAGTTACCTACTTTTTCAAATATGTCTTCTACTACCACTTGTGACCTTAGTTTTATCTTTAGAGGTCGATTCCTATCCTTAGTATAGCGACCAATTCTGTAAGTCTCTTCTAAGTCTGTGCCTGAATCACTATCTCCCCCCTGAATTTCATTAAGGATTTCTACTGCTGTCTCTTTTTCTTCTTTTTCTCTCATGTACCTCGCCAATCCTTGTTTTTCTTTAAGCCCATAAACCACAATACATTTCTTCCTATCTACTGTGTCCCTGACCCAATTTGCTTTTTCGTTAATCACTTGAATGATTGTGTCTTTTGCATTATCTTGCATTTGCTGCTTGACTATTTCTTTGAAAGCAATTTCTTTATTTTCAATATTTTCTTTCCACTTTTTAATTTCCTGGATACTGTCCCCACCTAAGTTTTCTTCGATCTTTTGTGTCAATTCTTGGAATTTGTTGTTCACTTCTTGCTTTAGATTTTCGCTATTATTATCATTAGTTTTCTTCTTTTCATTTTCATTCTTCAGTTCATTTATGTCTCTTTTCATTTCTTTAATTTCGTTTGTAAGATCCAAGTTAGCTTTTTTCAGGTCAGAAATTTCGTGGTTAGTCTTAGATAAACAATCAATTAAACCAATTACCTCTTTTCTTAAGTCCATGATTTCATTTTCCCACCGAGTCCTATTTTTGCTCATCTCTCTCTCTATCTCTAATAATCTACTTAAGTTCTTTCTTTCGTACTTACCAAACCCTAAGAAATCATTGTCGTAACACGCGGCGCTTTGTTTATTGTTTACATCGCGGTTCAGTGGATTGCCTCCAGATGGCTCTGATTCGCAACTGGCTTTCGAGTCGTTTTCATTCATTTTTGCTAATTTCGAGTTAACACAATTAACTAGCACTGCATAGATACCATTTCGGGCACTCACGTTCACTCCCCACCCCTACAGTACAAACCAGGTTTTCCTTTTTCGTCGTAAATCCTCTCCTTCTTGGTCGCGCGACGACGAGCGACGACGAGCGGTGTTGTGTGTATGAAGGAGTGATTGTGCCAACAGCACTGTATGGGGCAGAAACATGGAACATAAGAGAAGAAGAGAGAAGGAGTTTGAATGTGTTTGAGATGAGGTGTCTGAGAAGTATGATGGGGGTTACTAGGCTAGATAGAGTGAGAAATGAGGAGGTGAGGAGGAGAACAGGGGTGGAAAAGGAGCTGGGAGATAGGGTTGATGAAAGAATATTAGGATGGTTTGGACACATGGAAAGAATGAGTGAAGAAAGACTAGTAAAAGAGGTGTGGAAGGCAGATGTGGAGGGAGTGAACATGAGGAGATGTCCTAGGATGAGGTGGATGGATGGGGTGAAGGGGGCTTTGGGGAAGAGGGGAATGTCTGTTGAGGAAGGACGGGAGAGGACAGAAGACGGGTGAATGGAGAATGGTTGTATATGGATGATGTTGTGATAGCATGAGGTGGAATGGGCAGGTGGATGGGGGGTGAGGTAGTATGTGTGACAAAAATTTGACGCAGCCCGAAGGGATTTCTCCCCGTCCTCTCATTTTATGTAATGGGGGGACGGAGAGGGGGGGTCGCCGATTTAATGAAGCGGCCTTGCTGTGGATGTGCTGTGTCTTGCGACACTGCTTCTGACCCAGGGCAGTGGACAAGGTGCAGGGATGACCCGTCATTCAGGAGGTGCTAAGATAAGAGGGAGGGTGGAGGGGTGTGGAGTGTATTCAGGGGTGGAATGGGTGGGATTGATTTTGTGCCTTTTTCTTTTTGGCTACCCCCCTTGTAAGGGGGAAAAAGCCTTGGTATATGTATGTATGTATGATCTTTTCCACTTTACAAGGGAAAAGGGGACAAGTGTGAATGTAGTAGTTTCAGAGGGATTAGCTTGTTAAGAGTAGTTGGGAAGGCTTATGGGAGGATCTTGATTGAGAGGATTAGGAGAGGAACAGAGGGAGTAATTGGTGAGGAACAGTGTGGATTTAGGATGGGTAGAGGTTGTGTAGATCAGATTTTTCTGGCAAGACAGATATGTGAGAAAGCTATAGGAAAGGGGAAGGTTGTTTTTTGGGCTTTTATGGATCTGGAAAAGGCTTACAGCAGGGTATACAGAAAGGCATTTTGGGGGGTTTTGTGGATATACGGGATAGGAGGAAAGCTTCTACGAGCTGTCAAGAGTTTTTATGTGAGTAGTAGAGCTTGTGTCAGGATTAGAAATGGAGAGAGTGAGTGGTTTGAGGTAAAGGTGGGACTTCGTCAAGGATGCGTTATGTCGCCCTGGCTGTTCAACTTGTACATGGATGGGGTAGTGCGAGAGGTAAATCCAAGGGTGGTGGGTCAGGGATTGGAGATGATTAAAGAAAATGGAGAAAAGTGGGAGGTGAGCCAGCTGTTGTTTGCTGACGACACTGCATTTGTGGCAGGATCAGAGGAGGGATTGAGGAAGTTGGTGACAGAGTTCGGCAGAGAAGAAAGCTAAAGCTAAATCAAGGGTAAAAGTAAGGTAATGAGATGTTGAAGGGGTGAAAGTGGCAGTAGACTGGAAGTGAGCATTAAGGGAGACCGACTGGAGGAAGTGGATAGTTTTAGATACTTGGGTGCAAATGTGGCAGGAAAAGGTGGAGTGGAGGTGGAGGTAGAATGTAGATTGAGAGAAGCAAGTAAATGCCTTGGTGGATTAAAAAGTGTAATGAGGAATAGACATTTGGGAATGGATGCTAAGAGGAGATTGTATGAAGGAGTGATTGTGCCAACAGCACTGTATGGGGCAGAAACATGGAACATAAGAGAGGAAGAGAGAAGGAGTTTGAATGTGTTTGAGATGAGGTGTCTGAGAAGTATGATGGGGGTTACTAAGTTAGATAGAGTGAGAAATGAGGAGGTGAGGAGGAGAAGAGGGGTGGAAAGGGAGTTGGGAGATAGGGTTGATGAAAGAGTATTAGGATGGTTTGGACACATGGAAAGCATGTGTAAAGAAAGACTAGTAAATGAGGTATGGAAGGCAGATGTGGAGGGAGTGGACATGAGGGGATGTCCTAGGATGAGGTGGATGGATGGGGTGAAGGGGGCTTTGGGGAAGAGGGGAATGTCTGTTGAGGAGGGACGGGAAAGGACAGAAGACGGGTGAATGGAGAATGGTTGTATATGGATGATGATGTGATGCATGAGGTGGAATGGGGGGTAAGGTAGTATGTGTGAGCAAATTTTGACGCAGCCCAAAGGGATTTCTCCCCGTCTTCTCCTTTTATGCATGGGGGGACAGAGAGGGGGGGGGGGTCGCCGATTTAATGAAGCGGCCTTGCTGTGGATGTGCTGTGTCTTGTGACACTGCTTCTGACCCAGGGCAGTGGACAAGGTGCAGGGATGACCTGTCATCCAGGAGGTGCTAAGATAAGAGGGAGGGTGGAGGGGTGTGGAGTGTATTCAGGGATGGAATGGTTGGGAATTATTTTATGCCATTTCCTTTTTGGCTACCTCCCTTGTAAGGGGGAAAAAGCCTTGGTATATGTATGTATGTATCTTTTCCAGGCTTTGTCTCTCTTGTCTTTAGCCTCACTTCACCTTTTGTTATACCAACACTTTATATAAATCTCTCTTTGCTTCTTCTTTGATACATTTTTCAATCAATTACTTCCTTGTACTTTTCTTTGAATATGTTCCATTTGTCTTCCATCTTTGTTTCCTCTTTGGAGACTTTATCCCAGTTTATGTTGTCTGGGGTATTGGCTGGATGTTGTTATGGCAAAGTAGCATGCAGTTGATACTTTAAGATTTATATGGGGTGCCCCATATGCACCAGAGCCACACATCATTTTGTCTGTGATAGAGGAGTACTCTGCTCACAGAGAAATGATGAAACTTTTATTATACTGCTACTGTCCCTCTTATGCTGTCCCCCAACCCCTTGTTGCTGTCCTGTACCATTTCTCAGAATTTCATTTCCTTGTTTCGCCTATCCTGTGGTGGGGGGAAAAGAATGCTGCCACCAAGTATTCCCACTTGGATCGTAAGAGGTGAGAAAAATGGGACAGGGATTGGGACCAGGCATCCTTCTTCCTGTACCCCCACAGGGGACATTCCTATAAAAAGTAAAGGCATAAGAGGGTCTAGGAGTTTTCCAACCAGCACCCTAAGGTTTGGGTCTTTTAATGTGAGTGGATGTGGGCAGTTGTGGAGGGAGTGAACATGAGGGGGCGACCTAGGATGAGATGGATGGATGGGGTGAAAGAGGCTTTGGGGAAGAGGGGAATGTCTATTGAGGAAGGACGGGAGAGGACAGAAGACGGGTGAATGGAAAAAGGTTGTATATGGATGATGTTGTGATGCATGAGGTGGAATGGATGGGGAGATGGGGGGTGAGGTAGTATGTATAAGACAAATTTGACACAACCCAAAGGGATTTCTCTCTGTCTTCTCCTTTTCTGCATGAGGGGATGGAGGGGGGGGGGTCGCCGATTTAATGAAGCGAGTTGAGAGACAGGGTTGATGAAAGAGTATTGGGACGGTTTGGACACATGGAAAGAACGAGTAGAAAGATTAGTAAAAATGTGTGGAAGAGGGAGTGAACATGAAGATGAGATGGATGGATGGGGTAAAAGGGGCAGTGGGAAAGAGGGGGATGTCTGTTGAGGAAGGGCGATGACAGAAGATTGGGGTGAGTGGGAAATGATTGTGTATGGATGATGTTGTGATGCATGGAAAGGAGTGGGTGGGGGATGGGGGGGTGACAGAATACATGTGAATGATATTTTGATGCAATCTGAAGGGATTTCTACTTGTATTCTTATATTCTGTATGAGGGGATGGAAGGGGGTATTACTGATTAAATGAAGTGGCCTTGCTGTGTCTTACTGCATTGCTTCTGACCCAGGGCAGTTGACAAGATGTAGGGATGACACATCATCCCAGAGCCAAGAAATGAGGGAGGAAGGGATGGTGAATGGGAGTGGAGTTTGTTGGGATGAAATGGGTGGGAGTGGATTTATGCCTTTGACTTTGGCTATCTCTCTTGTATAGGGGAAAAAGCCCTTGGTATATGCATGTATGACATATAGAGAAGAAGAAGAAGAGAGAGAGAGAGAGAGAGAGAGAGAGAGAGAGAGAGAGAGAGCTAGGATCCCATGAGCATTGCTCCTTTCCTGTATATTATACTAAATAAAAATATTTGTCTTCCGAAAATTTTCTTTTCCTGCGGCCAGCGGCACTTGGGGCAAATCGGTTACATCGCCCAGTCGTCTGATATTTGGGACACGGATATTTGGACCACGAAACTGCAAGAAATCGAAGAAGAAGAAGAACTCGAAGAACTCGAAGAAGAAGAAGAAGAAGTCGAAGAACTCGAAGAAGAAGAAGAACTCGAAGAACTCGAAGAAGAAGAAGAAGAAGAAAAAGAACTCGAAGAAGAAGAAGAAAAAGAAGAACTCGAAGAAGAAGAATAACTTGAAGAACTCGAAGAAGAAGAAGTAGAACTCGAAGAAGTAGAACTCGAAGAACTCGAAAAACTCGAAGAAGAAGAACTCGAAGAAGAAGAACTCAAAGAACTCGAAGAAGAAGAACTCGAAGAAGAACTCGAAAAAGAATTCGAAGAAGAAGAAGAACTCGAAGAAGAACTCGAAGAAGAAGAACTTGAAGAAGAACTCGAAGAAGAAAAACTCGAAGAAGAAGAACTTGAAGAAGAAGAACTCGAAGAAGAAGAACTCGAAGAAGAAGAACTCGAAGAGGAAGAAGAAGAACTCGAAGAAGAAGAACTTGAAGAAGAACTCGAAGAAGAAGAACTCGAAAAAGAAGAACTCGAAGAAGAAGAACTCGAAGAAGAACTTGAAGAAGAACTCGAAGAAGAACTCGAAGAAGAACTCGAAGAAGAAGAACGAATGAAGAAGAAGGAGGCTAGAAAGGAACGGAGAGAGGCCAAAGCAAAAGCTTTAACAATTCGCAAAGTTTAGAAACAAGAAAAGCAAGTAAAAAAAAAAGTTATTACTTAAAAGAAAAAAAGAATTTAAAAAGTATAAAAAGGGTGTTTTGAACGGAAATTTAACACCAGCACAAATCGCCTATATAGATGACTTGCGAGAACAGCAAGATGTTGACAAGAAATAAAAAGCAATATGATTTTGATATTTCACTTTCCTAAAAAGGGGCGTAGCCCAGGGCGCGTAGCGCCCGCGCTGAAGGCGCAGCGCCGCAGGCCAAGCCCCCCCGGCGTAGCCTGGCCGGCGCAGCCGGTGGGCTTGTTAGTTAAATAAATACATATTTATATATTCTTATATACTGGTACAACATGCACAGCAACAGGAATAGGTATGTACATATACATATTCATGCATAAAAATACTTAATACAATTATCTAAGTATATTAGCATGTAGACTCACATAAAACAAAACCTTGATTAATCATCACAATCCAAAGTACTAATTCTACATAATTATACATACAATATTATACAATCCAAAGGCAAAAGAATGATTTTTTGGGCATGCATTTTGTAATTAAAAAAAAAAAAAAAGCAGACACTAAACAAACACTGCAGGAAGACTAATGCATCAAATATGAGCTCAACTTACTCCCAAGCTTGAGGCCCCAACGTGGTAGACACACATGGGGTGGTACCCCTGACACTGACACTGAACGAGTACGATCTTCAGCCTGGTGTTGCACATGTTCAAGCAGACTTATTGACCTTACTGGGTGTCCATGTCCATCTGGGTGCCCATCAATTATCAGTTGCAATATTAATTGTATACATATTTGCATTCGCATCTCCAACACATTTGACTTCCTTAACCATATGAAACCTAAATCACCACCAAAATTTCCATTCCCAGCATATCACCTTTGTACATCTAAGAAAATTTGTACTAAAAACTCCCTATCTGCGAAGTCTTTATTGTAAATATGTTCTTGAACTGCAGGTCTGGGAGGTAGAAATTACATACATCCATATACCAAGGGCTTTTTCACCCTTACAAGGGAGTTAGCCAAAGTCAAAAGGGATAAATCCACTCCCACCCATTTACAGGAAGTCAAAGTAGAAATTACAAGTACAAAGTAGAAGTAGAAATTACAAACCAAAAATGGAATTCCTTACCAGATGAAATACAAAATACATTTGATTCTTTACATCAGGCACCAACAATTCAACTAAAGATCCTGTTATTTTAGTGTTCAATTAATCCAGTGCCCGTTTTCCTTCTTGCAGGAGACCTACAGCCCCAAAGGAAATAGGTGTAGCCAACAGTTCAGCCTACAGGTCATTCAATGAAGACATTTTGTGAAGCACTCTGGTGTGGGTGCAGGGCAATGTAGTATTATGTGCTCTAAGTTTTCTGTGTGGGAACTACATTTAAGACATTTTAATTCTGTTCCCAGGCCAAGGGACTAACAACAGATACCTACAAGTGGTGGTAATGTGAGTTACCTCATTGCCATCCATCTCTAAATCCTGTCAACATCCTCACCTTTTTCTAGAGATGCAGTGACACTCAGTCTCCAGACTGGGTCTGTGACCTCTTTCTAATACTTTCAATTGTATTTACTTTTTTACATAATGAAAGCTGACAACTGACAACTACATCCCTCCTCCTACTACTACAAGCTGGTGACACAGAAACAATCCCACATTAATAAAACATAGTTGCAGAATGGACAGAGGCTCACATTATTTCATGGATGGAATGATGGGAAAACAAGGGATGCAAAAAGCTACTGAAATTACTTCCATAATTAGAGGCAATGAGCCTAATACAGTTGACCTAATTGAAGATGTGCTTAGGTTGGGTTGGTATAAAAAGGATGGAACACATCCATTACCAATTAATTTCAAGTCACAAATTATGGCAAATGAGGTAATCAGCAGGTTTTGAAAGTTAGGAGGTAAAGAAAAGGTTAAAAATATTTGGATCAGAAGAGATGCTCCTGAGGATGAACCACTGATCCCCATCAATCAATCTGTTACCCCAACTTTCTCTTTAAGGATATCCATGGTTCCCAGATAATTAAATGGTAATAGCCACTGGGCTGGCCAACCCACATGTCACTCAAGAAAAGAGAATGAATAAGGAAAAACAAGTGAGGTCAAGGTTAGGAATAAACAAGAAATTTTCAACAGTTTTAAATCAGAAACTAAAGAAATAGTATCAAATGAGAGCTGAGAGCAAGACAGCACAGGAGTCAGAGCAAGGAAATCAATAATGGCAAATGCTAACATAGATGATTTACTGTCATCTAGGTTTGAAATCAGTGGCTACTTAATGATTGAACCTGATATTTTGTGCTTTGAAGAGACCAAACTACCAGGAAATGTTTACCTACAGTTGGGGATAGAGGGGGGTTTGTTCTAGACTGTTATTTACTAATGCTTCTATCTTTGTGCACAATCTCGTGCTATTGATAAAACAGGATGGGGGATTACTATAATAGTTGTGAAAAATTATATAATAGTGGATAAACCAGAACTGACTGAAAAGTAAAACTAGAGGTCTTGGTGAAAGAGACTTCATGGTAGCATGTGATCCCGTAAGGCAAGAGACTGGAATGAAGCCAAATGACAAGAAATGAAGTCTGGCATGTCTTTTCTCCTCAATAACTTATAAATAAAGTGATAATATAAGTCTTGTACATACACACTAAAGGGGCTTTTTTTCCTCATAAGAGTGTGGCCAAGGGTGGCATACACCTACCCCATACCGATCCAAAACCCACCCAATGCCCCTCCCATCTTATGATTTCATGGATGAAGGGTTAACACTCTGTCACACTGCTTGGGTCAAGGCAATGCAGTGAGACAATGCATTTGCACAGAGGGGCCCAACAGCTGGAGCTAGTTTACTCCAACCGCTTCATTATATGGCAACACCCCTCCTCGGCCATTCAAAAAATCTAAGGATCAGACAAGAACATCTTTTTGAGCTAGGTCATTCATTTCCTCAACCATTCACATTCATTTTCCACTTTATCCCATTTTTCTATCTCTTCTTTGCCTGCCATTCCTTATGCATCCAATGTACCTTTTATCCCATTCATTTACCTCATTCTTGGTCTTTTTTTAATTTTACTCCATCCACAATTGCTTTCTATATTTTTTGCTAGTATTTTCTCATTCATACTTTTCATATGCCCAAACCACCTCGGCACTGTTTGATCTACCTTTTCTGACAACTCCCTCTGGGAGACTTTAATTGCAATAAGGTGAACTGGAAATAATGGGAAGCATGTGGTAATATAAATTTATATAAAATATTGCAATGGATAACACGATGACCCATTAAGACGTGACTTGAGTAAGAAAATTATTTACTTACCAAAGAACCAGACATTACTGGATTATTAAAATATCTCTGACCCAAAGGGGAAAAAAATCATATTGCATTTGAATTTCAGCTGGGAATTGGGGAAATAAATCTAAGAACTGAATCATACAGGAACAGCAAGCTTAATTTTGAGAAGACAGGCTACTCAGGTTTAGGATTCTTTTTTTTAAAGTGGCAGACTGGGAGGAATTCATGACTACTACTGAAACTATGAGAAAATGGGAAAGCTTACTGAAGTTTTAAAACTTGGTGGGGTGAATAAACACATGCCAAGGGTAAATGGAAAGAAGAATGGAGGAATGGTTTTATAATCAATCAATCAATCAATCTACTACCCCAATCTCTCTTGGAGGAGACCCATAACTCCCAGATGTAATAAAAAGTGGAAGAGCTAAGAGAATCCAGAAATGAGACTTCAGGAGAATGAAAAAATATGAACCAATAGAACAAAGGAAGCATACAGACAAGCTAGAAATGACCCCACAAGACACCTGAAGAAAGGTGGAAACAAACTTTGGTAAATGCAAAGATGAACCTAACTAGTTCTACAGGTTTGTCAATGGTGAATGAAGACAGAGGCAAGGGATCTTCAAGGTAATAATGGATGGTGAGGTCTTTGAAGAGATAGACTCAGGCTGAAATAATCTAAGCTTCTTATCTGTTTCCACCAAGGAAGTGATTTTGTAGAAGGAGGAGATGTGAATAATAAGAGCGGGTTAAAAGATATAAATGTGAAACTGAAAGAAGTGCTCACACTATTGGAATCACTGGATGTGAGAAAAGTTTCATGGCCTGACAGGATCTTAAACTGAATATTACTCAAGGTCTTGGCTTTTTTTCTTCCTTCTTCCTTTTTTCTTTTTATTTATTTATTTTTATTTATTTACTTATTTATTTCTGTTTCTTATGTTAGGAGGGGTATGATTTAGTACTGAATTGTTGGGCTTGTTTTGTTTTATCTGTTTTGTGCTTTGTGTATCTATATATTTTTACATGATGTCATTTTGAAGAGGTAGATTCTACTATAATTAAAGTAACACATTGCTGGGGTAATGGCCTCCTACTGTGATAAGAAAATCTGGAGCAATATAAGAAAATATAAGAATAATTTGTAATGCTTACATACCAATATATAAATGATAGTCACATAATTTATTTACATCTCACCCTTTCTTGGTGTTGAAGGTTCAGACACTGCAGTTGGAGGATGTGATGATGAATTGACTGGTGCAGTTAGAACCTTGTATTCTGTGGTCACATCCCAAAGGGCATGCATTGTTGCTTCCATTATCTTTTCACTTATTTCATCTACTGCAACAATTCCTGATACCCAAACTTTGAACTGCAGAACAGCCATGGGACCTGTAAGATTCATAAACTACATGTTTGCTTAAAAAAGGCAATACTAACTCACCAACTGTTTAATTCTGGCTAATGCTAGATGATTTGATTAAGCTACACTATATCTCTTTGGTGGAAAAGATATTATTCTTTCTCCTAAATTAAACAATTACCTATGTTCACATATACAAAATGGAGGCCATATCTTCTTTACAAAAAAGCACACACCCACTTCATACACTTTAAAACCTGTTTAATACCCCTTCCATCTTATAATCTCATGGATGAAGGGTCATCCCTGTTCTGTACCACTGTTTGGGTTACAGCCTATGCAACAAGACACAGCACTTTCACAGCACGGCCAATAGTTGGCCCACATCATCACTACATTTATCCACATTCAGTGATAATTTTCTTCTTTTACATATCCTTCCAAACTCAGTCACCTAGTGGTTCAGTCTTTTCTCAGAATCAGTCACAATTGCAGTGTCATCAGCAAATAAGCTCAGGTTCTTGTCCCATTAAAAAATGTAATTTTTGCAGGAAAATTAATTTTTCCCTGATACAAACCTGAGGTACTCCTTACAATAGGATACTTTCGCGTAGCGCGAATATTTCTACTGCGAAATTAAAATCCTCACTCTGTGGGTCTGGGCAACGCTTATCCTCAGTAAAGGGCCCCATTGGGGCATGGGGGGGGGCCCTTGCCCTCCACCACAAGTCTCGCACACTATAACCATTCTCTGAGCCAGGTATGAATTAAGCACAAGGTTTGTCAGGCAAGGAGAAGGAACTGTTTAGAGGGGTGGTTGAGGAGGGCCATTAAAGGTAAGGAGTACCTCAGGTTTGTATCAGGGAAAAATTAATTTTCCTGCGAAAATTACATTTGTTCTGAAGAATACAAACTCTTCGGTACTCCTTACAATAGGAGACTCGGACTTAGGAGGGAAGGAAGTTGTTATCTAGCCTGGGAAACCGCTGTAAGGAAAATCTAGTGTGCTAAGACTATGTTGACCAGACCCCTATACATTCCCCTCACTTTGAAGTGCACCCCTTTCTGTTCCCTGGAGTGGAGACAGACAGGTTATAATCACTTTTGTACCACTGAAGGGCTTGAATTGATTCCCTTGGAATGCTTGAGAGCCCGCGGGTGAGGTAAGGGAATGTAAGAGTATGAGAAGGACTTTGGAAAGTTATCCCTGCAGTTGCCGAGCCAGAACCTGGATGAGTTGTCAGGGTCGGCTGTGTGCTCTTGAGGAGGGGTATATCATTTTCAGGACTTCTTGGGCGGCCACTATGGGGCCCAAAGATAAGTTCCCTAAAGATTCCCGCATAACTTCTCTGAGGTAAAAGGAAGTGAACGTATTCTGGCTCTTCCATATACCTGCTTGAAGGACCTGGTTGACTGATAGATTCTTTCTGATGACTAGGGAGGTCCCTACTGCCCTCAGGTCATGGACAATCTGTGTGGTTCATGTCGCAGGCTCTGCGGATGACTTCCATTGTCCAGTAAGAAATGGAATTCTTAGTGATGGGCTACCTTTAGTAGAGATGAACAACCTCTTTAATTCTGGTCGAAGATGTTCGGTTCCCTTGAGGTAGGTCCGGATGGCTCGTACCGGGCATAGAACTGTTTCAGTCTATTCTCCCCCTGCAAATTCGTCTAAGGACGGAACACTAAAGGACCAGAATCTAGGGTCGGATTTGGCAGGATCTTGGTTGTTGGCAATGAACTGAGGCATGAAAGTGAAGGAGACCTCTTTCCATCCTTTAGAATGGGCGACTCTATAAGAGATGGCATGTAACTCCCCTACTCTCTTGGAAGATGCCAGGGCTAGCAGGAAAAACTGTCCTCTAGGTGAGGTCCTTCAGATGTGCCTCTCGGAGAGGTTCGTAAGGGGGACCCCTCAGAGAGTTCAGGACTAATGCCACATCCCGCGGAGGAGAACTGATTTCCCTGGGGGGGCATGATCTTTGAAGTGCCTGAAGAGCATGGAATTTTCTGGTGAAAGGGCTAGGACCATGCCCTTCAGAGAAAACACCTGATTTAGAGCTGCCCTATAGCCTTGTACTGCCGAGAGGGAGATCTTTTTGGACTTCCTGAGGAAGTGGAAGGAGGCAATCTCAGGAATGGTGGCTCGATCTGGGACTAACTTCCTGGAGTGGCACCATTTTGCAAAGGCATTGCATTTCCCTTAATAAAGGTTAGCTGAGGAAGAGCAAATAGGAGCGGACATGTCCTCTGCCACTTCTCTGGGAAAACCCTTCTTTAGGAGGATCCGGACCATAGTCTGAATGCGTGAAGATTGAGTGCTGAAGGGTTCTTGTGCCAAGGCCCGTTGATGGGTGGATACAGAAGATCTGGTCTTCCCTGAAGGGCCAGAGGCTCTTCTACTGCTAGCTTGAGGGCGTCTGGAAACCATGGGGCTTCGGGCCACCAAGGAGCGATCAAAGTCATCCGAAGGTAGGATGCGTGTCTTGCTCTCAGGAGTACCTCCTGGAGCAAGGGAAATGGTGGGAAAGCGTAGGAGTCCAGGTTGTCCCAACTTTGCAGAAGAGTGTCTTCTCCTGCTGCCAGAGGATCCGGGAAAGGGCTGAAATATATTGGGAGTTGGTGATTCCATCTCATTGCAAAAAGGTCCACTAGAGGGGAGCCCCATTTGCTGAGGATGAAGTTCGCTACCTCTCGATAGAGGGACCATTCTGTGTTGATTATCTGATTCTTCCTGCCGAGGTGGTCCGCCCAGACATTCCTCTTCCCCGGGATGTAGCGGGCTTTGAGTGACACCTGGAGATTCTTGGCTAGGTTGAGGATGTCCATCATCAGAAGGCATAGTTCCTGGGAGACTGTGCCCCCCTTGCTC
Source organism: Oratosquilla oratoria (assembly GCF_046742065.1). Taxonomy (NCBI): domain Eukaryota; kingdom Metazoa; phylum Arthropoda; class Malacostraca; order Stomatopoda; family Squillidae; genus Oratosquilla; species Oratosquilla oratoria. Next base: position 46,659,903 of record NC_134792.1, on the reverse strand, counting down.
GTTCAGGTAGGCTACTACCGAGGAATTGTCCGACATTATGCCCACTACTTTTCCTGAGACTTGGTCCTTGAAGTGATGGAGAGCCAGGAGTACTGCTTTCAACTCAAGCCAATTGATATGGGCTGTCCGCTCGACTGTGGACCAGGAACCGCTGATGTGATCGTCGTTGAGGTGGGCTCCCCAGCCCTCCTTGGAGGCATCGGAGAACAGGAGGACTTCGGGGGGAGATGGGCCGAGGGGCATCCCCATGAGAAGGTTGCATGGGCCTTCCACCAGAGAAGAGAATCCTTGACTTCTTCGGTGAGGGAGATGTGTTGTAGGGGTTCTCCCTCTTGCGGGGCCCACTGAGACTTGAGGAGCCACTGTAGCGGTCGCATTCTTTGTCTACTCCTGGGGATTAATTTCTCTATGGAGGCCATATGGCCCAGGAGTTGGCATTGTGTCGCCGTCAGGAACCTGGTCGATAGTGCCTGTGCAACTAGAGAAGCGAGATTCTGGATCCCCTTTTCTACTGGGAAGGACTCCATTAGGGAGGAGTCCAGGACCATACCCAGGTACGTGACTCTCTGTCTTGGTAAGAAATCTGACTTTTCCGGGTTGACTACTGTGCCCAATTTCAGGACAAAGGTTAGGACCATTCTCAGGTGTTCTTGGCATAGCTGGGCGGAATGTGCAAGGATCAGCCAGTTATCCAAGTAACGGAGTAGTTGAATTCCCCTGGAGTGGGACCACGCTGAAACGAGGTTGAACACACTGGAGAAGACTTGGGGTGCTGTGGAAAGTCCGAAGCAGAGGCAGGGGAAGTGGAAGGTGTTGCCCCTGTGGATGATTCTGAGGAATTTCCTGGAGGAGGGATGCACTGGTATGTGGAAATAGGCATCTTGGAGGTCCAGCGACACCATGAAGTCCCCTTCCCTGATAGACGCCCTTACGGACTCTGGGGTGTCCATTCGGAACTTCGTCAGGGAAAGGAACTTGTTGAGTGGAGACAACTAGATGACTGCCGGGATCGAGGCTGCTCTGAGGGTTGACCCCGATGGGGTGTAGAAGCGCTTCTGGTGTTCCAATGGGACCGGAAGCCAACGCGCCTTCTCGGTCGTCCTTGTTGCGAGAGCGTCGGAGGCCTGGGCCATGGCTCTCGCCGTCTGCGTACTCCATGGAAGGTGGAGGGGAGGAGGCTGGGCTTTCTGAGAGTTGGCTGTCATGAAGATGTCAGACTCGAATGTGGCTTCCTCTTCTTTCGGGGGGCCCAGTCGATTCGCCCTCCGAATCCTCGCGAGGACGTCCGAGAAGGAAGGTGGGACCACCATCGAGGATTCCGACTGGGAAACGGGAGGGGAAAGGGAGTGTGCCCCCTACGGCGCTGTGGACATCGTCGTCGGCGTAGGAGGGGTTGGCACGGGCAGAGAGGAACCTCACGCTACCATCCTCGTCACTGATGGGTTCAGGGGGGGGGGGCTGAGCAAGTGGAAGATGGTCGAGGGGGGCCCTTGGGGGCGGTGACTCCTCACGAGCTTCCGTGCGGTGCACGAACCGCGCTTGAGAAGCGCGGAAAAATTCCCGTTGGGCCTCCATCTGTTCCTTCAACGTAGTGACGAGTGAACAGAGAGTGGGGAGGAGGTCCGGGGAATGTCCGCTTGGTGAGTCCCGCCTGGGTGCGGATGGTCCGGGAGACGCCAAGGGGAGACTGCCTCCTCTGGACGAAGCTGAGTCACCTACGACGAACGCGCGTGTGGGTACATCTCGGGCTTCCTGCCCACCGGGCATAGAAAGGGTTCCGGTGATGACCCGGCTCGTCTGACGATGGGTGGAAGGTGGACTGGGGGTTTCCCGAGGAGGAGAAGAGGCTGACGCGCTCCGAATCTCCGAACTCGGTTCCTTTGTCCGTGGGGGGGTGGAGCTGCCGGGCAGCATCGCGGGGCCGGCGGACGCATCCGGGAAAAGCTCGCACCCGGGGGGGTTCGCGGGGGCCAGAGGCGCGTGCCCGTCGAAGCTAACCACCCTGTGGGAAGGAACAGGAGACAATTTGGCCTGAGACTGACTCGGGGCGGCTATTGTACAACCTTTCCGTTTACTACGCTTAGGAGGGGGGAGACAACTGCCCGCGTCCTCCGCCGACGTAGCATGCCTTCTCTTTGTGTCGGGTGAGGTGGGAAGCCATCTTCCCTGCCCGCGTACTGTGGACGTCGTCGCCGTCGTAGTTGGCGCCTGTCCGGTCAGCGAGAAACACCGCGTCTGCAACCTCGTCCCTGATCTCTGTCCTCGTGAGCAAAGGGCATGGAAAGGTCACCGTTGATCACCCAGCTCTTCCTACGGTGGGTGTTGTGCGTACTGCGGGATTCCTGAGTAGAAGAGACTAAGGGGCTCTTTGTCTTTGAACCCGGGTTCTTTGTCCGTGCCGGCGTCGAGTTTCCGGGATGCGTCGGGGGCAAGCCGCAAGCGACCACATCCGGGAAAAATGTCATACAGGAGCGGTAGCTAGCGGTGGCCTGAGGCGCATGTCCGTCTACGCTAACCGTCCTGGTTGAAGGAAGAGGACAACTTGGCCTGAGAATGACTCGAAGTGGACGTTGTACCACCTTCCTGGCTACTACGCTTGGGAGGAGCGACTGTCGAGTTTCCGGGATGGGTCGAGGGCAAGCCGCAAGCGACCTCATCCGGGAAAAATCTCGTACAGGAACGGTAGCTAGAGGTGGCCTGAGGCGCATGTCCGTCTACGCTAACCGTCCTGGTTAAAGGAATAAAGGACAACTTGGCTTCCTGTCTACTACGCCGTGGAGGAGGGAGAGAATTGCTCGTCTCCTCTGAAGCCGTAGTCCGCCTTCTCTTGTTTTTGGGGGGTGAAGAGGGAAGCCATTTTCTATGCTTGCGCACCTTTTCCCCTGCATGTGCTTTCCTGTGAACATGAAAGTACACGGAACACTGACTATCATCTCACTGAATGCACGTCTCACACGGGGATGAAGGTGAACACTTAAGAGCTATACACTTGAAACACCAAATGTGAGGATCCACTTGGGCTGGCGGTAAGGGGGGTGAGACAAAGGTATCTCCCTTCGGCGAAGGCACACAACCCATCTTGAACCACAACAATACTGGAACCAGATTCCATACTTACAGTGAAGGGTAGGATACCCGGTGGCGGTTAAGGGAATAATACAGGAAAGGGAGAAGCACTTAATAATTCCAGGACACAGGATGGCGTAGGGAAAACCCCGATGAAATTGAAGGACGACGAACTCCTTAGCGTCCTGGGAGTGAGCTGGCGACAATCGAAGCGGGTTGCTTGATTTTCGGCCCAAACGTAAACATAGAACCGTTGAGTGATTAACGGTTCGCTGCCACGCTAATAATGGAGTTTGACTGAGAATCGGCCCATTAAGGGGGAAACCGATAAAAACTAAACATGTATAGTAGAGAGATGTTAACGCGGTCACTACTGCGAAGAGAATGGTTATAGTGTGCGAGACTTGTGGTGGAGGGCAAGGCCCCCCCCCCCTTGCCCCAATGGGGCCCCTTACTGAGGATAAGCGTTGCCCAGACCCACAGAGTGAGGATTTTAATTTTGCAGTAGAAATATTCGCGCTACGCGAAAGTATCCTATTGTAAGGAGTACCGAAGAGTTTGTATTCTTCGGAACAATATGTATTTACTTACATAAACATAAACCTTTACACCAACACATACATATACAAAGGCTTTTTCCCCCTTACAAGGGAGATAGCCAAAAAGAAAAGGCATAAAACCACTCCCACCCATTCCATCCCTAAATACACTCCATCCACCTCCACCCTCACTCTTATCTTAGCACCTCCTGGATGACGGATCATCCCTGCATCTTGTCCACTGCCCTGGGTCAGAGGCAGTGTCGCAAGACACAGCACATCCAAAGCAAGGCCGCTTCATTAAATTGGTGACCCCCCTCTCCATCCTCCCATGCAGAAAAGGAGAAGACAGGGAGAAATCCCTTCGGGCTGCACATAATAAAATATTATGCTTACTACAAACTGTCTGTATATATAAAATACTACCTACCTTTATACCAAGAGCTTTTCCCCCTAATAAGTGAGATAGCTAAGTCAGAGGCACATACCTATTCCCACCCATTTCATTCCCCTCCACCACCCTTTCCACCCCTCCCATCTCAGCACCTCATGAATGATGTGTCATCCCTGGATCTGTCAACTGCCCTGGGTCAAATTCAATGCAGCAAGACACAGTACAACCATATCAAAGCCACTTTACTTAACTGGCGACCCCCCCCCCTCCAACCCCTCATGCAGAAAAAGACAAGATGGGGAGAAATCCCTTCAAGCTGTGTCAAAATATCATTCACACATAAGCACCTCCTATCCCCATTCCCCTCTTCCTTACATAACAGTATCATCCATACACAGTCATTTTCCACTCATCCCTATCTCCTGCCTACTCCCTTCCTTGCTCAACAGACATTCCCCTCTTGCTCAATGCCCCCCTCACCCCATCCATTCATCTCATCCTTGGTCGTCACCCCCTCCACCTCTGCCTTCCACATAATACATAATACAGTACAGTTATAAATCATACCTGGACTTTTAGTTGGACTTGGTTGAAAAATATTGGTTTGAGTTAAATTTCCAAAGTCCACCTTTGTGAAAACTTCTTGATAAGCTAGTGGAGATGGTCGTGGACAACTGAAACAAGAAATCAATGAAAACACATTGATCTGTTGGAAAAAAGTGATGCAAGACTCAGAAATCCAAAAGAATGCTATGATGGTGGATTATGAATGTGGTAATGTATTTAAGAACACTTGTTGGCCTTAATCATTCTTCCAATTTCACTGCTACAGATGCCATCTTCCTTGTTAGTTGATGGGAGAAAAACAGAAAAAGGTTGAGATCTCTAGTTTCCTCATGCTACCCCATTTCTTGCCTTTTACAATCAATCAATCCAGCACCCCTGGTCTCTCTTGCAGAAGACCTGATTTTCTATAATATAATCAAAGGGGACATTCCTAAAACATCAAAGGCATAAGTGGGTCTGGGAGTTTTCCAACCAGAACACTAAGGTTTGGGTCTTTTAATGTGTCTGGATGTGGTACAGATTAGAGTAAAAGGTGAAGAGATAGGCAGTATGTTTGTGAGAAGAAAGATGGATGTGTTGACATTGAGTAAAACGAAGTTGAAAGGGAGGGATGAGTTTGAGCTTGGAAGTGTAGTTGGGAGGGTGTCAGGAGTAAAGAGAGGACATGAGAGAGAAGGGGTGGCTATACTAGTAAGTGAAGAAATAGGTAAATGTGTGGTGGAGTGAAAAAGTTTTCTTCAATGTTAATGTGGCAGGAAGAAGGCAAGCTTGAAGAACACCTACCTAAAATGTTGAACTACATTCCCACTTCCATCAACAAGAGAGAAAGCAATGCAAGCAATGCCTTTAGCTCCTGATTTTTGAGGCCTTACAAAAAGAAAGATATTGGGGTCACTGCACACATCCTGATCCGTTGAAGAGAAGTCCTGTTGAAATTATCAAAGTTCAATATCAGAACAACTGTTGTTAGTACTACAAATTATTCATATATGTATTCCTTAATGCATTATACTAAATATGAGCTTTATAATCTTACTTGAAAATGATGCTCAGGTCTATTATCTGCATATTTTGGATGTATAAATCCACATGTCAACATGTTTTGGCGTATGTAGAAGCCTACTGCTTGCAAGTATGAAAAAGCATGAGCATTTACAGTATATCTGGAACAAAGCAATTAATAAAAATTAGTTACTGGCCTGAATATTTCTACATTGTTTTTCCTATAAGACTGGATTTGTGGCTGAAAAATGTCATACACTGCCTTATTTCCAACTGTGTTTTCTATTTATATACTCTCATCTTAATGCAGTTTAATACTCAAGACAATTATTATTCTTTAGATCTATTAGAGGTGTTGAACAACACTTTTTCCCTCCTACTCATACACCATTACCTAAAAACCAAGTTGTCTAGGAATGGGAGAGAAACATCCTCACCATTATGTGTTTCCATCAGTCATTCCTTTCATTCATTCCTCAAAATCATATACAAAATTTATTTTATTTCTTCACCAACAATAATGGCAATTCATTCCCAGTGCACCTTACTCTGAGATATGTGAGTGATAAAAGAAATGAAGAAGAATATAAAGATTGAGATGATGAAGCTGCTCTGGAGATGAACTAGCAGTATTGCTGGGGAAGTGATGAGGTGCATTCTTTGAACAGTTTTATCAGGATGGAGCAAAAGGGACATCTGAGTAATGGGAGTGGAATAGGGTATATTTCTATCCCCTACCCAATCCCCCTGCTTTGCAAAGGACTGAATGCTATCTTATCATAATTCTAAAGAAATTCTTATCTTTAACATTGCTTCAGCTTCTCTCAAAGAACTTACCTGAGCACTGATGAAGGAGGTTGGCAAGGAGGTTGTATAAAATACACATCATCTGGTGTTAGTTTATGCTGTGGGTTATGCCATAGCATCAAACATATGGAATCTAATACAGCTTCATCTAACCGATTTTGCAGCATATGCACAAGTTCTTCCTTGATGGCTGGGCCTGCAAAGCCATATCAAATGTAAATTATTATATTGTTATCTCTCTATAGGAAATCAAGAAAAAATAAATAATATATCCATCCATACATATTTCATAGACTCTTTCCCCTTTGTAAGAGAGGTGGCTAAGACAAACAACACATCCATTTCATACATGAATGCCAATGGAGTTTTCCCCTCTTATAAGTGGGTGGCCCAGTCAAATCACCTGCCCACCCCACACCCATCCAAAACCTATTCAATGATAGGTCCATTTTAGCCCTTCACTGATGAAGGGTCGTATTTGTATCGCACCAGTGTTTGGGCCAATGTTAATGCAGTGAGATACAGCACCACTACAAGAGCCAATTGGTTGGAACTGGTTTACCCCCATTTATCCACTATACAGCAACTCCCCTCCCCTTTTCATTTGCTCCAAGAATTCAAGGAACAAAACATCCCTTTAAGCTATGTCATTCCCTCATCTATTTACAATCACCCTCTATTCATTCCTTTCTTTTGCACTCTCTTCCTTGCTCAACAGACATTCTTCTTGCTTCCAATACCCACTTTATCCTATCCATCTACCTCATTCTTGGTCTTCCCCTTGTGGCATAGTGTTAATGAATTGGACATAGGACTAAGAACTAGTGCAAGGGTGGAGCACTGTGTGCCCGACCCCCAGACACTCCCCACTACAAGGATCCCCTTCATAGATCTAAGAAAGCTCTCTTTATGTATGTGTGCTTACAGCACCTAGCACCTTCGCCCATGGGCAGTGGCTCTGTAGACCTCTTGGGTACTTGATGTGCCCCCTCTGTATGCATAACCTTCTGATTAAAAAACCCACGAACCGCATGACCTGTTTCACTACTACCCCTTGCAACATGATTGCAACCACCCCTCAGGTTCTTTCCATCCACTTCTGTTTTCCATACTCTTTCTGCTAGTCTTTTCATTCATTCTTTCCATATGTCCAAATCATCTCGGCAAAATGACAAAAATCAATATATTTTCATTACCTGGCTCGGCAATGCCATGAGCAGTGAGAACTATGCAGTCATTACATTTTCTCTGTCCTGAGGTAGATGGAATTCCTTCCATGATAACATCCTTTTCACCAAAAGAGCTTACACGAGGTCGATGCTCCTATAGGGGTAGAAAAAATAAAACAAAGTAGTGGATACATTATCAAAAGCTATCACGTGATCTTAGTCACCCACATGAAACTATAAAATTAACACACACCACATATACCACTGTTCTTGACAACATGATTTCAACTACCTGCTGTTTATTTATATGTAAATAAACAAATAACTTACATACATACATACATATACCAAAGGCTTTTCCCCCCTTACAAGGGAGGTAGCCAAAAACCAAAGGCATAAAAACCACTCCCACCCATTTCATCCCCTACATACTCCACTCCCCTTCACCCTCCTCCCTCCCTCTTATCTTGGCTCCTCCTGGATAAAAGGTCATCCCTGTATCTTCCCCACTGCCCTGGGTCAGAAGCAGTGTTGTAAGACCCAGCACATCCACAGCAAAGCCGCTTCATTAAATCAGTGATACCCCCTCTCTTTCCCCTCATGCAGAAAAGGAGAAAACGGGGAGAAATCCCTTTGGGCTGTGTCAATTTATTTCTCACACATACTCCCTCACCACCATCCCCCACCCACTCCACCTCATGCATCACATCATCATCCATACACAACCATTCTCCATTCACCCCTATCTTCTGTTCTCTCCCCCCATCCTTCCTTAACAGACATTCCCCTCTTTCCCAATGCCCCTTTTACCCCATCCCTCCATCTCATCCTAGATCGCCCCATCATGTTCACTCCTTCCACCTCTGCTTTCCACACCTCTTTTACTAGTCTTTCTTCATTCATTCTTTCCATGTGTAAAAACCATCCCAATACTCTTTCATCAACACTATCTCCCAACTCCCTTTCCACCCCAATTCTCCTCCTCACCTCCTCATTTCTCATTCTATCCAGCCTAGTAACCCCTATCATACTTCTCAGACACCTCATCTCAAACATATTCTCTCTTCCTCCCTTATGTTCCATGTTACTACCCGTACAGTGCTGTTGGCACAATCACTCCTTCAAACAATCTCTTCTTATCATCCATTCCCAAATTTCTATTTCTCATTACACTTTTTAATCCCAAGGCATTTACTTGCTTCTCTCAGTCTACAAATAATTTAATGAATAAAATAAAAAGCTATTATCTATATATATATATATATATATATCTATATACTGTATATATACCAAAGCCCCTTTCCCCCTTTTAAAGGCCAGTGGCAGAACCAAAGCACAACCCTACATAACAAAGCCTACTGAACCGTCCTTTCCATCTTCCACTTGAGCTCATTCCAACCACTTCTGCTTGGAACACTTTCTTTGCTAATCTTTTTTCATTCAAACTTTTCATATGTCCAATGAATGAAGAAGACAAGCACAGTTTGGAAAGCAGAATAAATATATACACATGTATGTCTCAGTGTATGCCTTTTAATTTTGTATAGATGAAATATAAATTACCCCCTGCAGTAGAACTGGCTCTTCATCTCTACTTCCACGTTTTCCCAAGGAAATAATGGAAGAACTTCTAGAGAGTCCCGAGTCATCTCTTCGAAGATCATGTGATGGCAATGAAAACTGATGCTCCTTTAGCCTGCAATGATGAATAGATAACATACATATAAATGTATATAATAAATGTCTATTCTATCTATACAAAAAAAAACAAAAAAAATTCCCTTACCAGGGAAGTAGCCACAACAATGACAACAATATCTATAGGGTGATACTTGAGGGATCCATAGATACAGTCAATATCTGTCATAGGTTCTACAGAAATTGCCTGGTTCCCACACTAAGAAAATTAATTCATCAAGTAAAAATAAATATACAACATACAACATGACTCTACCTAAGGTAAAACACATTGGTGCCCTTTCCTGATGAATCTTCATACACAAACATGTTTTTCCTTTTATGTACTGCCATATGATCCATTACAGTTCTTAATGCCTGCATTCCCTTGCTATGCCCCTGGGCACCTTTTGTGACACCTTTTCCTGCAACCAATTTCACTTTTGGATGAAGGTCAAATTTAGTCTCCCAAACCACTGGGCAAGCAAATGCACCCGGCTTAAATTTCTTTGTAGCAGGAAGATAGTCTTGATATTCTGAATCTGAAAAGTATACAAATAATAATACCAATGTGAGAGAGTACAGCAGAACTGGCTCTTTATAGAATGTTCCCAGCATTCTCTTCCAAATCTCTCTTCAATGACTTTCAATCCACTTTCTCCTAAATTCCTTTCCCTTTCTCCACCCCCATGCCTCTTCCCTTCCCCTCCTCCATCTACTTCACTTCACTTATTCCTGCCATGCAGTAGGAATCTATTTCCTCCACCCTTATCTTACTTTCTTTTCAAACACACCTTCAGAAAGCTTTCCTCTTGACAATGAAGGCATCATGCTCGTTTCTTCATGTTTCCAAATATCATCAGAAGTTTCTGGTTCTAGTAATCGACTACACATGTTTGTAGCATGAAGATCCTCTAGCAGCATGCGCTGGTTCACTGTTTTAATTAATGACTTGATCTTGTTTACCATCTCTTTTTGCAATGAGTGACGTTCTTTCAACTCTGCCTGACACCTGTAATTACAAAATTATAAAAATGTACTAATGCAGTAATTACAAAATGCAATTTGGACTATAAAATCAAATGTCTAAACACACACTGAGAATATACATGTTACCACAATTACATGAAGTAACATTATCCTATATTTTCATTCTAATCAATGAACATATTCACCAAGAACATATTCTCCTTCCTTATTGTCTTTCATATTTGTTAACATAAAGCAATTAAAATATTATGTACCTGCAATGGAAAAAAGTGTCAACTCTTTCACTTCCTATGCGAAGTATTAGCCAAAAATCTGGCAGCAGTGGTCTTATGGCTTTAAATTCTTGCAACCACTCACAGCAGTCGTTATCTGAATCACTTATGTCTCCTTCATGACCATCTTCTGTAGTCTGGCCACTTTCTAAAAGACTTGATACATCAGAATATAAACCTGGGATGGATCCTGTTCCTGAATTATGACGGCTTTTCAGCAAATCAGATCCTGGGCCTTGGATATAAAATTCATTAAATACTCTTTAATAATTACAATGGATCATATTTTGAAAATTGTTGACTATAAATTCATACTTCATGTGTGCTTTGTATGAAAGATGGAAACCTAACCCAACAACGGGCACCAAGACAGATGTTACAGAAATCATCTCCCCATTGTATATCTTTAAGGACCCATCAGCACGCCAACCTCCATCTGGAGGTGCAGCACCAATGGGCTGGCACTTTGTCTCTGGAATGCCCCAAATCTCTCAATCAATTTTAATTATCCCCACACCAAATGCATATTTTTTCATATAATGTAAGCTGACATCCAACAAAGAGGTGTGGAAAGCAGAGGTAGAGGGAGTGAATTTGAGGTGATGACTGAGGATGAGATGGATGGATGGATGGGGTGAAGGGCGAGTTAAGCAGGAGGGGAATGTCTGTTAAGCAAGGAAGAGAGAAGGTAGGAGATAGGAATGAATGGAGAGTGGCAGTGTATAGATGATACTGTTATGCAAGGAAGGGAGGGGCGGGATACGGGGGGTAATAGGTGCTTATGTGTGAATGATGTTTTGATGCAGCCTGAAGGGATTTCTCTCCATCTTCTCTTTTCTCTTTTTTTGCATGATGTGCTATGTCTTGTTGCATTGCTTCTGACCAGGGCAGTGGGTGGGACTCAGGGATGACCCATTATCAATGAAGAGCTAAGATGAGAGGGAGGAAGGGTTGGTGGGGGGGGGAGTGGAATGGGTAGGAGTGGGTATTACCTTTAACATAACTACCTCCCTTATAAGGGGGAAAAGCTCTTGGTATATAGGTAGCTAGATAGAAAACCAACAACTGCTCCCTTCACCACCACAAATAAAGGTTCAGTTTCTTATTAAGAGATCTACTGGAGACTCCAAAGACCACTGCTGGATCCCATGATACTGTAGGTTTAGTTAGTGAAATTTGTGGCAACAGTTATTATTATTATTAGTTCTTGAAACTTGTTACAGGCATGTTCTATTACATGATTCTTATTTTTTCTCATCTTGATTATATAATGTACTTTGCTCATAAGTACAGGTACCTCTTCCAGAACATGGTCATTTTGAGCTGACCACTATCTATAGAATTATGAAGGGAATGGAAACCTTAGATAAGAATGACTTATTGAAATGGGACAATGGAAAAACACGAGAAAAAAAAAAAAAAAAAAAAAAAAAAAAAAATTACAGAAGAGATCTGGAAAAACAAAAGCTTCCCACACAGAGTGATAGATACTTGGAACAAATTAGACAAAGAAACAGTGTGTGCAAACACTATTCAAGATTTTAAGAAAAAACTTGATGCTGAGAGATACAAAGACGGGTCACCATGAGCATAGCTCCCTTCCCGTATAATACAACCAGGTAAATAAATACAGTGGAGAAGGGAGGGGGTGAATTAAAGGGGCAGTGCAAACTTTCACAATTTTGCATCTAATGCATTGTGGTCACCATAAAATGACCATGTTCAGGAAAAGCTAATTGTACAATTTACTTAAACTATAAAACAAGGAGCATCATTAATTAATATTCTTCACTTAAAAGCAAAAATTTGCTATAACAAAGAGTGTTATTTCTATGGCAAGTACTCTGCCTTGGCAACAGTACCTAAACCCATGTCACTTTACAACTGTTTACAACAGTGTCACTTGTGGCCAATTTGTACACCACTCCTTCCTGCTATTCCACCATTCAGTGTTTTAAACAATTTGGTGTTTCATTATCCTCTTTCACTACATATTTATATTTTAAACTTGCTGTGCACAGCTTTAAAACTAATGTATTTGTATGAAATAAAAAGCACTTTACTAGTGCTGTATAGTACTGCAAATGCCTATCTTAGAGGTTGGATCATAAAACTTATTACCTTCCTGAAGCTATAGACTAATTTAACAAAAGATTTTGTTAAAAAAAAATTACTTTTGATGAATGCACCCTACTCACCAAGCAAAGGATGCCCATATTTATAATCCACAGTGAATGAAATGAAAATTACAAAACACAATATGGCTTGAATTCTTAACCCTGACTTCAATGGGGCAGAACAAGGAAATGAGGAACTCCACACCTCTTTGTATTTTTCTCCTACTGAAGGAAATGACTATGAGAACAGCTATATGCCAATTTGCTGCCTGTGGGTCCTCTACCTCCCCCCACTTTTTTGTGTGTTTGTGTGAAACTGTGTTGTGATTTCTCTGTTTAATGATTTTATGTTTCATTTTTTCTGTTTTGTTGATTTTTTTCTTTTCTTTTCATTTATTTTTCTTAATCTATTAGAGATGTGGTCTGAATCATAGTCTGATAGAGCAAAGTTTATGAATTCAAATCAACCATAGAAAACTATTGTGCATAACGATTAATAAAATGTTGTTTACCTGAGCTGTGTCTACTCTTCAGGGCCTCCACAGTGACACTGGAATTATGACTACCCTTCATCAGCTCTGAAGAATTATGTCGACTTTTGATCAAGGTCTCCCACAGGCCACTCCTGTAATTTATGAAAAAAAAAGTATATATTTCTGATTTCTTATTATTCAACATAGGAATGTTCTTGTCTGCTCCATGAATAATTTTGAGTGAATAAAGAGGGTGGAAGGGATTAGTCATATAATGAGGTGGTGGGGTTACACCAGGTCCTGCTGTCAACTCCAGTTGTGGAAGTGCTATGTCTTGCTGCATTGCTTCTGAGCCAAGTAGTGTGGTGGGGGATAGGAATGACCCTTCGTCCATGAGGTGTTATGATGAGAAAATCACAGAATAATTTTTTTGGATGCAGGGTGGGTATGCCTTAAATCAGTCACCCAAACACCCCCTAATAAGAGGGAAAAGCCTTTTTGGTATGTACATGCATTTCAAAACATGCATCCACCCAACATCAATCCCACAACCATTCAAACACTTATTCACTGACTCTCCCATCTTAGCACCTCATGGATGAATGGTCATTCCTTTACCATACTGCCTGGCTCAGAGGCAATGCAACAAGACACAGCACTTTCACAGCAGGGTCTGACAGCAAAAGCTAGTTTAACCCCCACCACTTCATCATATGGCTAATACCCTCCGCTCATGTCATTTCATTCCAAATAATCCATAAAGTCGACAAGAACATTCCTTTGGGCTGTGTTATTTCTTCATACCTTTACAACTATTCTCAATTGGACCAATCTTTTGGACTCCCTTGACAGACATTCCTATGGCATCCAATGCTCCCTTCACCCAATCCATCCACCTCATTTTTTTTGTCTTCCCCTCAAGTTATCTCCATTCATTTCTGCTTTTCCATGCTCTTTTTGTAAGTCTTTTTTTCATTCATTCTTTCCATTTGCCTAAATCCTCACAACACTCTTTGATCTATCCTATTTGCCCATTCTCTCTCCATCCTTACTCCCTGCCTCCTCCCCTCCACATTTCTCATTCTATCCGTTCTCATAACCCTCACCACATTTCTTAAACACTTCATCTAAAACACATTTAGGCTCTTCCTTTCTGCCTCCTTCAAATTCCAAGTCTCTAATCCATACATTACTGTGGGCACAAATACTCCTTGTTTAGTCTTCTGTGTTCATCCCCATTTCTGTATTTTTTATTAGACTCTTCATCCCCACCCCCAGACATTTACTATAATTCACATTTAAGGCTTATATACATACATACATATATACATATACCAAAAGCCCTTTCCACCTTATAAGAGAGGTGGCCAGCCAAGGCATGCAGCCACCCTTCACACACCCCACCATCCCAAAAGTAGAACAGATGTTACACTAAGAAATCAGAGAGTACATTGATTATTACCCTGCATTACTATTAATTGGGTGAGTGGGCTTTACTAGAGCATCCTGGGGGGCATCTGTGGGACTAAAGTTGTCAGAACTTGCTGATTTGCGCAACACATCTGCAGAACCCTGTGTCTTGGGAAGGCTCTCTGAACCACATCTGAGGGAAAAAAAAGAAAAGGAAAAAAAAAAAAAAAAAAAAAAAAAAAAAAGGAAAGACTAAATCTGAAATCCTGTTACTTTTTTGCTTTCAGTGATGAATGTGGTATCATCCATGGTGTCATTAAGTTTTAACAACTATTCTGAAATGTGTCTGCAGTTTGTTATTAAATCTAAAACTAGCATCTAAAGTTTATGGCTCAACCCAGAGTTTCACAGTACTAATTTGAAATTTACAAAGAGACATGAATGTTTGGGAATGGAGAAAGTGAATGGTTTGAGTTGAATGTGGGGATGCATCAGAATTGTTTGATGTTGCCATGGTTGTTCAATGTGTATATGGACTGGGTGGTAAGATTGAGAAAGAAAGATGGAAAGTGATGAGAGTTGATGAATTCCAATAGTCAGGCCCTGCTTTGAAGAGCTGTGCCTTACTGCACTTCTTTTCATCCAGAGGTGCTGAGTTGGAAAGGTTGCCTGAATGGGTTTTATTTGTTTATGATGTGGGTGTTTGCTTTAACTTAGCCACTCCCCTTATAAAAGGGAAAGGGCAATTGCTATATATAAGTCTTGGAAAGCTGAAGTAGTTATTTTTGGTGGGCTCTGCTTCCTCACTTTTTCTCTTATAATTAGTGTTTTTATTTTATTACAGATTTCATGCTTCGAGCATCAGCCATTTCCAAAGAAAGTGCATTCAACTTTCTACTGCATGATTTGGGGAACTGATTTATTTTAATCTATTTACTTATCATCATTATTTCCTATGGCTTCTGGCTATGACTACTGCTTACTGGATGTAGTTATCACTATCTATAAATTTAGCAACAAATCTCCCCTTACACAACTTTCTTGAAATATTATTAATTCTATAGTAACCAGGCTCCCTCTCTGAAGGGCAGGGCATGAAGTTCAGGACTCAACAGACAATGTAGCACTGGATCTTTTCAAGTTTAGTACAGTCATTTTCCTTATACAGGGACAATTTAGTACCAATAGACAAACATCTCTTGACAAAGGAGAAAATCTCCAAGACTATTCAATCTTTGACCTCCCCAGCCAAGAAATGGAACTAAACAAGGCACTTTCACATGTAAAAAATAAAACATTTGACACACAAAATGTAACTCAAAGAACTAAAAAAATAGTATATGCAAAACAAAGTAGCAAAGTAGCATGCAGTTGATACTTTAGGGTCTATATGGGGCGCCCTTATGGACCAGAGCCACACATCATTTTGTCTGTGATAGAGGAGGACTCTGCTCACAGAGAAATGATGAAACTTTTATTATACTGCTACTGTCCCTACGTTATGCTGTCCCCCAACCCCTTGTTGCTGTCCTGTACCATTTCTCAGAATTTCATTTCCTTGTTTCGCCTACCCTGTAGTGGGGGAAAAGAATGCTGCCACCATGTATTCCCACTTGGACCGTAAGAGGCGATAAAAACGGGACAGGGATTGGAACCAGGCATCCTTCTTCCTGTAGCCCCACAGGAGACATTCCTAAAACAAGTAAAGGCATAAGAGGGTCTAGGACAGGGGTGGGGAACCTTTTTGTGCATGAAGGCCACCTTACAATTCATCGTCCCACATAGAGGCCGCACTGAACAATTTTTTTTTCGATTATCTTATCCCTTTTTAGGGGACGGTGTAAGTTTTCCTCCACCCCCCTCCCTAAAAATTCAGTTTATTTGTTTTTTAAATATACGTATGTATAAAATTTTTAAATTATTGTTTACCCATTTTTTTCGAAGTGGGTGCAGAATTTACACTTGATCTTTTTTTTTTAATTATACCCTTTTTATGAATTTAAATTCAAAGCCATTTAGAAATGCAAAAAATGCTTATAGATATTTAATGAGACAAAAAATACTAAGCAAAAAAAAAAAAATCTACACTACTTGGTTCGAAAATATGTGAAAATGACAACAATGTCTTCACAGTGAGGAGGTGGACGAGACAGGAACTCTTTGAGAATTTTACGTGAAGTTACTCACTCCTACTAGGGTGGCGTAGCTGACAAGGAAATATTGCCTTTTCTTTACATGTTGCATGCTTTAAGTTAAAATTTAAAATTCATTGGGTTCAGAGAAAAATCATTCCAATTTCTGGGAGTGACATCACTGAACACTGTTAACTTTGCTTTTGTCTATGTGTGTGGTGTATATTATAAGTTTCAGGTGTATAATGATTTCAGACTTAAAAGATATTCAAGATCTTTTAAAAAATAATATGTATATCAAAGGCTGCAGAAGGCCGCACTTGATGGCCCGGAAGGCCGCATGCGGCCTTAAGGCCACAGGTTCCCCACCTCTGGTCTAGGAGTTTTCCAACCAGCACCCTAAGGTTTGGGTCTTATAATATGTGTGGATGTGGTACAGATGAGAGTAAAAGGGAAGAGATAGGTAGTATGTTTGTGAGAAGAAAGATGGATGTGTTGGCTTTGAGCGAAACTAAGATGAGAGGGAAGGGCGAGTGTGATTTTCGGAGTGTAGTTGGGAGGTTCTCAGGAGTGAAGAGAGGGTGAGGGAGAGAAGGGGTGGCTATACTAGTAAGTGAAGAGATAGGTAAATGTGTAGTGGAGTGGAAGGAGATTTCTTCAAGGTTAATGTGAATGAAGGTGAAACTGGTAAAGGAGATGTGGGTTTTTGTAATTGCATATGGGCCTGGTAGTGAGAAGATTGTAGAAGAAATGGAGGCTTTTTGGATAGATTTAAATGAGTGCTTAGAGAGATTAGGGAGGAACGTCAATGTAGTGGTATTGGGTGACCTTAATGCTAGGGTAGGAAATGAACCCATTGATGGAGTGGTTGGAAAATGTGGAGTTCCAAGAAAGAATCATAGTGGAGATGTGTCTAGAAAGAGAGTTGATGATTGCAAATACAGTGTTTTGGAAGAAAGTACACATGGCAGAGGGTGGTGGATGGAAGGGTGATAGAGCGTTAATGGACTATGTAGTGGTAGACAGGAGTATAATAGGAAGAGTTAAGGATGTACTTGTTCTAAGGGAAGAGAGTGGAGGAATATCAGATCATTTTTTGGTGGGAGGCAAGTTCAGAGTGGAGGATAGATGGAGAAAGAGGTAAAGGACAAAAGGTAGGGAGGTGCTTAGGGTGAACTCTTTAAATGAAAAGGAAAAGGAGAAGGAGCACAAGAAGAAGCTGAGAGAGGAGTGGGAGGGAGTGAATGATAGAGTAGAATTAGGAGTGGAGGTGGAATGAGGATGGTTCAAGGAGGGAGTCACAAAGTGTGCAAAGATGGTGTGTGGAACAAGAAGGACAGGAGGTAATAGAAGGTTTATTGGAGGATCTTGATTGAGAGGATTAGGAGAGGAACAGAGGGAGTAAATGGTGAGGAACAGTGTGGATTTAGGACTGGTAGAGGTTGTATAGACCAGATTTTTGTGGTAAGACAGATATGTGAGAAAGCTATAGGAAAGGGGAAGGATGTTTTTTGGGCTTTTATGGATCTGGAAAAGGCTTATGACAGGGTAGACAGGAAGGCACTGTGGGAGGTTTTGCAGATATATGGGATAGGAGGAAAGCTTTTAGGAGCTGTCAGGAGTTTAAAGGAGAGTAGTACAGCATGTGTTAGGATTAGAAATGGAGAGAGTGAGTGGTCTGAGGTAAAGGTGGGATTTTGTCAGGGATGTGTCATGTCACGAGAGGTAAATGCAAGGGTGGTGGGTCAGAGATTGAAGATGGTTAAAGAAAATGGAGAAAAGTGGGAGGTGAGCCAGCTGTTGTTTGTGGACGACACTGTGCTTGTAGCAGGATCAGAGGAGGGATTGAGGAAGTTAGTGTCAGAGTTTGGGAGTGTGTGTTAAAGAACAAAGTTGAAGATAAATGTGGGTAAAAATAATGTATGAGATGTACAAGGGGTGAAAGTGGCAGCAGACTGGAAGTGAGCATTAAGGGAGAGCGACTGGAGGAAGTGGATAGTTTTAGATACCTGAGGGCAAATGTGGCAGGAAAAGGAGTGGAGGTGGAGGTAGAATGTTGATTGAGAGAAGCGAGTAAATGCCTTGGTGGATTGAAAAGTGTAATGGGATATAGACATTTGGGAATGGATGCTAAGAGGAGATTGTATGAAGGAGTGATTGTGCCAACAGCACTGTATGGGGCAGAAACATGGAACATAAGAAAGGAAGAGAGAAGGAGTTTTAATGTGTTTGAAATGAGGTGTCTGAGAAGTATGATGGTGGTTACTAGGCTGGATAGAGTGAGAAATGAGGAGGTGAGGAGGAGAACGGGGTGGTAAGGGAGTTGGGAGATGGGGTGGATGAAATGGTATTGGGATGTTTTGGACACATGGAAAGAATGAGTGAAGAAAGACTAGTAAAAGAGGTATGGAAGGCAGATGTAGAGGGAGTGAACATGAGGGGTGACCTTGGATGAGATGGATAGATGGGGTGAAAGGGGCTTTGGGGAAGAGGGGAATGTCTGTTGAGGAAGGGAGAGGACAGAAGACAGGGATGAATGGAAAATGTTTGTATATGGATGATGCTGTGATGCATGAGGTGGAATGGATTGGGGGATGGGGGGAGAGGTAGTTTGTATGAGAAAAATTTGACACAGCCCGAAGGGATTTCTCCCCATCTTCTCCTTTTCTGCATGAGAGGACGGGGGGGGTCGCCGATTTAATGACACGTGGATGTGCTGTGTCTTGAGTCACTGCTTCTGACCCAGGGCAGTGGACAAGATGCAGCGATGACCCGTCATCCAGGAGGTGCCAAGATACAAGGGAAGGTAGAGGGTGGAGGGGAGTGGAGTGTATTAGGGATAGAATGGGTGGTAATGGTTTTTATGCCTTTGTTTTTTGGCTACCTCCCTTGTAAGGGGGGAAAAGCCTTTGGTTTGTGTATGTATATGTATGTATTCAACTTCAACCAGATATAATCTTTTTCCTTATTCTCTTGAGACTATAGTGCATACATACATCCTAAAGGACCTTTTCCCTCTTTTAAGGGGGATGGCCAAGTCAATGCATACACCCAGCCCACATGCATCCCTGTGGAACATACACACTCAAAAGTTGCCAAATGTCTATGAGAAAATACATATATGCATTACCTGACAAGCTCACTCTGTGGCAGAGGCATTAGGAGAGTCAATTTCTCCCTTGATGTTTCACCTTCCAATATTTCTGTTGCTTTTTGGAGTAATGTTTCAGTTAACAAATTGCACTCATTTGAAGAATCTCTGTTTCCTCCTTCCTTGATTTCTTCACAAAGCTTGGACTCATTAACACTTTTTGAAATGTTAATATTAACATCAACAGTTTGTAGCTCTTTTTCATTGTTGGGGTCCATGTTAACAGAAGACTGGATCATCTTTAAGAGTTTTTCATTGGCATCTGATGAGTTAGCAACACTTTTGTGCTTGATGGTGACATCTATCTCATTTCCCTCAACTGGAGAGCCGGTAAAATAACCGCGAGTTTCTTCACTGGTTTTTCTTTGACCCATTTCTGATGACCCTTGACTAGAATCTCTAAGGAAGCAACTCCTCATTCGCAGCTCATCTGGAAGAAAACATTATGATGCGAATGACATTTTTCGTGCATACTGTAAAAGGGAAGTGGCTATAGCCACAGAGTGATATATATGTGTGTATATATATATATATATATTGAGAGAGAGAGAGAGAGAGAGAGAAGGAAAGAGAACAAAGGGGCAGTAGAAGGGAGAGATGAGGGGGACAAATGAGGAGGTGAAAGAAAGGGAAGAGAGGGGAAAGGGGAGGGGGAGAGAGGAAGGGGAAGAGAGGAGGGAGGAGAGAGGAGATGGGAGAGAAGTGAGGGGAGAGAGGAGAGGGGAGAGAGGAATGGGGGAGAGGAAGGGGGAGAGAGAGGGGAAGGGAAAAAAGAATGGAGGGAGAGAAGGGAAGAGAGGAAGTGAGAGAGTAAACAAGATGATCCTCTCTGACATTCATCTAACTGGACTACCACTTGCAGGTTGTTGTTGTTGTTGTCGTTCCCTAGACTGTCTGTCCGAGCAGTCCCGTCTCCCCAAGGAAGGCCACAGCCGAAACTGGGTTTTCCCACAAATCCTTTATAGAGTGTATGTTGTGTTGTTTGCGTGCATGATTGTGTATAATGCAGTCTTCCATTATGTGTTGTATGGTATGGGGTGAAGTGTTACAT
The DNA here is from genome assembly GCF_046742065.1 of Oratosquilla oratoria. Lineage (NCBI taxonomy): Eukaryota > Metazoa > Arthropoda > Malacostraca > Stomatopoda > Squillidae > Oratosquilla > Oratosquilla oratoria. Next base: position 46,639,086 of record NC_134792.1, on the reverse strand, counting down.
CCTGGGCAGCTGTTCACAACACGGTCGTCCAGCCTCTTCTGGTAGCTTAGAAGTGCTGGGTGGTGACCGCATCGCAGTCTGGCCAAGTGGACTCTGTCCTTACGTGGGAGAGAGGATTCAGAAGGGTGGATATCAGGGGGTCTGGCATGCAGCAGTGTGTTGTCTTTCAGTGTGTTAATGGAGCGGTGAGTGATATGATTATGAATATGTTTCCGGAGGCTGGTATTTGGTGGTTGTGGAGGAAGAGAAGAGAGTATCTGTGTGTAATAAAGGTCTTTGGGTGTAGTTTTAATGTTTCTTGGTGTGTGTGGGTGTTCTGCTATGTAGTGTAGCGGGTGTGATGTGTTTGTGGTGGCTGCAGCAAGTGTTTGTGTGCCTCTCATGTCAAGGTGGTCCTTGACTTTGAGGACTTTTGTTTCATGGTGTAAATGGTCTGTAGGTGATGTATTTGTGCAGCCTGTAATTGTTGGTCCTGGAGCTGCAACGTCTACGTCGTGGGACCACCCCCCAACCCCAAGAGTTGGGGGCCAATCAGCAGCAACTACCCCTGGCCATCAGCTCTACGCAGATGGCACCGATCCCACTTGCAGGTACTCATACTTGGTCCCTCTACATCATAAGTATGAGTCAAACAAAATTTCATGTGAAAGGTTTTAATCTCATACAATCAATCCTTATGACACTGCAGATAATACTTTTGGGTGACAAAGTGATTAAACAAAAATGTTGCTTTACATGACAATTTTCAAAATCATTGAACAATGTGTCAGACAAAACTTTTTTTTTTCTTACCTGAATCTGAATCTGTACTTTCTACAGATCCTCTTCTTTCTGAGTCTCTTCTCTCTTTCCTTTCTCTTCGTCGAGCCCACTTCTCCTTCTCCACAACTTCGCTAACAGTGTTTGAGGTCTCCTTTCTACCAGGTTCTGCAGTGAATAATCAATCAATCAAGCAATAAATCTACTGTATCAGGTCTCTCTTGCAGAAGGCAGGGGTCTCCATGGTACAGTAAAACTCGACTTAGTGTTAGCCCAATCTAATGCTACTTAACTACAGTGCTTTATTTGTTTTCTTTACCACAATTAAGTGGATATGGTTATAGCAGTCACTGCTGAAAGTCAAAATTGATCAAGAGAGTTCTTGGGCTTAGTCTAAAGAACAAGTGCCAACCCCTTGGTATTGCACCTCCATATGCATGACTACCACTGGCAAGTAACCATCATCAGTCCCTTCTATAGGCAGAAAACAAATAAATTAAATATATGTTAAAAATTCAGCCCAAACTGAACAATACAATCAAAAGAGGTGAATTCAAATTCTTCATGACTTTGAAGGAAGTTATGCCCAAATATCTTGAAAATATGAGCCATTACAAACATATATTAATTAGGACTATGTACATCTGTATATGTATGTACCCAAGGTCACTTTGGAAGTAAGACCAGGGGCAGTGGATTAATTGATTGATTATGCTCAAGGTCCTTTCTCCTTTATACAGGAGAAGCCAAATTGGTGTACACCCACCCATATAATAAACAAATAAAAACCTATTCAGATACCCTTCCCTACCCAGCACCTTCGGGGTGAAGGGTTACCCTGTACCCTATCACATTGGTTAGGTCAAAATCAGTACAGTAAGACAGCTCTTCCTAAGCAGGGCTCAACAACTGAATATGGTATACCTTCCACAGCTTGATTATACAGACACCCATTTCTTTATCCATTCATCTCTGAATTAGATGAGAAAAACATCCTTCCACTCCTTTACAAACTCATTCCAGTCCACTCACTCGTACCTTTTGCACATTATTTCCTCCTTGAAGACATATTTTGTGTATCCAAGACTATGTATAACACAATAAACACATTAATATCATCTACTGTGGTGGGGGAAAAGAATACTGCCACCAAGTATTTCACTTGGATCGTAAGAGGCGAGAAGAAAGATACGGGGATTGGGACTAGGCATCCTTCTCCTTGTAGCCCCACAGGGGACATTCCTAAACGAAAAAGCAAAGGCATAAGAGGGTCTGGGAGTTTTCCGACCGGCACCCTAAGGTTTGGGTCTTTTAATGTGTGTGGATGTGGTACAGATGAGAGTAAAAGGGAAGAGATAGGTAGTATGTTTGTGAGATGAAAGATGGATGTGTTGGCTTTGAGTGAAACTAAGTTGAAAGGGAAGGGTGAGTGTAAGTTTGGGAGTGTAAGTGGGAGGTTATCAGGAGTGAAGAGAGGGCGAGGGAGGGAAGGGGTGGCTATACTAGTAAGTGAAGAGATAGGTAAACGTGTAGTGGAGTGGATGGAGGTTTCCTCAAGGATAATGTGGATGAGGGTGAAACTGGGAAAGGAGATGTGGGTTTTTGTAAGTGCATATGGGCCTGGCAGTGAGAAGAGTGTAGAAGAGAGGCTTTTTGGATAGATTTAAATGAGTGCATAGAGGATTTAGGGAGAAATATCAATGTAATAGTACTGGGAGACCTTAATGCTGGGGTAGGAAATGATCCAATTGATGGAGTGGTTGGGAAATGTGGAGTTCCGGGAAAGAATCATAGTGGAAAGTTGATGGTGGAAATGTGTCTAGAAAGAGACTTGATGATAGCAAATACAGTGTTTTGGGAGAAAGTCAAGCATAAGTACACATGGGAGAGGGTGGTGGAGGGAAGGGTGGTAGATAGAGCTTTAATGGCCTATGTAGTGGTAAACAGGATTATGATAGGAAGAGTTAAGGATGTACATGTGCTAAGGGGAGAGGGTGGGGGAATATCAGATCATTTTTTGGTGGAAGGTAGGTTGAGAGTGGAGGATAGATGGAGGAAGAGAAGAGGGACAAAGGGTAGGGAGGTGCTTAGAGTGAACTCTTTAAATGAAAAGGAAAAAGAGAAGGAGTACAAGAGGAAGCTGAAGGAGGAGTGGGAGGGAGTGAAGGATAGAGTAGAGGTAGGTGTGGAGGAGGAATGGGGATGGTTCAAGGAGGGAGTCATAAAGTGTGAAAAGATGGTGTGTGGAACAAGAAGGACAGGAGGAAATAGAAGAAAGGGTAGTGAATGGTGGGATGAGGAAACAAAGAAGGTTGTAGAAGAGAAGAAGCGAGCTTGCACAGATTGGTTACCAAATAGGATGAGGGAGTCATATGAAAGGTACAAAGAAAAGAAAAGAGAAGTAAAGCAAAAGGTAAAGGAGGCAAAGAGGACAGCAGATGTAAAATGGGGTAAGAGTATGGCAGAAAATTTTGAAAGTAATAAAAAGATGTTTTGGAAAGAAATTAAGAGAGGAAGAGGAGGCAAATCAAGTAGAGAAGAAAAGGTAAAAGGTGCAGATAGAGAGATGATAAGGGAAGAGAAGGCAGTAAGGAGAAGATGGGCAGAATATTTTAGGGAGTTGCTAAATGTGAAGGAGGATAGGGAGGGATAGTTGCAGTGGGAAATGCTAAGAAAATGACCGTAATGAGTGAGGAAAATGGAGGAGAAATAAGGAAAGATGAAGTGAAGGCAGTTGTTAAGATGATGAAAGCAGGTAAGGCACCTGGTCTGGATGGATGCCATTTAGAATGTCTAAAAAAAGGAGGTACAGTGATGGTGGACTGGCTGGTGAGGTTATTTAATGTTTGCTGGAGAGAGGGTAGAGGACTGGAGGAGTGCCTGTATAGTTCCACTTTACAAGGGAAAAGGGGACAAGTGTGAATGTAGTAGTTTCAGAGGGATTAGCTTGTTAAGTGTAGTTGGGAAGGCTTATGGGAGGATCTTGATTGACAGGATTAGGAGAGGAAGAGAGGGAGTAATTGGTGAGGAACAGTGTGGATTTAGGACGGGTAGAGGTTGTGTAGGTCAGATCTTTGTGGTAAGACAGATATGTGAGAAAGCTATAGGAAAGGGGAAGGATGTTTTTGGGTCTTCATGAACCTGGAAAAGGCTTACCATAGGGTAGACAGAAAGGCACTGTGGGAGGTTTTGCGGATATACGGGATAGGACGAAAGCTTCTAGGAGCTGTCAAGAGTTTTTATGAGAGTAGTAGAGCTTGTGTCAGGATTGGAAATGGAGAGAGCTAGTGGTTCGAGGTAAAGGTGGGACTTCGTCAAGGATGCATTACGTCGCCCTGGCTGTTCAACTTATACATGGATGGGGTAGTGCGAGAGGTAAATGCAAGGGTGGTGAGTCAGGGATTGGAGTTGGTTAAAGAAAATGGAGAAAAGTGGGAGGTGAGCCAGCTGTTGTTTGCGGACGACACTGCACTTGTGGCAGGATCTGAGGAGGGATTGAGGAAGTTGGTGACAGAGGTTGGGAGAGTGTGTGATAGAGGAAAGCTGAAGATAAATGTGGGTAAAAGTAAGGTGGTGAGATGTACAAGGGGTGAAAGTGGCAGTAGTCTGGAAGTGAGCATTAAGGGAGAGCGACTGGAGGAAGTGGATAGTTTTAGATACTTGGGTGCAAATGTGGCAGGAAAAGGTGGAGTGAAGGTGGAGGTAGAGTGTAGATTGAGAGAAGCGAGTAAATGCCTTGGTGGATTAAAAAGTGTAATGAGGAATAGACATTTGGGAATGGATGCTAAGAAGAGACTGTATGAAGGAGTGATTGTGCCAACAGCACTAAATGGGGCAGAAACATGGAACATAAGAGAGGAAGAGAGGAGTTTGAATGTGTTTGAGATGAGATGTCTGAGAAGTATGATGGGGGTTACTAGGCTGGATAGAGTGAGAAATGAGGAGGTGAGGAGGAGAACAGGGGTGGAAAAGGAGCTGGGAGATAGGGTTGATGAAAGAATATTAGGATGGTTTGGACACATGGAAAGAATAAGTGAAGAAAGACTAGTAAAAGAGGTATGGAAGGCAGATGTGGAGGGAGTGAACATGAAGGGACATCCTAGGATGAGGTGGATGGATGGGGTGAAGGGGGCTTTGGGGAAGAGGGGAATGTCTGTTGAGGAAGGACGGGAGAGGACAGAAGATGGGTGAATGGAGAATGGTTGTATATGGATGATGTTGTGATGCATGAGGTGGAATTGGCAGGGGGATGGGGGGGGGGGGGTGAGGTAGTATGTGTGAGCAAAATTTGACGCAGCCCGAAGGGATTTCTCCCCGTCTTCTCCTTTATGCATGGGGGACGGAGAGCGGGGGGTCGCCGATTTAATTAAGCGGCCTTGCTGTGGATGTGCTGTGTCTTGCGACACTGCTTCTGACCCAGGGCAGTGGACAGGGTGCAGGGATGACCTGTCATCCAGGAGGTGCTAAGATGAGAGGGAGGGTGTAGGGGTGTGGAGTGTATTCAGGGATGGAATGGATGGGAATGATTTTATGCCTTTTCCTTTTTGGCTACCTCCCTTGTAAGGGGGAAAATCCTTGGTATATGTATGTATATCAGAATGTGGATGAAGGTGAAACTGGGAAGGGAGATGCATATGAGGCTGGTAGTGAGAAGAGTGAAGAAGAATGGGAGGCTTTTGAATAGATTTTAATGAATGCATAGGGGGATTAGGGAGAAATGTCATGTAGTGGTATAGGGAGATCTCAATGCTAAAGCACATGATCCAATAGACAATGTGGTTGGGAAAAGTAGGGTGCCAGGAAAAAATTGTTGTGAAGAGTTGATGGTGGAAATCTGTCTGGAAAGAGAGTTGATGATAGCTAACACAGTGTTTAGAAGAAAAAGTCAAGCATAAGTACATATGGGAGAGGGTGGTGGATGGAAGGGTGGTAGACAGGGTTTTAATGGACTATAAAGTGGTGACAGAGTAGTAAGGGTTTTGGATGTACATGTTCTTAGGGGAGAGTGGGGGAATATCATATCATTTTTTGGTGGAAGGTTAGTTGAGACTGGAGGAAAGATGGAGAAAGGAAAATGACAGAGGGTGGGGAGGTGCTTAGAGTAAACATCAATGAGAAAGAAAGGGAGTACAAGAAGCTGAGAGAAGAGTGGTAAGTGAAGGATAGAGTAGAACTAAGAATGGAGGAGGAATGGGGATGTTTCAAGGAGAGAGTCACAAGGTGTGCAAAGATGGTGTGTGGAACAAGCAGGATGAGAGGAAATAGAAGGAAGGGTATCATGTGGTAGGATGATGAAGCAAAGAAGGTTGTAGAAGAGAAGAAATGAACATTCACAGATTGGTTGCAAGATAGGACAAGAGAAACATCTGAGAGCTACAAATAAAAAAAGAGAAGTAAAACATATGATAAAGGAGGCAAAAAGGAGAGCAGATGTGGAATGGGGTAAGAATATGACAGAAAAATTTGAAAGTAATAAAAAGATGTTTTGGATGAAATTAAGAGATGAAGGGGGGTGGATCGAGTAGAAAAGAAAAGGCAAATGTTGCAGATAGAGATGATAATGGAAGAGGTGCGTTAAGAGGAAGATGGGCAGAGTAATTAAGTGTTTGCTGAATGTGAAGGAGGATAGGGAAAGAAAGGTAGTTGCAGTGGGAGGTGCTTAGAAAATGACAGCGACGAATGAGGAAAATGTGGGAGAAATAAGAAAATATGAGAGCAGGTAAGGTACCTGGGTTAGATGGGTGTCATGCAGAGTGAAAAAAGGAGGCACAGTGATGGTGGACTGGCTGGTGAGGTTGTTTCATGTTTATCTAAAAGAGGGTTGAGTGTCAGAGGACTGGAGGAGTGCCTGTATAGTTCTGCTTTGTAAAGGAAACAGGGAGAAGTGTGAGTGTAGTAGTTGGTAAGGTGTATGGGAGGTTTTTGATTGAGAGAATTAGAAGAACAAAGGGAGTAATTGGTGAGGAACAGTGTGGGTTTAGGAAAGGTAGGGGTTGCATGGATCAGATTTTTGTAGTAAGGCAGATATGTGAGAAACTTTAAGAAAAGGTAAGAATGGTTTTTTGGGGCTTTATGGATTTGGAAATTGCTTATGACAAGGTAGACAGGGAGGCAATGTGGGAGGTATTGCAGATATATGGGATAGGAGGAAAGCTATTGAGCAGTCAAGTTTTTACAAGAGTTGTAGAGCCTGTGTTTGAATTAGAAATGGAGAGAGTGAGTGGTCTGAGGTAAAGATGGGACTTCACCAGGAATGTATCATGTTGCCATGGCTGTTCAATGTGTACATGGATGGGGTGGTGTGGGAGGTAAATGCAAGGGTAATGGCAGGGGTTTGGAGATGATTAAAGAAAATGGAGAAGAATGGAAGATGAGCCAATTGTTGTTTGCTAACAACACTGCCCTTATAGAAGGATCAGAGGGATTAAGAAAGTTAGTGGCAGAATTTGGAAAGGTGTGTGAAAGAGGGAAGTTGAAGATAAATGTGGGTAAATGTAAGGTGATAAGATGAACAAGGGGAGAGGATGGCAGTATACTGGAAGTGAGTATTAAGGGCACTGTGGGAGGTTATGCAGATTTATGGGATAGGAGGAAAGCTTTTGGGAGCTGTCAAGAGTTTTTATGAGAGTAGTAGAGCTTGTGTCAGGATTAGAAATGGAGAGAGTGAGTGGTTTGAAGTAAAGGTGGGACTTCGTCAAGGATGCGTTATGTCGCCCTGGCTGTTCAACTTATACATGGATGGGGTGGTGCGAGAGGTGAATGCTAGGGTAGTGGGTCAGGGATTGGAAATGGTTAATGAAAATGGAGAAAAGTGGGAGGTGAGCCAGCTGTTGTTTGCGGACGACACTGCGCTTGTGGCAGGGTCAGAGGAGGGATTGAGGAAGCTGGTGGCAGAGTTTGGGAGAGTATGTGATAGAAGAAAGCTAAAGATAAATGTGGGTAAAAGTAAGGTGATGAGATGTACAAGGGGTGAAAGTGGCAGTAGACTGGAAGTGAACATTAAGGGAGAGCGACTGGAGGAAGTGGATAGTTTTAGATACTTGGGTGCAAGTGTAGCAGGAAAAGGTGGAGTGAAGGTGGAGGTAGAATGTAGATTGAGAGAAGCGAGTAAATGCCTTGGTGAATTAAAGAGTGTAATGAGGAATAGACATTTGGGAATGGATGCGAAGAGGAGACTGTATGAAGGAGTGATTGTGCCAACAGCACTGTATGGGGCAGAAACGTGGAACATAAGAGAAGAAGAGAGAAGGAGTTTGAATGTGTTTGAGATGAGGTGTCTGAGAAGTATGGTGGGGGTTACTAGGCTGGATAGAGTGAGAAATGAGGAGGTGAGGAGGAGAACAGGGGTGAAAAAGGAGCTGGGAGATAGGGTTGATGAAAGAATATTAGGATGGTTTGGACACATGGAAAGAATGAGTGAAGAAAGACTAGTAAAAGAGGTATGGAAGGCAGATGTGGAGGGAGTGAACATGAGGGGACGTCCTAGGATGAGGTGGATGGATGGGGTGAAGGGGGCTTTGGGGAAGAGGGGAATGTCTGTTGAGGAAGGAAGGGAGAGGACGGAAGACAGAGGTGAGTGGAGAATGGTTGTATATGGATGATGTTGTGATTGCATGAGGAGGAATGGGCGGGGGGGTAGTATGTGCGAGTAATTTTTGATGCAGCCCGAAGGGATTTCTCCCCGTCCTCTCCTTATATGCAAGGGGGGACGAAGAGGGGGGGTCGCCGATTAAATGAAGCGGCCTTGCTGTGGATGTGCTGTGTCTTGCGACACTGCTTCTGACCCAGGGCGGTGGGCAGGGTGCAGGGATGACCCGTCATCCAGGAGGTGCTCAGATGAGAGGGAGGGTGGGAGGGGTGTGGAGTGTATTTAGGGATGAAATGGGTGGGAGTGTTTTTATGTCTTTCCCTTTTTGGCTACCTCCCTTGGAAGGGGGAAAAAGCCTTGGTATACGTATATGTATGTATGAGTATTAAGGGAGACTGGAAGTTGATAGCTTTAGATATTTGGGGCGAATGTAGCGGGAAAAGGAGGAGTGGAAGTGGAGGTAGGATGTAGATTGAGAGAAGTAAATGACTTACGGGATTAAAAAGTATAATGAGAAATAGACATTTGGGGAGGAAGAGTTTAAATGTGTTTGAGATAAATTATCTGAGAAGTATGGTAGGGGTTATTTGGCTGGACTGAGAAATGAGAGGAGCAGGATGGAAAAGGAATTGGGAGATAGGGTGGATGAAAGAGTATTGGGATGGTTTGGACACATGAAAAGAATGACTAAAGAAAGATTAGTAAAATAAGTGTGGAAGGCAGAGGTGGATGGAGTGAACAAGAGGGGACGACCAAGGATGAGATGGATGGATGGGGTAAAGGGGCGATGGGAGACAGGAAAGAAGGAAAAAGATAGAAGATAGGGGTGAGTGGTGAATGGTCGTGTATGGATGAGGCTGTGATGTATGGGAGTGGATGGAGCAGGTTGAGATGGTTAGGGAGTGGTTATGTGTGAAAGATATTTTGATGCAGCCTGAGAAGATTTCTCCCCATTTTCTCTTTTTCTTTGCATGAGGGGACAGAGTTGGGGGGGAGGGGGGTCACCAATTAAATGAAGTGGTCTTGCTGTGGATGTGCTGTGTCTTGCTTCATTGCTTCTGACCAAGGGCAATGGGCGAGATGCAGGGATGACCCATCATCCAGGAGCCAAAAAAAAGAGGGAGGGAGGGGTGGTGAATGGGAGTGGTGTGTGTGGGGATGAAATGAGTGGGAGTGGATTTATGGCTTTTGATTTCAGTTACCTCCCTTGTAAGGGAGAAAAAGCCCTTGGTATATGTATGTATATCAGAAATCACCAGCAAATTTCAAAACTTACTTTCAAAAGAAACTCTGGACTGCAACTTTCTTGTACTAACAGCCCCGTTAACTGGAGCTTTACTTTCTTCACCATCTCTTCCAGAATCCTTAGATATATCACCGGGATGCCTGTGTATGACACCAAAATAAGTTATTGCATGTCACAGAATTACACAAAAACAATTCACAAAGTATGGACTTTGTAAAACTTTGATGACAATATACCTGTGCTACTACAGATAAATCACTGTACTGTATACATATTCAAATCTCAAGACCTTTACTGATGCTTACCTAATAATGGGATATAAGGCTTTTATTCCTAATGGTGGGACTAGAGAGGAACAATGTCGACGACCCTGGCTTTTGTCCTGGACTAAATAGTAAAACCCATTCTCCTTCTCCAAATGATGACCATTAAGTTTCATTTTGTTGAATTCCTTTTGGGAGAAAAATGAGCAATTACCTGATCATTACAGACAGAAGAATAATCATATGTATGTCCAACTTAAAAAACAAAGTGAATGAAATATGCAAATATATCAATTCACAATTGGAAAAATAATTCAAAGTGAATTAATTTATATTTGTAAGAGTGTGTATATATAAGATATACAATATATATGTATGTATGAGCATGAAGGGGGCCTTCGTTGCATAAAGTATCTGTGGAGCTAGGTAGAATGCTTTCTATTATATATATATATATATATATATATATATATATATATATATATATATATATATATATATATATATACAGGAGAAGAATACTACCATCAAGTGTTCTCATTTGAGTTGTTAAAGGTGACAAAAAAGGGTCAGGGATTGGACTAGGCATCCTATTCTCTGTAGCCCCAAAAGGGGCATTGCTAAAAAACCAAAGGCACAAGAAGGTCTGGCTGGAGTTTTTCAAGCAGAACCCTAAGGTTTGGGTCTTTTAATGTGTGTGGATGTGGTACAGATTAGAGTAAAAGGAAAGAGATAGGCAGTATGTTTGTGAGAAGATAGATGGATGTGTTGGCATTGAGTGAAACTAATTTGAAAGGGAGGGGTAAATTTGAGTTGGGAGGGTATCAGGAGTGGAGAGAGGATGAAGGAGAGAAGGGGTGGCTATACTAGTAAGTGAAGAGATAGGTAAACATGTGGTGGAGTGGAAGGAGGTTTCTTCATGGTTAATGTGGATGAAGGTGAATGAAGGTGAAACTGGGAAGGGAGATGTGGGTTTTTTAAGTGCAAATGAGCCTGGTAGTGAGAAGAGTGTAGAGGAAAGGGAGGGTTTTTGGATAGATTTACATGAGTACACAGAGGGTTTAGGAAGAATTGTCAATGTAGTGGTATTGGGAGACTTTAATGTTTGGGTAGGAGATGAACCAATAGATGGAGTGTTTGGGAAGTGTAGAGTTCCAGAAAAAAAAAAAACATTGTGGAGATGATGATGGAGACGTGTCTAGAGAGTTGATGATAGCAAATAGGAAGAAAGTCAAACATAAGTACACATGAGAGTGGTTGATGGATGGAAGGGTTCTAAGGATAGAGAGTGGGGGGAATATCAGATCATTTTTTGGTGGAAGGTAAGTTGAGAGTTCAGGATAGATGGAGAAAGAGGAAGAGGGCAGAAGGTAGGGAGGTGCTTAGATTAAACTGCTTAAATGAGAAAGAAAAGGAGGAGTACAAGAGGCTGAGAGAGGTGTGGGAGGGAGTGAAGGATAGAGTAGAAATAGGAGCGGAGGAATGGGGATGTTTCAAGGAGGGAGTCACAAGGTGTGCAAAGATGGTGTGTGGAACAAGCAGGATGAGATAAAATAGAAGGAAGGGTACAGAGTGGTGGGATGATGTAGCAAAGAAGGTTGTAGAAGAGAAGAAATGAGCATTTCCAGATTGGTTACAAAACAGGATGAGAGAATAATAAGTGAGGTAGAAAGAAAAAAGATGTGAAGCATAAAATAAAGGGGACAAAAAGGAAAGCATAAGTGATATGGGGTAAGAGTATGACGGAAAATTCTGAAAGTAGTAAAAAGATGTTTTGGAAGAAAATTAAGAGAGGAGGCGGCAAATCAAGTAAAGAAAAGGTAAAAGTTGCAGATGGAGAGATGGTAATGGAAGAGAAAGCAGTAAGAGGAAGATGGACAGAGTATTTCAGGGAGTTGTTAAATGTGAAGGAGGATAGGGAGGGAAAGGTAGTTACAGTAGGAAGAAGAAAATGACAGTGATGAGGAAAATGGAGGAGAAACAAGAAAAGATGAAGTGAAAGTAGTTATAAAATTGATGAGAGCACGTAAGGCACCTGGGTTACATGGGTGTCATGCAGTGTCTAAAAATGGGAGGTATAGTGATGGACTAGCTGGTGAGGTTGTTTAATGTTTGTCTAAAAGAAGGTAGAGTGTGGGAGGACTGGAGGGGTGCCTGTATAGTTCCACTTTATAAGGGAAGAGGGGACAAGTGTGATTGCAGTAGTTTCAGAGGGATCAGTTTGTTGAATGTAATTGGGAAAGCTTATGAGAAGGTTCTGAAAGGATTAGGAGAGGAACAGAGTAATTGGTGATGAACAGTGTGGGTTTAGGAAAGGCAGGGGTTGTGTGGATCATATTTTTGTGGTAAGGCAGATATGTGAGAAAGCTTTAGGTAAAGGTAAGAATGTTTTTTGGGCCTCTATGGATTTGGAAAAGGCTTATGAAAAGGTAGACTGGAAGGCACTATGGGGGATATTGCAGATACATGGAAATGGAATAAAGCTGCTAAGATTAGTCAAGAGTAATTATGAGAGTAGTAGAGACTGTGTTAGAATAAGAAATGGAGAGAGTGAGTGGTTTGAGGTAAAGGTGGGAATTCGTCAGGGATGTGTTGTGTCGTGCCTTGGTTGTTCAATTTATAAATGGATGGGGTGGTGCGAGAGGTAAATGCAAGGGTAATAGCCAGGTATGAGAGATGATAAAGAAAATGGAGAAAAATGGAAGATAAGGCAGTTGTTATTTGCTAATGACATTGTGCTTGTAGCAGGATCAGAGGAGGGATTAAGGAAGTTAATGACAGAGTTTGGTAAGGTGTATGAAAGAAGGAAGTTGAAGATAAATGTGGGTAAAAGTAGGGTGATGAGATGTACAAGGGGAGAATATGGCAGCACATTGAGAGTATTAAGGGAGAGAGACTGGAGGAAGTGGACAGCTTTAGATACTTGGGTGCAAATGTGATGGGAAAGGGAGGAGTGGAGGTGGAGGTAGAATATAGATTGAGAGAAGCAAGTAAATGCCTTGGGGGATTAAAAAGTATTATGAGAAATAGACATTTGGGAATGGATGCTAGTAGGAGATTGTATGAAGGAGTGATTGTGCCAACTGCACTGTATGGGGCAGAAACATGGAACATAAGAAAGAGAGGAAGGGTTTAAATGTGTTTGAGATTAAATACCTGAGAAGCATTATGAGAAATGAAGAGGTGAGGAGGATAGCATTGGTGTAAAGGGAGTTGGGACATAGAGTTGATGAAAGAGAATTGGGATGGTTTGGACACTTGGAAAGTATGAGTGAAGAAAGACTGGGAAAAGAGATTTAGAACGCAGAGGTGAAAGGAGAGAACATGAGGGGGCGACATGGACAAGATGGATGGATGGGGTAAAAGTGGTGTTGGGAGAGAGGGGAATGTCTGTTGTGGAAGGAAGTGAGAAAACAGAAGAGAGGGGTGAGTGGAGAATAATTGTGTATAGATGATACTGTGATGGGAGTGGGTGGTGGATGGGGGGGGGTGAGGGAGTATGTGTGAATAATATTTTGATGCAACCTGAAGGGATTTCTCCCTGTCTTCTCTTTTTCTGCATGAGGGGAAAGGAAGGGGGTCACCAATTAAATGAAGCAGACTAGCTTTAGATGTGCTGTTTCTGACCCAGGGCAGTGGGGAAGATGCAGGGATGACTGTCATTCAGGAGGAGCCAAGAAAAGAGGGAAGGAGGAATGGTGAATGGGAGTGGAGTATTGTGGGAATGAAATGGGTGAGAGTGGATTTATGCCTTTGACTTAGGGTACCTCCCTTGTAAGGGGGAAAAAAGCTTGTGGTATATGTGTATGTATGTATATATATATATATATATATATATATATATATATATATATATGTATATATATATATATATATATATATATATATATATATATAACATATAAATGCTTATTTGGTTTTCTGTTGATTTCCTCTGTATCCTCGTCTGAGAAACTGACTGAAGTGTTCAGGAATTATATGTGTACATTTTTGCAAACAATGCAAGAATAACTTGTTGCTTATTTACCTGAACAAACTGCTCCATACTTTTTTCTGCACCACACACAAAATGGAGACCAATAGGTTCGTAAATACAATTCCCAGCATTAGAGGAACTCTCTACATGAGCTGCAACCATTTCAAGAATCTGTTCTGTTAGTGGATATGCTTGTAGCAAAGATGAAGCAATTTCATCACGCAATAACCACTTGACCTAGGGAAAAATGGTTGTAGTAGTTATTGTAGATATATAGGAGCTAAGTTAGAGAGACAGAGACAGAGAGAGAGAGAGAAAAGAGAGTAAGCAATTCCAAACTAAATACACAAATGAATTTATCAAACTAAATATTGCAGTTCTTTAGAAAAATATTGAAACTAGGTATCAAGTCATAATGAAGACAGTGATAGTGATACACCCAGGCCACACTCTGGTGGAATGGGATAGAATCTTTCAGATGTCTGGGGAGTGAGTCTTTGAGAACACTACAATTTTAGTAGGGAGAAAGAAATAATGCTTTTGTCATGTTTACAATTATTTCTCTGTCTTCTCTATTTTCTGCAAAAGGGGATGAGGAGGATGGATCACTGTGGTGTACATACTATATTTACCTAGTTGTATCTTATGGTGTTCGTCTCTGTATCTTGAAGTGTCTAAATTATTCTTAAATTCGTGTATGGTTTTTGCACGCACACTATCATTTTGTCCAGTTTGTTCCATACATCCACCACTCTGTGGGGAAAGCTGTTCTTTTTCAGGTCTCTTCTATAACTGTCCTTTTTGAGATTCCTTCCATGTCCCCTTGTATTTCTCTCATGATTCTATAGATGGTCAACAAGTCTCCTTTTTCTCTTCTTTGTTCCAGGGTTGGTAACTCTAGTTTTGACAATCTCTCTTTGTATGACACTTCTGAAAGTGTGGGGGCTATCTTCATAGTTGCTCTTTGGATTCTTTCAATTTTCCTTATATTCTTTTTGGTACTGGGTGACCATAGTGTCACTCCATACTCCAATTTTGGCCTTATAAGTGTGACTAGTATTTTCTTCACTCTTTCTTTGTCCAAATAAGTAAATACCACTTTTATTGATCTCAGCAAGTTGTAGGTTTCTCTAACATTTTTTTTGTGTGTTTATCAGGGGACATGTCCTTTGTGATGATTACTTCCAGGTCTTTTTCAAATCCCACTTTCTCTAGTTACTTTTCACTGATTTTATATTGTCCTGATTTCCTGTTTTTACTTTTTCCAAATTCCATTGTACTACATTTCTTAAAATGGAAGTCCACTTCCCACTTCTGACTCCATTCCCAAATTTTGCTCAGGTCTCTCTGCAATGATTCACACTCTATTTCAGTGCTCACTTTTCTCAACAACTTTGCATCATCAGCAAAGAGGCTCATGTAACTGTCCACATCCTTGTCAATGTCATTCATATAAGTAGTAAACATTACTGAAGCCAGTACCAATCCCTGTGGAACTTCACTAATCACCTCTTCCCAAATAGAAGCCTTATCTCTGAGCACTACTCTTATTTTCTTCCATGCAAGAAATCCTCCATCCATTCCAGTAGTTTACCTTGTACCCCTCCTATGGTTTTCAGTTTTCTTAATAGTTTTCTATGTGGCACTTTATCAAAAGCTTTTTGTAGGTCTAGGAAAGCACAATCAGCCCATCTGTCCCTTTCCTGTATTATATCTAATAGTCTTGAGTAAAAACAGATCAGATTTGTGGCACATGATCTTCCCTGAATCCAAACTGTCTCAGGTTTAGTATGTTGTTCTCCTCCAGATGTTTTGTCCATCTATTTTTGATAACTTTTTCACAAATTTTGGCTACAGTATTTGTAAGGAAAACTGATCTGTAATTTGTCAGGTCTTCCTTGTTTCTTCCTTTATATATTGGTACAATGTTCGCCCTCCAGTCTTCTGGTATTTTTCCTTCTTTAAGTGAACATCTTATTATATATTTTGCCAATCAGTTCTTCTTTACATTCCTTTAGTATCCAGTTTGCAATTCCATCCAGGCTGTGTGATTTCCGGACATCAGGGTTTGTTATTTGGTCCATTATTTCTGCTTGTGTCGCTATTATTTCCTCCATAAGGAGGGATATCACTTCTCACCCTTCATCCCAGTGCCATACATTTTTTCTAGTGAAAAGTGACTTGAAATATTTACTCATGATCTCAGCCATTTCTATGCCTTCTGTGTATTCCATGTTCCCTTGGCATGGTTTCTCGATTTCTTGCTTGTTTTTCAATTTGTCATTAACACATCTATAAATTAGGTTAATCCTTACATTTTTCTATTATGTCTTTTTCATAATTTCCTTTTTCTTCCCTGTGTATTTCTATATATTCATTTATTTATAGAAGCAGGTCATGTACAACAAACCTGATCTGCTTCTATTCGAGACTAATAAAAATAATACAAAAGAGGGATGGATGAGCAGACTGTGCCTATCTAGACCTACAAAAAGCATTTGATAAGGTACCACACAAGAAATTAATAAGAAAAATAGAATCAATAGGTGGCATCAGAGGAAAATTATTGGAACGGATGGAAGACTTCCTGACTGGGAGAAAAATGAGGGTAGTAATTAGAGACAAATATTCGAAATGGGAAGAAACGAGAAGTGGTGTCCTGCAGGGGTCAGTGCTGGCTCCAATCATGTTTGCCATATATATAAATGGCATGGATGAAGGAGTGGAGTATTATATGACTTTCTTTGCAGATGACGCAAAAATACTAAAGAAAGTAAGAACAGAGGCTTGTGAATCATTACAATCAGACCTGGACAAAATCTATAAATGGACTCAAAAGTGGGAAGTGAACTTCAATATCAAGAAATGTAGTATAATGAAGTTTGGAAAAAAACAAAACAACAGAATATCAAAAAATTATAAAATTGGTGGGAAAAAAAAAAAAAAAAAAAAGTGAACTCGGAAAGAGACCTTGGAGTAATAATCAGCAAAGACATGACACCAGACAAACATATCAACAAAATAGTCGGATTCTATAGAATCATGACAGGAATGGAAATCCTAGATAGGAATGATTTACTAAAATGTGACAATGGAAAAACAAGAGGACACAAAAAGAAACTCAAAAAGGATATAGAAGAGATCTGGAGAGAGAGAGAGAGAGAGAGAGAGAAAAAGCTTCCCACACAGTGCTGAATATCTGGAATAATTTAGATAAAGAAACAATGTGTGCAAACACTATTCAAGATTTTAAGAAAAAACTTGATGCTGAAAGATACAAAGACGGGTCACCACGAGCATAGCTCCCTTCCCATAAAAATAAATATATTGGGAGGAAATGACAGTGAAGGGCGGAGAGGAACTCTGGGGCAATGTCCTGCTCGACATGACCATTGAATACACACTGAATCAGTGGATAAAGGAAAATACAAGATACAGAGGTAGTGAATAACCATCAAGGCAGGATTTAATACTTACGACAGAGCCTGAAATTGTTGATAAAATTTATTACAAAACTCCGATAGGAAAGAGTGACCATGTACTGATAGAATTTGAGTTGAAAGAGCAAATGGATCAAAGCAGAAATGATAAACATAGAATAGGAAGACTAATGTACAACAAAACAAATTTTGAGAAACTCAAAAAATTCGTTCGCAACTCGAACTGGGAAAAATTCCTAAATGAAGAAACAGGGATGGAAGAGAAATGGAATATACTAAAAGAAATTTACAATGGAGTAAATAAATACATACAACAAAAAATGGAAAGAATATATATAAAAAGCTGGTACAACAAAAGGTGTAGTGAGGCTAAGGATAAAAGAGACAAGCTTGGAAAAAATGGAAAAGAGACAAGAAAACAAGCAAATGGCAAATGTACATCAAACTTAAAAATGAGTATATAAAAACATGCAGATGAAAAGAGAAACTATGAAAAAAAAAAAAATAATAATAATAATAGAAAAATGCAAGGAAAAACACAAACTATTCTACAGGTATGTAAATGGCAAACTGAAGAACAAACAAGAAATAGAAAAGCTGCACCAAGGTAAACATGAATATACAGAAGAACTGGAAATGGCTGAAATCATGAACCACTTCAAATCAGTATTCACAATAGAAAACTCACCTAACTGTGAGGAAATAGAGAGAGAGAGAGATCCCCTCAATGAAAGAAATAACTGTAACACAGAAGGGAAATCAGCGACCAAATCAAAACCCTTGGCGTTAGAAAATCACATGGTACAGATGGAATTGCAAATTGGATACTGAAAGAATGCATGGAAGAATTAACAGACAAAATATACAATAAAATTAAATTCTCACTTAAAGAAGGAAAAGTTCCATAGGACTGGAAGAAGGCAAACATTGTACCGATTTATAAGGGAGGAAACAAGGAAGACCCATCAAATTAAAGACCGGTCTCCCTGACAAGCACAGTAGCAAAATTTTGCGAAAAGGTCGTCAAAAATAGATGGGTAACATTTGGAAGAAAAACTATACTGAATCCAAATCAATTTGGATTCAGACAAGGAAGATCATGTACAACAAACTTGATCTGCTTCTACTCAAGATTGGTACACATAATACAAGAGAGAGATGGTTGGGCAGACTGTGCCTTTCTGGACCTACAAAAGGCATTTGATAAGGTACCACACCACAATAAACTAATAAGGAAGATAGAATCAATAGGTGGCATCAGAGGAAAATTATTGGAATGGATGAAAGACTTCCTGACTGGGAGGAAAATGAGAGTAGTAATTAGAGACAAATTCTCAAATTGGGGAGAAATGATAAGTGGTGTCCCGCAGGGATCAGTACTGGCCCCAATCATGTTTGCTATATACATAAATGACATGGAAAAAGGAGTAGAGTGTTGTACGAATTTCTTTGCAGACGACGCAAAAAAAACTAAAGAAAGTAAAAAATGGAGGAGGATTGCAACTCACTACAACAAGACTTGGACAAGATCTGGAAATGGACTCATAAGTGAGAAGTGCAATTCAATATCAAGAAATGTAGCATAATGGAATTTGGAAAAAGTAAAAACAGAATATCGAGAGACTATAAAATTGGTGAAGAAAAGGTAAAAAAAAAAAAAAAAAAAAAAAAAAAAAAAAAAAAAAAAAAAAAAAAAAAAAAAAAAAAAAAAAAAAAAAAAAAAAAAAAAAAAAAAAAAAAAACTTGGAAAAAGACCTTGGAGTGATGATCAGCAAAGACATGACACTGGATAAGCATATTAATAAAATAGTCAGAGAAACCTATAATTCATTGAGGTCAATAAAAGTGGCATTTGCCTATTTGGATTACATACATACATACATATACCAAGGCTCTTTCCCCCTTACCAGGGAGGTAGCCAAAAAGGACAAGGCATAAAATCATTCCCACCCATTCCATCCCCAAAAACACTCCACACCCCTCCACCCTCCCTCCCATCTTAGCACCTCCTAGATGACGGGTCATCCCTGCACCCTGTCCACTGCCCCGGGTCAGAAGCAGTGTCGCAGGACACAGCACATCCACAGCAAGGCCGTTTCATTAAATCGGCGACCCCCCTCTCCGTCCCCCCATATAAAGGAGTACACAGCAACACTATGTACAGCAACACTATGTGCAGCAACACCAGTACCAAAAAGAATATAAAGAAGTTAGAAAGAATACAAAGAGCAACAACAAAACTGGCACCAACTCTTTCCAAAATGACATATGAACAAAGACTGTCCAAATTAGAATTACCAACTCTGGAACAAAGAAGGGAAAGAGGAAACTTACTATCTATAGAATTATGAAGGGAATGGAAATCTTAGATAAGAATGACTTATTGAAATGGGACAATGGAAAAACAAGAGGACACGAAAAAAACTAAAAAAAGATAATTACAGAAGAGATCGGAGGAGAGAAAAAAAAAAAAAAAAAAAAAAAAAAATTCCCACACAGAGTGATAGATACTTGGAACAAATTGGACAAAGAAACAGTGTGTCCAAACACTATTCAAGATTTTAAGAAACAACTTGATGCTGAGAGATACAAAGATGGGTCACCACAAGCATAGCTCCCTTCCCGTATAATACAACTAGGTAAATATTGCATTTAAAAATATCAAAACTAATAGTGCATATACTCTAAGGCAGTGCTTATAACTGTCCACCACGACAATATAATAACAAACAGTTCCTAATAAGGATATAGATTAACCCTTTCAATGATGTCATAAAATTAAAACTTACATCATCAACTGCAGTGATAACTGACTGATGCTGGTAGCTGGGAAGATGAGAAAGCTGATCCATCCCACCTATGTACCTATGATAAATATAAAATGAAATGTTGATTGTGAAATTACCATGCATACAGAACTTTATTATACATATACATTGGCCCAGAACCTATGGCATGTCTCTGTAAGTAGTGGGCCTGAAAGACAGACATCTCCCTGCTGCCTATATTCAAACTTAATCAATATATTTACTTTCATTAAGAAATGCAGCCATGGAGGCTGACACTATGCCTCTAGACTGGCCCCAGACCTTCTCTTATCAACTTTAACTACGTTTCCTCTTCTTTTTCCATGTATCAGGTATAAACTGCATGGTTTATGCAGTCAATATTTCAGGGACTTGATTGACATTCCTACAAACCAATTCATTCAACATGACTGAAAACTAATCTCCACTCTCCCTCCATTCTACTATCCTTCTTTAACCTTTCCTTTACCACCTCTTCAATGTGATAATGCCCCAAAGGTGAGAAGCCCTGTTTCTTAACCCCTTCCATACGGTGCCGCACACGTAGGCGTCATGGACTAAGATCTCGGTGGCAGCAACCAATGCCAGCCGTACGACGTGTCGTAATAATACTCGCATCATAAAATATAGTCACCGCTTATATCGATCGTTCTCTCTTCACCCGTGAATTTTGATAACCATAGAAAATGCGATTACAAAAGAATTAGAAAGAATATCATTATGGAGGGGCGACTACAATAAATATAATCAAGACGCCGATATGGCAGCCTCGCGAATACACTCGCTCCCCATGACGCCTACGTGTGCGGCACCGTATGGAAGGGGTTAATAACAAAATACAATCCCCCACCTTTCCACATAAAAAGAGCTAACAAGCAATGACTATTCCCCTCCTTCTACTACACATATGTCTCTTAATCCAACATTTGTCAACTGCCACTTGTGCAGAAGTTTGGGCCCAGGACATAAACCCACTTTGGGTATTGGGCCAGGTCATAAAATACCACCAATCCCCAAAGTAGGTTTATGTCCTGGGCCCAAAAGTCTGCACAAATGCTGGTTGGTGAGTGTTGCATTAACCACTTCAGTATGATGATGTCTATGTAGGCATCATGAGGTGTGAGTGGGTACACGAGGATGCCAGCACATTGATGTCTTGATTATGTGTGTGTATATATATATATTATATATATATATATATATATATATATATATATATATATATATATATTTATTTATTTATTTATTTATTTTTTATTTATATATTTTTTTTTTTTTGCTGTGGATGTGCTGTGTCTTGCGACACTGCTTCTGACCCAGGGCAGTGGACAAGGTGCAGGGATGACCCGTCATTCAGGAGGTGCTAAGAAAAGAGGGAGGGTGGAGGGGTGTGGAGTGTATTCAGGGATGGAATGGGTGGGAATGATTTTATGCCTTTTTCTTTTTGGCTATGCCCCTTGTAAGGGGGAAAAAAGCCTTGGTATATGTATGTATGATGTATATATATATATATTTAAGTTGTACATGGTTTGACCATGTATTCTGTGTTTATTATTACTATGAGTAAAAGAGAATGAGTAATACAACAGTGACTATATTTTATAATGCGAGTAGTGTGATGTGGTAGTGTAGTTCATATGGTAGCTGATGCTGCACATGAGAATTTGACTTGTACTGAAGTGGTTGAGAGACCTAGGTTTACTTTAAGTTTAATGATCATGAAATCACCATGCAAGTGAAACATCATTATGCATAGATACACAAAGGCCTGGGACTAATGGCAAGTACCTGCAAGTCCCTGCATTCACTATAAAAACATAGCAAATGGAGAAAAAAAGAGAGAGTAGGCTAGCATGTACTATTTACAAGTTAAGCGTCTGGAGTCAACACTGAGAAAGTTGGCTGAAAGCCATTGAAATACTGGCTTCCCATGCATATGAGGATGAAAGTGAGAATGACTTCACTATATCTATTGTATATATAAGCTTATATTAATGAGAACAAGGCTTTAATGGTTTGATAAGAAAGAAAGGCACAAAAACTCACTCATTATCAATTTCCATGCCACTTGTAGAGGATGCATTTGAAAGTCTACGCTGAGGCTGTACTGAACCAGTTGAATTTGAACTTGTAGTCCGTTCCCTCTCAATGGGTACATCTAGTGATGTAAATCAAGTCATAGCCTTATATAATCTTTGTTCAGGTTATGGGAAAAAGTCAGTGCATAAACAAACATAATGACAAAGATACAAAGGAATGTGGACAAGTGCTTGCTGACAGACAGGCCACTTCAAAACATGTGAGTCAACAGTTCTGTTTTTGGTATACTTACTTTGGATGCCACATGGGAAATTTGGAGGAAGCACCATGCACAAAACGTCCAAAGTCATGGACATACTCGGTAAGTCAATTTTTTCTTCAGAAAAACAATCCAAAATTTCCCCTGGAAGTTAAAGAAATGAAACTTAAAAAAGAAGAAATTCCAAAGATACTTTCAAAGATTGCACCTAAATAATGCAAGCATGTGCCTAACACAATATAACATGTTTTGTTTATTTGTATTTTGGAGGCAAAGAGGAGAGCAGATGTGAAGTGGGGTAAGAGTATGACAGAAAATTTTGAAAGTAATAAAAAGATGTTTTGGAAAGAAATTAAGAGAGGAAGAGGAGGTGAATCAAGTAGAGAAGAAAAGGTAAAAGGTGCAGATGGAGAGATGATAATGGAAGACAAGGCAGTAAGGGGAAGATGGGCAGAGTATTTTTGGGAGTTGCTAAATGTGAAGGAGGATAGGGAGGGAAAGATGGCTGCAGTGGGAAATGCTAAGAAAATGAACGTGATGAGTGAGGAAAATGGAGGAGAAATAAGGAAGGATGATGTGAAGGCAGTTGTTAAGATGATGAGAGCACATAAGGCACCTGGTCTGGACAGATGCCATGCAGAATGTCTAAAAAAAAAGGAGATACAGTGATGGTGGACTGGCTGGTGAGGTTATTTAATGTTTGTTGGAAAGAGGGTAGAGTGCCGGAGGACTGGAGGAGTGCCTGTATAGTTCCACTTTACAAGGGAAAAGGGGACAAGTGTGAGTGTATTCAGAGGGATTAGCTTGTTAAGTGTAGTTGGTAAGGCTTATGGGAGGATCTTGATTGAGAGGATTAGGAGAGGAACAGAGGGAGTAATTGGTGAGGAACAGTGTGGATTTAGGACAGGTAGAGGTTGCGTAGATCAGATTTTTGTGGTTAGACAGATGTGTGAGAAAACTATAGGAAAAGGTAAGGACTTTTTTTTTTGGCTTTTATGGACCTGTTCAACTTATACATGAATAGGGTGTTGTGAGAGGTGAATGCTAGGGTAGTGGGTCAGGGATTGGAGATGGTTAAAGAAAATGGAGAAAAGTGGGAGGTGAGCCAGCTGTTGTTTGCGGACGACACTGCACTTGTGGCAGGGTCAGAGGAGGGATTGAGGAAGCTGGTGGCAGAGTTTGGGAGAGTATGTGATAGAAGAAAGCTAAAGATAAATGTGGGTAAAAGTAAGGTGATGAGATGTACAAGGGGTGAAAGTGGCAGTAGACTGGAAGTGAACATTAAGGGAGAGCGACTGGAGGAAGTGGATAGTATTAGATACTTGGGTGCAAGTGTAGCAGGAAAAGGTGGAGTGAAGGTGGAGGTAGAATGTAGATTGAGAGAAGCGAGTAAATGCCTTGGTGGATTAAAGAGTGTAATGAGGAATAGACATTTGGGAATGGATGCGAAGAGGAGACTGTATGAAGGAGTGATTGTGCCAACAGCACTATATGGGGCAGAAACATGGAACATAAGAGAAGAAGAGAGAAGGAGTTTGAATGTGTTTGAGATGAGGTGTCTGAGAAGTATGGTGGGGGTTACTAGGCTGGATAGAGTGAGAAATGAGGAGGTGAGGAGGAGAACAGGGGTGAAAAAGGATTTGGGAGATAGGGTTGATGAAAGAATATTAGGATGGTTTGGACACATGGAAAGAATGAGTGAAGAAAGACTAGTAAAAGAGGTATGGAAGGCAGATGTGGAGGGAGTGAACATGAGGGGACGTCCTAGGATGAGGTGGATGGATGGGGTGAAGGGGGCTTTGGGGAAGAGGGGAATGTCTGTTGAGGAAGGAAGGGAGAGGACGGAAGACAGAGGTGAGTGGAGAATGGTTGTATATGGATGATGTTGTGATTGCATGAGGAGGAATGGGCGGGGGGGTGGGGGGTGGGGTAGTATGTGTGAGTAAATTTTGATGCAGCCCGAAGGGATTTCTCCCCGTCCTCTCCTTATATGCAAGGGGGGACGGAGAGGGGGGGGTCGCCGATTAAATGAAGCGGCCTTGCTGTGGATGTGCTGTGTCTTGAGACACTGCTTCTGACCCAGGGCGGTGGGCAGGGTGCAGGGATGACCCGTCATCCAGGAGGTGCTCAGATGAGCGGGAGGGTGGGAGGGGTGTGGAGTGTATTTAGGGATGAAATGGGTGGGAGTGTTTTTATGCCTTTCCCCTTTTTGGCTACCTCCCTTGGAAGGGGGAAAAAGCCTTGGTATATGTATGTATGTATGTATGGACCTGGAAAAGACTTATGACAGGGTAGACAGGAGGGCACTGTGGGAGTTTTGCATATATATATGGGATAGGAGGAAAGCTGTTAAGAGCTGTCAAGAGTTTTTATGAAAGTAGTAAAGCATGTGTCAGGATTAGAAATAGAGAGAGTGAGTAGTTCGAGGTAAAGGTGGGACTTTGTCAGGGATGTGTTATGTTGCACTGGCTGATCAACTTATATATGTATGGGGTGGTGCAAGAGGTAAATGCAAGGGTGGTGGGTCTGGGATTAAAGATGGTTAAAGAAATGGAGAATAGTGGGAAATAAGCCAGTTGTTGTTTGTGGACGACACTGCGCTTGTAGCAGGATCAGAGGAGGTATTAAGGAAGTTGGTGACAGAGTTTGGGAGAGTGTGTGAAAGAAGAAAGTTGAAGACAAATGTGGGTAAAAGTAAGGTGATGATATGTACAAGGAGTGAAAGTGGCAGCAGACTGGAAGTGAGTATTAAGGGAGTGCGACTGGAGGAAGTGGATAGTTTTAGATACTTGGGTGTGAATGTGGCAGGAAAGGGTGGAGTAGAGGTGGAGGTAGAATGTAGATTGAGAAGCGAGTAAATGCCTGTACTTTGTCACATCAATCATACAAAAGTAAAAGTCATTGTGATGGTTCTTCAGCTCTCTCCATGCTCTGGGAATGGCGAAAGGCCCTGCCCTTCCTGTACCTCTTCACCATCCTTCTATGGCTATGTTTAACCTGAGTGTAGATCTCTGATGTATCTTCTCAGCACATGAAATCTGCTAATCTGTAACTGCTGCTGCCAGAATGTAGACTTGTGTTGTTCTACATTGGCTGGAGGTGTTAGAGATAAACTATTCATGGCTTATAGTATTTATTGTGTTACCTCCATGACTGTGCTTTCCATCAGCAGAGGTGACGAAGAAAATGATGGCAGTTGTCAACAATATGTCAACAATGTATTTTACTCCCACCACCCAATCTCTTATATGTTTTACACTTAGAATTCAAATGGTGGCAGTTGTCAACCATATATTTTACATCTATTATTGTAACATCTTCTGTCAATTTATTTACATTTTACATACATGAGGGAACTGAGTATGGACACTCAGTATTTACTTTTCCTCTATATAAATATATACAAGAAGTGATAAATTATAAAAACTAATATAATTTATATGGTTGAATCTGCATTTGAGAATGCAGGTGTTCCTGGTGGTTGACCCTCAGGTCAAGCCAACTTGACTGTAGGTCAGATCACACAATAGGGTGTCCCAGTGAAGCTTGTGCATGCTACTATAGAATGAATCAATGACACTCAATCTACAGGCATTTCTTGCAACAATTGAGAGGCAATGTATTTCTATAATAGTCAATGATACAGAAAAAATAATTGTGTTTTGGAATCAGCAAAGAAAATTGATTAATAAACAGTATAAAGTTTACAATAAACAAAACTTTTGTAAAAAAAATTATGTTGTGTAATTTATGACACTTCCATGAGTCATTTCTTGTACATACACTTGGAAGATAAAGTGATGGAAAAAAAAGATGAAGAAGAAGAAGAAGAAGAGACTTAGAAACTCGACAGTTGGATGGATTCCCAAGCCCATACCTTACCGAAAATCCCTTTCACCCTTACAAGGGAGCTGGCTAAGCCAAAGCATATAACCACCCTTCACACACTAGAACTTCTTGATAAAGCCAGAGTTCTGAGTACAATCATCACAATAAAAAAGTTCAACATACCTAAACAGGTCGGCACAGTTTTCACTGTTACAGATCGCTGAACTGATCCCTTGGAGCGCACAGTACAAGTGAAGTGAAGGAACAGTGGAGGTGAAGGGCCTTCTGCAATCTCTATGTTATCAGAAACTGTGCTTAGGTCTTCATCCCCTTTGCTAATGATAGAAGTCTTGTCATCATCTCCAAATGCAGCTGTTTGCTGACTATTACATCTTCTATAAACTGTAACAAAATACATGACTATCATCAAAATGTATTCATCCTGGTAAGCAGAACCATCAAAGTTCCTCACCTGTTCCAGTCCAATATACTTTATCTATCTATATACCAAGGGCTTTCTCCCCCTTACAAGGGAGGTAGCTAGTTCCAAATTCACATAGACACTCCAACCCATTCCACTCCAATCCACCACCTTTTCCTCCCTCTCATTTTAGCTCCACATGGATGATGGGTCATCCCTGTATTCCACCCACTGCCCTGGGTCAGAAGCAATACACAGGGCAGGGCAAGAGGACACAAAAAGAAACTCAAAAAAGATAATTACAGAAGAGATCTGGAGAGGAAAAAAAAAAAATAAGCTTCCCACAGTGATAGATACTTGGAACAAATTAGACGAAGACACTATTCAAGATTTTAAGAAAAAACTTGATGCTGAGAGATACAAAGGAGGATCACCATGAGCATAGCTCCCTTCCCGTATAATACAACTATACTCCCTCCCCCTCCCTTTCTTGCATCTATAGACAGCCATTCTCCACTCATCTCCTGCCTTCTCCCTTCCCTGCTCAACATACATCCCCCTCCTTCTCAACGCCCCTTTCACCCTATCTATCCATCTCCTCCTTGGTCATCCCCTCAAGTTCATTCCATCCACCTTTGCCTTCCACACCTATTTTACTACTCTTTCTTCATTTATTTTTTCCATGTACCCTATCTGCTATCTCCTTTTCCATCCCCCCTATCCTCATTTCTCACTTTATCCAACCTTATAATCCCTACCCTACTTCTCTGACATTTCATCTCAAACACATTTATACTTTTCCTCTGCCTCTCTTAAAATCCAAGTCTCTGCCCCATACAGTGCTGTGAGCATAATCACCCCTTCATATAATCTCCTCTTTGCATCCATTCCCAAATGTCTATTTCTCATGACAGTTTTTAATCCCCCAAAGGTATTTACTTGCTTCTCTGTCTACAATTTACCTCCACTTCCACTCCCTTTCCTGCCACATGTGACCCCAAATACTTAAAGCTATCCACTCCTTCTAGCCTTTCTCCTTTAAGACTTACTTTCAGCTCATTGCCATTCTCTCCCCTTTTACATCTCATCACCTTACTTTTACCCACATATATTCTAGTTAGTTTTACAAAATGGAGTCAATTCCTTATATAAAATCAAGCTTAAAAGGTTTTAATAAATGATAATAATAGCATATCCATACAAAAAGAGTGAGGGAAAACAAATCTGACTGAATCTGACTGTTGAGCATGTTCTGATTCATGGCAGTCTTGGGTAACAATATCCCTGATGACTTTTGAGGGGATGCAGACATTCTCTTTTGTCTCAGCCACATTCTAGCTTAATAAAATAAACTTGTGTATTTTTGGCCATAGGTTTGTAGTTACATTGTTGGGCTATCATTACTAGGTCATCTGCTTAGGAGGAGGAGCCAAGATAAGAGGGAGGGGAGGGGGTGAATGGGAGTAGAGTATGTGGGGATGGATTGGGTAGGAGTGGATTTTATGCCTTTTTTTTTTGTTACCTCCCTTGTAAGGGGGAAAAAGCCTTTGGTATATGTATATATGCATCTGCTTAGATAAGACCTTTGACATATGTTCTAGTTATGATGTAAGGAGTTTACTTGTTGAACAATTAAATGGGGTTGGTGAGAGTAAAAATTCTTGTGGAACTCTTCTTACCACTTCCAAATTCTGAAGAAAACTCAATAGATTTGTCATGATCTTCATCTTCTTCATCTTCAAATAAGTCATCCTCGTCTTTACCGTTCATTGTTTTATCATCATCATTGTCATCATCATCATACACCTGCATGTAGGATTTCTGGAATCACATCACAAAAATAAAATCAAAAGATTAAGGTGACACAATTGTTATGAATGATAAAGATGTTGGAAGAAGGGATGCAGAGGAAAGTGGGAAAACAATGGGCAAGAATGATTACTTAATTCTCACATCTGAATAGCATAACAGTGGTATTCATCTAATTGCATTATACAGAAAATGAGCTATGGTTATCTCTTATTCTCCAATTATCATACCTTGTTTTAAGTTCATATATGATCCTAGCTTGAGATATCATTTTCTAGTCTACTGCAGAAGTTCATGCATCTGTATGGATTTCTATTTTTTTTTTTTACAATGTTGGACTGCTTTAAGTTTATGTATGGATTTTTTTTTTTTCACATCCTTCAGACATGTAGTTTTTTTCAACTTGTTTCCACAACATCATGATGCCCTCCTATCTTAAACCAAGAGATTTTTCTCTATCAAATTTGTCCAGCCCCAAATCAAGAGAGCTTCTCCGTCAAATTTGTTCACCAGCTACAGTTATCTAAACACAGCTGGGTGCTCTTTTGATTAATAGTTTAATACAGAAGAAATAATTCAGGCAGACAACATAAATGAACTTAAATAAAAAGTTTGATAAATTGAAATAATGAGACAGGACTCTATATGAGTATTGCTCCATCTCCATATATTTCAATTAGATAAAAACAGGCATTGCTGAAACACTTGAGTAGGTATAATGCTCTATTTCCACAATTAGAAAATAAATAAATAAATAAATAAATAAATGTAAACATTAGTATCCATAACTGCAGGGATCATCTTTGTCTGAATGTATAAGCAATACCCATGTCCAAATGCACAGTTTCATCCTGAAACCATTACACTTAAAGCTGATGCTGCATGAATACAAGTGTTGATGTTAAAGATTGCTAAAAAATTGGATAATTGCTCCAAGACCATCTTGAAACTAATTATTGCAGGAAAAACTATGTGAAGCACATCACACTATAAAATATGAACAGAAAAAGCACATCACACAATAAAATATTGACAGAAAAAGCACATCACACTATAAAATATTGACAGAAAAAGTACATCACACTATAAAATATTGACAGAAAAAGCACATCATACAATAAAATACTGACAGGAAAATCCAAAATAAGAACACAGTTACCTTCACCTGATACATTCGTCTTAACTTGCAATTTTTGTTCATAGAAACAGAACCCTGTAAAGATAAAATATATATAGACAGGTTGCTTTGAAATATTAGCTGCAATATTAATTCTTTTTTAATATTCAAGCATAGGTTCCAATACATGCATACATAGGGTTCCTAATGACCACTATACATAAAAACTAATTACTGTGATAGCAATACAACTAGTATTGACTCACGTCATATATAGTACTTCCTTGAGGGAAGTAAAAGTAGTATTCTGGAAAAGATGGCACTGACTTGAAAGATTCTTGCAAGATATTCATGAAATGCTCTTTGATATTTGAGTGAAGTGTGCGTAGATCATTACATGGTTGATGTAGTTTCACAAGTGAGAGTGGAAATATATTAGCATCTTGCATGAACTCCTCCTGAAATGATAAAATTGTTGGGTACTTTGTCAAAAACAATCAGTGTTTCTATCTTTGAGGAGAACATCACATTGAAGAGATCATAAAGGAGAGATTTAAGGCGGGTAGTAGAATAGAGGGACGGCACAAGTTATGTTATTAACTAAGCAGTATGATCACTCAAGTATAATCAAATACAAAACTAGTTGTATATTACATATTAAAAATATTTATACTCTGAAAAAAATATAAATTTGTTCTACTAACTTCAATGAATCCCATATCACATTCTTCTGTAACATCATGAGTTTGAACAGAATGCTGCAGTCGCCTCTGGTCCATCTTAGATTTGAGTCCATAGTCTTTCAAATGTCCACATACAGTCTAGAAAATAAAGAAACATTTGATAAAAGTAACTCCAGCCTCAAGTTTCACCAACTGTAAGCCTGAGCCCTACAGCATCTGCCAACAGCCCTGGGGCTCTCCCATAGGGAACAAGTCACCAGTTTTCAACTCTTTTTATATGGAAAAGGTGGAGGAAATATAAAGTTAGAGGAAATACAGCATTAACAAAAACCTTAGGTCTAGTAAAAAAAATAAATAAATAAAATAAAAATAAAACATCATATATATACCAAGGCTTTTTCCCCCTTACATGGGAGGTAGCCAAATAAATAAATAAATATTCAGCCCCTCTATGCCATCCCTCCAAATGGATGGCATGGAGACAATTCCCTCTGATGTTCATCTTGCAGGACCACTGCAAGCAGGTACCATTCACTGGTCCAAAACCCACTAGGTAACTGACAACAATTAATCTAGACAGAAATATTCTAAAAACTTTATGGCTACCTATTATTTTAATCAAACAGTGAATTATGAGGAAAAGTTTCTTGTAATCACTCATATAAAATTGGTTTCTTACCTGTAGGAAGTGTGTTATATCAATTTCCATAACTGTCTCAGAGCAGTGATCCATGGCAGTCTGAACATCATGCGCGTGAATCACTTGTTCATTCTGAAGAGCTTGGAAGACACCCTCTACAAAACTTCGAAGATGGCAAACTTCAACAGCTTTCACATGATTAAGTAGATAATCTTGAGCTGTCAGGTGCATCCCAAAGAAGTGTATTACAAACTCCATTCAACATGCTCAGTTTTCAATCATTTGTAATTTCTGCCACAAAATACCTTTCAACAAATGATAAATACCATATACTGTATGGTCAATAACTGGTTCTGGTTGTAGTTGTCATAATAGTTATATGGTAGTGGAAGAAGTTTGGTGATTCTGGTGGTGCAGAACTCATTGGTAGTGGCTACAGTTCTGCATTATGCTCTATTTGTTTATTGATAAGATTGATAATTGCTGGTGGCTGTGTTGTGTAAGGAGGGGCTAAGTAAATGGATAGTGTAGATGTGAAGGTAGATATACTGTGTGAAAAAAAAAAAAAAAAAAAAAAAAAAAAAAAAATCCAATGTCACACTTACTTCCACATCCAGAATCTTCTGTTTTCATCTCTGTCATTTCCTCCTTGACACTGTCTTCAACAGACATAGACTTCTTTTTGGAAAAATCATTTTCATTTAAAATCAAATCATGTCTGAATGTTGAATCTATATACATATCCTTCAGTACAGCTTTTTCTTGCTCCTCCCTGCAACACAAAATATCTAAATCATATCTTATATTGGATTTTTTTCCAAATGTCCTGGTGGACAACACAAATTAATTTAAAGCAAAGTTTGATAATTAGAGACACAGATACAGGACCCCATAAGTACAGCTCCTACATTGTATATTACTATAGAATGACCTTATATGCCAGCACATAAGACTTGGTTTTTCCTTTTTTAATTTGCAAAAATCATCCTGTGTTTAATATGACCATGTAACTGAATGTGAGGTTAGAAGCAGAATGCATAACACTCAATAGTCTATAACTATAAAGGTCTGGGGTGATCTGTGTTCAGCAGTAATCCATTGAGTAATGACAATATCATATTAATGGTGATACTCATCTTAATTCATAATGCAAATAAAAATGAGAGTATTCCCAATGCTTTGTAAACAAAACACAATCAGTATTAACTTTGATACTGCCACTAACACACCAATATCTCTGTTGTTACTGTCATTAATAAAGCAATCCATAAATTCATTACAAATTCTTTTCAATAATATTCAATAAAATGATGATGAAACATATTTTTGCACTCAAAATATTGATATATTCTTTAACTCAAAATCTCTTGTAAAATGGTGGTGTCTTATGCACTAGCAAATACAGGCAGGTAAATACTATTAGGTAAATACACTTGCATCAATACCTGTGAATTAACTGAGTTGTGATGGCTGGAAGCTGACAGTCATACATGTAGATGGGTAAGCTGACAGCACCATACATAGGTTTGTGATGAGAACTTGGAGTGGACAGATCACTAGATGGATCCACACTTGGAGTACTCGTGTTCTGCTCTTGTCTAATATGAAGAGGAATACATGATTCTTCCACTTTCAAGGCATCTGTAGACAAGCTCATGGTTGTGGAGAGAGTAGTTCCTGTGTGGGCCTTTGCAGGCATTGATGTGTACCTTTTACGGACCCTCTCCTTGGGGGAAGAGTACGACGGATCTTTGGTTGGTGAATCTACAGATCCAGTTCTGTTTCTTTCTGCTGCCTCTGCAGCAGTTTCAAAAGAGCATGATCTCTCCCTACACACATTAAAGGAACTTGCTCTTTCTCGTACTGAGCCATCAGGGACACAATGGTGTGATACATGATGTGTGTGTGGTGCAGGTCCAGACCTGTGTCTCACTGCTGAGGGCAAAAACACATCAGATGCATCTGGACCATTGAATCTCTGCATCCTTTCATTACTTGGTGTCGCAGAACACATGTGAGTGCCTGTTGCTGGAGACGAGGTGATGGGTAGTGAAGAGCAGCTGCTTTCCATAGACAAATGGGCTTCTGATGATGTTGCACCACCAGGCCCAGGGACTTCTAGTTCCTGATTAGTCTCTGTGTCTGATTCCAACAAAGTATCAGCCAGTGAAACCAACTTAACAGCACTATTCTCCGGTGATGTTATATTTGCTCTCTTTACTAAGAGCAGTTTTAGATCTGAGTATGTTGCAGGTAAAAGTGTCAGTATGACCTGAGTATGGGAAACATATTTGATGAAGCATCTCCATTTGGGTGGATCTCCTTTAACATCTGTGGGATTTACAAAAGAGAATATAAATTAAAACCTTACAACAACCTAAGTATTTACACACTCTAGCAGATTGGTGTACAACATACATACTTGTTGGAGTGTTTAGGAAAGGTGAGGGAGGTAGTTTTTGTTTCCTCTTCCTTTGCAGAAGAAGTTGTGGAAGACTATAATTCACTGCTGAAGTAAGTGGGAATTCATGACCACCATGCAGTTTGGACAACTGCTCCACAAATAAAGAGTATAGAATCTGATTGGCATCATCAACAGAGGAAGTCATGTTGAAAGTAACCCGTTTCACAAGAGAACCCATTAAATCTGAAAATAAAATAAAATAATAACATAAAATAATAATAATAAAATTAAAATTAATTACTCAAAAGTTTAGCATCTGATTTCAAATTCATGTATGGTTCCACTTTGGGGTATATCACCTTCTAGGTTATCCCAAAGGTTTACATATCTGTATGATTAACTGGATTTCTTCACATCTTTCAAACAAGCAGTCTTTTCCAGTTTATTATCATGACCTCATGATGCCCTCCCATCCCAAACCTAGAGATCTTTTCAGTCACTTCTGTCCATCCTGTTCAGTGACCTAAGTACTACAATTAAGTCACCCTTTTCTCCTTATTCCTCTGATGATGGCAGGTCTTGTGCTTCAAGCCTTTCCTTGTAAAAATTATATGCAAGGTTAAGAACAACTTTGGTCACTGTTCATCTTATTCCCTGTATCCTGTTTATACCTTTTCACTTTGTGTGGGAGCAAGACTATGGCTGTATATTCATAACTAGGGCAGTTTAGGCTCTATGAACTTTCATCTCTTCATCTATATAAGTATTTTTTTTATGTTTTTTCAGTAATCCATGTGCCTCACCCACAACCTTACAGATACGTTCTTGTCAGGACAGGGTATCCCTTATCAACACTACCAGATTATTATTCTCTTTTGTCTTTGAACATGGCATTTGATATAAGTAGAAACATAATTCTAACGACTCAATGAAATATTCCAAGGAAGAGAATGAATAATAAGTGTTGCCTAAAGTTCCATTAACGGAAAACCTGAAGCTTCACTGTAGTACACCCTCAATTTCGACGGGACTTGGTACCTAAAATACCGTCGATACCCAAAACAGTTGATAACAGTATTTGATCAAATACTCTTTTCAATCAACTTTTTCTATCAATTAAACCCCTCATAAATAATGCACGAATCATTTGATAGGTTTTAACAGCTTACTCTGTCAATTAAAAACTAACTAAATAAATAAATCAAGTAAGACGAGAATATCACCGTCGCTTTGCAAACTAACGCGTTCAATCATTATCGACATCGATATCGCCGCTAACCCGACGTTATCCCAGTCGCTATCGGCGCTGACACGTCTCTATTTTTCAAAGGCCGTGGGTTAGGTTAGGTTGGGATAGTACTGCCAAAAATTGGCTGGCATTTACAGAATACCGCAATACCTACGGCAATGCTAATCGAACACGCTTTGATTCTATAGCAATAGCGACAGCGACGTTTTAAGCGGCGATACTCTCGTCATACTTTACATGTCGGTGGTTTAAGCCGTAACTCAATAAATGATTAAACTTTATTTTCTTAACTACATTATAACTAAGGCTTTTGCACGCATTCAGATTTATTAAAATGCAAAGAATATGTTACTTTTCTGAAGTCAGTGCATATCAATTAAGAATTTTTTTTATTCAATACTATTTTTGTCTACTGATCAAACCAAACTATTCACTGGGCGGTAAAGAAGGGAGAATGGAAAGAATATGCAGTACAAAGAGAAATAACATTTAATTTCATCACCTTGTATGTAAGTTGACACCAACAGTTCAGCTTGCTGGCATTTTGGCAGAAGTTTGGGTATGTCCAAAGCGAAGGGAACTTCCTGAATGCGATGTGGTATGTCATCAACACCCCTTGGCACTTGTTCGGGGCTAATAAAATTGGATCTGGAGTCCCATGGGGCTTGGCAGAGTAACACCAAGTACTCAAAAGTTAGCAAGCCCCATATACATTCCTGATCTAGAGGGAAAAACTGAAAAAAGAACATATAGATAAGTTCCATGGGAAAAATATTAATTAGCTGCATTTAAATGGTACTTCGCATGCTTTGGTAAGAATGATAAATTTACATCTTTTGTCCCGAGTTCCACTGACTGGAAATCTCCAGCTCCACAGTAGCCAGGAGTCCTCAGGAGCCCCACGCACCTCTCGGGGAAGAAATGTTGGACTGTATATAACTGTGGTACCAACGACAGGTACCTCCTGGAAACAAGTGGTCCTCCGACACGGGTGTCAAGTAGAATCATCTCCCTGCCACCTATCTTTAAAATACAATGATCACCTTAACTCCATCAGGAGGTGCAGCCCTAAAAGGCTGACACTCTGTTCTCTGGACTGGGCACATTTTCTCAACTTATTTATTTCCTCCACTTCTATGGGAGGAGTTTTGGTTTCCGTATGTGAATGATTGTTTGATTTATGAAATTTTTGGCTTGAAGGGCAAGCGCCGGAGGCGGTAGGCCATTCAGCGCCCGTATATGAATGGTCAAAGTGTTGTTTTGGTATAGCCTTTTATTACTCTCAAAATTTTTGCTTTGTCCTGGTTGCACAATTTCCTGGATTGTCAAATACCAAACATCACGACACGGAACTTACCGATCATGGCTTCATCTCTGCATTTCTCAACTCCGCACCGGTACTGATTATGTCAGCCGCATTTCCACCCTTGAATTTCCTCACCTCTCTTACCTCACTTAGGGCGGCGTTTTATCTATCGGTGGATCGGCAACCGTCATCCGATCGGCTGCTTAAGGGGTTAGCTATGTACAAATATCCTATGTGTTTGGCCCTGTGTGATCTACTCGCATCCATGTCTGACAGTTGCCCACCAGCTCTTCGGACAGTTTTCACTTAAGTCATGGACCAGATTTGGAGTGGAGTTTCTTCAAGGTTTGGTAAGCATTCACATTGAAAAAGCCTTCGACATCCCCAACGATTCCCCTGACATACTGAACTCTCTCTTTATCCCTCCCCAAGATAGCTCTATTAAGCCATTTCAGAATCCTGTACTGACCCAGCCAATCTGGCAGCACGACTACTCTCTATTCTCCAGTGTCTCAAGCGACGCCACATCATTCCTTCGCAGCTTTCATTCTCCCGTTTGAGGGTGTTCCATAATTCTTCTGGGTCTTCAAAGGCGCCAAACAGAATCGAGTGGGGATGGGTACCGCAGACTCCGAGCACATATCACCCCTGAGCTTTCCTAGATGAGATCCTGATGGATTACATCTCGGGAACCTTCTGGCCTACGAATTGATATCATGAGTACATGATCGATCTCAAAGAACTCAGCACGCTGATAAATCTTGCAGCTAAAGGTCTTTCAACGTGTATTAATAAAGATGTGATCTATCTCTTCTGCCACATCTCTGACATTACCCTACCAAGTCCACTGTTGTGGCTCTCGTCTCTGGAACCACCAAGTAATCCTTAACCTTCTGAATTTTGTAAAACTCAAAAATGTGTGCGTTGCTGGTTCCAGAGAAACCAACACGTCCTTCATAGCCAGATCTATTTATATCAATACTTATAACCCCAAAAGTTGCCCAAAACAAAGACTACGTCTCGTGGTGGGCACTAGTCGATTAAAGATTCAAACTTAGCATAGAACATATCGTTCCCTTAAAGTTCATATAG
The DNA here is from genome assembly GCF_046742065.1 of Oratosquilla oratoria. Classification (NCBI taxonomy): domain Eukaryota; kingdom Metazoa; phylum Arthropoda; class Malacostraca; order Stomatopoda; family Squillidae; genus Oratosquilla; species Oratosquilla oratoria. The sequence goes on along the minus strand of NC_134792.1, from coordinate 46,602,159 downwards.
CTCGGTAGGTGTATACACAGCAATAAGATATGAAGCCGAAGGTGCGTTTCCACAGCTGAAGTCGGCTAGCTATGCCTATAGCCCCACTAACCCCTCCCCACCCGCATTATCAATGATGTGGTATCCATTGTTGTGGCCCGACCAGTAATGTAACACGTTCTACCGATTTCATCACCGCCCAGTCTCCTTGTTTTAGACAGCCATAATATCTAAGCCTCCTCAGCTCCGCTCATAAAAACAATATTAATGATAAATGATCAAATAAAAATAATTGACTGTCTTTGGGAAACGAAAGAATATTCCCGGGGGTCACACGGAGAACACGGAGTTCACCTAAGGCTAGGTATATTTGACGGCGGCGGGTTGAAAGCCCACCCCAATCAGAAGCCCTATGCCTGAATTTAATTTACATTTATACAAATATTAGCTCCCTTAGGTCCTCATCCTCCATGAAGCCCAATGAGGGAAGAATAAGTGTTGGTTTTGTAACCCAATAGTTCCAGGAATCATGCGTGAGAATGCACACCCACCATCTTGATGAAGCGGCGGACAGCCGCGGACCATGCTGCATTGGCCCAGGCGGTAGCTGCTTGGCTCAAGGAGCGCCAGGTTCAATTCAGGTAGTTCGGCCGATTTGCCGAGGGGCCACCCTTCCTAGCCTAAATCAAGGAGTGAACAGGGCTGTTGCTAGCCTCATGGGGACGCATCACCGCAACCACAGCACTAAGGCATCGCTACGCCCCCAGAACTCCCAATTCCCGGCGCTGCAAATACGCCGCGTAGCAGGCAAACACGTGGGTTTTGTGTCCATATTACGGGCATGGGAGAGTCACTGACTTTAAGGAAGTTCATTTGTCTTTTGAACAGCTTTGTTTTCTTCCATTCGGGTGTGCAACACACCTTTCTCATTGGTAAGAAACCAGTCACAGACAACTCGGCCATGCGGCAAGTAGTACTGGGTTACATGGTACCAGCAGGACTATAAGAAAATTCTGGATGAAAGAGGAAAAATCCATTACTGCCAATGTCACTTTTTATTTTTTAGTTAGTCCACATCAACAGTACAAAGGGGATTTTTTTTTTCTCCCATGGCTTGGGGGGCAGGTGGTACCCGCGAGGACATCAACCCTGTCGGTGGTCCGAAACCGTTCATATATGAACGCTGTCGTGACCCTTTTATTATCATTATTAGTAGTAATAGAAGTATTTTGTAAACATCGTGTAACCAATTTCAATATTCATGTGCATCTGCGTCATGTTCTGCTGGACACCCATATGCACACGTGCGCCCCTTTTCGAAGTCATTCCCTTCCATGTCACGGACTCTGGTGTCATCGTGTCCTGTCTGCACCACCCTTCCAGAGCCATTCAGTTTCCTTTCGTCCGCTATATTTGCTACGGCACGTCTCTGATATTCTTTGTTGTTTGATTTTCTTTGCTCTCTTCCTCTATTTGTATAATGTCTTAATGTGTGTGTGTGTGTGTGTGTGTGTGTGTGTGTGTGTATTTACCTAGTTGTATTTACCTAGTTGTATTTTGCGGGAAGGGGAGCTATGCTCGTGTTGTCCCGCCTTTGTATCTTGCAGTGTCTAGTTTGTTTTTAAACTCATGAATGGTTTTTGCGCATACTATTTCATTGTCCAGTTTGTTCCAAGTGTCCAAAACTCTATGAGGAAAACTGTTTTTCTTCAGTTCTCTTCTATAGCTATGTTTTTTTATTTTCTTTCCATGTCCTCTTGTGTTTCTTTTGTCCCAGTTAAGTAAGTTCTCACTATCGAGTACCTCTGTGCCTTTCATGATTCTGTAGATGGTCAACAGGTCACCTCTCTCTCTTCTTTGCTCCAGTGTCGGTAACTCCAGTTTAGCCAATCTCTCTTCGTATGATAGGTTTGCAAGTGCAGGTGCCATTTTTGTAGCTGCTCTTTGGATTCTTTCTATTTTCTTTATATTCTTTTTGGTACTGGGGGACCACAATGTCGCTGCATACTATAATCTAGGCCTTATCAATGTAACCAATATTTTTTTCATCATGTCTTCGTCCAAGTATGTAAACGCCACTTTTATTGATCTTAGCAAGTTGTAAGTCTCCCCGACAATTTTGTTAATCTGTATATCATAGGACAAGTCGTTCGTGATAATTACTCCCAAATCTTTTTCGGATCCTACTTTCTTTACTTCTTTGGTTCCAATTGTATATTTTCCTGATATTCTGTTTTTGCTTTTTCCAAACTCCATTATGCTACACTTCTTAGTATTAAAGTCCACTTCCCATTTCTGACTCCAGTTCCATACCCTATTTAGGTCTTCTTGCAGTGCTTCACAGTCCTCATCAGTTTCTATTTTCCTTAGCAGTTTGGCGTCATCGGCAAAGAAGCTCATGTAGCAGTTCACGTCCTCATCCATGTCATTCATATAGATAGCAAACATTATTGGTGCCAGCACAGATCCTTGCGGTACTCCACTGATCACCTCTTTCCAGTCTGAATATTTTTCTCTGAGCACTACTCTCATCTTTCTACCAGTCAGAAAGTCCTCTATCCATTTTAGTAGGTTTCCCTGTATTCCTCCTATGTGTTCCAGTTTTTTTTAGTAGTTTTCTGTGTGGTACTTTGTCAAAGGCTTTTTGCAAGTCTAGGAATGCACAATCAGCCCATCCATTTCTTTCTTGCACTATGTCTATTAGTCTTGAGTAAAAGCATATTAAGTTTGTGGAGCATGATCTTCCTTGTCTGAATCCGAATTGTCTTGGGTTTAATATGTCATTGTCTTCCAGATGTTTTACCCATCTATTCTTGATTATTTTCTCACAAATTTTGGCAATGGTGCTTGTTAGTGATACTGGCCTATAGTTGGTGGGTTCTTCTTTGTTTCCTCCTTTGTGTATTGGTACAATGTTAGCGTTTTTCCAGTCCTCGGGTATCTTTCCTTCTTTGAGTGAGCTGTTTATTAAGATGTGTATTTTGTCTGTTAGTTCTTCTTTGCACTCCTTTAGAATCCAATTTGCAATACCGTCCGGGCCATGTGATTTTCTGACATCCAGCCTTGATAAATGTTCTGATATTTCCTTTAGTGATGCTGTAAACTCATTCATGAGGGGAGATTTCTTGTTTTTGTCTATGTCACAATTCGGTATTTTCTCTCTGGTGAAAACAGATTTAAAGTGATTGTTCATGACTTCGGCCATCTCTAAATCTTCTGTGTATTCTATGTTTCCTTGGCATAGTTTCACCAATTCCTGTTTGTTTTTAAGTTTACCATTCACATACCGATAGAATAGTTTGGGTTGCTCTTTGCATTTGTCTATAATATCCTTCTCATGGTTCCTTTTCTCCTCTCTTCTCACATTAACATACTCATTTCTATAGTTAACATAAATTTGCCATTTGCTTTGTTTTTTGTCTTTTCTCCACTTTTTCCAAGCTTTGTCCCTTCTGTCTTTTGCCTCACTGCATCTTTTGTTGAACCAACATTTAATGTACTCTCTCTCTCGCTTTTGTCTTGGTACATGCCTGTTTACCCCTTCATTGTAGTTTTCCATCAATATATTCCATTTCTCTTCCACTGCTGTTTCTTCCCTGTAAAATATTTCCCAGTTTGCATTCCGGAAGAATGTCTTTAGTTTTGTAAAGTCTGTTTTGTTGTACCTCAGTCTTCCTTTCCTATGCTTTTCGTTCCTCTCTATGTCTATTTCTTCCTTTAGTATAGTTTCGATGAGTACATGGTCACTCTTTCCAATTGGTGTCTCATACTGGACTTTATGCACTATTTCAGGCTCTGTTGTAAATATTAGATCTAGTTTCGATGGCTCTTCATTATTTCTGTACCTTGTGTTTTCACGGACCCATTGGGTCATTGTGTACTCCATGGTCATATCTAGCAGTACATTGCCCCACGAGTCATCTCCTCCTTGCACTGTCATGCTGTCCCAACAAATTTCTTTGCAATTGAAGTCCCCCATAACTACCAGATTACCCTTACCCATTAGTATCTCATTGAGTGATTTTCTTGTGTCATCTAGCATTTTTGTATGTTCAATTTCTTTCCAAGCGCTTGTTTTTGGAGGCACATAAGTCACCACAAACTTTCTACTTTTCATATTCTTGCCTTCGACTTTTATCATGATCAATTCAGCATTACCTTTGCCCTCTGCAATTTTTGTCACCTTTAGGTCTTTCTTGGCCAAGAACATGATTCCCCCTCCCTGTTTCTTGTCCCTGTTTTTTATCCAGTAGTTGTATAAACCTTGTCCGATAACAGTGGATGGTATTTCACCTCTTAGTTTAGTCTCTACAATTCCCATTATGTCTGGTTTTGCTTCTAACAGATAATCATTGAGTTCGTTCAGTCCCGAAATTAGTCCGTCAATGTTGGTATAGGCCACTTTTAATTTTCTTCCTTCTCCCTGGTTTCTTCTTCCCTTGTTTTGTTCGTTTTGAAGTGCCATTGTCTTAATCTCAAGTCTATTACTCTCCACTGGAATTCTTTGCATTCTGTCTCCGATCTTTTCAAGTTTTTTTCCTTTGCTTCTTCTCTTAGCGCCCTTTCTTTTTCTAATTCCTCAGTACTCATTTCTCTTTTTATCCATATCTTATTGTATTTTTCACTCTTTGCCAAGTTACCTACTTTTTCAAATATGTCTTCTACTACCACTTGTGACCTTAGTTTTATCTTTAGAGGTCGATTCCTATCCTTAGTATAGCGACCAATTCTGTAAGTCTCTTCTAAGTCTGTGCCTGAATCACTATCTCCCCCCTGAATTTCATTAAGGATTTCTACTGCTGTCTCTTTTTCTTCTTTTTCTCTCATGTACCTCGCCAATCCTTGTTTTTCTTTAAGCCCATAAACCACAATACATTTCTTCCTATCTACTGTGTCCCTGACCCAATTTGCTTTTTCGTTAATCACTTGAATGATTGTGTCTTTTGCATTATCTTGCATTTGCTGCTTGACTATTTCTTTGTGTGTGTGCCTGTGTGCACGCGCGCGCGTGTGCAGTACGGGCTTGGGTGCATGCCTGTGTTGAGTTTGTGTGTTCGTGTGCGCGCGCATGCCGATTTTATCTCGCAGTGCTGCGAGGTCTTGCCGTTATCAGTACCGTGTTAACGAACGCAGCCACAAAGTCGAGATAAGAACAGGTCAATTCACTCTGGGAAGAAAACAGGCGTTATGACGTCACAGTACTGAGAAGCAATAAATAGATAGGCCAACTGCAGCACTCAAATGATTAAAGTCTCAAGCTTATTCTCAGACTACTAATTAAAAATAACTTGAAGACTGATTAATACTGTTATGTGACGTCACAGAGTTGTTCTCTTTGCAAACCCTGTTCTTGTTTCGACTTTGGGAAGCCATAATAATGTCGGCTGCAGCCACTCTCTACCCCTATTGTGAAGTACGCGCGCTATATTTTGATTACTATTACAACTTCAACGATAATATGCAATCTTTCCCTTGCCAATGCAAGGGGCAAATAATTTTCTATAAAAAACTAAAAATCCAACGTTGAAGGTTAACTCCTTTTATAATGTTCCCCCACGTTAATTCCTTCAAAATGATAATGGTATTAAACAAGATAAAAATAAATCAAGTCTTTGAACATAATTAACTCCTCCCTTGCCGGTGGCAGGTTTCATTGTAACGTGTCTTCCGCCAAACTATATCATATGATAAATGGTGACACTTTCCCTTTTATTTCAACTCCCGCCACGCTATTTCATTCACCCCCGTGTCACCTCATAGTTCAATTTTGCCGGCATTAATTACGAAGAGAAAAAAAAATCAGAAAACGGGATAAAAAATTCTTTATTTCTTGTATTTTCGTACAAATTTAAGTAATACATCACATTTTTCCTTCTGATTAATTTACGACGTAACGGATAATCATTCTTTTATGGTATACAATATTCATAAGTCTCGTCTCCAAGGATTAAAACAAATTGTATTCAGAGATCTATTATCGACAGAGAAAATACACTATAATACGCACATATGGTACAATTATGTAACTATGCATGCAAATGTTAGTGTGCATAATAAATAAATAAATAGATAAATAAATAAAATAAGATAAATTAGGGAAATAAATATAACACATAAAAATTATTAGTAAAACTACGGCAATTTTCCATCTTTGTCGACTTGTTGATTTTTGTCCTCTGCAATTTCAGGTAGATCTTGACGCACTCCTGTGCCCTGAGTGTTGTCGTTTTTAATTATTTTTTACTCCTTTGAAAGAAGCTTCCACACCTTTGCAAAGCATTAAATTTTACCTTGAAAACCCCGTTGACAAAGTGTCGTATATATACATATATATATATATATATATATATATATATATATATATATATATATATATACATAATATTCCAAATTGTAAATTGTAAGGGCTCTTAATCTGTGTCCAATTGAGAGAAAAAAATCACACCCCAATAATTAAATTTGGAATTACTGTTAATTGAATATTATATTTATTATAATTCCCTTCTTAGGCTCTTGGCTTCTCGATTATCAATAATTTGTTGAACCTTCATTGTCTGGTCTTAAATTATAAGTTCAAAGATAATCCCAGGATTTAAAATTTCTCCATCTAACTCCCTTTACTTCTATACATTACACACTTTAATACCTGATAACTTATGATTTGATTCGGCTTAGGGAATGTTCATTGTAGCAACTGGACTTGGATTACTCATAGATTTTATTTTGGCTAACATTAGATGTATTTATTGAGAGAACGTCACTGCAGTAGGGTAGAGACTGTACACAAGACACGTATTTCTTGTTTAGAGGCCTTGCGTGTATAATTTTGTTTGTTATAACTTTTATATCCACATTCAACTACTTTTATTCCTATGATTTCGTCTTGGTTTTTGTGTCAATGCATAAAAGTAAAAAATACATGTAAAACAAACAAAAGAAATATACATAAATATATAAAACAAATCATAACAAAAGTAATAAATTATGTGAAATCGACCAAACGACTAATTTCACAGAAGACTATAAATACAAAACCTCCATATTTGTCACAGAGAATTAATACCCGGCTACTTTTATTTAACAAAAAAAACAAAATATTCATAAATCCATTGCATTTGTATTATTTTTCAATATAATTGCCTACACTGTAAGTTAGTTTGTGTATAGTGCGATCTAGTAAAATGTCCACCGACGACATAATCAACCGATCTTATTCCTCTTGTTGGAATTTTATGATGAACACCTGCAATGGTACCTCCCTCAGGAATCAAAATAACTTGCAAATAATAATCCTTACAAATTTTGGAAGTTGCAACTGGGTAATCCTAACTGCTAAATAAACCAAAATTCTGATCCTTTGTTTTCTTTTTGATCACAGTGCGCTCGATGAGTCCATTCTACTGGTAAATATTCAACTGTTTTATTCTTGTTTTCTTGAAGGACAAGGAACGCATGATGATTTGAACAATGGAATGCGTAGATGTATGGTTCATGAAAACTGGTAATCGATACAAGTTCCTTAAGAATGACAAATAAACTGAAATAAACATAATATGCTAGAACAGAGCAGAAGACAAAATTAAACCTTGTGCCAGTGTTCATGCAGTTAGTAGATGGATGACATATTATTTCTTTTCTTAATGAAAGTGTTACCCCACCACTTGCTCCAACGATTAACACTAGTATGCCTAATATGTAGTCAACCAGACGTTTTCAATACAAATTCAAAAATATATGGACACAGTATTTTTTCCTGGAGGATTGATATTAGACTCATCACCGTATCAACGAATCAATTGTCAACCAGCCCCCGAATGGATTATGCCGCAATTATAAGTTACAGAAATGTCATTTCACACTTGTTTCTGTTAAAAAAAATCTAATTCGCGTAAAAAAAAATCCCGAGTAAATGTCTGTCATTACAACTTCATCAAATATTCCCTCTAACAATAAAACAAACATATAGATAAATAAACGAATGAATAAATCACTAGCCCACTTGTAACAACGCAGTTTTGGAAACCACAGTACAAACTCTCTATACCTCGGACTTCCAACGGATTCATTCAAATCTTAGTTACATAAAAAGTCTGGAGGACTAACTATATTTATAGTTCCTGAGGTGAACATAATCAACGACAGCTATACGAATGTGTACACGTCTATAGAACAGATGTAGAGTATGGCCTATTTTTTAAGACTGAATTTATTTGTACATTAAACTAGTTAACAAATTATTATATATATATATATATATATATATATATATATATATATATATATATATATATATATATATATATACACACACGATATGCACACGCCATGTGCCTATAAGTCACCCAGCATTTTCGGAGATCCACAGCGAATATAAACTTTGTGACATCATGTCGACGTCAAGAGACCAAAGACGTGAAAAAGCGCAGCTTTTATTTAAAAAAAATTACGCGGCCTTCCGGAATTCTTTGGTGTCAATATCGTGTCGGGCGAGACGAAGGCACTTTTGGGATCGAGAGACGACGACCCGCAGTGACGTATTAGGTGCGGCAGAGCTAAGTTGGAGGAGTTGAATCTCACTAAAAAAAATCGAAGTGAGGAGACCACTTCTCCACTTGGCCCAAGTGCTGCACTGTAGTAGCCGTACTCTGCTCTCGATGGCTCACTCTCGACCACAGTTTGGAAAAAAAAAAAAGTCCTGGCTTTTCCGTTCGCGCATTGAGTGCACATGCTAGGCAGCAGGCAAGAAATACCTCAGACAATGGTAAATTTAACATGAATGCTATCAACCGAAGTCGAGTTCTCCGTCTTCCTGACTATCGAATGGAGATGATTGTTGCTGGTGTTTCGGCCATAACCTGGTGAGCTGGAAGAGATAGATCTGGCAAGATTTGTACTGCCGGAGATCTTGCCTTCCAACTCCCCGGGCTAAGACAACAACAAACGCCTGGTGGAAGGGCTTGAGCAGACTGGGATGGCTTGTACGATCTCCCATGCCTCTACATAAGAGTTCCTGCCGCCTCCCCAAGGTGATGTCCTGCCCACGGGCTGATTGGTCTCGCGCGCTTGGGGCACGTTGGGATTCAAATTTTCAAATCGGAGCGGGCGGGCGGTCGGTCGGTCGGGCAACGACTATCACGCCAGGCAGAGAGCTACTGATAACGCCTGCGCATAAACACCTTCCTTATATACCGTTATCGCAGGACAAAGTACCCGGGCCAAGAATCACGTGGAGGAGGCAACCAATCACATTTCTACCTCATCCCCAGTCCGATTTGAGACCCAACCAGCAACAACCATCCACAGCCAATTAGCATCTTGGAAACTTTCAATGCTTGAAATTTGTCCAGTGAGCCACGAGAGTGTTATCTTTTAAGGTGTGTCTGTTCGGTTTATAAAAAAAAAAATAAAAGCAGATAATCAAGCATAATATCGCTGTCTTTACGTTTCCATTTTCACAATTCCAGTTGGATTGAAAACTAATGCGTATCCATGAATTTTTCACAACGCGAGTCTTACTTTCGAAATTTACATCGATATTAAGTTTCAGCTTATCACTGCCCGAATTTCACAATCTGTCTTGCCCCTTTCGTTAGGAACCAATCAAGGTTTTACAAGAATATATGCTGACATGACAACCCTTAAAACAAAGGATCCCACAAAGCGTGCGTGCCCATGTTGGTCTGTTAGCGAAGCCCTCGTTTTACACAACCTATAACGATATAAATGAATGAACACGTGTGCCCACAATAGCCCTAGCCCAACCACTACTTACGGGGTGAACCTCATCTTATGACAGACGAATTGGAAATCCGCCCCTACCCCCCCAACTTAGGCAACGCTCATGGGGTTGGCCCACGATCGTAGATTCAACTGTGTGTGTTTATCTCGCTGTATTTACTTAAATATAATGTACTGGATAGGTGGGACCAACGACAGGTACTTCCAAGTGGCAGTCCTGCAAGAAGGACATCAGATAGAATCATCTCCCGCTTCCAAAACCCAACATTCTCTTTTCCATCTGGAGGTGCAACCCCGAGGGACCGTCACTCGGTCTTCATACCGGGCCCAGGATCTCTACCAGCTTCAACTGTATTCTCTCCACACGTGGAGAAATGACAACCGGTGACTGTTCCTTCCTTCCTACTACTATAACCCGGTGGCAGGGAAACAATAAAAAAACAGACAACAGTCCATAGTTTCTTCCCATAGACACCTATGGACGGTTCTGAGGACCGTTGCCAGCTGTTGAGGAGCTGCGGGTATCCAGTCAGAAGGGGAACTTGATTTTTTTTTCCCCTTTTCAAAAACTGAAACTGCGACATAGTGTCCAAAGGAGAACACAACTTGCCAACGTGGACGCGAAGCCACTCAGTAGCAAGGGGTGACACTATCCCCCACTTCCACAAGGAAGTTGTGGGTCTCCTGCGAAGAGGATCTGGGGCAACGGACTGACTGTCAGAACTGGTTGCAGTCAGTGTCCCTTTCCCAAGGAACAAGAATCTAGGGCAGGCACCTGGGATCATACCTCATTTAAACTTCAGTTTCCAAAACTTTACAATATACCATAACGTGCAAGTTGGATTGTTTTACATTTTACCCTCGTGTACACCATTGTGATGTGAAAAATTCACAGGGGTGTGATCAAAAGCATCTGCAAGTGGCATTGATAAGAGTCTGGGCTGTATTTCAGATCCGACTAGTGGAGTAAAATATTAATCCATCTTTGTGCACCGGTGCAGTGGCGCGATCGGAAACATGCTGGTCTCGCATTCGCTCAATTGTGGGTTCGAATCCCGAACTCCTCTCCGATTCCCAGCAGTGACTATTAACTACTCCAACAGTCCAATCGCACAGGGCAAAGGTGAAGGCTTCAACCGTAGCTACTAAGCTCCCCCAGGCGTAGGCTCCTCACCTCTTTCTTCTTCCTGTGCTCTCCATAGAGCTCATTGACATGATTGATCATCTGGATAGGAATTAGCATTCCATCCGATTCCAAATCCACCATGCATGGATTAGGATGAAGTTCTCTTAAGTCATTGTCCGTCTTTTTAATTTTAATAACCACAAAAAATATCAATGATAAAAATTACAGGTTCTTATGAAAAAATTTCAGCACAATAAGAAATGATCAAGTCATGATTTTGAGTTCCGAGTTTCTCAGTTCAGCAAAATAAAATGTTCTCACATTTCCAATAAACAAATAAATAAACGTAATAAATAAATCAAATGATACAAACAATGCATTAACAAGGCTGAAAATATCGATAATGCATTGCTTGTTATTTGTCAAGGTCTGCAAGATAACTCTCCTGACAGCACTGCACGATAAGAACCTCTTTTGAGCTTCTTTGACTTGCATTAATAAATGATGACTGTGACCTGGTTATCATGGTCTCTTCACCGTATCATGGTTCTTGTTGTCACTTCCCCAGGCACAGGAGGGACACCTGGGCCTTCCACGTTTTCTTCTGATTAATGCGTGGCTATTTCATTCAGTTCAGAATGTGAACAACTTGATTGCCTTCTATTCGCATTAGAGAAATCCCCTACACGCCGCAAGTGCATTTTTGGGTTGTTATGAGAACTATCTCGATTTAACTTTCTAATCTTTTCTAACTTTAATCTGTCTATTATGGGGTTTCATTACGCTTGGAAACATTCTCTTTGTGCTCAATGGTTTAATAATAATAAAAATCTGCACATTATTCATATAAAATTGCATGGCGCTTGGAATAGGCAATTTGGAAGTTAACCGCATTTTACGACATTGTATACGACGCATGGGCGACTCACGAACATGTAAAACACACCCTTTATTTCATTACTGAAGCAATTTACTGCAGTAGTGGAGTTGAATGCATACGACCACCGATACATCGATAATTAATTGTATCGCGTTATAGAACTATACTATTCATAATTGTTTCGTCTTTAATCAATAATATTAGTTAAAAACAGTACATAGCTACTGTTAGAAGATAATTATGAATGTCAGTCTCTGATAGGAGCTACATGCGAACAAATTATGGGTAGAGGCGTTTTTCATCATTATCATTGCAATTAATTTTTTTCCAAATAGAGGTCGTTTACTATTTAATTATATGATAGCTGTAACACGGTAAGGCAAGGGTAGGTAGATAAGCGTTGAGAAAAAGTTAGTCTTTGGAGAATTCTGTACGTATGATGATCGATCGCTCTATAACCGTCATGTATCATCTAGTTCTATTATTTGCGATAACTTCGGTTTTAAATAATTAGAAATAATAATGACAGCGGTGATAGGGACAATAACAACTTTTGCAGGTAATAATAATAACAATAATAATAGTAATGACGTTAATAATAACAATGATACTAATGATAATAATAATAATGACAATTACAATAATAACAACAATGATAATAATGACAATAATAAAAAGAAAAAAATAATTTTAAGCTAAAATAATTTCTATTCAGGAGTTGGGGTTGGTTACTGGA
>NC_134792.1:46574700-46584700 GCF_046742065.1 Oratosquilla oratoria | reverse complement strand
ATAAACTTTGTCTTTATTGTGAATAATATACATATCAATCTTGAAAAACAACTGTTTGCTCCACAAATCTTTATTTCACAATACTTGCAGCTTTTTACGGTATCACAGTATTATCATATGGACCTACTTGGATTACCAGTCTATTCCAGACGGATGCAGTGTCCTACAGCAATGAAGAACTCTTCTAGTGTTCCGCGACCTTCAATCAAGTCACTGCAAAGAGTCTGAAGTCTCTTTTGAAGCTCTTTGTGGGCTCTGCGTTGACGCTTCCTTGGTAGCTGTCCTCTAGTATGCTGTAACATTTGGGTTGATATAAGGGCGTAGTCCTTGCGAAGAGCTTCAACCGATGTCCAGAATGAAGAATGATAATGTCCTACTAATGATGTGTCCCATCCTTCAACGCTATTGTTTGTTCGTGCTTGCCCTTCAAGAGTGGGCTATTGAACGTTCCAGACAGGAATGTCGAAGCGGGGTGGAATGTACCGCTTGGCGGCAGGTACCAGGAGCGTATGTAGCATCAAAGTAGTAAACTAGGTCCTCCAGGCCTTCGGGTATTCTGTTCTTGAGGTAGTGCATGCCTTCCTGGATCTGGCCTGGGGGTGTAATGCCCAAGTCACCTAGCATTCCGCCAAAGTGTTTTACATTCTCATATGTGCGGTACAGCTCGGTCTTGCCCAAGTTTTGAAGTTTTCGCCAGGCACTTTGGGTGAGGTGGTAGAAGCAGCCTTGCGTGGTGACACGAGGTCCTAGCACTGCTGATACTGACTGAATGGCTGCGAGCTCAAAGTCGGTGACTACGATCCTGAGGTCAGGAAAGATGGACACTTCTTCCATCTTGTTGACCAAAACCTGCAGCAGTTCTTGGTAAACCTGAGCACTTTTTCCAGGGAGGAAGGTATAAATGCAGTAGACTGTAGCATCCCCAAGAGGAGCTCGTATGACGTATATTTGTTCAAAGATGCTTGGACTGACGGAGTAATTTCTATCCATCTGCCAGGTGTCAGCTTGTGCAGGATGTCGTAATTACTTCTCAGACCACGATGCGTTGTCATTCTTCTGGACCTGAGTCATGCATGAGGAAGGGCCTTGGAGTTGATCCATCAGTGTGTGTCCAGTCCTCTGTGATAACTATATCCCGAAGTGATGCAGGGTCCTTAGGAAGGCATCCACGTTGAAGATCTCTCTTACAACTTTGGAGATTACCAATGTTGGCATGGACCTCCTCAGTTGCTTGTAGCCGAGCTTGAATCAGAAGTTGGTTTGGTCGACTACTCGACTGCTTTTCTTGTGTCTTCATTGTAGTTCTTAGCTTGGTGGCTTCTACTCCAGTCCTGTCAGCTACATAGTTGTGGTTGATGAACGATCTTGGGTTTTCATAGTTGACTCAGCAGTGAGATCTCCCTTGCAGCCAGATGATCTCTAATGTGTGCACTGCCACCTGATCCAGTTCTTGTAACTCCTCTCCTTGACATGCATGTAGCCATCCAGGCACAGCTTGTCATCTCCTCTGACTTTATGATTTCCATTGTCAGAATTGATTATGAATCATGACATCCTTCTATATAACCAAAATAATTTTTTACCCGATAGAGCAGTGGTTCTTAACCTTTTTTGGCAGCGACCCAAAATTTTGCACAAATCAAGCATCGCGACCCAAAATTTTGCACAAATCAAACATCGCGACCCTAGCCTACAAATAAATTTTCTGCTTTGGAGTTTTTATTTAATCATGGTCTGCTTAGAATCCTAAAAGTAGGCATCATGTATTTTAATTATTACAGTATATAATTATAATATATTTGTAGTGGGAAAATAATTATTTTCTGCAAACCCCTAGCGACCCAATAAAATAGCTTGGCGACACAAATTTGGGTCGCGACCCAGGGGTTAAGAACCACTGCGATAGAGGAATTGGGCAAGGTACACAACACATACCTTATAGTGAACTGCTCAAATAACTGTTCCTTTGAAAATAATAACATATCTTTTATTTCTTTAATATATAAGAAAATGTAATGGTGTGAGCATTTTCCTTTTTCAACTAAGGGTGTGAGCAATTGTCTTGTGAGTATTTGTTCCGTGAGAAAATGTCTTGTGACCATTTGTCATGGAATCCATACATAAATATACCAAGGTCTTTTTCCCCTTACAAGGGAGGTAGCTAAAGTCAAAGACATAAATCCACCCCCAACAACTTCATCCCCACATACTCCACTCCCATTCACCATTCCTCCCTCCCTCTTTTCTTGGGTCCTCCTGAATGACGGGTCATCCTTGCATCTCGCCCACTGCCCTGGGTCAAAAGCAATGTAGCAAGACACAGCACATCCACAGCAAGACAGCTTCATTTAATCGACGACCCCCCCTTCTCCGTCCGCCCATGCAGAAAAAAGAAGACAGGAAGTAATCCCTTCGAGCAGCGTTACAATAACATTCACAGATATTCCCTAATCCCCCATCCACCCCCTTCCATGCATCACAGCATCATTCATACACGACCATTCTCCACTCCACCCTATCTTTTGTCATCTCCCTTCCTCAACAGACATCCCTCTCTTTCCCAATGCCCCTATTACCCCATTACCTTACCTTACCGTCGTGCCATATCCTCTTGGACTTCGGCAACCATGGAGCGCCACCGTTCACGGTCCCTAGTTACTTGTAACATCTGTGCTGGTTTGAGTTGTTTTCCCGTCGCCCTCATCAGCCCGTCCATATACTTCTCCCTCTGCTTTCCTCTTGCTCTCCTTCCCTCCACCATTCCCGTCATCACCACCTCTTCCAACCCTTCCTTCCTCATTATATGTCCTAAGAATCGCAACTGTCTTTTCCTTATTGTTGTCATCAATTCCCTATCTGTCTCCATTTCTCTCAATATTTCTTCATTTGTTTTCTTAGCTGTCCATGATACTCTTGATACTCGTCTCCATATCCACATTTCTGCTGCTTCTAAGTTTTCCTGCAATTTTTTGCTGATTGTCCACGCTTCTGAACCATATAATAGTGTTGACCATATAAATGTTTTAACTGTTCTTCTCCTTATATCTGTAGACATTTTCTTGTTTGTTAAAACCCCTTTCATTTTCTAAAACGTGCTTTTAGCTATCGCTATCCTTGATTTTATTTCCTTTTCACATCTACAATCTTCTGTCAATACGCTTCCCAGGTACGAAAATTTGGTTACTTGTTCTATTCTTCTCCCTGCTATTTGTACTTGCACTCTTGGTGGATCTGTTTTACTGGCCACTAGTATTTTAATTTCTCCATATTTACATTTAAACCTTTCTCCTCACTAGCTCTTACGGGTACATTCAATAGATGTTGCAGTTTATCTTCTGAGTCAGCCACCAATACCGTGTCATCAGCATATCTGATATGATTTATATTAAATCCTCCAATTTTAATCCCTTCCATTCCCTCTAATTCCCTAAGGATCATCTCCCCATATAAATTAAATAAATCTGGAAACATAACACAGCCTTGACGCACTCCCCTCTTTATAGCTTGAAATTCTGTTCTTCCTCCCCGTACCCTCACTGCTGCTCTTTGCTTCCAATACAAATTTCTGATGATACTCATGTCTTTGCTATTTATATCCACTCTTTCCAAAATATTTATCAAATCCTCATGTCTTACCCTATCAAACGCCTTCTCGTAGTCAACAAAGCAAAGATATACATTTTGTTGTTTTTCTATCATCCTCTCCATAATCGTTCTTATTATAAAAATTGCATCAATCTAATCCTTGGTCGCCTCATGTTCACCCCTCCCACCTCTGCCTTCCACACCTCTTTTACTAACCTTTCTTCACCCATTCTTCCTATACGTATACAAACCACCCCAATACTCTTTCATCAACCCTATCTCCCAACCCCTTTTTCAACCCCACTTTCCTCCTCGTTTCTTACTGTACCCAGCCTAGTAACCCCTACCATACTTCTCAGGCATTTCATCTCAAACACATTTAAACTACACCTCTCTTATGTTCCATGTTTCTGCCCCATACAGTGCTGCCAGCACAATCATTCCTTCATAGAATCTCCTCTTAGCATCCATTTCCAAATGTCTATTTTTCATTATTTCTAATCCCCCAAGGCATTTAATTGCTCCCCTCAATTTACATTCTACCTCCACCTCCACCCTTCCATTTCCCGCCACATTCGCACCCAAGTATCTAAAGCTATCTACTTCCATTCTCTCTCCCTTAATACTTCCAATCTGCTGCCATCCTCTCCCCTTGAACATCTCATCACATTACTTTTACCCACATTTATCTTCAACTTCCTCCTTTCGCACACCTTCCCAAACTCCGTTCCTAACTTCCACAATCCCAACTCTGATCCTGCCACAAGTGCAGTGTCGTCAGCAAACATCTAATTTTTCTCCGTTTCTTTTAAACCATCTCCAATCCCCGACCCATTACCCTTGCATTTACAAAGGATTACAAAGGATTACAAACGCGGAGCATGCCGACAGGAGACCTTTTGGTCCATATCTAGGTCGGATGCAAAAAAAAAATCATATAATAATAAATAAAAACTATAATAATGTAAATAACAAATAAAACAAATAAATGCATAGGTAAATAATAATAAATTGACATATAACTAATAATAAATGAAAATCAAACAGACAAATGATAACAAAACAAAACAATATAAAATAAATTATAATCATTACAGCATCTTGCTTAGGTGTTTATCTAAATGATTCTTAAAACTTCGAACTGAACTACATTGTACTACCTGTGCAGGAAGTTTATTCCATTCATTAACTACACGGTTGGCAAAGTTGTTTCTACCTACTTCCAAATTGAATCTATTTCCGGACAGTTTGAGACCATTGTTTCTTGTCTGATTCTCATTCAATGTGAAAATTTGGTCACTCTTGATATAGTCAATTCCCTTTAAAATCTTAAAGACCTGTATCAAGTCACCTCTGAGTCTACGCTTTTTTAGGGAAAACAGATTCATATGTTTTAGTCGATTTTCGTATGATTTATTTTAGATACTTGGAATCAGTTTTGTGGCTCGCCGTTGTACTTTTTCCAGTCTGTCAATGTCTTTAATGAGATTCGGTGACCATACGGAAACACCATACTCCAAATGTGGACGAACTAACGATTTATATAGCTTGTTAATGAGTGATGGACTTTTGAAATCAAAAGATCGCGCAATCAGTCCTAGAATCTTATTTGCTTTCTCAGAGGCTGAAATACACTGCTTGGATGATTTGAGGTCGTTACTGATAATTACGCCGAGATCTTTTTCACTATCCACTTTTGTTAACGAATTTCCAAATAACTTGTAATCGTACTTACTGTTATTTTTACCTATGTGCATTACCTTGCATTTACTTGTGTTAAATTTCATTAGCCACTTTTCAGACCATTGCAGTAATTTATCTAAATCTTCTTGAATATCTAATTGGTTTGAGTGATCATTTGCCACTCCGCACAGTTTTGCATCATCAGCAAATTTGGAAACAGTAGATTTTAGTCCATGGTCTATATCATTTATATATACTATGAATAGAAGTGGCCCAAGAACGGAACCCTGAGGAGCTCCACTTGTAACATTTTTCCATCTAGAAGTTTTTCCATTTAAAACAACTCTCTGTTTTCGACCATTCAACCAATTACTAGTCCAACCTAATAAGCTACCACTTATTCCGTGTAAAGCTAATTTAGTAAGTAGTCTTTCGTGTGGGACGGTATCAAAAGCTTTTGCAAAGTCTAGATATATTAAATCTATATTGTTTCTTTTGTCATAATTCGAGATAACTGTGTTGTAGAATTCGAGTAAGTTAGTCATGCAAGAACGTTTCCGTTTGAAACCATGCTGGCTATCATTTATCAAACGGTTACTTTCTAAACGATGTTCGATAGCATCTCTGATAATAGTTTCCATTATTTTTCCTACGATTGAAGTCAAATTTATAGGCCTATAGTTATTTGGCTTCTTTTTGTCACCTTTTTTGAATATGGGAGTAACGTTAGCTAGCTTCCATTCTCTTGGGACATCTCCGGATATGATGGATTTCTTGAAAATAATTTCTAATGGAACAACAATCTCATTTTTCATTTACCTTTCGCACCACCCCATCCATGTATCAGTTGAACAGCCAAGGCGACGTGACACATCCCTGGCAAAGTCCCAACTTTACCTCAAACCACTCGTTCTCTCCATTTCTAACACAGGCTCTACTCATTTCGTAAAAACTCTTGACTGCTCTTAACAGTTTTCCTCCTATCCCATATATCTGCAATACCTCCCATTCCCTTTCTGTCTACCCTGTTATAAACCTTTTCCAAATCCATTAAGGCCCCTCCAAAAAATAAAATCCTTGCCTTTTCCTAAATCTTTCTCACATATCTGCTTTACCACAAAAATCTGATCCACGCAACCTCTACCTGTCCTAAAACCACACAGTTCTTCACCAATTACTCCTTCTCTTCCTCTCCTAATCCTCTCAATCAAAACCCTCCCATAGGCCTTCCCAACTACACCCAACAAATTGGTCTCTCTGAAACTACTACACTTACACTTGTCCCCCTTCCCCTTTCTAAAGCGGAACTATACAGACATTCCTACAGTCCTCCGGCATTCTACCCTTTTTTTAGATAAACATTAAACAACCTCACAAGCCAGTCCACCATCACTGTACCTCTCTTATTTTAGACACTCCGCATGACACCCATCTAACCCAGGTGCCTTACCTGCTTTTACCTCATCCTTCCTTATTTCTCCTCCATCACTAATTTTTAGTGCTTCCCACTGCAACTACCTTCCCCTCCCTATCATCCTTTACATTTAACAGTTCTCTAAAATATTCTTCCCATCTTCTTCTTACTGCCGTCTCTTCCTTTAACTAACATTTCTCCATCTGCACCTTTTACCTTTTTCCTCTACTTGATTTGCCTTACCTTCTTCTCTTAATTTCCTTCCAAAATATATTATTATTACTTTAAACAATTCCTGTTATACTCTTACCCCATTTCACCCCTGCTCTCTTTTTTGCCTCCCTTATCTTATGCTTTACTTCTCTTTGTACCTCTCATATGGTTCTCTCGTCCTATTTTGTAACCAAATTATGAATACTCGATTCTTTTCTTCCAACCTTCTTCGCTTCATCATCCCACAATTCACTACCCTTCCATTTCCTCCCGTCCTCCTTGTTCCCCACACCATCTTTGCACACCTTGTGACTCCTTCCTTGAAACATCCCCATTCCTCCTCCACTCCTAGTTCTACCCTATCCTTCACTCCCTCCCACTCTTCTCTCAATTTTTTGTACTCCTCCTTTTCTTTCTCATTTAAGCAGTTTACTCTAAGTACCTCCCTACCTTCAGTCCTTTTCCTTTCTCCATTTATCCTCCACTCTCCACTTACCTTCCACCAAAAAATTATCTGATATTCCGCTACTCTCTCCCCTAAGAACATGTACATCCAAACTCTTCTACTTTTCTCTTGGTTAGCACTATATGGTCCAATGAAGCCCTATCTACAACCTTTCCATCTACCGCCCTCTCCCATGTGTCCTCATGCTTGACTTTCTTCCTTAACACTGTATTTATTATCATCAACTCTCTAGACACATCTTCACTATCATCTTTCAACTACGATTCATTCCTGGCACTCCACTTTTCCCAACCACTCCGTCTATTGGTTCATCTCCTACCCTAGCATTGATATCTCCCAGTACCACATTGACATTGCTACCTAAACCCTCTATGCACTCATTTAAATCTATCTAAAAAACTTCCCTTTCCCCTACACTCTTCTCGCTACCGGAATTTGTAATATACAGGAATAGAACTACGCTCGTAGTAACCTGTCTTTCCTCCATCGGACCTTGAAGTTATCGTGTCATTACTGTGAAGGCTATTAATACTAGCGCCAGTCGACTCCAGTCCGTTCTACAAAATCAACTTCGATAGAACAAGCCGCAAACAGATCAAACAAATGAAATAAATCCAATAAATTATGATAAATCATAGATTATAAAAGTTTGTAAAAATAATCGAAATTTGAAAATGTCGCATGACGTCACAACTGAAGCCAATCTGAAGAGACATGACGTCACGACTGTGGATCAGCCAATCAGAAGAAAAGGCGATATGATGTCACAACTGAAAACCAGCCAATCAGAAGAAAAGGATACAACAGGGAATGATTGTCGAAGACAGTTGAATAGAATATCAAATTATTGAACGATGAACACCTAGTCGGGGCTCGTAGAATAAAAAATAGCACTTTGATATATAAAATGGAATAAATCAATCGTACCACTGTACGGAATGGATTCTGTGATCAGATTTTTTCTTTCGATCAGATGCTGCGGTGATCCACAGCCATACTCTCTGCCACCACCACATCCAGGGGATAATCAGAAAGACCGTTTGAACGGATTTTCAAGTTCGTGAGGAGGCCAACACGACCCAACAAAATAATATAACGCCCTGGTGTCGTTGTTCTTTGGAAAATTATCGCGTTTGCTAAAGAAAATAAAAATCATTAATATAAAAAAATAATCCAAGTAAATAAACAAAAGAACATGTCAAACTTTGGGGCATTTTTTTAAAGTGAAAAAAAAAAAAAAAAAAAAAAAAAAAAAAAGGAAATGAATAAATACATAATAAAATGAGAGGGAGGGCAAACCTGGGGCCATTTCATTGTTCATTTCCCTCCTTTTCCGATCCAGTGAAACACTTCCCCCGGACTTCGACCACTCGGCTGAACATTAAAAAAAAATCACTTGCGGGGGTGGGAGGATGGGGGGAGGCTCCTTCCCCCCTGGGTCGAAAAGAAATCTCTGGCCTTGTCTCCTCACGATGACGTAAGAAGGGAGGATAAGAAGCCTTGCTATCAAATGCTGCGAGACGGTTTGAAGTGCTCGCATTCCCGCTCGGCTCTGCCGCGACACACACACAGCAGTCTTTGTTCTGGCCAACACTGCCCGGTTTCCTTCAGCCCTGGGACGTGGGGGGGGAGGGGTCTCGGTCCATCAGGGGTCCTGTTCCAACTCGGAACCGGGAGCACATGGAGACTCGAATGTCTTTATTCTTGCTGCCGCCAACGATTTTATTCAGTGAAGGTTAAGCCCCCTCCTCCCCTCTCGACTCAAAGGCAGTGGCAGGATTAAATTAAGCTCCTAGACCTAATGTAGGATCTAACGTGCAAATACCCCATTTCCTAATATCATTATTATAATCACAATTATTCTTTTATTTTCATTACTGTTAATAATAATGATAACAACAATAATACTAATTTCATCCCCACTCCCGTGCCATTCACTCGTGATCCGATTTGCAGGAATCCCCTTCCAGCAATTGCCCGAGGGATTTAAACTGGTCCCTTCCGCATTCCCCTCCGGCGGACTTAAATAAAGTTTTGGAGAATCATTTGTCCCCAAAGGATTTATTGGGCGAATCTGAAGGGATAACCTGGTCAGGAAATGAACCATGAAGAACGAACTTTCCTCCATCAGTCCTGAAGTGGACGATAAACATGATGACGCGATGCTAACTATAAGTGAACGAAAACTAAAGGAAACAAAATGGATTAAGTTTAAAGGAAATGAAATTGTAAATATAATAATAATAATGTTTTATCACCTCAACCGTTCGTGTGTGACAGGTGTACCCGGATACAAACGCTCTCGCTCTCTCTCTTTCTCTCTCACTGAGGCACGCTCGTCTGTGTCGTCTTGTACAGCCGAATCTTCACTCGGTTCGATTATTTCCCTCGGAAAGACGCTACCTGATTCTAACCAGTTCATGTCTACCCACCAGGAGGGGGCCCTCAAAAAATAAAGAGATCAAATAAATTGATTAAATTAAATAAATTAAATAAAAATAAATACATTAAACAAACCAATAAAATAATAATAATTGATATATGCTATATACACATTGTATACATACATACATATATATATATATATATATATATATATATATATATATATACATAGTTTCTATACTGGGATCAATTTG
>NC_134792.1:46437200-46572200 GCF_046742065.1 Oratosquilla oratoria | reverse complement strand
CCTCCTGCCAAGTCAATGCAACACCGACGTCCGGGAACGATTATTGAATTTGGGCTTCTGCATGCGTTGCCACCGGCGCACGATGCTACCGTATGCAGAGGGGCCGTTGCGTGGACGTCACATGACGTGACAAGCGACCTTCAGCTCGGCGCGGGAGGCAAGCGCGACTTTTACGATACCCGGTAAGCAACAACGACGACAAGTGACTGACGACGCGACGAAGAACATGTCAGTGTGGGTCGACAGGCCCGCGAACAAGTGTCGCCGTCATCGTCAATTCCCTTATTTCTTATTTGTTTATTTTTCTTTTACAGCCATAACACTCCCTCCCTCCGAAAAAAAAAAGTTTCCCGGAAAATGCCGTTCGCCGAGTCAAAAAGTCCTAGCTCTTATATCTAGGAATGATTGCGCCATCTTTTGACTTCACAAGTCCATCTCTCATTAACAAATCGGTAGAAACAACTTCACCCACCGTGTAGTTAATGAATGGAATAAACTTCCTGCTCAGGCAGTACAATGTAGTTCAGTTCGAAGCTTTAAGAATCGTTCAGATAAACACTTAAGCAAGATGCTGTAATGCCTGCCATTAATTTTATATCATTTATTTATGTTTGTTATTGTCTGTTTATTATTTCCTTGATTATCATTTATTATTTATCTGTCAATTTATTATCATTTACTATTTACCTGGTTATTATTCAACTTTACCTATTTATTTACTTATTTTATTTATTTATATTATAATTTTATATATATATATATATATATTATATATATATACATATATATATATATATCTGCCATCCGACTTAGTTATGGACCTTTGTAATATCAAGTTGTCGATTTCAACAAATGTTCTGTATTAAGAAAACTGCAAGACCTTAAGTGAATATGCATGGCGCTTTCCATTTGTTAATATATTCTTTTGAATTTTAATGTATATATGAATTCGACATTTAACCACCACTTCTTCTGGAGGCCCAATCATGGAGCGTCAACCGAATCGACTGACGCCAAGAGTCTGGTGTCCACAGAGTCGTCAAGAGTTCAACAAAATTTCTGACGCCAACTGAGTCGTCAGGCGTCAACAATGCCTTCTGGCGTTAAAAAAAAAAAAATAAATAAATAAATAAATAAATAATAATAATAATAATGATAATAAATTCCCTTCAGTACGTGGCATGCCTCAACTTTTTTATACTGTCAAATGCCACGCGGTTTTACTCAACCAGCCTGTCAACAAGTGCCCTTGACTTTGGGAGCTTTGTTCTGGTAAGCGGTGCACGATTCCATTCAGGTTGGGGGGGGGGGAGGAAGGGATGAGGAACAGTAAGAGAACACCTCGCCCACACACACCTAAAAGACAATCTCGCATTCACCGGTTTATCACTGACCTTAGTCACCTGGTAGTTTTGATATCGCAATTAATTGAATACTTTCTCTCTTAGTGACTCCTCCATGTATGGTGATCCTATCATATATATATATATACATATATCATATTATATATATATATGTATATATATATATATATATATATATATATGTATATATATATATATATATATATATATGTATATATACACACATATATATGACGTAAGTGGAGTAGGAAACACAGGAGTCTTAGTCTGAGTTTATTCCTGACTAGTTTCGCAGGTATGCTTTTCCAAAGAGCGCACCTGCGAAACTAGTCAGGAATAAACTCAAACTAAGACTCCTGTGTTTCCTACTCCACTTACGTCAACCTGTCAGAATGTCTCAACGTGTATATATATATATATATATATATATATATATATATATATATATATATGCAAAGTCCACTAGGAAAAGGAAAACACACGGAGTCCGAGCGCTTTCGTGATATATTCACATTATCAAGGAGTACAGAAAGATGAGAACAAAAAATGGAGATACAAAGTATAAGTAGGACAAGAGAGACATTTACCCTCCTCTCCGAAGCCTGAAAGCTCAGGTTGGGTCACTATTTATATTACTGACAATATATGGATCTAATTTATATAATCCTAAACTATTATTAATGAGTTGGTCATAATTGCATTTGATAATTCCTGACTCTGATATTTCTTTCTGTTATATTCTTACATTGTATAATTTTTGAAGCATTTTTCCAGTCAATAGGATGGTCAAATTCACAAACATGTTTAAAAAGTGCACTAGATTCTTGGCCCTTTTTTATGCTGTTTTTATGCTGTTTAATCCTAACCTCTAATTCTTTTCCTGTTTGACCTACATAATATTTGTCACATTTACTACAAGGTATTTTATATACACAGCCTGTAGAGTTATCAGGGGAATTCTTTATGAGAAGATTTTTTAGAGTTGAAAGCTACATTTACATTGAAATTTTTAAGTATATTGGGAATCTCTATAAGATTTTCATTAAAAGAAAGTACAAGTAAGTTCTTTTTCTCAAACTTTTGTTTTGGTGCGCCTTTATAGAATGTCCTTTTTTGTTTGTTTTTAAACATTTGTCCAAAAATAATTTGGGATATCTCAACTGTGTTCCGATGTCATAAATTTTGTTCATTTCGTCATCCACAAATTCTGGGCTGCAGATGCGCAGGCCACGAAAGAATATGGAAGAAAATGCTGACTGTTTAATTCTATCATGGTGGGCTGAATAGTAATGTATATACGCGTTGACATTGGTTGGTTTTCGGTGAATACTATATCTAAATTTCTTATTGCATCTGTGAATGTTACAATCTAAGAAAGAAATGCATGAGTCTTTTTAAATTTCTATAGTGAATTTTATTTGTGCATATATACATATATATATATATATATATATATATATATATATATATATATATATGCAACAGTAATCACATAAAACACGTGAATAAAGATTTTTGCTTGTAACCACGAGGAAATTAAAGATCGGAATACTGAACGTTTTCGTCTATTAAGACATTTTCAAAGTACATAGTGTCACAAAAAAGAATAACTTAAATATAATAATATAGAAAACAGGAGAGGTCACACAACGTAAATACGTAAGGAATATCTTACAAAGTACAAAAATATAAAAAAAAAACAATAAATAAAATGGGTGACAACTGAAACAGGTGATAAGATGTCACACAGCATAAACCATAAGGATGACAAATGACAAGGTGAAAAAAAAGACATTCAACATACAAGAAATAAGAAGGGTGACAATTGACACATGTGATTCAACATAAAGAT
Source organism: Oratosquilla oratoria (assembly GCF_046742065.1). NCBI lineage: Eukaryota > Metazoa > Arthropoda > Malacostraca > Stomatopoda > Squillidae > Oratosquilla > Oratosquilla oratoria. Next base: position 46,568,984 of record NC_134792.1, on the reverse strand, counting down.
TGACTTACAAAGAAACAAAATATATACATATACATACATACATATATATAATAGAAAATAATAATAACAAGAATAAATAAATAAAAATGGATGACAGATGACACAGGTGAAAAAAGGTCACACAAGATGGCTAAGGCGGAGCTTTGGGACATTGTCCTACAATTTGGTTAATAACAAAATTATCTAATTTAAAAAGACCAGTGCTTAAATTGAGATTTTCATTAAAAGTTTTTTTAATGATACACGATTCAATTATATTTCTTATCAAATAAGAATTACTTGAAACAATTTCTTGGGAATTGTCCCAATCAATACAGTGATTGTAGTCTCTAATGTGAGCAAAAATCCCACTTGAAGATTGGCCAGTACGGACACTATACTTATGCTGGTTCAATCTAAGTTTTAATTCCTTGCCAGTCTGGCCAATGTAACACGAATTACAATTCTTGCAAGGAATAGAGTAGACGCACCCCGCCGAATTATCCGGTGAATTCTTGATAAGAAGTTCTTTGATTGTATGGTTCTTAAACACAACATTAACATTAAACATCTTAAGGAAACGAGGGAGTTTTACCAAATTAGGATGAAAGGGAAGAACCAAAAGATTCTTTTTATTAAAAGGATCTTTTGGGGAAGAATCAACATAGGACTTCTTGGCCTTATGTTGTGATCTAACTATCACATGATTTGGGTATCTCAAGTTTGATGCTATTTCATAAATCTTTTTTATTTCTTCATCTAAAAATTCAGGACTACAAACTCTAAAAGCTCTAAGAAACATGGAAGTAAAAACTGAGATTTTTGTGTTAAGGTGGTGAGCAGAATAATAGTGAACATATGAAAGAACGTTAGTTGGTTTACGAAAAACATCAAACCTGAAGTACCTTTCTTTTCTGTGAATAGTAACATCTAGAAAGGGTAATTTGTTCTCTTGTTCTATCTCAATTTTAAATTTTATAGAAGGTACTAAATTGTTTAAACTAACTAAAAAATTATCCAAGTTGTGAGCAAGTGGCCAAATGCATAGTATGTCATCGACATACCTGTACCAAATAACATTACGTGGAAGAATACGAGACAACAACTCCCTTTCAAAAAATTCCATGTACAAATTACTCAACAGAGGAGACAAGGGATTCCCCATAGCCATCCCAAATCTTTGTACATAGAACTTTCCATCAAAAACGAATTTGGAATCAACCACACAGAGTTTAATGAGATTAATAATGACATCGACTGGAAGAGGCAAAGAATGAAGTAAAAGAAGTTCTTCTAGGAAGAAGGTCAAAAACTGGAACACAGGTAAATAACGAATTAATATCAAAGCTAACTAACTTAAAATCAACAGACATATTAAGATCGTTCAATTTACTAATTAAATCTACATTGTTCCTAATGTGGGAAGTGGAAATGGTCCCCACGAGTGGGCTCAAGACAGAAACAAGCCATTTGGATAATTTATATGAAACACAACCAGTAGAACTGATAATGGGTCTCATTGTTGTGTCACTATGTACTTTGAAAATGTCTTAATAGACGAAAACGTTCAGTATTCCGATCTTTATTTTCCTCGTGGTTACAAGCATATATATATATATATATATATATATATATATATGTGTGTGTGTGTGTGTGTGTGTGTGTGTGTGTGTGTGTTTATATATATATATATATATATATATATATATATATATATATACACAAATCAAACCAAATCAAATCAGCCATCCTGAGTCCATTGCTGAACAAAGGCCTCCATAGCATTCCATGATTCGCGCCACCGCGCCAACCTCTGCCACGTCACTCCTGCAAACTTCTCAATCTCGTCTCTCCATCTCCTGTCTGGTCTCCCTCTTCCACGCTTCCTATCTCGCGGCATCCATTCAGTAACACATTTGCTCCATCGCTCGTCAGTCGTTCGCACTAACTTACCTGCCCAATTCCACTTCCTCTCTTTCACCGCCTCCACAATATCTTTCACTCTAGTCTGCTCTCTCACCCAACTTGCTCTCTTTTGGTCTCTCAGCGTTATTCCCATCATTGATATCTCGATTCTCCTCTGTGCAGTCCTTAGCTTTGTTTCCATTGCCTTCGTCAATTTCCAAGTCTCACACCCGTAGATTATATTGCTGGCAGAATGCATTGGTTGTAAACTTTACGTTTCAAACATATTGGTAGAGAGCCTCTCAGGATTTTATTATACTTACCAAACACTTCCCAACCAATTGTAATACGTCTTCTTATTTCATTATCATGATCTTTTGTCACTTTCACCGCCTAGCCCAAATAATTATACTCCTCAACTTCTTCAAGACTCTCACCATCAATAATCTCTTTACTTTGAACTTTCGTGTTGAACATTACTTTGGTTTTGGTCTTATTCATTTTAAACCTACTTTGATACTTTCTTTGTTTAGATCGCTCAGCATATCTTGCAAGTCTTCTGCTCTTTCTGAAATAAGAATAATGTCATCCGCAAATTTTAGTTGATCCAAATATTCGCCATTAATCTTCAAACCTTTTTCTTCCCAACTCAACCTTCTGAAAATATCTTCCAAGCAGGCTGTAAATAATTTGGGTAAAATGGTATCGCCTTGCCGTACTCCTTTTTTGATCTTGATCTTTTCTGAATCTTTATGTAGTCGAATTATAGCGGTACCATTCGCATAAATCTTTTCTAAAACCCTTACGATCTGTTCGTTTGTACCCTGATTGCGTAGCGAGTTTAGTATTGCTATTTGTTCTACCGAGTCAAAGGCCTTCTCGTAATCTACAAAAGCTAAACACAGAGGTATATTGTATTCTGTCGTTTTCTCGATTAGTTGGTTAATCGCCTGCAAATGGTCTAGAGTCGAGTATCCGCTCCTAAAACCTGCTTGTTCTCTCGGTTGGTTTCCATCTAAAACTTGACTCAGTCTATTTGTAAGGATCTTGGAGAATACTTTATATACATTTGATAGTAAGCTAATCGGTCTATAGTTACTAAGGTCCTTCTGGTCTCCTTTTTTATGAAGCAAAATCACTATAGCATTGCACCACGATTCAGGAACGCTTTCTTGACGTAAGCACTGGGTATACAACTGAGCTAAATTATGAACTTCTTTCCTGCGTCTTTCAACAGATCTATCGATACACTATCTTCCCTAGGTGCTTTTCTTCGTTTCATATTTTAGCGCAATTTCTACTTCTTCCTTTGTAATCTCTGGTACACTACTGCCTACAGATGAATTTACTGACTCAACTGCGGTCTTCGATGAGTAAAGCTCTTGGTAAAATTCCTCTACTCTTTTTACCATTCCGTCTCTGCAGTTAATGATTTCTCCATTTCTATCTTTCAAACATATAATTGGCTGTCTTCCTAAAGCATGTCTGTGCTCAGTCCCTTTAATACTTTTTCCTTTCCGAATAGTTTCCTCTATTTCATCCATGTTTTTCTTTCTTTTCTCTGATCTCTGTCTTTTGTTGATATGCTTATTCAATTCTACTCTTTCTGTTTCGTCTCTCCTGCTTTTAATCTGCACTATCCTCCTCCTTTTAATTAGGTAATTTGTTGCTTTGGAATACTTGTTTTCTCTAATACTTTTTGTACTTCTTTCTTTCTCTGCCGATTCCCTAATGATATTCACTAAATTCAAATTCATATCCTCGACTGTGTCCTCGTTAGTTCTTAGAGCTTCGAATCTATTTTTAATTTCTAACTGAAATTCCTTCTTATTATCCTTAACCTTTGCTAGGCTGATTTTCTTTTTTAAAACTAGTTTATTTCTCTCGGCTCTGAAATTGAATTTAGGTGTGTAACCTACCATTCTATGATCACTACCTATGTTGACTTTATTTATGACCGTAACATTGCTAACGCTCTTGCTCTCATCTCCTAATATGAAGTCTACTTCGTTCTTTGTTGTTCCATTTGGACTTCTCCAGGTCCATTTACGACCTACGCGCTTTTGGAAGAGTTCATTATCCTCATGTTGTAGTTCTCTGCAATATTGACTAACATCTCGCCTGTCATTTCTTTCGCCTGCTCCAAACTTCCCAATGCACGACTCGTCTCCCATTTTCATTCCAACTTTAGCATTGAAGTCGCCTATTACCAACGGGTATTTACTTTTTTCTTTATCCATTACCTGACTTAACCCATTCAACTCCGATGACAAGATGTCTTGTCATTTGGTCAAATAAAACAAAAAATCATAAAACACAAAAATGTTTGATCAAACACCAGAAAAATATGACGTCAGTCCTCGCTTCGCTGCGAGCGAAGCGAGGATTGACGTCATATTTTTCTGGTGTTTGATCAAACATTTTTGTGTTTTATGATTTTTTGTTTTATTTGACCAAATGACAAGACATCTTGTCATCGGAGTTGAATGGGTTAAATCATCATAGAAGGATTCAATTTCATCGTCTGTACTCTGTGAAGTTGGTGCATAAACCTGAACTATTTTTAGAATGTACCTTTTACATAGCCTAGTCACAATCCAAGCTACCCTGTCTGATAAACTACTGAATTTGACTACGTTACCAGCAACTTCTCGGTTGACCAAGAATCCTACTCCACTAGATCTTTCTTTGTCCTTACCTCTATAGTAGAGCAGGTGGTGACCATCTTGTAATTGTATCAGCTTTTCTTCCGTTCTTAGGACTTCTGAGTCCTACGATGACTCACTTGATGTTGTCCAGTTCTTCCATTAGACTCTCCAGCCTGTGGTCTTCTAAGAGAGTTCTTACGTTGTAAGTATAGCTCTTCATTTTCTTCATGATGTGTAATGTCCAAGGCTTGGATCTGCTTGGACAGTGCTTACTCACATTCGGTGCCACACTGCCGGTAAGCACATGGGGCAATGCGGTTGGACCTTTGGGAGACGATGATCCAACAGGAACGCCCGGTTTTGTTTTGTTTGTCATTTTCATGGTTGCTATGAAGGGCTCTTTTGGCAGTAATCTCACCTCCCTGCCAACTAGTTTCTGGTGAGATATTTCTCTGGTGTCACTTTACTATATTCGGGAAAGCCCTATATATCTATAGGGTGCCCAATGGCCCACACCGTCATTATGACGGTACCCCATATATAAATGGGGAACTTCCCTGTTCCCCATCAGGGACGTGCCAGGTAGCAGTGGGTCCTGCGACTATGTATGCGAGTTGCTCTTTGTCTGATCTTTCTTACAAAACCTGTTCGATATGGGTGACCCTGCAGAGATTTTCTCTCTATCGACATAGCTTTTGTAATCAAGATTCTCAAGCCTATCCACCACGTCAATGTATGTGTGTGTATTCACCTCGGATCTGCTGCAGTCTCTGTCGAGACAGCCAGACACCACCCTACGGCAGTGAGCTCAGAGTTCATTATTTGCCGATCTCTGGGTAGGTCTGAGACCACTCACACACCACACACAAGGACAGCAAGGTCACAACTCATTGACTAACGTCCCGTACCTACTCACTGCTAGGTGAACAAGGGTTACACGTGAAAGGAGACAAACCCAACTTATCTCCGCCCAGCCGGGGAATCGAACCCCGGTTCTCTGGTTTGTGAGGCCAGTGCTTTACCAATCCGCCACCGAGCCGTGTATACGCCACCGAGCCGTGTGTGTGTGTGTGTGTGTGTGTGTGTGTGTGTGTGTGTGTGTGTAGGTATGTAAGTATTGTTGAATACTCACTGTTGAATACTCACTGTGTGTGTGTGTGTGTGTGTGTGTGTGTGGTGTGTGTGTGTGTGTGTGTGTGTGTGTGTGTGTGTAGGTATGTAAGTATTGTTGAATACTCACTGCTAGGTGAACAAGGGTTACACGTGAAAGGAGACAAACCCAACTTATCTCCGCCCAGCCGGGGAATCGAACCCCGGTTCTCTGGTTTGTGAGGCCAGTGCTTTACCAATCCGCCACCGAGCCGTGTATACGCCACCGAGCCGTGTGTGTGTGTGTGTGTGTGTGTGTGTGTGTGTGTGTGTGTGTGTGTGTGTGTGTGTGTGTAGGTATGTAAGTATTGTTGAATACATTCATACATACATAATGCATACATGTTTCTGTTTTTTCCTCTCTTGGCCGGGGGTAGGGAGAGAGCGGCAGGCGTTACTCACAATATATACTGTGTGTGTGTGTGTGTGTGTGTGTGTGTGTGTGTGTGTGTGTGTGGGTGTGTGTGTGTGTACACACACACACACACATAAAGTGTATATTGTGAGTAACGCCTGCCGCTCTCTCCCTACCCCCGCCCAAGAGAGGGAAATTAAAAACAAAAACATGTATGCATTATGTATGAATGTATTCAATAATACATACATACCTACACACACATACACATACACACATATATATATACATATATATATATATATATATATATATATATATATATATATATATATATATATAGTGTGTGTGTGTGTGATGTGTTCTTATGCATGTATGTGTACACATGTATGTATTGAGCTTTGTCGCGTTAGTTTCCGACAGCCCTGGCCAAGCGGGGAGGCGACCCAACCATCGGTTTTCCGTAACTGACAAGGCTTGCCCTACCAGGGGGTTCTCACTTCCCACTTCGTGAGAGCTGGATGGTGAGTTCATATATATATATATATTATATATATATATATATATATATATATATATATATATATATATATATATATATATATATATATATATAGTTTCAATATGGGGTTAATGAACACTTTCTTCCAAAAGCGTGTAGGTCGTAAATGGACGTGGAGAAGTCCAAATGGAACAACAAAGAACGAATTAGACTTCATATTAGATGATGAGAGCAAAAGCGTTAGCAATGTTACGGTGATAAATAAAGTCAACATAGGGAGTGACCATAGAATGGTAGGATGCACAGCTAAATTCAACTTAAGAGCCGAGAGAAATAAACTAGTTTTAAAAAGGAAAATAAGCCTTGCAAAGGTTAAGGATAATAAAAATAAATTTCAGTTAGAAATTAAAAATAGATTCGAAGCTCTAAGAACTAACGAGGACAGCGTGGAAGATATCAATGTGAATTTAGTGAATATCATTAAGGAATCAGCAGAGAAAGTAGAGAGTACAAAAAACATTAGGGAAAACAAATACTCCAAAGCTACAAATGACCTAATTAAAAGAAGGAACATGCAGATTAGAAGCAGTAGAGATGAAATAGAAAGAGTAGAACTAAACAAGCTTATCAACATAAGGCAGAGATTAGAGAAAAGAAAGAGAAACATGGACGAAATAGAAGAAACTATTCGGAAAGGTAAAAGTATTAAAGTGACCGAGCGTAAACATGCTTTAGGAAGACAGCAGATGATTTGTTTGAAAGATAGAAATGGAGAATTAATTAAATGTAGAGACAAAATGGTAAAAAGAGTAGAAGAATTCTACCAAGAGCTTTACTCGTCGAAGGCCGTAGTTGAGTCAGTAAATTCATGTGTAGACGTTAGTAGTGTACCAGAGATTACAAAGGAAGTAGAATTTGCTCTAAAAACTATGAAAAGAGGAAAAGCACCTGGGGAAGATGGTATATCAATAGATCTACTGAAAGACGCTGGTGAATTAGTTCATATTAAATTAGCTGAGTTGTACACCCAGTGCTTACGTCAAGAGAGCGTTCCGGATGCGTGGTGCAATGCTATAGTGATTTTGATTCATAAAAAAGGAGACCAGAAGGACCTTAGTAACTATCGACCGATTAGCTTGCTATCAAACGCATATAAAGTATTCTCCAAGATCCTTACAAATAGACTGAGTCAAGTTTTAGATGGAAACCAACCGAGAGAACAGGCAGGCTTTAGAAGCGGATATTCAACTCTAGACCATTTGCAGGCGATAAACCAACTAATCGAGAAAACGACAGAATATAATATACCTCTGTGTTTAGCTTTTGTAGATTACGAGAAGGCCTTTGATTCAGTAGAACAAATAGCAATACTAAACTCGCTACGCAAACAGGGTACAAACGAACAGATCGTAAGAGTTTTAGAAAAGATTTATTCGAAAGGTACCGCTATAGTTCGACTTCATAAAGATACAGAAAAGATCAAAATCGAGAAAGGAGTACGGCAAGGCGATACAATTTCACCCAAACTATTTACAGCTTGTTTAGAAGATATTTTCAGAAGGTTGAGTTGGGAAAAGAAAGGTTTGAAGATTAATGGCGAATATTTGAACCACCTAAGATTTGCAGATGACATCATTCTTATTTCAGAAAGAGCAGACGACTTGCAAGATATGCTGAGTGATCTAAACAAAGAAAGTATCAAAGTAGGTTTAAAAATGAATAAGAGTAAAACCAAAGTAATGTTCAACACGAAAGTTCAAAGTAAAGAGATTGTAATTGATGATGAGAGTCTTGAGGAAGTTGAAGAGTATAATTATTTAGGTCAGATGGTGAAGGTGACGAAAGATCATGATAACGAGATAAAAAGACGCATTACAATTGGTTGGAAAATGTTTGGTAAGTATAATAAAATCCTGAGAGGCTCTCTACCTTTATGTTTGAAACGTAAAGTTTACAACCAATGCATTCTACCAGCAATAATCTACAGATGTGAGACTTGGAAGCTGACGAGGGCGATGGAAACAAAGCTAAGGACTGCACAGAGGAGAATGGAGATATCAATGATGGGAATAACACTGAGAGACCGAAAGAGAGCAAGTTGGGTGAGAGAGCAGACTAGTGAAAGATATTGTGGAAGCAGTAAAAGAGAGGAAGTGGAATTGGGCAGGTAAGTTGGTGCGAAAGACTGATGAGCGATGGAGCAAATGCGTTACTGAATGGACGCCGCGAGATAGGAAGCGTGGAAGAGGAAGACCAGACAGAAGGTGGAGAGACAAGATCGAGAAGTTTGCAGGAGTGACGTGGCAGAGAGTGGCACGGTCGTGTGAATCATGGAACGCTATGAAGGAGGACTTTGTTCAGCAGTGGACTCAGGATGGCTGATTTGATTGATTGATATATTTTCTAATTATATGTGTGTGTATAGTTTGTAATTACGTATTATATATATATATATATATATATATATATATATATATATTACAAAGGCGGAGCATGCCGACAGGAGACCTTTTGGTCCATATCTAGGTCGGATGCGAAAAAAAAACATAATAATAAAATCATAAATAAAAACCATAATAATGTAAATAACAAATAAAATAAAATACATAAATAAATGCATAGGTATAGTTAAATAATAAACAAACAGGTAAATAGTAAATAATAATAAATTGACGTATAACTAATAATAAATGAAAATCAAACAGACAAATGATAACAAAACAAAAACAAATAATATAAAATAAATTATAATCATTACAGCATCTTGCTTAGGTGTTTATCTAAATGATTCCTAAAGCTTCGAACTGAACTACATTGCACTACCTGTGCAGGAAGTTTATTCCATTCATTAACTACACGGTTGGCAAAGTTGTTTCTACCTACTTCCAAATTGAATCTATTTCCGGACAGTTTGAGACCATTGCTTCTTGTCTGATTCTCATTCAATGTGAAAATTTGGTCACTTTTGATGTTGTCAATTCCCTTTAGAATCTTAAAGACCTGTATCAAGTCACCTCTGAGTCTACGCTTTTTTAGGGAAAACAGATTCATATGTTTTAGTCGATTTTCGTATGATTTATTTTTGATATTTGGAATCAGTTTTGTGGCTCGCCGTTGTACTTTTTTCAGTCTGTCAATGTCTTTAATGAGATTCGGTGACCATACGGAAACAGCATATTCCAAATGTGGACGAACTAACGATTTATATAGCTTGTTAATGAGTGATGGACTTTTGAAATCAAAAGATCGCGCAATCAGTCCCAGAATCTTATTTGCTTTCTCAGAGGCTGAAACACACTGCTTGGATGATTTGAGGTCGTTATTGATAATTACACCGAGATCTTTTTCACTATCCACTTTTGTTAACGAATTTCCAAATAACTTGTAATCGTACTTACTGTTATTTTTACCTATGTGCATTACCTTGCATTTACTTGTGTTTAATTTCATTAGCCACTTTTCAGACCATTGCTGTAATATATCTAAATCTTCTTGAATATCTAATTGCTTTAAGTGATCATTTGCCATTCCGCAGTTTTGTATCATCAGCAAAATTGGTAACAGTAGATTTTAGTCCATGGTCTATATCATTTATATATACTATGAATAGAAGTGGCCCAAGAACGGAACCCTGATGAACTCCACTTGTAACATTTTTCCATCTAGAAGTTTTTCCATTTAAAACAACTCTCTGTTTTCGACCATTCAACCAATTACTACTCCAACCTAATAGGCTACCACTTATTCCGTGTAAAGCTAATTTAGTAAGTAGTCTTTCGTGTGGGACGGTATCAAAAGCTTTTGCAAAGTCTATTATCTATATATATTGTTTCTTTTGTCATAATTCGAGTTAACTGTATTGTAGAATTCGAGTAAGTTAGTCACGCAGAAACTATATATATATATATATATATATATATATATATATATATATAATAAAATATATATATATATAATATATATATTTATATATATATATAAATATATAATATATATATATATATATATATATATATAATAATATTTTATATATAATATATCTTTATTCAACCACAAACAACTTTTAATTCCATGCAATCGAGACTGAAGAATCGCTCGATGGAGACATTTTTGGAAATTGAAACGTCGAATCCTCGATTCCACGAGCAAAATGTATCATCGAGCATTATAAAAGTTGTATATTGAATATATATATATGATATAATAATATATATATATATATATATATATATATATATATATATATATATATATATATATATATATATATATATATATATATATATATATAATGTATCATACTTGTATGCTTCTGGAAACACGTTAAATTTAAGTTCATCAGATAAGTTGATTCATATTATTGTACTAGCCTCTACCACATCACTCCTGCAAACTTCTCTATCTCGTGTCTCCGAAGAAGTTCGGCCAAAAACAACAACGATAAATCAAAAGATAGATGCCTGGTGTTGTCTCATTCGGAAAAAAAAAGGCGGAACTGACATTTGGGAAACACGAAGCACGACCGTTACGTCCAAGCTAGCGTTCGGTGGTAAAGCATTTCTTCTTATCTTATCGTCAACAAGTATTCTCGGAATTAAAATATTATTTACCCTCAACAAAGATGGCGCAACGCTTCCACTAGGACTCGGGAGGATTTTTTTTCTTCATATATACAGTATGTGTGTGTGTATATATATATATATATATATATATATATATATATATATATATATATATATATATATATATATATATATATATATATATATATACACGCGTTAATCTTCCCATAGGACAATTCACTTTATTCATCATACGATGTCTAATGACGTCGTGTCGCCGTCTCATAACGTCACGTGACCTGTTTGTCAACTTCGGTTTCCATGTTATCAGACTTGTTCTCACCAGCAAATGGGCCACCTAACATTCCATCCTCCTTTATTTCCATTAGAAAAACTATTTATTTAGCAATGCCTTTATTCTGCCAATCGTATCCCTCAACCACTCTCTTCTTTTCCATTTCTCTTCCATTAAGAACCTACAAAATTCTCCCACACCGTGCACTGATGGCGCAATCCGAAGCGTGCTGGTCTCGTATTGGCTTAATTGTGGGTTCGAATCCCACACTTCTCTCCCATTTCCAGCAGCGAGATTTACTTGCCCCAACAGTCCAATTGCATAGGGCAAAGATGACAGCTTCGGCAGCAGCTACTCAGCACCTCCTGGCGTAGGCTTCTCACCACCACACCTTTTTCACCATTCCCTACTACTCATCTCCAAACCTCATTAACACCCTCACCTTGTTTCTGGAGGTTTATGGTATTAAATCAAGCTCTGGATTGGGCCCAAGACCTCTCTGTCAGCTTCGACTATCTCTCCTTCACTTTTTTTTTACTCATAAGATGAGCTGGCAACCAGCTACTGTCTCTAATCCTCATGTTTCTCTTTTTTTCTTTTCTCAGCTGAGGAGAAAGAAAGAGGCCCACACTAACAAAATACAGACATTAGTCTAATGTTTCTTCCTGAATCCTCACAAACACACTACAGACAATTCCAATGTTTCATACTGGAGAAATTGGCAGGAGGGCCTGACGACCGCTACTGACTACTGTGGAGCTGCACGATTCCAGTTGGTGGAACTTGATGCAACAATTTTCATTAATGAATTATTACTACTATTACTATTACTGCTACTATTAGTACTATTATCATCATTACTTTATCCACCTTTACTGAACTGTCCATCTCTCCTCCCACATTCTACAACACAATTTCATTCAATAACCTACCCATCCTTCTTTTGTCCACCATCACATAATCAGTTGCCTCTGCATACACCTGTGGAATCCATTTGCCTTTCTAATTTATCTTATCTGTTATTCCTATTTTTCCTGCTGCTCCATCAACCACCCTGTTCCTTATCCTTGTACTCATGTCCCCAACCACCATCCATCACATCAACCTTTGCTCATGTGCTTTCCAATGTTTATCTAGTTTATACCAAATGGATCAATGATGGGTACCTGCATGTGGTGGTCCTCTAAAATGTAGAGCAAAGTATCTCATTTTCCAAACCCATCAACCCTTTCATTTCCATGGTCCTGAGGGGCTGACACTTGGTCTCTGGACTGAACACAATATCTCTATCAACTTCAACTGTACTTCTTACACATTTTCCTATGAAGAGCTGAGAACCAGTGGCTACTCCCTTCCCCCTACTACTTTCAGCTGGTAACACAGAAACAGTCCCACACTAATAAAACATGGACACCAGTCTAAAGCTTCTTCCCAGAGAGATCTGCAGGAAGGTCTATGGGCTGTTACCAGCCACTATGGGGCTGCAAGTTTATCACTTTGTGAAACTCAAGCAACATTTAATCAATTCACACCAAAAGCTCTCTAATCAACCTTTCCTGTTCTCTACACCCTCAGTACCATCACCTCTCCTCACTATATTCATGCTCAGTATATACTGCACCTTTAATTCAAATACTAATGAAGTGCAGTATATTTTAAGCTTTCCCATGCCTTCCTAAAGATGTAAGGTGTACAAAGAAATCTACTGAGGTATCAAAACTATAGATCTATTGCATTTATAATGTGTTATTTCTTTATCTCTTGGACACACTCCGAATGTAGCAAAACCTAGGAATAAAAACCAAAAGTGCAACTGAATGCATAAAGCTTGTTTAGGTGTATCACATGTTTAAAACACTGACATTTCTAATAAAATTCCTCTAGATAAACAACAAAAGTATGATCATTTCAAAATGTTACTTCCTTATCAAGGAGAATTAGTATTTTACTGGTGTCATGTAAAAAAAAAAAAAAAAAAAAAAAAAAAAATAGAATAGTAGAAAGTAGAGATACATATACCAATAGCTATTTCCCATTTACAAGGGAGGTAGCCAAAAAACAAAGGCATAAAATCCACTCCCACCCATTCCATCCCCGCATACTCCACTCCCATTCACCCCCCTCCCTCCCTCTTTTCTTGGCTCCTCCTGGATGATGGGTCATCCCTGCATCTCGCCCACTGCCCTGGGTCAGAAGCAGTGTCGCAAGACACAGCACATCCACAGCAAGGACGCTTCATTTAATCAGCAGAGGAGGAAGGAGTGAACATGAGGGGGCAACCAAGGATGAGATGGATGGATGGGGTAAAAGGGGCATTGGGAAAAAGGGGAATGTCTGTTGAAGAAGGACAGGTGAATACAGAAGATAGGAGTAAATGAAGAATGGTTGTGTTGTTGTTGTTGTTGTCGTTCCCTAGACTGTCTGTCCGAGCAGTCCCGTCTCCCCAAGGAAGGCCACAGCCGAAACTGGGTTTTCCCACAAATCCTTTATAGAGTGTATGTTGTTGTTGTTGTTGTTGTCGTTCCCTAGACTGTCTGTCCGAGCAGTCCCGTCTCCCCAAGGAAGGCCACTGCCGAAACTGGGTTTTCCCACAAATCCTTTATAGAGTGTATGTTGTGTTGTTTGCATGCATGATTGTGTATAATGCAGTCTTCCATTATGTGTTGTATGGTATGGGGTGAAGTGTTACATCCTGGGCAGCTGTTCACAACACGGTCGTCCAGCCTCTTCTGGTAGCTTAGAAGTGCTGGGTGGTGACCGCATCGCAGTCTGGCCAAGTGGACTCTGTCCTTTCGTGGGAGAGAGGATTCAGAAGGGTGGATATCAGGGGGTCTGGCATGCAGCAGTGTGTTGTCTTTCAGTGTGTTAATGGAGCGGTGAGTGATATGATTATGAATATGTTTCCGGAGGCTGGTATTTGGTGGTTGTGGAGGAAGAGAAGAGAGTATCTGTGCGTAATAAAGGTCTTTGGGTGTAGTTTTAATGTTTCTTGGTGTGTGTGGGTGTTCTGCTATGTAGTGTAGCGGGTGTGATGTGTTTGTGGTGGCTGCAGCAAGTGTTTGTGTGCCTCTCATGTCGAGGTGGTCCTTGACTTTGAGGACTTTTGTTTCATGGTGTAAATGGTCTGTAGGTGTTGTATTTGTGCAGCCTGTAATTGTTTTTAGGGCTTTGTTTTGTATGATTTGAAGGGTGTTGTGGTGTGTCTCACTGAGATTAGGAGCCCATGCAGGACTCGCATAATTCATCACTGAGCGTATGCATTGTTTGTATATTGTTATATTAGTTTCTTTGTTTTGTCCAAATGTTGTTCCAGTGATTGACTTAAGTGCATTAAGTCTAGGTGTGCATTTGTTTTTTATGTTTGTGAGGTGTTGTTTGAAAGACATGGATGTAACCTATGTTACACCAAGAATTTTCGGTGTGTTTGTGTGTGGTATTAGAGTGTTGTTGATGTAGAGATGAGGTATGTATTTGTGTTCTTTTGTCCAGTTGGTGAGAAGTGTTGCTGTAGATTTGGTTGGAGCTATTTTGAGTCTGTTTGTGATGAACCATGTGTTGAGTGTGTCAAGGTAAGGCTGGATTATTTCTGCAGCTTTGTCTGTGTTACGAAGTGTGCATGTGATTGTTATGTCATCTGCGTAGTAAGATATTTGTAATTATGAGGTGTCTGGTGTTTTTAAGTCATGCATGTATAGATTAAATAATGTGAGGGATAGAACTGAGCCCTGTGGTACTCCGTTCTTAATGTTTCTGATGTGCGATGATTGGCCATTATATGACACATGAGCATTCCTGCCTGCCAGATAATTGGCCAGCCATCTTTTGGTGTTATTGTGCATGTCTGTGTTATATATTTTATTTGTTAGGTTGTGGCGGGGGATAGCATCAAAAGCTTTCCTAATGTCCAATGTTATAAGAAGTGTTCTGTGGTGGGGCCTATCTGAATTGATGCCATCTAAAATTCTTTGTGTGAGGTTTGTCAGAAGAGTGTTTGTGGAGTGTAGTGGCCTAAAACCGTGTTGTGAGTCAGCAAAGGGAATATATGGTGTGACAAGTTTAAGTATTAGGCGTTCAATGACTTTAGAGGGGGTGCAGAGAAGTGTGATTGGGCAGTGTGATGTTGGGATTGTTGGGTCTTTGTTCGGTTTTGGAATGGTGATTATTTTACCATGCTTCCAGATGTCGGGTATAGTGTTGTGTGAATAGCTGTAGTTTGCAATGTTTGTGAGTGCGTGTATACCTTGTGGTCCAATGTGTTTTAGGTGGATGTTGCTTATGTTATCAGGGCCACAGGCAGATGAGTGCTTGAGATTATGCATTATGAGTTTTGTCTGACTGTCTATGAAGGGTGTATAGTCTGAGTCTGTGGGGAAGTCTTTCTTACGTCGAATGGTGCGTCGGTCGTCAGGGTGAGATGTAAGATGGCTCGTCTGACAAAATGACGTATGAGTGCGTTTGCTTGTTGTCTGTTTGAGGGTAGATTATCTGTTGTTGTGATTATTGCTGCGTGAGAGCGTGTAGTGTTAGTGTTGGATAGTGTGATGCTGTTGAGTGTTTTGTACAATTTGCTGGTGTTTGTTTTGTGATCAAGTGTATTGATAAAGTTTTGCCAATTTTGTGTTTTTTGTTCATGTATTTTATTGGCAATCACAGTGTTTAGTGTTTGTATTTGGTCTGCTATGTTTTGAGGGATAGGTGTGGGGGTATCGTGTTTGAGTGTGTCATGTTGTCTGATGAGGCCTTGGATTTCTGGGGTGAAGTTGGGGTTGTGTGATTTTCTGTTGCCTCTAGGGATGTATCTCTTGTCTGCGTTTTGTATGATTGTATTAAAAGCGTGCACAGCATTGTTTATGTGTGTGATTGGTGTACTGTTAAGTGTTTCAAAATGTTGTTCTGTCTCTTCAGTAAAAGCTTCCCAGTTAGCTCTCTTGTAATTGGTGTAAGTGTGTCTGTGGCCAGCTGGGGTGCATCTTGTTTTGGTGGATGATGATTGGAAGGTGGTCAGAGCCAAGGGCTCCGACCACTCTCCATGATGTTGTTGGGGTTAGGCAGGGGGAGCAAAAGGTGATATCAGGAGAGGAGGGAGTGTAGAGGGCTTGGTATGGGATATGTGTATGATTATGCGTGTTGTTCATGATAGTCAATGAGTCGAATTGAGTCTGTATATCAAGCCCTCTGTCTGTGTCAGGGTTGTCGACATACCAGGCAGACGACTTGGCGTTGAAGTCACCACCCATGATCAGGTTGGGGATTGAGGTTAGTTGGCTAAGTTGAGGTCTGAAGGTGTTTGGAACTGTGGGGGATGATTGGGGGGGAATGTACATGTTAACTATTGTCAGTGTTGAATTGTTGCCTGTGCGGATTCGAATGGATTGGGTTTCTGTTGTGTTATCTGTGGTAGGGAGGAGAATTTTGGTTGTGGCACTTGTGTCCACAAAACAGATGGAGTGGTGGATCAGGGTGATGAGTCCACCGCCATTGCCGTCAGTCCGGTCTTGTCTAATGGTGGTGTAATTATGAAATGATGGTGTTTTGTGTGAGTGTCTTAGTTTTGTTTCTTGTAAAATCGCAATGTGTATGTTGTGTTGTTTAAGAAAGTGTTCAAGTTCATGTTTTTTAGTGTTAATACCGTCAATGTTGTGTTGTAATATGTTGATGTTGTGTGTTTTGTATGTGTTGTATGTTGCCGTTTGGGGTTGAGGTTGGGGTGGTAGTGGGGAAGGTGTAGGATCTGGGTCAGAGGGGGGGAAAGGAGAGATCGGGGACAAAGAAAGGGGAGTACTAATTGGGGGTAAGGGCAAAGGGAAATTGGGAGTGGGTAAGGGTGTTGGCTGTGGTTGGGGAGGTGGGAGTGGGGTTACTGGAGGGCAGGTAGAACATGTCCAAGTGTTTGTGTATTGGTTTGTGTCAGCAAGTGTTGTACAAGTGAGGTGGGCCCAGTTTTTGCACATATTGTGTATTTATAATGCTGTGATGCATGGCAGGGAGTTGGGGGATGGGGGTTAGGGAATATGTGTGAATGATATTTTGACACAGCCCGATGGGATTTATCCCCGAAAGTAGAGATAATAGAAGTCAAAAGTGATCAACATTCTTTTTCGAGCAGTGCTTAGTCTCCAATCATAAAAGAATGCTGTGTGACTCTGGTCTGCAGGGTTCTTACCAAAGTCCCTAAAATAGTGACTGCATAAAATTCATGTAGGATCCTTTTCAAGAAAATGTGATATTACAGAGACCTTCATGTATTTCATAGAATTAACATTTCAAGGTCAATTATTTTTCTGAACAGCAGGCAAAATTTTGTCTCTGTACACAAGAGGTAAATTATTTTGTTTCTTAAGTCTATACACCAAAGGCTTCTTCCCCCTTACCCATTCATAAAAGAATATAGTTTACATCTGTCCAACTTACTACTTAAAACAAAGTAAGGGTGGCTCTACTTGGTATCAATATCTAATGCGTGTATCTTATCTTCTGAGAGATAAGAAATAGCCCAGAGAATAATCAGAGATAACAGTCATCAAAGAGTCATCTTAACTATTGTAAAAGCAACAAACAACTAAACCCTTAAGTTATGAAAGTTATGTGGCGAACAAAAAACACAATCATGAAGTTCAATACACATCCAGTTCTAAACAAAATATATAACTAATTTCAATCAATCTGTAACCTTGGATCTGTACTGCAGGAGACCTGCAGCCCTGAGGAATCTGGACATAGCCATTAGGATGGCCTCAGCTCAGAGAATATTGCTGTCTGAATTGAGTGAGCAGGGCCAGTAACAGAAAGGTGTATGGTGATCCCATGATATGGATGTCATATAGAAACACATCCCTGTTTCCAATCATCAAAATCCATAAACACTGGAATTGTCAGCCTCAAGGGGCTAACACTCAGACTCCAGATCAGGCCCAAGATCTTTTTCTCTCAACCAGCTTTAACTTTTCTTCACCTTTTTATACAAGGAAGGTAGACAAGTAGTGACTGCTCCCCTTCTCCTATCATAATAAATCAGTGACATAAAAACACCCCTTCACTAACATATCAAAGACAAGCCAAATATTTCTCTCTAGAAGGATTTATGGGAAGGCCCAAAGACCATTGTCAATGGCTGTAGAACTTTGTTTCCAGTTAATGAAATTTGAGGTAGAATTTATTATTATAAAAGCATATACTTAGTGTAGGATGTGGATGTGTTTTGACTCAGCCATTACCAAACATCTGTTTGGTGCACATGTAGTATGTGGTGACCGGTACAAGGAATGTATTACATGCTTCTATTGGTTTGGGACAGTGCATCACAAGGTCATTGGAAAAAATTAGAAAGGACAGTCAATAAAAAGTTATTTTTAGTGATATATCAACATGTGAAATAGACTAAAAGAGGACATAGTACAATTCAACTATGAAATTTAGAGCAAGTTTGCTTGATGAAAAAAGATATGGGACCTGCAAGTGTAGCACCTTTACTGTATATCACAGTTACAGAAATACAATGATACAAGCTAAATTAAATCCCAACCTTGAGGCTGATTATGACAATGAGATGTATATACATATATAAATATATATATATATATATATATATATATATATATATATATATATATATATATATATATATATATATATACAGTATATATATATATATATATATATGTATGTATGTAATTGGAAATGTGGTGAGGGAAATACAGAACAGTTTGATATTCTGGTAAGGAAGAAACATCAATGAATAAAAACTCCAAATGTTCTCTATGTTTACCTCACCTTTCCACTAATCTTCCTTATTTCATATATATATATATATATATATATATATATATATATATATATATAATATATATATATATATATATGCAGTGCTTGACAAGGAAGTACGAACAGGTAGCGAGAATGAGTGATGAGGAGAATGAATGAGTCATATATCAATAAACAAAAGCTCACTTCATATCTCTAATAATTTGATGGGTGGGCTTTACATGCAATGATCTCATGAAGGCGGTTTGGAATGGAAGTGGTGTACTTGGCAAGATGTGCAAGGGTTATACTAGCCCAGGATTGGCGAATGGCTGCCTTGAGCTTGGGCACAGAGCTCGCATCTTTACCCTGCAGGTCTTGTTTAATGTGGTTCCACAGGTTTTCTATTGGGTTTATGTCAGGACTATTGGCTGGCCAGTCTGCTATGTAAGGTATATGACAGTCTTTAAGCCACTGAGTAACACTACGAGCAGTGTGGGCTGGGGCGTGATCTTGTTGAAAGATGTTAGCACCTGAGCTATTAAAAGAATCCTCCAGGTGGTCATTTAAGAGTTCATAGTAAACATATTGGTTCACTTTTACATTTTTCGGTAGTACAACAAGGCTCCCAAATCCTCTTCCACTAAAACTTCCCCATACCATGGGAAAATCAGGGTGTTTCACTGTTTGTTGAATGTACTGGAGATCAAGATGGTCGCTACCCGCATGCCGATACACGTTTCCACCCCTATTGCCAGCCACAGTAAAGGTGGACTCATTGGTCCAAAGAATATCTAGCCATTTGTCATCATCCCACTGAAGATATTTCTTGAAAAACTCAACCCTACCACGCCTCTGGTTAAGTGTGAGAAGAGGCTTCTTCACCGGGCAGCGGCTAACTGTTCACACACTAACCCCCCCCCCCAAAGAGTCCTAGGTTACTTTCTTTTATTTTTCTGGATTATGCTCTAACTGTGTCTTGATAACATTAGTAGCACGAGGGGATGTCTTTTTGGGGTACTTTTTCCTTGGTTTGTAACCGGGTGTGTCACAGCCACCTTCCTTCTTAGAAATGGCAACCCACTTGCACACAGACGTCTTACCAACCCCAACCTGCTCTATTATTTCCTTTGTTTGGTGACCAGATTTATGTAAAGCTATGATCTGGGTTATTGTCTCTTGTGACAAATACTTGTTCTTGCCCATATTAAGGCTAGAAAGCACCTCTGTCTGCAAAAAACACTGTCCCTCTTGACCCCTGGTACATTCAACAAACAGTGAAACACCCTGATTCTCTCATGGTATGGGGAAGTTTTAGTGGAAGAGGACTTGGGAGCCTTGTTGTACTACCGAAAAATGTAAAAGTGAACCAATATGTTTATTATGAACTTTTAAATGACCACCTGGAGGATTCTTTTAATAGCTCAGGTGCTAACATCTTTCAACAAGATCACGCCCCAGCCCACACTGCTCGTAGTGTTACTCAGTGGCTTAAAGACTGTCATATACCTTACATAGCAGACTGGCCAGGCAATAGTCCTGACATAAACCCAATAGAAAACCTGTGGAACCACATTAAACAAGACCTGCAGGGTAAAGATACGAGCTCTGTGCCCAAGCTTGAGGCAGCCATTCACCAATCCTGGGCTAGTATAACCCCTGCACATCTTGCCAAGTACGCCACTTCCATTCCAAACTGCCTTCGTGAGATCATTGCACATAAAGGCCACCCATCAAAGTATTAGAGGTACGAAGTGAGCTTTTGTTTATTGATTTATGACTCATTCATTCTCCTCATCACTCATTCTCGCTAACCGTTCGTACTTCCTTGTCAAGCACTGTATATATATATATACAGGTAAACGTCGACTTACGATGGCATTAGGTTTCGATAGAGCCATCGTAAGACGATTTCATCGTAAGTCGATCCCCAATTTGTGTATCACTGTTCCGTGGTCACTGTACCTAGCCTACCTGTATATTAACCACCAGAGATACTGAATATAGCCTATTAAACATGTACAGTAGTTTATTTAATTATTTTTATCCTTTTTACCATATTCAAACACTATAATATGTATTTTCAGTACGGAACTTAAATCTCGCGGGCAGCAGCCAATGCCAGCCGTACGACGTGACGTAATAATACTCGCATCATAAAACATAGTCACCGCTTATATCGATCGTTCTCTCTTTCACCCGCGAATTTTGAAAACCACAGAGAATGGGATTTAGGGCACATTTGAGAGAATGTAAAAACACAGGGGCGACTACAATAAATATAATCAAGACGCCGATATGGCAGCGTCGCGAATCCACTTGCTCCTCATGACGCCTACGTGTGCGGCACCGTATGGAAGGGGTTAAATTATCATATCGTCGTCGTCGTCATCGTAAAGTCGAACAATCGTAAGTCGCGGCCATCGTAAGTCGACGTTTACCTGTATATATATATATATATATATATATATATCACTTATTCATTTACTTTTTTTTTGGGGGGGAAGGAGGGGACAGGAGGGGAGATGGCCAATGAATTGAAAGGAATGGAATTTAATTTTTATAATTCATTTCAATCTGATAACATGCTTTAGATATCTTGTCCCAACTGATTTAAGACAATTTCATAGCAGAGAAATGACCCTTAACCTCTTCAATATGAGTCAAATTCTTGTGGGCAACATCAGCTGCCCAATGTATGATGATTCAATGATGCGTCACAATACTTGTATTATAAAATATAAAGTTACAGCTGTATTACTTGTTCTCTTTCACATTCAACATTAATAACCACAGAAAATGTGATCAAGTCAGTTCACAGAATATGGGGGTCACTCAACAACTACAAAATGAATATAATCAAGACACCAACACCGGCATCCTCATATACCATTCGTGCCTCATGACATCCTATGTAGGTGTCATCATATGGAAGGGGTTAAATTAGAATGGTTATTAGTAATGCACAGATGAAGGTAAATGTGGGTAAAAGTAAGGTGATGAGATGTACAAGGGGAGATGATGGCAGCAATTTGGAAGTCATTATTAAAGAAGAGAGGCTGTAGGAAGTGTATAGCTTTGGATGCTTGGAGTAAGTGGTGGGAACGGGAGGAGTGGAGGTGGAGGTAGATTTTAGATTGAAAGAAACAAGTGCCTTAGGGTATTAAAAAATTGTAATGAGAAATAGACATTAGGGAATTTGTTTGAGATGAAATGTCCAAGAAGTACGGTAAGGGTTACAAGGTTGGACAGAATGAGAAAGGAGGTGAGAAAGAGAGCGGGTGTGGAAAAGGATATGGAAGATAGTGTTGATGAAAGAGTACTGGGACGATTTGGACATATGGAAAAAATGAGTGAAGAAAGATTGGTAAAAGATATGTGGAAGGCAGAGGTGGATGGAGTGAATTTGTGGGGATGACCGAGCATGAGATGGATGGATGGGGTAAAAGGGGCACTGGAAAAGAGGGAGATGTCTGTTGTGGAAAGAAGGAAGAAAGCAGAAGATAGGAGTGAGTGAAGAATGGCTGTGTATGGATGATACTGTGATGCATGGAAGAGAGTGGGTGGGGGGTTGGGGGGATTAGTGAGTGGATACATGTGAATGATATATTGATGTAGCCCAAAGGGATTTCTCCCAGTCTTCAATGTTACTGTATGAGGGGATGAAGAGGGGCGTTGCTGATTAAATTAAGTAGTCTTGCTGTGGATGTGATGTGCCTTGCTATGGATGTGATGTGTCTTGCTGCATTGCTTTTGACCCAGGGCAATGGGTGAGATGCAGGGATTACCTGTCATCCAGGAGAAGCCAAGATGAGAGGAAGGGAAACAGGGGTGTGGATAAGGATGGAATAGGTGGAGATGAAATGGGTGGAAATGTAATTATGCCTTCTGACTTTGTCTACTTCCCTTGTAAGGGGGAACAAGCCCTTGGTATATATATATGTATTAGTAATGCATCAGTCCAAACATAAATATCTTTTGCCAGAGTATACATGGCTCATAGGTACTTCAATATTTTATCTGCAAAAGTATATTGTCTGTGAGAGCACAGATTTAAAAATTCAGCACTTTTTTTTTTTTCCATTGGAAAAAAAAAATAGTACCTGCACATGTCTAGTTCATGTGCATCTGGTTTCAAGGATCCAGGAAGAGTATTCATTGACAAACAACAATCAATTAATCACTGTGTTGCCTTGGGTCTCTCTTGCAGAGGAAACATGGCCCCAAAGACTTTAGTAACAGCTTCTAGCTGACCCACTGATCTTTGAGAAAAAATACTGTACTGCTGCCTGTACAGTGTAAATGTTGGGTAGTGCAAGTTAAGTGTTTTATGTGGTTGTAAAAAAGAAGTGAAGAAGCATATGAGTGTAAAGAGGGTGGAAGAAAAGCACAAGGTGGAGGAGGCCACAAGAAGGGCAGATGTGGTGTGGTAGATTTTCAAGAATTCTGAAAGAAATAAAAAAATTCTGGAAGGAAAGTGAAGAAAGTGAGAAGAGGATAGTCAGGCAGAGAGAAGAGGGTAAGGGGAGTACACGGCCAATCGTTAGTGGAAGAGAAAACTGTGAGAGGGAGATGGGTGGAGTATGTCATGGAGTAGCTGAATGCCTGGAAAAGGCTTATGATAGGGTAGAGAGAAAGGCACTGTGGGAGGTATTGCAGATATATGGGATAGGAGGAAAGCTGTTAAGAGCAGTCAAGAACTTTTATGAGAGTAGTAGAGCTTGTGTTAGGATTAGAAATGGAGAGAGTCATTTGAGGTAAAGGTGGGACTTTGTCAGGGATATGTTATGTTGCCTTGGCTGTTCAATTTATACATGGATGGGGTTTTTGCAAGAGGTAAGTGCAAGGGTAGTGGGTCAGGGATTGGAGATAGTTAAAGAAAATGAAGAAAAGTGGAGGATAAGCCTGTTGCTATTTGCTGATGACACTGCTTGTGGCAGGATCAGAAGAGGGATTGAGGAAGTTAGTGACAGAGTTTGGGAAGGTGAGCAAAAGAATAAAGTTGAAGATAAATGTGGGTAAAAGTAAGGTGATGAGATGTACAAGGGGAGAGAGAGCAGCAGCAGGCTAGAAGTGAGTATTAAGGGAGAGAGACTGGAGGAAGTGGATAGTTTTAGATACAAAGGATTACAAAGGCGGAGCATGCCGACAGGAGACCTTTTGGTCCATATCTAGGTCGGATGCAAAAAAAAATCATAATAATAATAAAATAACAAATAAAAGCTATAATAATGTAAATAACAAATAAAATACATAAATAATGCATAGGTATAGTTAAATAATAAACAAAGAGGTAAATAGTAAATAATAATAAATTGACATATAACTAATAATTAATGAAAATCAGACAGACAAATGATAACAAAACAAAAACAAATAATATAAAATAAATTATAATCATTACAGCATCTTGCTTAGGTGTTTATCTAAATGATTCTTAAAGCTTCGAACTGAACTACATTGCACTACCTGTGCAGGAAGTTTATTCCATTCATTAACTACACGGTTGGCAAAGTTGTTTCTACCTACTTCCAAATTGAATCTATTTCCGGATAGTTTGAGACCATTGTTTCTTGTCTGATTCTCATTCAATGGGAAAATTTGGTCACTTTTGATGTCAATTCCCTTTAAAATCTTAAAGATCTGTATCAAGTCACCTCTGAGTCTACGCTTTTTTAGGGAAAACAGATTCATATGTTTTAGTCGATTTTCTTAGGATTTATTTTTGATATTTGGAATCAGTTTTGTGGCTCGCCGTTGTACTTTTTCCAGTCTGTCAATGTCTTTAATGAGATTCGGTGACCATACGGAAACAGCATATTCCAAATGTGGACGAACTAACGATTTATATAGCTTGTTAATGAGTGATGGACTTTTGAAATCAAAAGATCACACAATCAGTCCTAGAATCTTATTTGCTTTCTCAGAGGCTGAAATACACTGCTTGGATGATTTGAGATCGTTACTGATAATTACGCCAAGATCTTTTTCACTATTCACTTTTGTTAACGAATTTCCAAATAACTTGTAATCGTACTTACTGTTATTTCTACCTATGTGCATTACCTTGCATTTACTTGTGTTAAATTTCATTAGCCACTTTTCAGACCATTGCTGTAATTTATCTAAATCTTCTTGAATATCTAATTGGTTTGAGTGATCATTTGCCACTCCGCACAGTTTTGTATCATCAGCAAATTTGGAAACAGTAGATTTTAGTCCATGGTCTATATCATTTATATATACTATGAATAGAAGTGGTCCAAGAATGGAACCCTGAGGAACTCCACTTGTAACATTTTTCCATCTAGAAGTTTTTCCATTTAAAACAACTCTCTGTTTTCGACCATTCAACCAATTACTAGTCCAACCTAATAGGCTACCACTTATTGGGTGTGAATGTGGCAGGAAAGGTAGGAGTGGAGGTGGAGGTAGAATGTAGATTGAGAGAAGCGAGTAAATGCCTTGGTGGATTAAAAAGTGTAATAAGAAATAGACATTTGGGAATGGATGATAATAGGAGATTGTATGATGGAGTGATTGTGCTGACAGCGCTGGGGCCAAAACATGGAACATAAGAGAGGAAGAGAGAAGGAGTTTGAATGTGTTTGAGATGAAATGCCTGAGAAGTATGATAGGGGTTACTAGGCTAGATAGAGTAAGAAATGAGGAGGTGAGGAGGAGAACAGGGGTGGAAAGGGAGTTGGGAGATAGGGTTGATGAAAGAGTATTGGGATGGTTTGGACACAGGGAAAGAACGAGTGAAGAAAGATTAGTAAAAGAGGTGCGGAAAGCAGAGGTGGAAGGAATGAACAGAAGGGGGTGACCAAGTATGAGATGGATGGATGGGGTAAAAGGGGCATTGGGAAAGAGGAAGGACGGGAGAGGACAGAAGACAGGGGTGAATGGAGAATGGTTGTGTATGGATGATGCTGTGATGCATGAGGGGGAGTGGGTGGAGAATGGGGGGTGAGGGAGTATGAGAAATAAATTGACACAGCCCTGAGGGATTTCTCCCTGTCTTCTCTTTTTCTGCATGAGGGGATGGAGAGGGGAGGGTCACCGATTTAATGAAGGGGCCTTGCTGTGGATGTGCTGTGTCTTGCAGCACTGCTTCTGACCCTGGGCAGTGGATAAGATGCAGGGATGACCCATCATCCAGGAGGTGCCAGGATAAGAGGGAGGGAAGAGGGTAGAGGGGAGTGGAGTATGTAGGGGATGGAATGGGTGGGAGTGGTTTCTATGCCTTTGTTTTTTGGCTACCTCCCTTGTAAGGGGGAAAAAGCCTTTGGTATATGTATGTAGCTAAATGTCAAGGAGGACAGGGAGGCTTTGGTAGTGATGATGGAAGATGGGTTGTGTTAAGTGAGGATAATAATAAGACCATACAAAAGAGGAGGCGCAAGTAGGATTGAAAGGAACGAAAGCTGGACAAGCACCTGGAATGGATGGCAGTCATGTGGAATGTCTGACAAAGGGTGGAGTACAGTGGAATGGCTGGTGAAATTGTTTAATGTGTGTCTATGGGAAATGTCCCAGTGGATTAGAAAAGTGTATATAGAGTCATGCTACACATGGAGAAGGGATACAAATATATATGTAGCAGTTTCTGAGGGTTGTTCAGTGTGGTCAGTAAGGTGTGGGTTTGTGCTGACTGAGAGGATCAATGAATTAATTCATTGCACCAGATCACTTGTAATTCTTACATCTCCTAGATAACCAGCAACAGCCACCAAATTGCCCCATGTGTCATTCAAGGAAGAGATGTGTTGTCATCTGGGTAGGATGATAGTGGGTCAGTGAATGATGAGGTATTGTGTGTCTCCAACACGGTTATTGCATTTGGGGCAATTTGTGGCCTGGCCTAATTTCTGTTGATACTATTTCAATGCTGGGTGATGGCATGAATGTATTCATGCCAATAGGATCCTTGCTTGTCATGTATGGGGTAGGGGAATTAGGTGAAGTGTGGTGTTTGGAGGTTGGTCTTGTAGTGCTTGTTTTGTGATTTAAGAGTGTACATATTTTTGGATGAACGTGAGGTGCAGGTCACAGGTTGTAGAAGAAAAAATCCATCCAATAACATAAAAAGGGGTGAAAGGGGTGTTGAGCAAAGATGGGAGAAGGAAGGAGATAGGGGTGAGTGGAGAATAGCTGTGTAGAGATTATACAGTGTCACAAAGAAGGGAGGGGGCAGGGGATGGCAGGGGGGTAGGAAGTATTTACCTAATTGTAGTACAGTGAGTCCTCCTTATATGGTAATTCTTTATCCGGTAAATTCACAGTTACAGTATTTGGTAATTACTACCCTCGATTCTATTTACAGTAAGAAAAATTCACTGATATGGTATCCACTCGTGTTTTGAAGAGGAAAGAGCAGGGAGAAGGTACGTCTGCCATATCCTATTATTACATGTTATAATGGGTTCGGTATATGGTAATTTCAATTTGTGGTAAGGTTTTCAGGAATGCA
This sequence comes from Oratosquilla oratoria, assembly GCF_046742065.1. Lineage (NCBI taxonomy): Eukaryota > Metazoa > Arthropoda > Malacostraca > Stomatopoda > Squillidae > Oratosquilla > Oratosquilla oratoria. The sequence continues at coordinate 46,541,376 of NC_134792.1, read as the reverse complement.
TATGTACCATATAACAAGGACTTACTGTATACAGGAAAGGAGCAATGCCTGTTGGGTCCAGTTTCCTATTCTCTAATTTTCTAACATACCTAGACTCATATTCATGTACAGTTCCAATTATCATATTTAGATTTGAATTCATGTATTGTTTGAGCTTGCACTATATCACCTTCTAAGCTATTCCACATATTTATGCATCTATATGGAAAACTATATTTCTTCACATCTTTTAGACATGTGATCTTTCTTAATTTACTCCCATGACATCTTAAAGCTCTTCCATCTTTAATCAGATCTCTTCTGTCAATGCAATCTATCCCCTTTAGGGACCTGAACACTGTAATCATATCATCTCTTCCTCTAAACACTGTAATCATATCATCTCTTCCTCTACAATCTTTCGAAGTTGGTAGATTCAGTGCTTTTAGTCTTTCCTCGTATGGTTTACCTGCCAGGCTAGAGACCAGTCTGGTTGCTGCCCTTTGTAATCTCTTGCTTATATCCTTCACTTTGTGTGGGGACCATATTACTGACATATATTCCAGTCTTGGATAAATCAGTTTTGATGAGTTTTTTCATCATCCCTTCATCCGTATAGTACATACATGCATATACCAAGGCTTTTTCCCCCTTACAAGGGAGGTAGCCAAAAAGGAAAAGACATAAAATCATTCCCACCCATTCCATCCCTAAATACACTCCACACCCCTCCACTCTCCCTCCCATCTTAGCACCTCCTGGATGACGGGTCATCTCTGCACCTTGTCCACTGCCCTGGGTCAGAGGCAGTGTTGCAAGTCACAGCACATCCACAGCAAGGCCGCTTCATTAAATCAGCAACCCCCCTCTCCATCCACCCCCCTGCATAAAAGGAGAAGACGGGGAGAAATCCCTTCGGGCTGCGTCAAATTTGCTCACACATACTACCTCATCCCCCATCCCTCCACCCATTCCAACTCATGCATCACAACATCGTCCATATACAACCATTCTCCATTCACCCCTGTCTTCTGTCCTCTCCCATCCTTCCTCAACAGACATTCCCCTCTTTCCCAAAGCCCCCTTCACCCCATCCATCCACCTCATCCTAGGACGTCCCCTCATGTTCACTCCCTCCACATCTGCCTTCCATACCTCTTTTACTAATCTTTCTTCACTCATTCTTTCCATGTGTCAAAAACATCCTAATACTCTTTCATCAACCCTATCTCCCATCTCCCTTTCCACCCCTGTTCTCCTCCTCACCTCCTCATTTCTCACCCTATCTAGCCTAGTAACCCCTATCATACTTCTCAGACACCTCATCTCAAACACATTCAAACTCCTTCTTTCTTCCTGTCTTATGTTCCATGTTCCTGCTCCATACAGTGCTGTTGGCACAATCACTCCTTCATACAGTCTCCTCTTAGCATCCATTCCCAAATGTCTATTCCTCATTACACCTTTTAATCCACCAAGGCATTTACTCGCTTCTCTCAATCTACATTCTACCTCCACCTCCACTCCACCTTTTCCTGCTGCATTTGCACCGAAGTGTCTAAAACTATCCACTTCCTCCAGTCGCTCTCCCTTAATGCTCACTTCCAGTCTGCTGCCACTTTCACCCCTTGTACATCTCATCACCTTACTTTTACCCACATTTTTATCCTTATAGTACATCACTTTAATCTTCTGCAGTGGTCCATATGTTTCTCCCACAATCCTGCTAGGTTTGTCAGGTGACAGGTTGTCTTTTATCAACACTTCCCATTCTTTCTCTTCTTTTGTTTTTGTAATAGATTCGTTTCCCAAGGAATAATTTAAGGATGGTATTTTGCCACTTTGCCCATTTCTGGTACTTTGCCTTTTTTTGGTATTGAACTTCATTTGCCATTCTTGGCCTATGTAAAAATAGCGTTTAGATCCTTTTGCAATATTCTACTGTCCTCCTCATTTTTCACTGTTCTCATGATTTTTGCATCATCTGCAAACATGTTGGCATAGCTTGCTGTTCCTTCCATCATGTCATTGACATAGACAAGAAACATTATTGGTGCAAGCACTGAGCCTTGTGGAACTCCACTCATTACTGCTCTCCAGCTTGACATCTTATCCTTTACTACTGTCCTCATGTATTTTTCCTTCAAAAAGTCTTTATCAATTCTAGTACTTTGCCACTCAGTCCTCTAAAATGCTCCGGTTTCCACACTAGTCAACTATGAGATACTTTATCAAATGCCTTTTCTAGGTCTAGGTACACGCTGCCTATGCACCCCTCTCTCTTGCAGCACATCAATCATTCTCGAGTAAAAGCTTAAAAGATTCAACACACTTGACCTTCCAGATTTGTAGCTAGATTAACAATCTGTCAGAATGTTCATCTTTTCAAGATATTTGGTTCATCAATTTTTTACAATTCTTTCACATAATTTCACTATTGTGCTGGTTCGTGATACTAACCCATAATTTAGTGGTGTCTCCTCATGTATGAATGATATTTTGACAGCCCAAAGCTTTTTCTCCCCATCTTCTCTTTTTGTGCATAAGGGGATGGAAAAGAGGGCAGGGGTTACCAATTTAGTGAAGCAGCCTTACTCTGGATATATTGTATATTGATACATTGCTTTTGACCCAGGGCAGTGGGTGAGATACAGGGATGACCTGTCACCATTAGGAGCTAAGATAAGAGGGAGGAAAGGGTGCTGGATGGAAGTGGGTATGTGCCTTTTGACTTGGCTACCTCCCTTGTAAAGGGGAAAAAGCCCTTGGTATATAGATATATACATACATACATACATATACCAAAGGCTTTTTCTCCCTTACAAGGGAGGCAGCAAAAAACAAAGTCATAAAAACCACTCCCACCTGTTCCATCCCCACATACTCCACTCCCATCCACCCCCTTTCCTCCCTCTCATCTTGGCTCCTCTTTTGTCATCTAGATATATCGAATAACAAAGAATTTTAAGGCAAAATTTGGTAACAGGATATACTGAGATGGAACCTCATGAGCATATATCTCCAACCCCATAAACTAAGATTAGGTAAATGCATACATGTCATCATCCTTTTCCCCTTTGTAAGAGGAATAGCCGAGTGATAAGCATCCATTCACATCATACACAATCAAAACCCACTCAATCACTACTTCTATTTCAGCAAGTCTGGGATGAAGGATCAGCATTGTTCCTCATCACATTACTTGGACCCAAGGCAATGCAGCAAGGCATAGCCTGACAGCTGGAGCTGGTTTACCCCCACTTTTTCACTATATAGTGACCCTTCTCATCCATTCACATTAATTTGTGAAAAAGATGAAAAGTACATCCCTCCAGGCCACATCATCTCTTTATCCATTCATAATCTCCCTTCATTCACTCCTATATTTTGCACTCTCTTTTTCTTGTTCAGTAGACATACCACATGCATCCAGAGCCACTTCAATTCCATCTATCTCATTCTAGTTCATTAAACAACTTAAATTCAGAGATTGTGGAACTTATGTGCAGTGCCATGTTAATGATCAAAGTCCAGGACGGAGACTTTGAAATTAAATACACACATATGTACTGACCAAGCAATGTGACTAGGTATGGAGGAGTCTTTTCTCACCCCTTTTCACTTCCAACACACTTATTTTTTCATTAATCTTTGTTAAATTTATCTATATATTAAACTCCTTTCACTTCCCAATGCACTTATTTTTTCTTTCACACTTGCCTAAACCACATGAAAATTCCACCTTCCTTCACCTAGCACTACCAGTTCATCCTTGGTGCACCCCTCTCATGGAATGCAGTTGTTATAAAAGATGTGTAGATATATTTAGTGGGGGAATTGCACTTACATGAATAAAAAGGAACTAGATGAATAAAAGAACAAAAATATATATCTACATAAATGTTACAGGTTTCAACAGAGGAAAACCAGGTTAATTCTTACACTGAAAAGGACTCTGATGAGGCTTTAAATATTCAAATTAAAAAACAACCAAAATAGGGAATCCATCATAAAAATCTCTTTCTGGAAGCCTGAGTCAGAGGTAGATGAAAATACGTAGATGGAAAAGTGTTTCTATGCCTATCAGTACAAGGAAAGAAAGAGTAACCACACTAGCTAACTCTGCTTAAAAAAATCTGTATTGGTACTTACCGCCTGACCTAATTCTTGATAATTTAGCCCACAAAGGTGTTGTGCATTGGAGGAACAAGAAGCCACCACGCCATTTTGGGGTTCCACCCAACATTCTGTTATCAGCTGCAAATCTCCATCTGCTTCTCCACTGTCACTTTCATCCCAGTCATCACTTACTCTATAAAAATCACAAGTAATTTACAGCTGATATCATATCCTGATAATCCAATATTTTTTTTTTTATTTTCTTCATGAAGAATGCACTAACACTCTTTAATCCTTTTTGTTATGGCATGCTTTGGATGTTCTCTTCCTGTACTGAAAATATTATCACCACAAGAAGAGACCACAAATTTTGTTACATAAGAGATATACACAGAATATTCTCTAAAACCTGACATAAGTATCACAGTATTTCATTCATCCACCTAAAATCATAGATTAATTAAAGGTTAATTAGTTTTTGTAGAAGAACGGGTTCAAATTGCAGCACAGTGTACAAGAAGGTTGAATTTAATTGTCTTTAACATTCCTGCATATGCATAACAATGAAGCCATGATCTGTGCAATTACTTACCCATCCTTTGGTGAAGCATGATGTGGAGGAAACAGAACATATTGAGCCACACAAGGAAAAGTCTCCTCTCCTGCTTTGAAGCACGCATCAACAAGGCCTTCCGTTCCTTTACCACAGTTCAGTTCAAGCTGCAGATTACAAAATGTAAATATTCCTCATTAACTGGACATCTAGGTTGAGTATGCCCATATTTTATTACAAGTTACAATGTATAATTAAAATCTAAAAAAAAATTAAATACATACCTTCATATCTAATTCCATGACCATTGTAATGATGCCACTGGAGCAATGAGCAAAGTTGAAACCTTCTACAAGTCTCATGCTGTTATAATTAGAGTAAGAAAAAAATAAATAAATTACTTATCACATATGTAGTATACATATACCAAAGGCTTTTTCCCCTTTACAAGGGAGGTAGCCAAAAAAACAAAGGTATAAAAACAATTCCCATTCATTCCAACCCTAATACACTCCACTCCCCTCCACCCTCTACCTTCCCTCTTATCTTGGCACCTCCTGGATGCCAGGTCATCCCTGCATCTTGTCCACAGCCCTGGCTCAGAAACAGTGTCACAAGACACAGTACATCCACATCATGGCCACTTCATAAAATCAGCGACCCCCCCCTCTCCGTTCCCCCATGCAGAAAAGGAGAAGACGGGGAGAAATCCCTTCAGGATGTGTCAAATTTTTCTCACACATACTCCCTCACCCCCCATCCCCCACCCATTCCACCTCATGCATCACAACCTCATCCATATACAACCATTCTCCATTCACCCCTATCTTCTGTCTTCTCCCATCCTTCCTCCACAGACATTCCCCTCTTCCCCAAAGCCCCTTTCACCCCAGCCATCCATCTCATCATAAGCCACCCCCTCATGTTCACTCCCTCCACATCTGCCTTCCACACCTCTTTTACTAGTCTTTCTTCATTCATTCTTTCCATGTGTCCAAACCATCCACAACACTCTTTCATTCACCCTATCTCCCAACTCCTTTACCATCCCCGTTCTCCTCCTCACCTCCTTATTTCTCACTCTATCCAGCCTAGTAATCCCTATCATACTTCTCAGACACCTCATCTTGGATGGCATAAAAGGAAAAGGCATAAAATCATTCCCACCCATTCCATCCCTGAATACACTCCACACCCCTCCACCCTCCCTCTTATCTTAGCACCTCTTGGATGACGGGTCATCCCTGCACCTTGTCCACTACCCTGGGTCAGAAGCAGTGTCACAAGACACAGCACATCCACAGCAAGGCCGCTTCATTAAATCAGCGACCCCCCTTCTCTGTCCCCCCATGCATAAAAGGAGAAGACGGGGAGAAATCCCTTCGGGCTGCGTCAAATTTTGCTCACACATACTAACTCACCCCCCATCCCCCCGCCCATTCCACCTCATGCATCACAACATCCTCCATATGCAACCATTCTCCATTCACCCCTATCTTCTGACCTCTCCCGTCCTTCCTCAACAGACATTCCCCTCTTCCCCAAAGCCCCCTTCACCTCATCCATCCATCTCATCCTAGGACGTCCCCTCATGTTCACTCCCTCCACATCTGCCTTCCATACCTCTTTTACTAGTCTTTCTTCACTCATTCTTTCCATGTGTCCAAACCATCCTAATACTCTTTCATCAACCCTATCTCCCAACTCCCTTTCCACCCCCATTCTCCTCCTCACCTCCTCATTTCTCACTCTATCTAGCCTAGTAACCCCCATCATACTTCTCAGACACATCATCTCAAACACATTCAAACTCCTTCTCTCTTCCTCTCTTATGTTCCATGTTTCTGCACCAAATCAATTTGGATTCAGACAAGGAAGATCATGTACAACAAACTTGATCTGCTTCTACTTGAGATTAGATATAATACAAGAGATGGTTAGACAGACTGTGCCTTTCTGGACCTACAAAAGGCATTTGATAAGGTACCACACAAGAAACTAATAAGGAAAATAGAGTCAAGTGGCATCAGAGGAAAATTACCGTATATACTCGTCTATAGGTCGAAATCTTAAGGATTTTTTTTTAGGCCAAAACCTAGGGGTCGACCTATACACAAGTAATAATCTTGTTAGGTTGAAATCCAGACATGACAAGAAAGGCTAGGAAGAACTCTTACCTTTTCTTTAGGTTCAGAAATCAAAATATTTACCTACTAAATACTACCAGTAAACAATGGGTACATAAAATACACGGTACGTACTAAAACATGTAAAATTCCTTCTAGATACGGTAACCCCATACTGTGGTTTTACCTGTTTGTTAAATTTCTTAACACAGGCGAGCTTATTATATCATGTATACTATTACAGTACCCATAATTGTTTAAAAAAATAATGAAATGCTGTGATATTCTCAAATTTATTTATTTTATTTTTTTTTTATTTTTTTTTTTTTATTTCGACCATGGGCGCAATATAGCAATAGAAAATTAATCATTAATTTTATAAATTAAAATGTATCAACGTAATATGCAATTTTGTGGGCGGAAGTGAAAATGAAAAATACCTTGCCACAAGCATAGGATCAGAACGCCATCTTGTCTGTCAATTGACGGCCTCGGTGCTTCCGACAGTACCTCGCCAGGTACATTTTCTTGAAGGAATGTTATGGAGCGGAGATACATGCATTCCTTCAAGCTGCAAGAACTTTGTATAGCCAGCAAGCTAAGTGGTTGAAAAGCCTGCCAACTTCTCATTTCTTCGTCGTCGGTATGTATCATAACAAATATGACGTACTATTCGTCCGACACGACTTCATTACTTACGAAATGTTTTAGCATCTTTCTTGTTTTTTTATTTCCGATCACAAAATTGCATATTACGTTGATACATTATAATCTACAAAATTAATAATCAATTTTTATTGCTATGTTGCGCCCTTGGTCGAAACTAAAAATTTACCCAAATTTAGCTTTCTACATGGTATATGTTATTGTTACCATTACCAAAACAATGCATGGATCTCACCATCACGAAAACAAACTGTTCAGTATTGCCAACTTGTTACTGCTACAGTGACACATGGTATAATCCTAAATATTTTAACTGAAATCCACCAAAATCGTTTTCCTTGATGTCGTCATCTTCACCACCAAACAGCTCCTCCCACTCACTTCTGTGTCGAGTATCGTCATACGAATCAACCTCATCAGCCATAGGAACATCAACATCATCTTTCTCCTCCACATTATCATTAGCCTGATCATCCGCACAGTTGAGATTACAAGACTAACTCCGAGTGTTGGTTAAAAAAATTTCTAACGAAACACGCCTAGCCAGTTTATTCCGTAACCGTAACCGTACTTGGTAATCTACCGTACTTGGCAATCTGTTCAAGTTTTTCACTCCGCTGAAATGGCAATTTCAGTGAAACTTATTAAATATTAAAATCAGTGAACTTGAAAAAACATAAACCAGAATACATCAGAATTAATGAAGTGAAAAAACCATAATAATCAATTGCTATACCAGGCAAGCCATGCTACTTCAAAGCATTAAGGCAGTGGAATGCTCACAGCACCAAAAACAAAAACAAACCACTCGACCTATACATGAGGTATATGGAAAATTCCAGATTTTTTGGCCAAAAATGGGGGGTCGACCTATACATGAGATCGACCTATAGACGAGTATATACGGTATTGGAATGGATGAAAGACTTCCGACTGGGAGGAAAATGAGAGTAGTAATTGGAGATAAATTCTCAAATTGGGAAGAAATGAAAAGTGGTGTCCCGCAGGGATCAGTACTGGCCCCGATCATGTATGCCATATACATAAATGACATGGATGAAGGAATAGAGTGTTATATGAATTTCTTTGGAGACGACACAAAAATACTAAAGAAAGTAAGAACGGAGGAAGATTGCAACTCATTACAACAAGACTTGGACAAGACCTGGAAATGGACTGAAAAGTGGGAAGTGAAACTCATTATCAAGAAATGTGGTATAAAGGAATATGGAAAAAGTAAAAACAAAATATCAAGAGGTCAAAAAAGTAAACTTGGAAAAAGACCTTGGAGTAATGATCATAAGAACATAAGAACATAAGAAATAAAGGAGACTGCAAAAGACCATAAGGCCTACACTAGGCAGCTCCGTATCCATCACCACCTGTCGTCCCCATCCATAAAGTTGTCTAATCGTTTTTTAAAACAACTGATAGTTTCAGCGCTTACTACGTGGTTACTAAGTTTATTCCATTCATCGACCACCCTATTTGTAAACCAATTCTTGCCTATTTCCTTCTTAAATCTAAATTTGTCCAGTTTATACCCATTACTGCGAGTCCTGCCCTGTTGTTTTATTATGATGACCTTGTTTGCATCACCCTTGTTATAGCCTTTGATCCACTTGAACACTTCTATTAGATCACCCCGCACTCTGCGTCTTTCCAGAGAGTGTAAGTTTAGGTGCCTAAGCCTCTCTTCGTAAGGCAAATTTCCGAGTCCTTGTATCATTTTGGTCATTCTTCTCTGTACTGATTCTAGTGAATTTATGTCCATTCTGTAGGACGGAGACCAAAACTGTACCGCATAGTCAAGGATGGGTCTAACTATCGCTAGATAGAGTTTAATAATTACCTCTGCACTTCTATTCGTTACCGTCCTAGCAATGAAGCCTAATGCTCTGTTTGCTTTATTTCTGGCGCTAATGCACTGCTTCCTGGTTTTAAGGTCCGGACTCACCAGAACTCCCAAGTCCCTCTCGCACTCAGATTTTTCTAAAAACGTGTCATCTAAATTGTATCTATTTTCGGGGTTGTGTAGCCCTACGTTTAACACGCTACACTTAGAGATATTGAAGTTCATTTGCCATTTCACCGACCATGTTAACAGTTTATTAAGATCATCCTGCAGTATCTGGGCGTCTTCTCCTGACTTAATTAGGCGTCCTATTTTAGTGTCGTCCGCAAACTTACTAACATCACTATTTAACCCATCGTCTAAGTCGTTTATATACATAATGAACAATAAGGGACCCAAAACCGAGCCCTGGGGGACCCCGCTAGTAACATTGCCCCACCTAGATTTTATTCCATTTATGGTGACCCGCTGTTTTCTGTTACTAATCCAAGCTCTAATCCATTCTAACACTTTTCCTCCTATGCCATGGGCTTTGATTTTATTTAGTAGTCTCTGGTGTGGCACTTTGTCGAATAAATAGTCGGAGAAACCTACAATTTACTGAGGTAAATAAAAGTGGCATTTGTCTATTTGGACGAGGAAATGATAAAAAGAAATTTAATTACACTAATAAGACCAAAACTTGAGTACGCAGCAACACTATAGACACCCAGTACCAAAAAGAATTTAAAAAAATTAGAAAGAATACAAAGAGCAACAATAAAACTGGCACCAACTCTTCCCAAAATGACATATGAACAAAGACTGTCCAAATTAGAATTACCAACTCTGGAACAAAGAAGGGAAAGAGGAGACCTATTAACTATCTATAGAATTATGAAAGGAATGGAAATCTTAGATAAGAATACATACATACACACACCAAAGGCTCTTTCCCCCTCCATGGGGGGTAGCCAACAAGAAAAAGGTACAGAAACCACTCCCACCCATTCCATTTCCTATATATTCTACTCCCCTCCACCCTCCTCCCTCCCTTTCATCTTGGCACCTCCTGGATGACGGGTCATCCCTGCATCCTGTCCACTGCCCTGGGTCAGAAGCAGTGTCACAAGACACAGCACATCCACAGCAAGGCCGCTTCATAAATTTGGCGACCTTCCCTCTCTGTCCCCTCAAGCAGAAAAGAAGACAGGGAGAAATCCCTTCGGGCTGCGTCAAATTTTTTCTCATACATACTTCTTCACCCTCCATCCCCCACCCACTCCCCCTCATGCATCACAGCATCATCTATACACAACCCCTATCCATTCACCCCTATCTTCTGTCCTCTGTAAGAATTCTGTAAGAATGATTTATTGAAATGGGACAATGGAGAAAGAAGAGGACACAAAAAGAAACTCAAAAATGATTACAGAAGAGATCAGAAAAAAAAAAAAAAAAAGCTTCCCACACAGAGTGTTAGATACTTGGAACAAATTAGACAAAGAAACAGTGTGTACAAACACTATTAAGATTTTAAGAAAAAACTTGATGCTGAAAGACACAAACATGGGTCACCATGAGCATAGCTCCCTTCCCATATAATACAACTAGGTAAAATACAATCTCCTTTCAGCATCCATTCCCAAATGTCTATTTCTCATTATACTTTTTAATTCACCAAGGCATTTACTTGCTTCTCTCAATCTACATTCTACCTCTGCCTCCACTCCTCCCTTTCCTCCCGCATTCGCACCCAAGTATCTAAAAATATCCACTTCATCCAGTCTCTCTCCCTTAATACTCACTTCCAGTTTGCTGCCACTTTCACCCCTTGTACATCTCATCACCTTACTTTTACCCACATTTATCTTAACTTCCTTCTTTCACACACTTTCCCAAACTGTCACTAACTTCATCAATCCTTCCTCTGATCCTACTTTAAGTGCAGTGTCATCCACAAACAACAACTGGCTTATCTCCCACTTTTCTCCATTTTCTTTAACCATCTCCAATCCCTGGCCCACTACCTTTGCATTTACCTCTTGCACTACTCCATCCATGTATAGATTGAACAGCCAGGGCAACATAACACATCCCTGACAAAGTCCCTCCTTTACCTCAAACCACTCACTCTCTCCATTTCTAATCATGACACATGTTCTACTACTCTTGTAAATACTCTTGACAGCTCATAAAAGCTTTCCTCTTATCCCATATATCTGCAATACCTCCCACAGTGCCTTCCTGTCTACCCTGTCATAAGCCTTTTCCAAATCCATAAAAGCCCAAAATACATCCTTATTTTTTCCTATAGCTTTCTCACATATCTGTCTTACCACAAAAATCTTATCTACACAATCCCTACCTGTCCTAAACCCACACTGTTCCTCTCCTAATCCTCCTAAACCAAAAAACAAAGGCATAAAATTCAGTCCCACCCATTCCATCCTCACATACTCCACTCTCATCCCCCCCCCCCTCATTCCCTTTTATCTTGACTCCTCCTGGATGACAGGTCATCCCTGCATCTTGCAAGGCACAGCACATCCACAGCAAGGGTAAAAGGGGCTTTGGGATAGAGGAGAATGTCTATTGAGGAAGGATGGGAGACGACATAAGATAGGAGTGAATGGAGACTGGTTGTGTATGAAAGATGATGATGTGATGCATGAGAGGGGGATGGGGGAAGGTGAAGGAGTATGTGTGAGAAATAATTTGATGCAGCCTGAAGGGATTTCTCCCTGTCTTCTCTTTTTCTGCATGAGGGGCCAGAGAAGGAGGGTTCCCTATTAAATGAAGCAGCCTTGCTGTGGATGTGCTGTGTCTTGTGACACTGCTTGTGACCCAGGGCAATGGGGGAGATGCAGGGATGATATGTCATCCAGGAGGAGCCAAGCTAAGAGGGAGGGAAGGGGGTGGATGGGAGTGGAGTATGTGGGTATGAAATGGGTGGGAGTGGATTTTTTGCCTTTGTTTTTTGGCTACCTCCCTTGTATGGGAGAAAAAGCCTTTGGTATATGTATGTACATATATATGTATATATATATACACAATATATATATACCAAAGGCTTTTTCCCCCTTACACAGGAGGTAGCCAAAAAAACAAAGGCATAGATACCACTCCCACCCATTCCATCTCGTACATACTCCACTTCCCTCTACCCTTCCCTCCCTCCCTCTTATCTTATATATGAAAAGTATACACTCAGTCTCTCTAAAACGAATTAAATCTTACTCTGTTAGTGTCTTCAGAATGCGAGCTAAGACACAAGAAGAGACAGGAGTGGCCCCTGGCATCTGGACATCCCACACCCAACGACGGTGGTGCAGATATCGCGAGAGCAGTGCAGTGTTGTTGGAGGCAGATTTATTTGTTGCTCCCACCTTGGTGTATAAAGAAGTCTTTGCAGGAGGACTTACAGGAGGTTCCTGCACAATGCTGCTTAACAGATTGGTGGGAATTTTCTCATACCTGCAGAAGAAATACAAAGAGGCAATCACTATATGTAAAATATTTCACACCCTTTTCCATTTACAGGACCAATGAGGGGAGGACCTGTGAACCATTGCCAGGTGTTAGTTGGCTGCAGGTTTTTCAATTAACATAACTCAAGACTATCTATATTCTTCCACATACTGAAGGGTTCTTCCCCTTAATAAGGGAGGTAGCCATCCAAGGCTAAATAACATAGTTGTAAAAGGCAGTGAAAAAGTTATGGCTGACCTTTAAACAGTGATATGGGTTAAACCAACAAACTTGAGCATGTACATACAAGGGGTGATTGAAAAATTTGTGGCCTACGGTAGAAGGACACGAGATATAGACTAGTAGCTTTTTTCAATTAAAATCTAATCTTTCATAAGCCAGTATAAAAATTTTCAAGCCTTTAATATAATATATATATATATTTTGTTTTACAGCTAACTGGTTTGGGACAGTAAGGTATTGTAGAGAAAAGGGACCAAATTAGTCATTGGGCAGTCATTCAATACCTCCACATCAAGAGCTTAACTCCAAAGGAAATTCACAAGGACATGGTGGCCACTCTACAAGCCAATGCTCCTTCATACAGCATGGTCAAAATATGAGCAGCTGATTTCAAACAGGTCAGGGACAGCCTGGAAGATGACCCTTGTCAAGGAGGGCCTGCCACTGTCACCAATCAAGAAATCATTGACAAAAATCCATGACAGGTTGCTTACAGATCAGCATTTGATTGAACATTTTATTGTGACAGAGTTGGGTATCTCCCAGGAATGTGTTCATGCAATTATCCACAACCATCTTGAAATGACAAAGGTCAACTTGATGGGTCCCAAGACTTCTTAGACCTGATCAGATGCGGCTGCAGTGCAACATGTCAATGAACAATCTAGCCATTTTTGATGCTGATCCACAGAGATTCATCTGGCAATTTGTGACCATGGATGAGACTTAGGTTCACCACTTCCAGCCTGAGTCAAAAGAACAATCAAAACAATGGAAGCATCATGTATCTCCAGCTCCAAAGAAGGCCAAGACAGTGATCTCTGCAGGGAAGGTGATGGATTCCATTTTTTGGAATTCTGAGGGGGTGCTACTGGTGGATTATCTGACAAAGGGTCAATCCATTACTGGACCATACTATGCCAACTTAATAAGGCAGTTGCGAGAGAAAATTAAGAAAAAACAGCGTGGAAAGCTGTCATTAGGGATGCTTTTCCATCAGGACAAAGTGCCACCACACAAATCTGCTGTGGCTCTTGCTGCCATACATGATTGCGGCTTCCAGCTAGTTGAACATCCACCCTATTCACCTGATTTGGCTCCCTCACACTACTATTTTCCAAGATGAAAAAAGAGCTAAGCAGTCAACATTTCACCATGGATAATGATGTTGATGCCATAGATGTGTATTTGGAGGACCTGGAATCAAGCTTTTATGAAGAGGGGATCCATAAACTCCACAACTGTTGGAATAAGTGTGTAAACTTGCTAGGGGATTACACTGAAAAATAAATGTATCAATTTATCATGAAATAAATTTTAGTACCTTAAGCCACAAATTTCTCAATCACCCCTCATATATCTATCTACAGTATCTATATACCAAAGTCTTCTCCCTTATAAGGAAGATAGCCAGTCAAAGCAAGCACCTTAACAGGTTATCTCCCTTATGAGTATGCATATGCACACATAAATCATACTTCAACCCTATTTTTCATTGCCCTGACTGCGATAAAGGCGGTTTTCCTGTGAATGGGTGTTTTGTCTTATCACATACTCACAGATCACTTGAAGAACTTACCAAAACAGTATTTTCTCTATTGGTTTATGAGTGATGACACAGCACGGAATATGGGACGACTTTGGAGCCAAACGAGAATGCTCCTGGCTTGGTGGCCCTTCAACTTCAGCACCCTTCTCCAGCATCTGACAACAAGATGCAAAATAAAAAAATTCAGATCTTTTGACTATTATTTAATAATCTAATCTCACTATAATAATAAATACTGCCTTAAGTTTCAATGACTGGAAAAAAAAAGACTACAATCTTATTGATGTTGTAATAGAAGATAGAACAGAAACAGCATTCACCTCAGGTCCATACAGTAATCAATCCACTGCCCCTGGTCTTTTGCAGAAGATCTGTGGCTTCCAGCATCATGGGCACAATCACTCCACCATACAACCTTCCCTTAGCACTCATACACCCAGACACCCTTTTGCACAACACTTTCCACCCAAACATTTATTTACTCACCTCCTCTTACAATCCATGTCCACTAATTCATTCACCTTCAAATACAACCCCAAATACTTAAAGCTTTCCACTTAAACTTTATGTCCTTCATAACTAGATAATCTTCCTTAACCACTCCAATGCAATGACCTACCTCCATGGATGCAAGAGTGTTTGTTCTGTCCTTCAATCCTGCCCTTGATGGGAACGTAAGGGTTTTGATCTTATCACGAAGTTCACTTACACTCTGTAACAAAATTACATTTTTTAACAAAACTATGAATACAAGAGAAGGTTCAAAGGGTCATTCTGTCATTCAAAGTATGTTAGGTGTTCGCTGACAAGCAGTTTAGAGCATTGCTATTTGTGGTGGAGGTCAGGGGTGGAGGTAGTTCAAGCCCTATCTTGCAAGTAAGTTCATAGTAAGGGTATTCTACATTTAAATTCCCTGTTTCAAAAAGTCCTTTCAAAGGGGGAGATCCATGATATTAAAAAAAAACCATGTATGTATATGCTCTTAAAAATTGAGAGAACATGATGCAGACAAGCACTTCAGAAAAAAATTAAATGTATTTCTGTAACAAATATCATATGGTGACAATATCTTAAAACATTTGCTTGAGAGGCAGACAGGAGAAGTTTAAATGTGTTTGTTATGAAATGTCTGAGAAGTATGGCAGGGGTTGCAAGGTTTGATTCAGTGAGAAAAGAGGTGGTGAGAAGAGCAGGGGTGGAAAAGGAGATGGCAAACAGGGTTGACAAAAGAGTATTGGGATGTTTTGGACAAATGAAAAGAATGAGTGAAAAAGAATTAGTAAAAGAGGTGTGGAAGGCAGAGGTGGATGGAATGAATTTGAGGGATGACCAAGGATGAGATGGATGGGGGGAAAGGGGATTTGAGCAAGAGAGGAATGTCTGTTGAGCAAGGAAGGTAGACAGTAGGAGATAGGTGTGAGTGGAGAATGGCTGTGTATAGATAATATTGTGATGCAAGAAAGGGAGGGGACTGGGAATGAGGGAGGAATGGGAGTGGTTATGCATGAATGATTTGACACAGCCTGAGGGGATTTCTCCCAATCTTCTTTATTTTCTGCATCAGAGGAAGGGGAAAGGGGGTCGTCGATTAAGTGAAGTGGCCTTGATGTGCATGTACTGTCTTGCCACACTGCTTCTAACCCAGGGCAGTGGGCAGGGGACAGAGATGACCCTTCATCCACAAGGAACTAAGATAAGAGAGAGGAAAGGGTGGTGGCTGGGAGTGAAATGGGTGGGAGTGAAACAGGTGGGAGTGGTTATATGCCATTTGACTTGGCTACCTCTCTTATAGGGGAGAGAAAGCCCTTGATGTATAGACTTGCCTGGTTTCTGATATGGCCAGGTGTTCCTCCGAGAAAGGCTAATCTGATGACTAAGCAGGGGGCTGGCTTTGAGGTGATACGTACAACAAAAAAGGAGTAAGGTGGTGTCTCGTTATCCCTGAAAATATTTTTAAAAATATAAAAATTCATGCAATGAAGTTATGTAGGCATCCCATATAAATGGAATGTACAGTTCTCCTTATCCAATTACCATAAACTAGAAACATATAATATTACTTCTAATAAAAACAGCTTTGATTAAATAATTATTTTTCCCTTATGAGGTCATATAGTGTTACATATGAAATCACATAAATATGAGTGTACCATGAATCAAAACATACACATCAGTGCAAATTTATTTCACTCATGCATACACAGGGCACAACTTACTTGTACAGAAATTTGATGTATGAATGTTTTTCAATGAGGACAAAATCGCTCCACTCTGCAAGCAATGTGGTAAGAGCTAGTTCAGCTTGTCGACACTGCACCACACCATACCTGAAAATAAACAATATTCATAATTTCATGGTTTTAGGAAATGATCCTAGGTTGATTGTTAAGGATCTACCTCTTAACAAATATACATTTCAATGTTGCTGAACTACACACATCATATCATACAAAATAAGAGTATGTCCATTACATACCATTACATTTTATCATTACAATGATCTACACATCCCCTACCTGTCCTAAATCCACACTGTTCCTCACCAATTACTCCCTCTGTTCCTCTCCTAATCCTCTCAATTAAGACCCTCCCATAAGCCTTCCCAACTACACTCAACAAGCTAATCCATCTGTAATTACTACACTCACACTTGTCCCCCTTTCCTTTGTAAAGTGGAAACTATACAGGCACTCCTCCAGTCCTCTGGCACTCTACCCTCTCTTAAAGGTCAGATATCAACAGATATACCATTCACTAAAAATAATCGAAAAAGTACTTTTTAAAAGCACACAAATAAAGTTTTTACCTGTTACAGAAGAATTTATTCAGAAAATTCACTTTTAATTGCGCCTCGCATACCACTTTTCCGAAGTCTAGATATTCAGAATAACAATATTGTTTGTTTGGCAACTGTGACGTCACGAACGCGGAATTCCCCGAACCTTTCCCGAAGCGCACGGGCGGAATGTTTCGAATAGCAGACGACGCAATGAAATGAAGACAAAACTGTTTTTTGCCAAATTTGATAAGATGTAGATGGTGGAATTATATAGAATACTGTCAGTATGTTTTTTATGTACATTAAACTGTAAATACAAAAAGTTATGGAAGTCTTGATATCTGACCTTTATAGGTCAGATATCAAGACTTCCATAACTTTTTGTATTTACAGTTTAATGTACATAAAAAAAAAACATACTGACAGTATTCTATATAATTCCACCATCTACATCTTATCAAATTTGGCAAAAAACAGTTTTGTCTTCATTTCATTGCGTCGTCTGCTATTCGAAACATTCCGCCCGTGCGCTTCGGGAAAGGTTCGGGGAATTCCGCGTTCGTGACGTCACAGTTGCCAAACAAACAATATTGTTATTCTGAATATCTAGACTTCGGAAAAGTGGTATGCGAGGCGCAATTAAAAGTGAATTTTCTGAATAAATTCTTCTGTAATAGGTAAAAACTTTATTTGTATGCTTTTAAAAAGTACTTTTTCGAGCAATACGATGATTTTTAGTGAATGGTATATCTGTTGATATCTGACCTTTAAACAAACATTAAATAACTTCACCAGCCAGTCCACCATAACTGTACCTCCTTTCTTCAGACATTCTGCATGGCATCCATCCAACCCAGGTGCCTTACCTGCTCTCATCATCTTAACAGCTGCTTTCACTTCATCCTTCCCTATTTCTCCACCATTTTCCTCACTCATCACTCTCATTTTCTTAGCATTTCCCACTGCAACTCCCTTTCCCTCAATATCCTCCTTCACATTTAGCAACTCCCTAAAATACTCTGCCCACCTTCCTCTCACTGCCTTCTCTTCCATTATCATCTCTCCATCTGCACCTTTTACCTTTTCTTTTCTACTTGATTCGCCTCCTCTTCTTCTTTTAACTTCCTTCCAAAACATCTTTTTATTACTTTCAAAATTTTCTGTCATACTCTTTCCCCATTTCACATTTGCTCTCCTCTTTGCTTCTTTTATCTTATGCTTAACTTCCTTTGTCTTTACTTTATACCTCTCATACGATTCCCTCGTCCTAATTTGTAGCCAATCTATGAATACCTGCTTCTTCTCTTCTGCACCCTTCTTTGCTTCCTCATCCCACCACTCACTACCCTTCCTTCTATTTCCTCCCGCCCTCCTTGTTCCACACACCATCTTTGCACACCTTATGACTCCCTCCTTGAACCATCCCCATTCCTCCTCCACTCCTAGTTCTACTCTATCCTTTACTCTCTCCCACTCCTCTCTCAACTTCTTCTTATACTCATTCTCCTTTTTTTCCTCATTTAAGCAGTTCACTCTAAGTACCTCCCTACCTTTTGCCCTTTTCCTTTCTCCACCTATTCTCCACTCTCAATTTACCTTCCACCAGGAAATGATCTGATATTTCCCCACTCTCTCCCCTTAGAACATGTACATCCTTAACTCTTCCTACCATACTCCTGGTCACCACTATATAGTCCATTAACGCTCTATCTACCACCCTTCCATCCACCACCCTCTCCCATGTGTACTTATGTTTGACTTTCTTCTTAAACACTGTATTTGCTATCATCAACTCTCTTTCAAGACACATCTCCACCATCAATTCTCCACTACGATTTTTGCCTGGAACTCCATACTTCCCAATCACTCCGTCAATTGGTTCATTTCCTACCCTAGCATTTAGGTCTCCCAATACAACTACATTGACATTTCTCCCTAATCCCTCTATGCACTCATTTATATCTACCCAAAAATCCTCCCTTTCCTCTACGTTCTTCTCACTACCAGGCCCATACGCACTTACAAAAACCCACATCTCCTTTCCCAGCTTCACCTTCATCCACATCAACCTTGATGAAACCTCCTTCCACTCCACTACCCGCTTACTTATCTCTTCACTTACTAGTATAGCCACCCCTTCTTTCCCTCATCCCCTCTTCACTCCTGAGTACCTCCCAGCTACACTCCCAAACTCACAGTTGCCCTTTCCTTTCATTTTAGTTTCACTCAAAGCCAGTACATCCATCTTTCTTCTCACAAACATACTGCCTATCTCTTCCCTTTTACTCTCATCTGCACCACATCCACGCACATTAAAAGACCCAAACCTTAGGGTACTGGTTGGAAAACTCACAGACCCTCTTATGCCTTTACTTTCTTTTTTAGGAATATCCCCTTTTGAGGCTACAGGTAGTAGGACTCCTAATCCCATCCCCTGTCCCTTTTTTTGTCGCCTTTTGTGACTCATGTGAACATACTTGTTGGCAGTATTCTTTTCCCCCACCACAGAATATCGAGAGATTATAAAATGGGTGAAGCAGAGGTCAAAAAAGTAAACTCGGAAAAAGACCTTGGAGTGATGATCAGCAAAGACTTGACACCAGATAAGCATATTAATAAAATAGTTGGAGAAACCTATAATTTATTGAGGTCAATAAAAGTGGCATTTGCCTGTTTGGACGAAGAAATGATAAAAAAAAATTTAACTACATTAATAAGACCAAAACTAAAGTACGCAGCAACACTATGGACACCCAGTACCAAAACGAATATAAAAAAATTAGAACACAAGGAACAACAACAAAACTGGCACCACCTCTTTCCAAAATGACATATCAACAAAGACTGTCCAAATTAGAATTACCAACTCTGGAACATAGAAGGGAAAGAGGAGACCTACTAACTATCTATAGAATTATGAAGGGAATGGAAATCTTAGAT
Source organism: Oratosquilla oratoria (assembly GCF_046742065.1). Classification (NCBI taxonomy): domain Eukaryota; kingdom Metazoa; phylum Arthropoda; class Malacostraca; order Stomatopoda; family Squillidae; genus Oratosquilla; species Oratosquilla oratoria. Next base: position 46,521,117 of record NC_134792.1, on the reverse strand, counting down.
AAGAATGATTTATTAAAATGGGACAATGGAAAAACAAGAGGACACAAAACGAAAATAAAAAAAAGATAATTACAGAGATCTAAAAAAAAAAAATAGCTTCCCACACAGAGTGATAGATACTGGGAACAAATTAGACAAAGAAACAGTGTGTGCAAACACTATTCAAGATTTTAAGAAAAAACCTGATGCTGAGAGATACAAAGACGGGTCACCACAAGCATAGCTCCCTTCCCGTATAATACAACTAGGTAAATACATCTCCCTTCCCAGCTTCACCTTCATCCACATCAACCTTGAAGAAACCTTCCACTCCACTACATGCTTACCTATCTCTTCACTTACTAGTATAGCCACCCCTTCTCTCCCTCATCCCTTCTTCACTCCTGAGAACCTACCAGCTACACTCCCAACTCACACTCGCCCCTCCCTTTCAATTTAGTTTCCCTCAATGTCAACACATCCATCTTTCTTCTCACAAACATACTGCCTATCTCTTCCCTTTTACTCTCATCTGTACCACATATTAAGACCAAAACCTTAGGGTACTGATTGGAAAACTCGTAGGCCCTCTTATACATACATACATACATATACCAAGGCTTTTTCCCCCTTACAAGGGAGGTAGCCAAAAAGGGAAAGGCATAAAATCATTTCCACCCATTCCATCCCTGAATACACTCCACACCCCTCCACCCTCCCTCTCATCTGAGCACCTCCTGGATGACGGGTCATCCCTGCACCTTGTCCACTGCCCTGGGTTACAAGCAGTGTCGCAAGACACAGCACATCCACAGCAAGGCCACTTTATTAAATCGGCGACCCCCCACTCCATCCCCCCATTGCATAAAAGGAGAGGACGGGGAGAAATCCCTTTGGGCTGCGTCATATTTTGCTCACACGTACTACCTCACCCCTCATCCACCCGCCCATTTCACCTCATGCAATCACAACATCATCCATATACAACCATTCGCCATTCACCCATCTTCTGTCCTCTCCCGTCCTTCCTCAACAGACATTCCCCTCTTCCCCAAAGCCCCCTTCACCCCCATCCATCCACCTCATCCTAGGACGTCCCCTCATGTTCACTCCCTCCACATCTGCCTTCCATACCTCTTTTACTAGTCTTTCTTCACTCATTCTTTCCATGTGTCCAAACCATCCTAATACTCTTTCATCAACCCTATCTCCCAACCCCCTTTCCACCCCTGTTCTCCTCCTCACTTCCTCATTTCTCACTCTATCCAGCCTAGTAACCCCCATCATACTTCTCAGACACTTCATCTCAAACACATTCAAACTCCTTCTCTCTTCTTCTCTTATGTTCCATGTTTCTGCCCCATACAGTGCTGTTGGCACAATCACTCCTTCATACAGTCTCCTCTTAGCATCCATTCCCAAATGTCTATTCCTCATTACACTCTTTAATCCACCAAGGCATTTACTCGCTTCTCTCAATCTACATTCTACCTCCACCTTCACTCCACCTTTTCCTGCCACATTTGCACCCAAGTATCTAAAACTATCCACTTCCTCCAGTTGCTCTCCCTTAATGCTCACTTCCAGACTACTGCCACTTTCACCCCTTGTACATCTCATCACCTTACTTTTACCCACATTTATCTTTAGCTTTCTTCTATCACATACTCTCCCAAACTCTGTCACCAACTTCCTCAATCCCTCCTCCGATCCTACCACAAGCGCAGTGTCGTCCGCAAACAACAGCTGGCTCACCTCCCACTTTTCTCCATTTTCTTTAATCATCTCCAATCCCTTGCCCACTACCCTTGCATTTACCTCTCGCACTACCCCATCCATGTATAAGTTGAACAGCCAGGGCGACATAATGCATCCTTGACAAAGTCCCACCTTTACCTCGAACCACTCACTCTCTCCATTTCCAATCCTGACACAAGCTCTACTACACATACATACATATACCAAGGCTTTTTCCCCCTTCCAAGGGAGGTAGCCAAAAAGGGGAAGGCATAAAAACACTCCCACCCATTTCATCCCTAAATACACTCCACACCCCTCCCACCCTTCCTCTCATCTGAGCACCTACTACTCTCATAAAAACTCTTGACAGCTCCCAGAAGCTTTCCTCCTATCACGTATATCTGCATAACCTCCCACAGTGCCTTTCTGTCTACCCTATCATAAGCCTTTTCCAGATCCATAAAAGCCAAAAAAACATCCTTCCCCTTTCCTATAGCTTTCTCACATATCTGTCTTACCACAAAGATCTGATCTACACAACCTCTACCCGTCCTAAATCCACACTGTTCCTCACCAATCACTCCTTCTGTTCCTCTCCTAATCCTCTCAATTAAGATCCTCCCATAAGCCTTCCCAACTACACTGAAACTACTACATTCACACTTGTCCCCTTTTCCCTTGTAAATAGGAACTACACAGGCACTCCTCCAGTCCTCTGGCACTCTACCCTCTCTCCAGCAAACATTAAATAACCTCACCAGCCAGTCCACCATCACTGTACCTCCCTTTTTCAGACATTCTGCATGGCATCCATCCAGACCAGGTGCCTTACCTGCTTTCATCATCTTATTTCTCCTCCATTCTCCTCACTCATCACTCTCATTTTCTTCGCATTTCCCACTGCAGCTATCTTTCCCTCCCTATCCTCCTTCACATTTAGCAACTCCCTAAAATATTCTGCCCATCTTCCCCTTACTGCCTTCTCTTCCATTATCATCTCTCCATCTGCACCTTTTACCTTTTCTTCTCTACTTGATTCGCCTCCTCTTGCTCTCTTAATTTCTTTCCAAAACATCTTTTTATTACTTTCAAAATTTTCTGCCTATATTTTTATTTATTATTTTTTTTAATGTCACCAATGGGGCTACAGGTAGGATTCAAAGTCCTATCCCCCATCCCATTTTTTCTTGCCTCTTATGACTGAAGTAGGAAGACTTGGTGGTAGCATTCTTTTCCCCCACCAAATGGTAGACAAAAGAAAAATAAAAAATAAATAAATAAATGAATATTCAGAGAAATGGTACACGACAGTAACAAGGGGTTGGGGGACAGCATAATGGAGGGACAGTCACAGTATAATAAAAGTGTCATCATTTCTCCATGAACAGAGTCTTCCTCTATCACAGACAAAATGATGTGTGGCCCTGGTCCGCAATGGCGCCCCATATAGACCCTAAAGTATCAACTGCATGTTACTTTGCCATAATAACATGCAGCCAATACCCCAGACAGGGACAACAGTTAAAAATTTCTCTCCAAAGAGACCTGTTGATGGGCCCAAAGACCAATGCCAATTACTGTGGGGCTGTGAGTTTCCAGTCAGTGAAACTTGAGGCAACATTTATTAAAAAAGAAAATGAAGAACTTACCTTCCACTTGTGTTCACAGTATGCAGATTCTTAGGCAAAGGATGGTCATGAACTAAAATTATACCAATGCGATGAGTATGCATCCACTTCTGCCAGATATTAGTGTCCAACAGGCACACAGGTTTCCAAAAGTTCGCAAAGTGTGGAAAAGCCACAGTTCCTCTGCAAAAAATATTTTGAAATTTAATATCAACTTGCACAAAACATTATTTCATGCATCTGCAATACAGTAATTTGAATTGATATTTTACATATATTTTACCAAGCACCACAACAATACCAATTATTAACTGGATAATTTTGGTTCTGTCAATAACAGTATTATTCCAATAATCAGGCTCATTCATCAAGATTCTGAAACCATATAGCCATACTGTGTATCTGTGCAAAATTCTTTATCATCTATACAAAAGGGTATATCAAGTCATACACATCATACACATTAAAACTTAATGTAAACAAAGATAAAAGAAAAACACCTTGTAGGAAGTGGATTCACACTCCCAGAGGTCTGGTAGAAAAGAGGTGCTCCACTTTTTATGCAGTCTGGTATTATGTAGTATGCTGGGTTTGTTGCAAATGACTGCAAACTGACTAGAAGAAGATCCGTTTCCTTTAGATGTTGCAATGTCCCCCAGTATTTTGCAACCATTCTCTGTCTGTACTTTGACTGGAACTCCTTGTTGGCATCATTGGTTACATCATTCAAGAATTCATAGGTAGCTGAAAACAGCAAAGTACATATGTATATTGTTAGTAGTCCTCACTCCTGTCCTCACATCTTCTCTGGCCATCCCACAACCTTACTGACCTGCAAGTGGTCTCATGGGACATACTTGCCCAACCCAGCCATGTGACTCAACCCAGAACTTCCTTGAGGCCCATGGGTGGGACAAAGCCTCCTTGAGGAAACATGTGCAGTACCAGCATTGGCCAATGATGACTAACCAGCACCTCAGCCAACCATGTGATGATGAACAGTGGATTCATTGAGGAATGCATACCCTTTGTCTTTGTAAGCCACCACCATCAAACATTTTGCCTCTGACTTTCCATGTATCACACTTGACCTCATGCCAATTAGGAGTATGGGTCATGACCTGCCAGTGTATATAAAGGCTGGACAAATGCCCTTAGATTCAGATAGCCTCAGAGCATCATACATCAGCCTGGCTTGCTGCTCCTTGCTTTCTCACCTCTTCCCCACAAGCAGATAAAGTAGGGACATGACTTGAAACTCAGTCATCACCTCCCTCACCATCTCCTCCCCCTTTTCTCATCCTTAGAAGCGAGCTATCATTATTGGTGCTCAAAATTCATTTCTAAATAAACAAACAAATTCTCTCTCCATCATAGTTTGCCTCAACCAGTCTTATACACACATACCAAGGACCTTCCACCCTTATAAGGTGGGGTAGCTGAGTCAAACCACATATACACCATCAAACCATCCTCTCATCCCATCCTTCATGGATGAAGGGTCATCCTGTTCCCTGCTAAATCACTTGGATCAAAAGTAATGCAGCAAAGCATGGTATGTCTACAGCAGGATCTGACAAAGTGAAAATAATCGGACTACGTAGCAATACATTTCTTTAGTCTTTCCTGGTTACCAAACATGCATCCACCCTTCATTCATCCCATAAAAATGTCTGTATATCTGTCTATATACCAAGGTCCTCCCCTTCTTATAAAGGAGGTAGCTGTATCAAAAATAAAATTTAACCACCTATATCTCAAATTATAAGAATTAATCTCCAAATGGTATTGTTAAACATATATATATATATGCAACAGTAATCACATAAAACACATGAATAAAGATATTTTGCTTAATCCACGAGGAAATCAAAGATCAGAATAGTATTCTGATTTTCTATTTCCTCATGGATTCAGCAATATATATATATATATATATATATATATATATATATATATATATATATATATATATATGTATATATATATGTATATATATATATGTATATTGTTGAGACATTCTGACAGGTTGATGTAAGCAGAGTAGGAAACACAGGAGTTTTAGAATTAGTTTTGCAGGTGTGCTTTTTCAAAGCACACCTGCTAAACTAGTCAGGAATAAACTCAAGACTAAGACTCCTGTGTTTCCTACTCCGCTTACATCATATATATATACTATAATAAGAGCAGTAGCCTCTGTCTGTCTGTTTGTTTGTTCATGAACTCCTCCTAGGGTTTTGGAGATAGACCCCCATAACCATACATATTCTGATACCCTATCATTCCAGGTACTTGAATAACTATATTTCATAAAAAAAAATAATAATAATAATAAAATAAATAAATAAATAATAAAAAAAGAGAGACTCGGGTTAGGGGTTAAAGGGGTATGGTGTGGTAACACACAACATTTTTGTGACAAAAATTACTATGATTAAACAAACCATTGTATGTGTTCATAAATATTATTTATATTTGTTTATGATAGCCTTTGTAAGGAGAAAGCATGTAAATGTAAAAGGATTGTATAGTTTTACCAAATGTTTAAATAATGGTTATTCTTATTTTACTTTTTCGCAGGCAGTAATATACTTGAGTTCAAAGATATTAACCTCTTCACTCTCGGGCACATCGTATGTCTGGCAGCATTAGCTGTCCGACGTGCGATGTTGCGTCATAATAATCGCATTATAAAAAATAGTCAGTGCTCAATCGTTCGTTCTCTTTCACCAGTGAATTTTGATAACCATAGAAAATATGATAAAGCCAGTTTAGAGAGAATGGAGGTTATGTAGGTATGACTACAACAAATATAATTAAGATGCCGACGTCGGCATCATCGCGTACCCACTTGCTCCTCATGCCACCTACGTAGGCGTCACCGTATGGAAGTGGTTAAAGGTTGGTTCAATTCTCCTCTTACGGCAAAGTATATTTTATTTCCAAAGGGCGTCTCCCTCCTCAAATTGATTTTTTTCTTACTTTCTTAATATTTTATTTGTGTTACCTTTTCCATTGAGTTATATTGATATGTGTAACTTTTCTCCACAAATTCTATCAAAAATAAAATTATCATCATTTGCCCGCAGCAACGCATGGGTAATTTGGCTAGTATATATATATTTATATATATGTATATATATATATATATATATATATATATATATATATATATATATATATATTTATATATATGTATGTGTGTTTAAACTAAAATCCCATTTTCTGTCTCAGTTTTTTTTTTTTTTTCATTAGCTTCATTTCTAAGTTCCTTTTCTTTTTCTTCATCACTCATTTATTTCTTTATCCATACATTTTTGTGATTTTCACTGTTTGCTAGTTTTGCTGTTCTGGATAGTACTTCCTCTGCTATCATTTGTGACCTAAGTTTTACTTTTAGTGGCCTATATTGTTTTTCTTTTGAGTATCTACCTATCCTATATGTTTCCTCATTTTCTTTATCCAAAGTTTAATCCTCCTCTTGAATCTCCTTCAGAATCTCTTTAGCAATCTCTTTTTCCTATCTTTCTCTCTGATACCTAGGAACATCATGCTTTTCTTTAATACCGTAGATCACAATGCATCTTTTTTTGTCCACTGTGTCCCTAACCAAATTTCCTTTCTCTTTAATCCCTTGGATTACTATTTCCTTTCCATTCTCCTTAACTTGTTGTTCCACTATTTCCTTAAAAGATCATTTTTGACTTTCCTGTTCCACCTTCAACTGTTTCTTTATTTGTTGGAAGTAATTTTCTTTAATCTTTTCTTAAACTTTCTCCGTCACTACCAGTATTTGATCCTCATCTCTTTCTTTAATGCCCCATTCCTATTCATATCTTCATTTTTCAATCTTATATTTTCTACCTTTATCCTATTCAGTTCCATTTTCATTTCCTCTATTTCTCTATCATTTTCTTCATTGGCCCTTCTTAACCCCTTGAGTACCGGATGTGTGTTTTGTGACACCTGCATGTCACGGCTGAGTGCACCCGCCAGGAACCAAGCGTGCTCCCCGTGACACGCATGTGTCACAGTTATAAGCTGTGTGTATTGAGGGCTCTCAAGGCCTCTGTTTCTGGGTTATTTCTACCAACGTGGTGGCAAGTGTTTGTGTTTACAAACATAAGGCTCCAGCCATTCGTGGGATGGTTTGAAACATTTGTTTACGTAAGGTTGACGGGTCGGTAACGAAGGGGTTAATATGGCTACTTCTTTATATGTACTTTTGCATTTCACTTTTCAGTTCAATTATTTCATCTAACAATTAATTTACTTCTTATAATATTTTTAAACCTGGGTTCTCTATCCATGTCTATCCCTCTATACATATTGCTATTGTCTCTACTGAACCCCGAGAAGACATTTCTATCAAACCTTTGGTGTGAAGGAGTACATGTGAATGATATTTTGACACAGCATGAAGGGATTTCTCCCCATCTTCTCTTTTTCTGCACGAGGGGATGGAAGGGGGGTCACCACTGAAATGAAGCGGCCTTGTGGATGTGCTGCTTCTTGCTGCATTGCTTCAGACCCAGGGAAGTGGGCGAGATGCAAGCAGGAATGACCCATCATCCAGGAGGAGCCAAGAAAAGAGGGAGGGAGGGATGGTGAATGGGAATGGAGTAAGTGGGGATGAAATGGGAAGGAGTGGTTTTATCCCTTTGACTTTGGCTACCTCCCTTAAGAGGGGAAAAAGCCCTTGGTATATGTATGTACATATGTACTATAACATTTACTTCATTTGTATACATGTGTATAGATACCAATTGGTATATGTATGTATACATGTATATAGGTACCAAAAGGCCTATTTCCCCTAACTAAGGGGATAGCCAACTATAAATTCACATTACCTTCAATCCATAACTGCGTATGTACAAGATTGTTCAATGGAGGCCAAGCTGCTTTGATATGGTATTCAATGAAGATGGAGTACTTCCAGGGGAGCACTAAAATGAGCTGAAAAGTAAGAAGAAAAAGATATACCAATACTTGTTTTAACTTTTACATATAACATACCTATTTACCAAAGGCTCTTTCCCTAATATAAGAGGGGTGGCCAATTCAAAGCACACACCCATACTCAATTAAAACCTAATTAACACCCCTCCCATATCAATATCTTCATGCTAACATGTAAGGGAATTTTTCTAATTTATTTTTATTTATTTATATACATACATATAACATAGGCTTTTTCCCCCTTACAAAGGAGGTAGCCAAAAATCAAGGGCATAAATCCACTCCCACCCATTCCATCCCCACATACTCCACTCCCATTCACCCCCTCCCTCCTTATCTTGGCTCCTGTTAGATGAGAGGTCATCCCTGCATCTCGTCCACTACTCCACTACTCTGGGTAAGAAGCAGTGTTGCAAGACACAGCACATTTACAGCAAGGCTGCTTCATTAAATTGGCGACCCCCCACTCCATCCCCTCATGCAGAAAAAGGGAAAATGGGACAAATGTGAGTGTAGTGGTTTCAGAGGGATCAGTTTCTTGAGTGTAGTTGGGAAGGTTTATGGGAGGGTCTTGATTAAGAGGATTACGAGAGGAACAGAGGGATTAATTGGTGAGAAATGTTGTGGGTTTAGGACAGGTAGGGGTTGTGTGGACCAGATATTTCTGGTAAGGCAAATATGCAAGAAAGCTTTAGGAAAAGGTAAGGATATCTATTGGGCCTTTACAGATTTGCAAAAGGCTTATGACAATGTAGACAGGTAGGTACTGTCAGAGGTATTGCAGATATATGGGATAGTTGGAAAACTGTTATGAGCAATCAAGAGTTTTTATGAGAGTAGTAGAGCTTGTGTTAGAATTAGAAATGGAGAGAGTGAGTGGTTTGAGGTAAAGGTGGGACTTTGCCAGGGATGTGTTATGTCACTTTGGCTGTTCAATTTATACATGGATGGGGTGGTGTGAGAGGTAAATGGAAAGGTAATGGGTCAGGGATTGGAGATGGTTAAAGAAAATGGAGATAAATGAGAGATAAGCCAGTTGTTACTTGCTGACAACACTGTGCTTGTAGCAGGATCAGAGGAGGGATTAACCACTTCACTCCAGGCCAAAATCTCGCGGGCAGCATTAGCTGCCAGACGTACGATGTTGCGTCATAATACTCGCATTATAAAAAATAAAGTCACCGCTGTATCGATCGTTCTCTCTTTCACCCGTGAATTTTGATAACCATAGAAAATATGATGAGGTCAGTTGACAGAGTATGGGAGTCACGCAGGTACAACTACAATAAATATAATCAAGATGCCGACATCGGCATCCTGCGTACCCACTTGCTCCTCATGACGCCTACGTAGGCGTAACCGTATGGAAGGGGTTAAAGAAGTTAGTGACAGAGTTTGGGAAGGTGTGCAAAAGAAGGAAGTTGAAGATAAATATGGGTAAAAGGTGATGAGATGTACAAGGGGAGAGGATGGCAGCAAATTGGAGGTAAGTATTAAGGGAGAGAAACTGGAGGAAGTGGATAGCTTTAATTACTTGCAGGCAAATGTGGCAGGATAGGGAGGAGTGGGGGTGGAGGTAGAATGTAGATTGAGAGAAGCAAGTAAGTGCTTTGGTGGATTAAAAAGTGTAATGAGAAATAAACATTTGGGAATGGATGCTAAGAAGAGATTATATGAAGGGGTGATTGTGCCAACAGCACTGTATGGGGCAGAAACATGAAACTTATGCCTTTGACTTTTGCTACCTCCCTTGTGCGGGGGGAAAAGCCCTTGATATATATGTAAAATGAAATAAATAGATAAAAAAAATTGTCCCCTTGATGACAGCATGAAGATGTTGATATGGGAGGTGTTAAATGAGGAGCCATGAGGAAGGAGGGAGGGGTGGTGAACAGGAGTGGAATGGGTGGGGATGAAATGGGTGGGAGTGGAATTCTGCCTTTTGGTTTTCACTGTCTCCCTGGTATGGTGGGAAAATGCCCTTGGTATATGTATGTATCTTTTTATCTATATATTTCTTATGAGTGTGAGATAGATAAAGGATGGTACATTCTTAAATTCAGCCACCCTTCTAATATGGGGAAAAAGACTTTTGGTATTATGTACACAGACACACACACACAGAGTGATAGATACTTGGAACAAATTAGACAAAGAAACAGTGTGTGCAAACACTATTCAAGATTTTAAGAAAAAACTTGATGCTGAGAGATACAAAGACGGGTCACCACGAGCATAGCTCCCTTCCCGTATAATACAACTAGGTAAATACATACATATCAAAAGTCTTTCCTCTTTTATATGGGTTAGTGTGGGGTGGCTAAGTAGCATACACTCATCCCACACTCATTCCATAAATGCATATTCTGTACCTGAATCTGATCTTCCTGAATCTTAACTTGCTTGATGGTGTAGCCTTCCCGAAGTCGACAAGACAAAATGGAAGTGAGAGAAGTCTGTAGAGGATTTTCTCTCTCCTTTTTTCGCATCAACTCAGAAGTCTGTGAGGCAATGGGCAGATAATCTAAAAACCTGGAAATAAAACATACACAAATTGTAGTAATTCATTCTTTACTTTATGCCTACTATAAGAAATTGGAACAAACAGTGCTGCTAACACCAGAATGTAGTGCAAGGAAATTGGGAGTTGGGGTTGAGAGAAACAAAGCAGAAAAATATTATGAAATAATACTTGATGGGGAAGAAGGTAATAATGGAGAAAGTAGATGTATGTGTTGGAAGGACAGACTGAGAGAGGACCTTAAGGAGAAACATCTGGAGGAGAAGCAGGCGATGGACCGAAACAAGTGGAAACGACTAGCAAGGAATGGCGACCCCATATGAAAATGGGAAACGTCAACAGGAAAAGAAAGATGTATGAGAGCTTAATCAGCAAGTGGAAGTTGATATATATAAATATATATATATATATATATATATATATATATATATATATATATATATATATGGAAAAGAGGGACGAGGAGGAAGAGGAAAAGAAACTGTAGGAGTTGAAAAAGAAGAGAAGTGGAAGTGAAAGAAGTGGAAGTAAAAGAAGTGGAAGAAATAAAAAAGTGGAATAAGTAAAATAAGTGGGAGAGGTAAAAGAAGAAAAAGTACTCATTTACACATCTGTATTTATCAGCAGCTCATAGTTATTTCTTCTAAATCCAATTAGCATGGTTCTTTACTTACGTGCTCATTCCGTATAATATCTCGTCTGAACTCAATGTCCCAAGGAATTTCTGGAAGCTCCACGCTAACAATGCTTTGTGATAGTCATTCATATCATACACATAATTCTCCTCCTGTCCAAAAAATATATTTCAAATTTAAAAATAATCTGTATTTCTTAATTTTTATTGTATTTTACATTTATTCAATGTATACTTCCATCCACAGCCTTGCTGTGGATATGCTGTGTCTTACTACATTGCTTCTGACCCAGGGCAGTGGGCAAGATGCAGGGATGACCTGTCATCCAGGAGGAGCCAAGATAAGAGGGAGAGAGGGGGGGTGAATGGAAGTGGAGTATGTGGGGATGGGATGGGTGGGAGTGGATTTTATGCCTTTATTTTTTGGCTATCTCCCATGTAAGGGGGAAAAAGCCATTGATATATTTATGTATACTTCCATGGTGATTTGTATTTATCCATCAAATTACAACAGAATTGTCATCTTATCCTCTTTCACTTTTGCCAATATAAAATCCCTGAATTTAACAGACAAAAGAAGGAAGCATCAGTCTGATAAATGTAATTAATTCAATATTTTACTGTAATATCAGACTTACCAAGTGAAAGTGGGTTCTTGCTGTGCCTTGATTGTAATTTGGGGGTGACTCAGAACTGTTAGTCACTAGATTTTGTACAGTTTACAAAATCCATTAATTGGGGGTCCATTACATCAAAAGGAGTGAATATACATATCAAAGCCCCTTCTCTAATATGGAGGATGACAGAGTCAAACCACATACCCACTACACCAACACCCAACCTACATAAACTCACAATGGTCGGTAATGAAGTAAGATATGCTCCACAGGTTGCTGTTGCCATGAAATGCATGAGATCAGTAAAAGGCACAAAACCAAGGCCTGCCTGTGGATGGTATACTGAACCAAGCTGAAGGAAGCTACATGCAATGGTCTGATTCCTTAACTGCACCAACAATGAATCAAACATGGTGGCATCCGGTAGGCTGATAACTCCATCAGTAATCACAACAATACCTAGGAAAAAAAAATCCAGTCATTTAAAATATCTTTTTCAAATTACAGATATACACATACACATATGAGAAACAAATGTCAAATATCTTACCTGCAATACTGTTTTCTGGGAGCAACTGTAGAGATACAATGCCATATCTCAGCATGTTGACAAAGCCAATGTCAGGGCTGACCATGGGGTTGGTTACTGTGGCTGGCGTCATATCAATGGTCTCATCAAATAAATCACCCGTAACCTTTTGCTGTACCAACTCTGATCTCTCGCGTAATAGCTCCAGCTCCCTGTATGTCTGAGCTGTTGCCTGTGATTTCCAGATGTCTTTTATTGCATGTTACAATTCAAAGCATAAGATGTGAGCAAAAATAAATCATATATACACACACATATATACGAGTATATTTCAAAAGCAAACTAGATGAAGAGAGATACAAAAACGGGTCAACACGAGCATAGCTCCAGTCCCGTAAATACAACTAGGTAAATACAACTGGTTAAAAAAAAATATATATATATATATATATATATATATATATATATATATATATATATATATATATATATATATATATATATATATATACATACATACATACATATACATATATGTTGATGATTTGGTTTAATGTCACGAGCTCCTCCGTATCAGGAGGCTAGGAAGGTACCCATATAGAGAACTTTGTAGTGTGGAATTTTGTGAATCTTAGTATTGCTCCAACTTGCTGATGGCAGGGTTCAAACCACTGTCAGCTTGATCTCCATTGCAAGTAGCAACACTCTAACAAACATACTTTCCCCTTACAGGAGGATAACCAATCAGCAGCAACCACCCCTGGCCATCAGCTCTACGCAGATGGCACCGATCCCCAAGGAGGAGCTACGCCTACCTGGGGGAGTACCACAATCCTTTTTCCAACATACAATGTTACGTTTTTTCTGCACTGAGGGGTGATTTTCCGGCGATCACCCCTCTTCTTCTACTCTTAGCCAGAGATGTAGAGAGCAATCCTGGGCCCACCACAAAATACACATGCCCAACATGCTCCAAACCCATTACTTCGAGCAGACAGACAAAGGGCTCAGTTCAGTGCAATATGTGCAAAAACTGGGCCCACCTCACTTGTACAACACTTGCTGACACAAACCAATACACAAACACTTGGACATGTTCTACCTGCCCTCCAGTAACCCCACTCCCACCTCCCCAACCACAGCCAACACCCTTACCCAATCCCAATTTCCCTTTGCCCTTACTCCCGATTAGTACTCCCCTTCCTTTGTCCCCAATCTCTCCTTTCCCCCCCTCTGACCCAGATCCTACACCTTTCCCACTACCACCCCAACCTCAACCCCAAACGGCATCATACAACACATACAAAACACACAACATCAACATATTACAACACAACATTGACGGTATTAACACTAAAAAACATGAACTTGAACACTTTCTTAAACAACACAACATACACATTGCGATTTTACAAGAAACAAAACTAAGACACTCACACAAAACACCATCATTTCATAATTACACCACCATCAGACAAGACCGGACTGACGGCAATGGCGGTGGACTCATCACCCTGATCCACCACTCCATCTGTTTTGTGGACACAAGTGCCACAACCAAAATTCTCCTCCCTACCACAGATAACACAACAGAAACCCAATCCATTCGAATCCGCACAGGCAACAATTCAACACTGACAATAGTTAACATGTACATTCCCCCCCAATCATCCCCCACAGTTCCAAACACCTTCAGACCTCAACTTAGCCAACTAACCTCAATCCCCAACCTGATCATGGGTGGTGACTTCAACGCCAAGTCGTCTGCCTGTTTTGTCGACAACCCTGACACAGACAGAGGGCTTGATATACAGACTCAATTCGACTCATTGACTATCATGAACAACACGCATAATCATACACATATCCCATACCAAGCCCTCTACACTCCCTCCTCTCCTGATATCACCTTTTGCTCCCCCTGCCTAACCCCAACAACATCATGGAGAGTGGTCGGAGCCCTTGGTGCACGCTTTTAATACAATCATACAAAACGCAGACAAGAGATACATCCCTAGAGGCAACAGAAAATCACACAACCCCAACTTCACACCAGAAATCCAAGGCCTCATCAGACAACGTGACACACTTAAACACGATACCCCCACACCTATCCCTCAAAACATAGCAGACCAAATACAAACACTAAACACTGTGATTGCCAATAAAATACATGAACAAAAAACACAAAATTGGCAAAACTTTATCAATACACTTGATCACAAAACAAACACCAGCAAATTGTACAAAACACTCAACAGCATCACACTATCCAACACTAACACTACACGCTCTCACGCAGCAATAATCACAACAACAGATAATCTACCCTCAAACAGACAACAAGCAAACGCACTCATACGTCATTTTGCACAGACGAGCCATCTTACATCTCACCCTGACGACCGACGCACCATTCGACGTAAGAAAGACTTCCCCACAGACTCAGACTATACACCCTTCATAGACAGTCAGACAAAACTCATAATGCATAATCTCAAGCACTCATCTGCCTGTGGCCCTGATAACATAAGCAACATCCACCTAAAACACATTGGACCACAAGGTATACACGCACTCACAAACATTGCAAACTACAGCTATTCACACAACACTATACCCGACATCTGGAAGCATGGTAAAATAATCACCATTCCAAAACCGAACAAAGACCCAACAATCCCAACATCGCACCGCCCAATCACACTTCTCTGCACCCCCTCTAAAGTCATTGAACGCCTAATACTTAAACTTGTCACACCATATACAGGTAATCCTCGTTTTACGCGGGTTCACATTACGCGATTTCACATTAAAGCGGTGTCCAAAACTAGGGGGTATTCCTCACATTACACAAATTCCTCAGAGTAACGCGAAATCCGGAAAGTTAAAATACGCGGGCTGCGATTTAGTTCCGTAAGGCAGCCGCTAGGTGACGCTAGCTGATTCCAGCCTCCGCATCCCTCTCGCCACCAAGCTCACAAACTTCTTCCGACAACGCACACCAAGTCAGCTAACCAGCGAATCGGAGACAGGCACCGAATCGGAGATGGACGCTCCCGATGACCCTGCCGCCCCTGCCTCACCACAAACATCACACACACACACCGAGTCCGATATAGCGCGCAGTGACACGTCAGGGGGTGAAGCCTAGTTAGGAATCTACAATAGTACACAGCGAGCGGTGAGTGTTGTGTTGTTGTCAGTATGGAAACGTGTGAGAGCAACATCTCAGCTTGCGGGATGGTTTCCTGACCCATGATTTTTTTCATTGTCCAAGGGTAATTTTATTTTCATAAAAGTAAAATAAAAATGAATGTAGAAAAAAACTTGAAAGAAATTTATTCATCCTTGAATCGCAATAAGCTGCCGCTACAACAACAACAACAGCGTGCAGATCAGCAGAGGGACGCTACTTATCAAGGCGTAAAGGCCAATTAACCCGTGATCCCATATGTGGTGGTAAATCAACAACAACAAGGCAGGTCAGAGGTTATATGCTTAGCTCGTGGCTCAGCTGCAGGAAGGATTATGGTATTGGAAACACTTGTAACAGCAAAGTAGTGAGTTTAATTCCTCACATTACGCGAAATTCACATTACGCGCTGCCTTTTGGAACGCATCTAGCGCGTAAAGTGAGGACTACCTGTATTCCCCTTGCTGACTCACAACACGGTTTTAGGCCACTACACTCCACAAACACTCTTCTGACAAACCTCACACAAAGAATTTTAGATGGCATCAATTCAGATAGGCCCCACCACAGAACACTTCTTATAACATTGGACATTAGTAAAGCTTTTGATGCTATCCCCCGCCACAACCTAACAAATCAAATATATAACACAGACATGCACAATAACACCAAAAGATGGCTGGCCAATTATCTGGCAGGCAGGAATGCTCATGTGTCATATAATGGCCAATCATCGCACATCAGAAACATTAAGAACGGAGTACCACAGGGCTCAGTTCTATCCCCCACATTATTTAATCTATACATGCATGACTTACCCACACCAGACACCTCAGAAATACAAATCTCTTCCTACGCAGATGACATAACAATCACATGCACACATCGTAACACAGACAAAGCTGCAGAAATAATCCAGCCTTACCTTGACACACTCAACACATGGTTCATCACAAACAGACTCAAAATAGCTCCAACCAAATCTACAGCAACACTTCTCACCAACTGGACAAAAGAACACAAATACATACCTCATCTCTACATCAACAACACTCTAATACCACACACAAACACACCGAAAATTCTTGGTGTAACATACAATACATCCATGTCTTTCAAACAACACCTCACAAACATAAAAAACAAATGCACACCTAGACTTAACGCACTTAAGTCAATCACTGGAACAACATTTGGACAAAACAAAGAAACTAATATAACAATATACAAACAATGCATACGCTCAGTGATGAATTATGCGAGTCCTGCATGGGCTCCTAATCTCAGTGAGACACACCACAACACCCTTCAAATCATACAAAACAAAGCCCTAAAAACAATTACAGGCTGCACAAATACAACACCTACAGACCATTTACACCATGAAACAAAAGTCCTCAAAGTCAAGGACCACCTCAACATGAGAGGCACACAAACACTTGCTGCAGCCACCACAAACACATCACACCCGCTACACTACATAGCAGAACACCCACACACACCAAGAAACATTAAAACTACACCCAAAGACCTTTATTATGCACAGATAATACCAGCCTCCGGAAACATATTCATAATCATATCACTCACCGCTCCATTAACACACTGAAAGACAACACACTGCTGCATGCCAGACCCCCTGATATCCACCCTTCTGAATCCTCTCTCCCACGAAAGGACAGAGTCCACTTGGCCAGACTGCGATGCGGTCACCTCCCAGCACTTCTAAGCTACCAGAAGAGGCTGGACGACCGTGTTGTGAACAGCTGCCCAGGATGTAACACTTCACCCCATACCATACAACACATAATGGAAGACTGCATTATACACAATCATGCACGCAAACAACACAACATACACTCTATAAAGGATTTGTGGGAAAACCCAGTTTCGGCTGTGGCCTTCCTTGGGGAGACGGGACTGTTCGGACAGACAGTCTAGGGAACGACAACAACAACAACAACAACACACCCATTTCATACACAACTAAAACCTTCTATCCTAGCACTTCTGGGATGAAGGGTTGCTCTGCTCTCCACTATATTGCTTGGGTCAAAAGCAATGCAACAAGGAACAACTCTTCAACAGCAGGGCCTTACAGCCAGAGCTGATTCATCCTCCACTGGCTTACAATAGAGCAATCCCACCCCTCTCCTAATCCACTCAAAATAATCTATGTAACAGATAAAAAGAAAATCCCTTCAGACCATATCATCCCATCATCTACCCACAATCTTCCTCCATCTATTCCTGTCTTTTGCACTCTCTTCTCTGCTAAACTGACATTCCACATACATCCAAAGCCCTCTTCACCCCATACATCTTCTTCTGTCTTCCTCTCAAGCTTGTTCCAT
Source organism: Oratosquilla oratoria (assembly GCF_046742065.1). Lineage (NCBI taxonomy): Eukaryota > Metazoa > Arthropoda > Malacostraca > Stomatopoda > Squillidae > Oratosquilla > Oratosquilla oratoria. The sequence continues at coordinate 46,502,957 of NC_134792.1, read as the reverse complement.
TCATTTCTGCTCTCAATACACTTCCTACTAGTCTTTCCTCATTCAATCTTTCCATGTCCCCAAACCTTATCATCACTGTGTATTTTGAAAGTTATTCATGAATTACCTTTGCCACCTGCTCCTCCAAAGTTGTAAGTTTAACATAAATACTGTGGAGGAATGATTCCAGATCATGAGGAATGAGCAGCCAACCCTGAATTAACACTTGTTGACACTGGGACTTGAAGAACGGTGTATGTGCAACTATTGTTATGTAAACTTTAGGCTGAAACAATAGTTGGCTACCTGAAAACAGGAAAAGAAAGTATTCTTATATGAATTCTTAGTACCATACATGATTACGAAGCAATTTCTTCACACTGAGATCTTGTTTCCAATAGTGAAAAATATTAATTTTTATATGTGCGTATCAGTGAAAAAAATGTTGCAGTAAATATTATCCCATCCTTGGCCAAAATTTAATAAATTTGGTAGAATTACAAAATCCTTTATTTTAAACCTATCTATCCTGAAATTTACCAAACTTATGTTATTCTATTCTATATACCACAAGGCTTTGTCCCCCTTGTGTCACAACTTTGTCTTTTAAGACAATAACTTTCAAAATAGTGTCAATTCCTTAGGATTTCAATTCTTATAACTGTCACCTTCATAACTGCTATAATTTTGTATGATGCATAAGACTGTATATAGTGAGGATACTACTTTATTCCATCCAAAGCTTTGCTCTTTGAATTCTGATAAGAGACATTTCATTCACCAGATGAATTTATCATGCAGAGGGACCAATGATGGATGACTGCAAGTAGTGGTATTGTAAAACTGATGCCAGAGAGAACCATTCTCCTTGCTGACCATCTTAAAATCTTATCAAGCCCCTCAACTCCATATGAAGATGCAGCCCTGAGAGGCAGGAAGGCAATTATACAGGATCACCACCTGCAAATACCTATAATTGGTCCCATCTTGCTGAAACTAATTTAAGGATTTTTTTTTTAAACAAGCATAGAAACCGATATAACACACTTCCAACCCCTTTGCCCTTCAATACATTACAGTAGATAGAACTCACCTGGCACATAGAAAGGTCTAACTATTCCTTTCAAGGTGGTCTTGAGTGTTGTAAAAACTTCATCAAGAACAACCTCTCCCTTCTGTGAATCAACAACTGATACAGATGGGGAAAGGTCCAGGCAAAAGACAAGGCGATACTTTCTAGCCAGGAAGTGTAAGGTTGTTCTTTCTGTGATGCGGTATTTGTAAAGGTGGGAAATGTCGGAGTCCCAGTCTTGAGGTACATCATGAGGAATAACTGATACCACTTCTAATTCTTCAGTGTATTCACTCTGAAAATAAATAAAAAATAAAACAATAATACATACATATATATATACCAAAGGCTTTTCCACCTTACAAGGGAGGTAGCCAAAAAACAAAGGCATAGAATCCACTCCCACCCATTCCATACTCACATACTCCATTCCCATTCACCCCCCTCCCTCCCTCTTAACTTGGCACCTCCTGGATGACAGGTCATCCCTGCATCTTACCCATTGCCCTGGGTCAGAGGCAGTGTCACAAGACACAGCACATCCACAGCAAGGCCACTTCATTAAATCAGTGATCCCCCACTCCCATCCCCTCATGCAGAAAAAGAGAAAATGGGGAGAAATCTCTTCAGGCTGTGTCAAATTATTTTTCGCACATACTCCCTCACCCCCATCCCCCACGCACTCCCATTCATGCATAACAGCATTATCCATACACAACCATTCTCCATTCACCCCTATCTTCTGTCTTCTCCCATTCTTCCTCAACAGACATTCCCTTCTTTCCCAATGCCCCTTTTACCCCATCCATCCATCTCATCCTTGGTCACTCCCTCTGCCTTCCACACCTCTTTTAGTAATCTTTCTTCACTCATTCTTTCCATGTGTCCAAACCATCCCAATACTCTTTCATCAACCCTATCTCCCAACTCCCTTTCCATCCCAGCACTCTTCCTCATTTCTCACTCTATCCAGCCTCTTAACCCCTATCATACTTCTCAGGCACCTCATCAGCGAAAAAAATACATGGTAGCGACGAGCGATTTCGCTTGAAAAAGTTCCAATGTCGCTCTCACAAATCCAATAGCGGGAGCGATCCCCCACAAAAAATTCGCTCCCGCGGCAAGATTAAACGTTTTTTATGCATTATCCATCAATTGGCAATCCCTGAATCCTATCACCATTGATGAAAGGATCAGAGCAAGCACAACTTATCCATGATCAATCATTGCATTATCAATCGATATCATAAACGCAACGCATCAATCAACTTTAATTTATTGATGTACGTACATATGTGTACGCGGTATACCTGCTAGAGTTCAATGGCTTACCAAGCCTAGCTTCGTATCAGCTGCATGCGCGTGTATACTAGTACAGGTTGACTAGACTCTACACGACTATCGTGCTACATAATGTAGCTAGTTGCGAATTGCATGGTACCTGTATGCAGGGAAGTTCATTGGTTGCATGCAGCTAGCTGCCCAATCATCGCGCTGACTACATGTACAATGCACCATACCCAATACCACATCACCGCATGCATACGTACACTGTACATATGCAAACTCGCTCAAGGCCTAAGAGGGAAACTGGGAAATCCCATTTATAACCTTGTTTGCGTATTTATGAGAAAACAATATAGAATCAAATGTTTCGTTAGTAATTGAAAGTAAATAAATTTAAGTATAAATATGAACATTTGATAATTATATATACATGGCTCTGGAAGTATCAAAAATGGATCTGGTGAAATTAAAAAAAAAATTAAAAATGGCTCTGGAAAAAAAAAAGTATTTTTTTCCCTGCACCTCATCTCAAATACATTCCAACTCCTCATCTCTTACTCTATTATGTTCCATACAGTGCTGTTGGTACAATCACTCTTTCATATAATCTCCTCTTAGTATTCATTCCTAAATGTCTGTTTCTCATTACACTTTTTAATCCACCAAGGCATTTACTCACTTCTCTCAATCTACATTCTACTTCCATCTCCACTCCTCCCTTTCCCACCACATTTGCACCCAAGTACAGTTAAACCTCAGTTCTCAAACATCTCTGAGCTTGAACAAATTGGTTTTCAAATGAAAAATTTGAGCTGGAAATACATCTGTTTTCAAACAAAATTTTGGTTCTTGAACGATGCTGACACGTGTCTGCTGACAAAACGTAAGCAGTTCTCTTTTGACCACTGAGCTAAATAGTTGTGCTGTGCTTTTGTTATCAATTTTATTGCATTCAGCATTTATTTTTCCTACACTAGCCCTCAGTCATGGCTCCAAAGAAAGCAAAAAGTGATACTGGTCAAGGAAAAAGAAAAGTTCTGAGAAAAACAACCGAAGTGAAGAAAGAAATTATCGCAAAACACGAAAATGGCATTTGTGTATCTGATATTGCTGTGCAGTATGGTATGGCAAAGTCTACTATTTGCACTATTCTCAAGAATAAAGAAGTGGTAAATTCGGCTGATGTTGCAAAAGGAGTGACCATCATTAGTAAACAAAGACCTCAAATACTTGAGGAAGTGGAAAAGTTGTTGCTTGTTTATATATATGAGAAACAGTTAGCAGGCGATAATATCTCTGAAACATTTATATGTGAGAAAGCATTAGCAATTTACTATGATCTAGTAAAAAAAAAAAAAAAAAAAAAGCCCTGGTACAAGTGCTGATGATTTCGTATTTAAAGTAATTCGAGGATGGTTTGAAAAATTTAAGAACAGAAGTGAAATTCACAGTGTAGTTAGGGATGGTGAGACAGCAAGTTCAAACAAGGAAATGGTCAAAAAATTTGTGTTGAGTTTGGTGACTTTATAAAGAAAGGTTTTCTTCCCCAACAGGTATTTAATGTTCAGTACACACATCACATAATAACTGTTCAGCGTTGCTTTGTCATTAAATTTACTTCTGTTATTTTTATGTTTTTCGTTTGATTTACACTTTTGTTTTATTTATTATATGATATATAGAGTGTAATTGGGTAAATAAGCATTCATCTGGTGCTTGGGAATAAATTAATCTCTTTTACATTATTTGTAATGGGAAAATATGATTTGGTTTTTGAACAGATTTTTTTAACAAATTGTGTTCAAAAGCCAAGGTTTGACTTTATCTAAAACTATCCACTTTCAGTCTGCTGCCACTTTCTCCCCCTTGTACATCTCATCACCTTACTTTTACCCGCATTTATCTTCAACTTCCTTCTTTCGCACACCTTTCCAAACTCTGTCACTAATTTCCTCGAATCTTCCTCTGATCCTGCTACAAGTGCAGTGTCGTCAGCAAACAACAATTGGCTCATCTCCCACTTTTCTCTATTTTCTTTAACCATCTCCAATCTTTGACCCATTCCCCTTGCATTTACCTCTCACACCACCCCATCCATTTACAAATTCAACAGCCAAGATGACACAACACATCCCTGGCAAAGTCCCACCTTTACCTCAAACCACTCAATCTCTCCATTTCTAATTCTAACACAGGCTCTACTACTATTATCAAAACTCTTTACTGCTCTTAACAGCTTTCCTCCTATCCCATATTTCTGTAATACCTCCCACAGCGCCTTTATGTCTACCCTGTTATAAGCTTTTTTCCAAATCATTTTGTGAAGCAATTCAGTGATTAGTACCAAAACTAGTGCACTAATGAACTATTGGTTTTCACAGGTGTTTTAGCATGTTTTTTTTCCTTTTCTCCCTTACTCATTTTTACACCCAGATTTTACAAACTTTGCATGAGATAACATTTAGTGACTCTTATACAAGTGCAAAAAGTGAAATTGTGGACTACTTTATATCATTTTGATGGATATCAATTCAAGCCATTTTCACCTCTGATTTTTTTGTTTGTCTTCTTGCTGCTAGCTATCTTTACGTCAGCTAAGACTGTTATCATCAGGTGCTACAAGAATTCTCAAGGTATTGTTGCAGTTTCCTACCTACCACAGCACTGAGCACATGGGGAGCACATGGGGAGCACAAAGGGACAAAGCTTGGAAAAAGTGGAGAAAAGACAAAAAACAAAGCAAATGGCAAATTTATGTTAACTATAGAAATGAGTATGTTAATGTGAGAAGAGAGGAGAAAAGGAACCATGAGAAGGATATTATAGACAAATGCAAAGAGCAACCCAAACTATTCTATCGGTATGTGAATGGTAAACTTAAAAACAAACAGGAATTGGTGAAACTATGCCAAGGAAACATAGAATACACAGAAGATTTAGAGATGGCCGAAGTCATGAACAATCACTTTAAATCTGTTTTCACCAGAGAGAAAATACCAAATTGTGACATAGACAAAAACAAGAAATCTCCCCTCATGAATGAGTTTACAGCATCACTAAAGGAAATATCAGAACATTTATCAAGGCTGGATGTCAGAAAATCACATGGCCCGGACGGTATTGCAAATTGGATTCTAAAGGAGTGCAAAGAAGAACTAACAGACAAAATACACATCTTAATAAACAGCTCACTCAAAGAAGGAAAGATACCCGAGGACTGGAAAAACGCTAACATTGTACCAATACACAAAGGAGGAAACAAAGAAGAACCCACCAACTATAGGCCAGTATCACTAACAAGCACCATAGCCAAAATTTGTGAGAAAATAATCAAGAATAGATGGGTAAAACATCTGGAAGACAATGACATATTAAACCCAAGACAATTCGGATTCAGACAAGGAAGATCATGCTCCACAAACTTAATATGCTTTTACTCAAGACTAATAGACATAGTGCAAGAAAGAAATGGATGGGCTGATTGTGCATTCCTAGACTTGCAAAAAGCCTTTGACAAAGTACCACACAGAAAACTACTAAAAAAACTGGAACACATAGGAGGAATACAGGGAAACCTACTAAAATGGATAGAGGACTTTCTGACTGGTAGAAAGATGAGAGTAGTGCTCAGAGAAAAATATTCAGACTGGAAAGAGGTGATCAGTGGAGTACCGCAAGGATCTGTGCTGGCACCAATAATGTTTGCTATCTATATGAATGACATGGATGAGGACGTGAACTGCTACATGAGCTTCTTTGCCGATGACGCCAAACTGCTAAGGAAAATAGAAACTGATGAGGACTGTGAAGCACTGCAAGCAGACCTAAATAGGGTATGGAACTGGAGTCAGAAATGGGAAGTGGACTTTAATACTAAGAAGTGTAGCATAATGGAGTTTGGAAAAAGCAAAAACAGAATATCAGGAAAATATACAATTGGAACCAAAGAAGTAAAGAAAGTAGGATCCGAAAAAGATTTGGGAGTAATTATCACGAACGACTTGTCCTATGATATACAGATTAACAAAATTGTCGGGGAGACTTACAACTTGCTAAGATCAATAAAAGTGGCGTTTACATACTTGGACGAAGACATGATGAAAAAAATATTGGTTACATTGATAAGGCCTAGATTAGAGTATGCAGCGACATTGTGGTCCCCCAGTACCAAAAAGAATATAAAGAAAATAGAAAGAATCCAAAGAGCAGCTACAAAAATGGCACCTGCACTTGCAAACCTATCATACGAAGAGAGATTGGCTAAACTGGAGTTACCGACACTGGAGCAAAGAAGAGAGAGAGGTGACCTATTGACCATCTACAGAATCATGAAAGGCACAGAGGTACTCGATAGTGAGAACTTACTTAACTGGGACAAAAGAAACACAAGAGGACATGGAAAGAAAATAAAAAAACATAGCTATAGAAGAGAACTGAAGAAAAACAGTTTTCCTCATAGAGTTTTGGACACTTGGAACAAACTGGACAATGGAATAGTATGCGCAAAAACCATTCATGAGTTTAAAAACAAACTAGACACTGCAAGATACAAAGGCGGGACATCACGAGCATAGCTCCCCTTCCCGCAAAATACAACTAGGTAAATACAACTAGGTAAATATGAGTATTGAGTTCCGAGTCTATGTGTGATCCATTAACTGGCGTGTTGTGAGACCACCATATTGTCTGTATGTATATTATTGTTACCCCTTCAATAATTAAATTTTCTATTAGTTTTTGTATGCTATGAGAGACTAATTTCACTTAAACAATAGTGTCCTTTTTATGTAAATGCTCATATTTCCATGCTTTTGTAAATAAGTGTGAGCCAGGATCATGTGTGTACCTGTTGATAAGGAATTAATCCCTGTGTGGATGAGAGCCATACTGCACTCAGTGGTCTCCTATCCTGTCTTCCAAAGGTATTCCTTCAAGATGCAAATATCCCTCTCCAAGCAGACAACACCAGCATTTATGTGTTTAATCACTGGTCTGTGAGAATTTTATATTTTATATGCATGTTATTCAGAAGTGGTCATCTCAATATGTCTAGTGAAAAAGTTGCTTCCTTTTTCCATAATAACACACTGGCAGCCTCAGCTATGGCTTATCCCACTATTACCCTATTACACCAGGACCCCTCATTTACAAAATTATTTGAGGAGGATTCTAATTATTCAGCATCTGCATTTATTCAACAATGTGTGGATCGTATCATCAACAGTAATGTCATTACAGGGTTGGAAAAGATTTTCTTTGATCTCAACTTGTTCCCAACTCACTAGCCTCTGAGATGATGTCAGCTTCATGCATCAACCCTAAAAATTTAAACTATGATTACACCACCTTCAAGGCAAATTTTCTTAAAGCGTTTGATGCAAACCTGATGTGATCATTTTCTCTAGTGCTACAGGTTAGCTGACATACTCTTTTCCTCTATGGGCACTGAAAGTTTTGTGCATGCTCAGGCTAGACCCAGTATAGTGACCTCTGAAGCATTAAATTCTTTGATACATTCACACTGGACAGAAAATAATTCCATCACTAGATAGACTCCAACTTGTTTTGGAGTAGTTATTCTACATTTTGTTCCTTGCTCCTTCTGAATGAAGGATTACTTCTTCTCTTAGTTATCAGACAGATGAGTCTTTCTAATATTTGCAACAAAACTTTCTAGTTTTCTAGGTTTATACATTTCTGATGTTTTAGAACTGTTGTCTGAGAAGCACATACAAAGAGATGTCAAGCAATTTTCTTCATTGATGTGTGAACTTCGTAGCCTGGTGGGAATCAAGATGAGCAAGTACATCTGAAGTGAGAATGTGGAGCAGAATTGTAACATACAAAACATGTTCAAAGGGTTGGATGGATAACACAGTTCTCTCTTACCATATGTGTACATAGAAATAACAATGACAGTTACTCACTTCAATGGTTGTAGTGTTGGAAGTCACAGTAATTTTGTAGAATTCTAACACTGCGCCACCATTTTATGTTGGAAGGGTAGAGTGGTTAATATTTTTTTCTGTATATTTCCAACATAAGCTTTTCAGCACTTTGGAGTAAAAACAATGTAACACAATTGTAAACCACACTCAAGACACATTCTCATAGAAGTACAATTTAGTTGCACATAAGTTAATTCACATATACACCCATAATCTATCTCTGACCCTTTCTTTCTGTCCCTCTCTCCTGTCTCTCCTATGATGAAGAAGATTCACTGAATTACCCATTTCTATATGTTCTTTTATTCTTTCTACTTCCTAACTGACTTTGTACCTTGTACTTTGTCACCAATGACTTTATTATAACATGATCTATGACAGTTTATTTCTGATTAGTTTATCTGATCTTTGTTGTACTTTATAATCCTATTCTAACTTCTGATCTTGGCATTCTAAGTTCTGCATCTTCCGTATTTGTATGTTACCACAGCTTATTGTTGTGTTGAGTGATTACCATAATGTGTTATCAGTCCTGATATGATTTGTTCTTTCACACATTTCTTATCTCTGGGACCCATATTTCTGAATGTGGGTTACTCTATTTTCCTACAATATAATACAATTCAATAAAATACCATATATCCACAAAACCTCCCACAGTGCCTTCCTATCCATCGTCATAAGCCTTTCCCAAATCCACAAAGGCTTAAAATATATCCTTACCATTTGCTAAACCTTTCTCACATATCTGTCTTGCCACAAAAATCTGATCCACAACCCACTTTATGCCTCACTAATTACTCCCTCTGTTCCTTTCCTAATCCTTTTAATCAAAAGCCATAAGCCTTCCCAACTACACTCAACAAAATAATCCCTCTGAATCTAATACACTCACATGAAACAAACACCAAAAAATGTAGACATTAAACAGCAATATACTATCCAACAGTAACATAACACACTCTCACACAGCAATAACCACAACAATAGTCAACTTACCCTCAAACAGACAAGCAAACACATTCATAAATCATTTGGATAAACAAGCCATCACATCCCTTACCCTGACAACCCTCATCTGACATAGAAAGACTTCCCCATAGACCTAGACTACACTCACTTCATAGACAGCCAGACGAAGCATATAATCCATAACCTCAACCACTCATTCACCTGTGGTCCTGACAACATAAGTAACATCCACCTAAAACACCTTTGACCACATGGCATATGTGTACTCATCAACATTGCAAACTACAGCTATTCGTGCAACACCATACTCAACATTTGAAAGCATGGGAAAATCATCATAATCCTCAAACACAACAAAGACCCAACAGTTCCAGCATCACACCACCTAATCACATTTCTCTGCATCCCCTCCAAAGTCATAGAATGCCTCATGCTACAACTCATGACACCACATATCCCCCTTGATAAATCACAGCACAGTTTTAGACTACTACACTCCACATATACTCCTTTGATAGATTTCACACAAAAAGTTTTAGACAGCATCATTCAGATAAGCCCCCCTCCTCCTCCATAATCTCACTATATTTTGGAATTAAGTGGGCCCTTTTACATTACTCATCTTCAAACTTAATTAACTCTTTAAAGTACTTTTTACTTATCACTGGCATCTGAAACTCAAACATTTGGTTGACAGGCCTATCAGATAACAAACCATTTCTTTACATATAAATTAAATTTTTTTACTGCTTTTTCAAACATAGCATGACAAAGCACTACTTTTTATTTTCAAAACTAGACCAGAATCAGATGTAGGCTTGCTATGCTCACTAGAATTATGAGCCATACACAACAGTCCACTGAATGAGTCAGATGATGTGCAACACCCATCTTATTGCAAACTGGTATAACATAAATGGGTTAATATCTTCACCTCTGTCTAGAGGTCAGGCTGGTGGCATTTGGTCTCCAGACTAGACCCAAGGCTTCTATTGGTTTTGTCTAAACTACCACCACTTTTTCTATATGGAAACCGACAACTGGAAACTACTCCCATCCTCTTCCTACTCCTCCTGCTATTACTAATATCAGCCAGTAACACAAGAACATTCCCTCTTATGCAACACTGACAAGAGTTCAATGTTTCTTCCTGGTGACATCTATGAGTGGACCTGAGGACTGTTGTTGACTACTGTGGGAGTGCAGGTTTCCATTTGGTGAAACTCTATGCAACACTCATACAGACTTTATATACCCCTGCCTCAAACCAAAATTTGTCTCAAACACCTCATTTTTGTTACTTTCTACTATTACACAAACTTCAAATCCTTTATAAAAGTTTTTCCCCACTTGTCAAATCTTCCCCTGCTCTATACATTCTCATGGTTTTCCCAAGTTTTTTACTACCATATATCTACTCTTAACATATGCCTTCTCCAAATCCACAAAACACTGGCACAATACATTTCCTCTCTGACAAATTTTCGCACTGGGATGTCTAAGTAAAAATCTACACAATCCCCTCATAACCCATACTAGATTCAAGGAAAATTGTATTCATATTTATACTTACAAGTTTGTCTTTTCGTGGCACTGTAATGATGGTGTTGATTCTCTTTAGGTACCATTCAGCTCGAATATTCCTTGAAATTCGGTAATCCTTCTTCATTAATATATACAGATGTTCTGCTTCCAAAACCTCTCCATCCTGACAAGATATTACAACATAATTATAAAATATTCATGGTAAATATGTATTAATAGGTTCTTTATAATATATTCATATTTCATTACATAGACAACATGTTCAAAGAAATTATACCTGTTTGAAGCACACACATGATATGCAATATCAAATTTCATGAGATAACATCAATCTATATACATATACACATATGCTGTGTCTTGCTGTATTACTTCTAACCCAGACAGAGGGCTGGGGGTCAGGGATGGCCCTTCATCCACAAGAAACTAAGATAATAGAGACAACAAATGGATGTTGACAGTGTGTGGGATGCATGAAAGGTGGGTCCATGCCTTGGCTGGCTACCTCCCTTATAAAGGAGAAGAGGCCTTTAGGTATAGATATAGACAAAACACACGCATACAAGGAAAGAATAAAAGCACTGGGTCTGCCAACTCTGAAAGATTGAAGAGAAAAAGGTGATATGATTATGGTATTCAGGTCACTAAAGAGGATATATTGCACTGACAGAGGTCTCCTGATTAAAGATGAGAGGGCTTTAAGAGGTCATAGAAGTAAGACCACTTGTCTAAAGGACATGAAGAAATACATTTTCCATATAGATGCGCAAGTACTTGGAATAGCTTAGGAAGCCCAAGCTCAAACAATACTCGAGTTCAAATCTAAATATGGTATTTGGAAACCAAGGAAATGGATTAAGTTGGTACTGAACATGAATTTGAGGGTAGGTATGATAAAAAATCAGAGAATAGGAGATGGGACTCAATGTGCATTCCTCCTTTCCTGCATATTACAATTAGGTACATACACACACACATATGTATAGTAGCGGTGGCAGCAGCAGCAGTTTCATTATCATAATTATCATTATTATTATCACTGTAGCAGGATCAGAGGAGGGATTGAGGAAGTTAGTGACAGAGTTTGGGAAGGTGTGTGAAAGAAGGAAATTGAAGATAAATGTGGGTAAAATTAAGGTAACGAAATGTACAATGGGAAAAAGTGGCAGCAGGCTGGAAGTGGGTATTAAGGGAGAGAGACTGGAGGAAGTGGATAGCTTTAGCTACTTGTATGCAAATGTGGCAGGAAAGGGAGGAGTGGAGGTGGAGGTAGAATGTAGATTGACAGAAGTGAATAAATGCCTTGGGGGATTAAAAAGTGTAATGAGAAATAGACATTTGGGAATGGATGCTAAGAGGAGATTGTATGAAGGAGTGATTGTGCCAACAGCACTGTATGGGTCAGAAACATGGAACATAAGAGAGGAAGAGAGAAGGAGTTTGAATGTGTTTGAGATGAGGTGCCTCAGAAGTATGACAGGGGTTACTAGGCTGGATAGAGTGAGAAATGAGGAGGTAAGGAGGAGAATGGAGGTGGAAAGGGAGTTGGGAGATAGGGTTGATGAAAGAGTATTGGGATGGTTTGGACACATGGAAAGAGTGAGTGAAGAAAGATTAGTAAAAGAGGTATGGTAGGCAGAGGTGGAAGGAGTGAACATGTGGGGGCGACCTAGGACGAGATGGATGGATGGGGTAAAAGGGACAATGGAAAAGAGGGGAATGTCTGTTGAGGAAGGACGGGAGAGGACAGAAGATGGGGTGCATGGAGAAAGGTTGTGTATGGATGATGCTGTAATGCATGAGGGGGAGTGGGTGGGGGGTTGGGGGTGAGGGAGTATGTATGAGAATTAAATTGACGCAGCCCGAAGGGATTTCTCCCCGTCTTCTCCTTTTCTTCATTAGGCAACAGAGAGGGGGGGTTGCCAATTTAATGAAGCAGCCTTGCTGTGGATGTGCTGTGTCTTGCAACACTGCTTCTAACCCACGGGAGTGGATAAGATGCAGGATGAATGGAGAATGGTTGTGTATGGATGATGCTATGATGCATGAGGGGGAGTGGGTGGGGGGGGTGAGGGAGTAAGTATGAGAATTAAACTGATGCAGCCCAAAGGGATTTCTCCCTGTCTTCTCCTTTTCTGCATGAAGCAACAGAGAAGGGGGTTGCCGATTTAATGAAGCAGTCTTGCTGTGGATGTGCTGTGTCTTTCAACACTGCTTCTGATCCAGGGAGTGGACAATATGCAGGGATGACCTGTCATCTAGGAGGTGCCAAGATAAGAGGGAGGGAAGAGGGTAGAGGGGAGTGGAGTATGTTGGGGATGGAATGAGTGGGAGTGGTTTTTATGCCTTTGTTTTTTGGCTACCTCCCTTGTAAGGGGGAAAAAGCCTTTGGTATATATATGTATATATCATCACTGAGGATGAGGAGGATGGATGAAATGGATGGATGGGGTGAAAGGGGCATTGAGCAAGTGGGGAATGTCTGTTGAGAAAGGAAGGGAGAAGGCAGAAGATAGGGGTGAGTAGAGAATGGTTGTGTATGAATGATATTGTAATGAATAGAAGGCAGTGGGTGGGGGTTGAGAGGGGTTAGGAAGTGGTTATGTGTGAATGATATTCTGATGCAGCCCAAATCTTAAATGTTTCTGCATGAGGGGATAGGGAGGGGGTGTTGCCGATTAAATGAAGCTGTCTTGCTGTGGATGTGCTGTGTCTTGCTTCATTGCTTCTGACCCTGGGTAATGGGCAAGATCCAGGGATGACCCATTGTCCATGAGAAGCCAAAATGAGAGGGAAGGAGGGGTGGTGGATGGAAGTGGAATGAGTGGGAATGAAATAGGTGAGAGTGGCATTATACCTTTTGACTTTGGCAACCTCCCAGGTAAGAGGGAAAGAGCCCTTAGTATATGCATGTATATACCATTATAATAACAATTCCTATTATTTTCATTATCAATATATCCCAAAGGCCCCTTCCCATTTATAAGGTATGGCTGATAGAGAAAATGAGAAATGGGACAGGACCTTTATGGAAGATTCACCGCAAACACAGACAATACACAATTTTTTCACTACTGTTGCAGCACAGAAAATACTAATCATCACCACCAGTGAAAATAACATTTTCCAAATCCCAATCAATACTTGACAGGGCATCCTAACCTATCCAAACTCAACCTACCTAACCCTAACACATTCAGAGGAGTACAAGAATCCTGGAAGGTTTTTTCTACAAACATATTTTCTTCCCCTATCCCTCCAGTGTGTCAATGTACTTTATTCTCCAATCAAAACAATGTAGAGATCCCTCCTCCCCTTTATTTCATCCAGATAAGTTCAGAAACACACATTCAATATGAAAAATAACAACTCAATATTGTCCTAAGCACTTACCATCATTATTTTCTTAATATGGTTTTTGTTTAGGTTAAGGTAGGTTATATAATATTGAGCACACTCATCCTTCATTTTAATGGACAAAAAGGAGGGAACATTGGTCTGATAATGCTGACTGTCTGCAGTTACTGACAATATGTCAGTAGTGGCTAACATCAACAACTACAAGAGGAATAATATAGTACTATATATTTAATCAAGCACACCATCCAACCTGATAATGTTTCCGGAGGCTGGTATTTGGTGGTTGTGGAGGAAGAGAAGAGAGTATCTGTGTGTGATACAGGTCTTTGGGTGTTGTTTTAATGTTTCTTGGTGTGTGTGGGTGTTCTGCTATGTAGTGTAGCGGGTGTGATGTGTTTGTGGTGGCTGCAGCAAGTGTTTGTGTGCCTCTCATGTCGAGGTGGTCCTTGACTTTGAGGACTTTTGTTTCATGGTGTAAATGGTCTGTAGGTGTTGTATTTGTGCAGCCTGTAATTGTTTTTAGGGCTTTGTTTTGTATGATTTGAAGGGTGTTGTGGTGTGTCTCACTGAGATTAGGAGCCCATACAGGACTCGCATAATTCATCACTGAGCGTATGCATTGTTTGTATATTGTTGTATTAGTTTCTTTGTTTTGTCCAAATGTTGTTCCAGTGATTGACTTAAGTGCGTTAAGTCTAGGTGTGCATTTGTTTTCAGCCTCCGGAAACATATTCATAATCATATCACTCACCGCTCCATTAACACACTGAAAGACAACACACTGCTGCATGCCAGACCCCCTGACATCCACCCTTCTGAATCCTCTCTCCCACAAAAGGACAGAGTCCACCTGGCTAGACTGCGGTGCGGCCACCACCCAGCGCTTCTAAGCTACCAGAAGAGGCTGGATGACCGCATTGTGAATAGCTGCCCAGGATGTAACACTTCACCCCATACCATACAACACATAATGGAAGACTGCATTATACACAATCATGCATGCAAACAACACAACATACACTCTATAAAGGATTTGTGGGAAAACCCAGTTTTGGCTGTGGCATTCTTTGGGGAGACGGGACTGCTCAGACAGACAGTCTAGGGAACGACAACAACAACAACAACCTGATAGTGTAAAATACCTGTGCACTATAAATATACACTATGAGAGAGTAAATTAAAAAAATTTAGATTAAAATCAGCTTGTGTTCAGTGCTGCCATAACTCCATCCATAGCACATGGGACTTGAGGGGTTATCACACATCCTACCTCTATTTAAATAACTAGAATATGACTTCCCTTATAGAAATCTACACTTCTCTAAGAACATTTCAACAGTATGTCTAACATTTGTATAGATTTACAATCTGGTGAAGCCTGTGGAAACCCAGTGTGTTAACCCCTTTACAAACTGTGTCAGCTGCAACAGATTTTATACGTTGCTTCCTATATCCATTAAATGGAAGTCTGGGTATTTTTTTTTTAAGTGCACACCTACATGGTATAGCATTAGAAGATTAAATATTAATTTTGTAAATTATAATACATCAATGTAATAAATATTTTTCTTAGCAGAAATCAATATAAAAAAACTTTGCTAAAACCTACACAGAAATGAATGAAGTCGTTTCGACTCCTTTAAACACCATCTTTGTTTCGAAAGATTTAGAGGTCGGAGACGATGACAAACCCTGACGACCTCAAGAATTACAGGTACCGCATTATTAAATGCAGGTTAGGTTAGGTAGGTAGGTAGGTAGGTAGGTAGGTAGTTAGGTAGGTAGGTAGGTAGGTAGGTAGGTAGGTAGGTAGGTAGGTCGGTCGGTAGGTAGGTTAGGTTAAGTTAGGTTGGTAGGTTAGATTAGATTAGATGAATTTATCATACTTTAATTTCTTAGGTCTCCACCTCTACCAAAACAAAGATGGAATCTCAAGCAGCCTAAGCAACTACATTACATTTCTTTGTTTATAGCTTTTAGCAACCTTTTCTTTTATTAATTTCTGCCAACAATAACTTAATTACATTGGTGTATTACAATTTACAAAATTATCATTTAGTTCTCTATTGCTGTAATGCATAGGTATGCATTTTTTTAAATTTACAGAGGTTTGTTGAAACAAGCCACAAGGGATGAGTGTATTGCTAAACATCTGTAATGACTGGGATTTGCAAATCACTGCCATAGGATAGATATTGAAAGTAATACAATACTGATCAAATGTCACATTGTAATTTGTTTACATAGTAACAAGGTCATCGATATTGACAACAGTCCTAATTTGTTTGTCATTTTGCTTTTATTTGCAATCATATACACAGTTATAAAATTGTGAGGATGTCATAATACAGCACATGACATTTGTCATTTATTTCCATTGATGATTGTGTTCCTCTTCATGCCATGACCATGCAGTCATTAACCCTTTAACTGCATTCTACATGGTTTGAGTAATTATCAGGCAATTCTACTTGGTTGTAGGAAATCCCCACTAAAGCAAAAGGATTAAACATAATAAACATTAAATACTAGTTCAAATTTTCTTCAATTATTATAATAAATTATTAAGGTTTTCCTTGCATCAATTCATTAATTTCGTTCTAGCTTACCCGGGGCAATTTTATTCAATTCAGCTGAGAGAACTTCCTTCACAGTGACAGGTTTAAATCTAACAGATATGAGACTTACAATATTGCATTTACACAATTTAAAACCAGACTCACACAAAAACAATATACGGGCAGATTTTTCTTTTGAAAATTATTAGATATACGCAATAAAGTTATAAACACATCTCTCACCTCATCATTTGAAGACGGAGTGATTTCTTCTTTACTTATTTCTACCATGATTTAAAGAACATAATCTTCAACACTAGTTTTCATGTTTCTTCAAGATCATTACGATACACCAATAGTTTAAACATTAGTGCGAATGTCAGAGGTACTCGCACAAAGTGTTTATCATCACTGCTGTGCTATCGTTCTCGAGTGATTCAGAAACCAGTCTTCCTACACCCATTATCAAACTTGTTGACAAACAGTAACTAACGACTTTATCATATTCAACTCTGGTCTCCATAGAGGCTACAAAGATTCACCATCAAACGCATTTTTATATTAAATATGTGTAAATATCTAGGAGATACGAGCGAATCTTATAACTGATTATTATTATTATTACGGATAAATGTTTAATTGACGCATTTATATTACGTTTTTTTTTGGCAGAAGATTTAAGCGAAAAAGGAATCGGGTGGGTAGTGTCCAAATTGTACTTTATTTTCATTTACAGAATCGTCTGCATCAATGGAGGGGAGGTGAGGGAGAGTAATCGACATTGCTGCCCCTAACGGATGCACGACAAAATGAAGGCAACAAAAACACACATTTAATTGTTTTGTTTACATCGAATTTCATGGGTCTTTCTTGTACGAATATCATGTAAAGTTTGTGGACGCTAGGAAGGAAAATTAGTTATTTTGAACGTATGTGTATTATACGGGAAGGGGAGCTATGCTCGTAGTAACCCGTCTTTGTATCTTGCAACATCTAGTTTGTTCTTAAATTTTTGCATGGTGTTTGCACAAACTATTGTTTCGTCCATTTTGTTCCAGACATCCACCACCCTATGTGGATTTTTTCAGATCTCTTCTATAACTATCCTTTTTGATGTTCTTTTTATGTCCTCTTGTTTTTCTTTTATCCCACTTCAATAAGTCTACTCTGTCAAGGATTTCCATGCCTCTCATGATTCTGTAAATAGCTGATAGATCGCCTCTTTCTCTTCTTTGTTCCAGGGTTGGTAGTTCCAGTTTAGACAATCTTTGCTCGTATGTCAATTTCGAAAGTGTTTGAGCCATCTTTGTCGTTGCTTTTTGGATTCTTTCTATTTTTCTTATATTCTTTCTTTTTGTACTGTGTGTGTGTGTGTGTGATTCACCATGGTCTTGGATCATGTGTTGGACTCGTGATCAACAGCTATTACCCTCCCTGAAGAGAACTCATATGTGACCGATCTATGGGTAATCCTGTGACCTTGCACGCATACACACGCCCAGCTCACCACCCACGAGAGTTGGAGTAACGATCTGCAGCGCAGCGATACTGAAATTATTTTGTAACCCTGGGCGGGATTCGAACCAGAACCGCCGTGCTGGCAGCAAGTCGTGTGTGTGTGTGTGTTTACCTAGTTGTGTTTTACGGTACGAGAACTATGCCCGCAGTGAACCGTTTTCGTATCTCTCCACATGTTTATTCTTAAAATCGTGTATAGTTCTGGCATTCACTGCTTCTCCGTTCAGTTTGTTCCAGACATCAATCACTGTGTGGGAAGCTATTTTTTCAGGTCTCTTCTGTAACTGTCTTTCTTTAGTTTCTTTTCGTGTCCTCTTGTTTCTCTTCTGTCCCACTTTGATAAGTCGTCTTTATCGATAATTTCCATCCCTTGCATAATTCTGAAAATGGTCAACAAATCGCTTCTTTCTCTTCTCTGTTCTAGTGTTGACAGATGTAATTTCTCCAATCTTTGTTCGTATGTCAGACTTGACAGTGTAGGTACCATTTTTGTAGCTGCTCTTTGGATTCTTTCTAATTTTCTTATGTTCTTCTTTGTGGTAGGAGCCCACAGTGTTCCAGCATATTCTAGTTTAGATCTTATCAGTGTAACGGCTATTTTATTACCATCTCCTCATCTATGTAGTCGAAGGCCACTTTCATTGATCTCAATAAGTTATAAGTCTCTCCGAATAATTTATTGACATGTTTATCAGGTGTCAAGTCACTTGAGATAATTACTCCTAGGTTCCTTTCCGAATCGACTTTTTTGACTTGTTTCCAATTTTATAATGACCCGTGTGTGTGTGTGTGTGTGTGTGTGTGTGTGTGTGTTTACCTAGTTGTATTTTACGGCAGGTTCAGCTATGCTCGTGGTGTCCCGGCTTCATATCTCATTTTATCTAGACTGTTTTTAAATTCG
The DNA here is from genome assembly GCF_046742065.1 of Oratosquilla oratoria. Taxonomy (NCBI): domain Eukaryota; kingdom Metazoa; phylum Arthropoda; class Malacostraca; order Stomatopoda; family Squillidae; genus Oratosquilla; species Oratosquilla oratoria. The sequence continues at coordinate 46,483,817 of NC_134792.1, read as the reverse complement.
TGTATTGTTATTGCACACACCACTTTCTCATCTAACTTGTTCCAAACGTCTATTACCTTGTGGGGAAAGCTGTTCTTTTTAAAGTCTCTTCTATAACTGTCTCTTGATTTTCTTTCCGTGTCCTCTTGTATTTTTAACATCCCATTTTATCAGATCCTCTCTATCAATAGTTTTTATGCCTTTCATGATTCTATACATAGTAATCAAGTCTCCTCTCTCTCTTCTTTGCTCTAATGTCTGTAGCTCAAGTTTTGTTAGTCTCTCTTCATATGATAGTTTTGAGAGCGTTGGTGCCAATTTCGTTATTGCTCATTGTATTCTTTCAAGTTCTGTTATACATTTTTTTTTTTGTACTTGGTGACCATGTCGTTGCTGCATATTCCAATCTTGGTTTTATCAAAGTGACTAGTATTTTCTTCACCATTTCTTCGTCCAGGTATGTAAATGCCACTTTGATTGTTCTTATTAAATAATAAGTTTCTCCAAAAATCTTATTTATATGTTTCTCAGGTGACATATTATTCATAATAATGACTCCCAGATCCTTCTCATTTTCTACTTTTTTAATTTCTTCTTCTCCCAGTTTATATGATACCACTATTCTTTTTTTGCTTCTTCCAAATTCCATTATAGTACACTTCTTAATATTGAACTCCATCTCCCACTTCCTACTCCATTCCCATACTTTATTGAGATCACTCTGTAGTGACTCACAATCGTCTTCAGTGTTCATTTTTTTCAACAATTTGCATCATCCGCAAAGAAACTCATATAACTTTCAACTCCTTTATCCATATCATTAATATATATAGCAAACATTATTGGGACATTATTGTGGAACTCCACTTATCACTTCATCCCAATTAGAGTCTTTGTCTCTTATCACCACTCTCATTTTTCTTTTATGCAAAAAGTCTTCCATTCACTTCAGCAGTTTGCCCTGTATTTCCCCTGCAGTTTCTAATTTCTTTAGCAACTTCTTATGTGGCACCTTATCAAAAGCTTTTTTCAGGTCTAGAAATGCACAATCAGCCCATTCATCTCTTTCTTGTATTACATCTATTAGCCTTGAATAGAAACACACTCAGTTTGCGACGCATGATCGTCCTTGTCTAAATCCAAATTGCCTTGGATTTTTTTTTTTTTTTTTTTGCAAATACCTTACCCATCTACTTTTGATAATTCTTTCACAAATTTTAGCTAGCTATCGTACTTGAAAGAGAGACCGGTCTATAGTTAGTAGGGTCTTCCTTGTTTCCCCCTTTATATACTAGTACTATATTTGCTCTTTTCCAATCTTCTGGAACTTTTTCTTCTTTCAATGAACTGTTTATTAGGCTATGTATTTTGTCTGATAGTTCATTCCTGCATTCTCTCAAAATCCAATTTCCCATTTCATCTGGTCCATGCGATTTTCTGACATCGAGATTACTCAAGTGATTATTTCATTCCTTGTTACTTCTATCTCTTTCATAGGGGGGACTTTCTCCTCCCACTCGATATCCTCGTAAACACAGATTTAAAATGCTTGTTCATAATTTCTGCCATTTCTATTTCCTCTGTGTATTCAACTCCTCCTTGTCGTAGTTTATCTAATTCTTGTTTGTTTTTCAGTTTGTTGTTTACAAATCTGTAAAATAGTTTTGGTTGATCTTTACATTTTTCTATGACATCTTTTTCGTATTTTCTCTTTTCTTCTCTGCACACTTGTATATATTCATTTCTATAACTAGTATATATTTCCATTTTCAAGTCTTTTGTCTTTTTTCCATTTTATCCAAGCTTTATCCCTTTTGTCTTTTAACTCCCCACATCTTTTGCTGTACCAACACTTTCCATATTCTTTTTCTTGCTTTTGTCTTGGAGCATACTTTTCCACTCCATTATAAATTTTTGTCCAAATATTCCATTTCTATTCTACTGTTGTTTTCTCCTTGTGTATTCTTTTCCAGTCTGCTTTTTGAAAGAATTATCTTATTTTATCAGAATTTGTTTTTTCATACATCAATCTTCCCTTTCTATATTGTTCGTTTTTTCATGTATTTTCCTCATTTAGTTCCAGCTCAACCAATATGTGGTCACTTTTACTTACTGGTGTCTTATATTCAATCTTTTCCACTATTTTGGGTTCTGATGTGATTATTAGATCCAGTCTCGATGGTTCTTCCTCATTTCTATACCTAGTATTCTCTTGTATCCATTGCGTCATTGTATGTTCTATAATCATATCAAGTAGTACATTTCCCCATAGGTCATCTCCACCCTTCACTGTCATCTCTTCCCAGTAGATTTCTTTACAATTAAAGTCACCCATTATAACTCTTCTTCCTCCATCTTCCATTATCTTATTTAGTGTTATCCTTGTGTCTTCTAACATGTTTTTGTGTTCTTTCTCTTCCCACGGAGCCGTTTTAGGAGGCACATAATTTACTACAAACTTCCTGCTCTTCCCATCCCTGTCCTCCACTTCCATCATAATGATCTCTACTCTACTCTTTCCATATGTGACATTCCTCACATTTATATCCTTCTTAGTCAGGAACATAACTCCACCCCCTTGTTTTACCTCTGTTTCTAGTCCAATAATTATATGCACCATGTCCTACACTGTTGGGTGGTAATGGACCTTTCAATGTTGTCTCTACTATTCCCATTATGTCCGGTTCTTTTTCCTACAGGTAATCATTCAGTTCGTTCAAGTCTGTTATTAAGCCATCTATACTCGTGTAAGACACTTTTAATTTTCTGCTACTTCCATCGTGTTTTCTGTTTCCCTTCCGTTTTTCTCTGCTATGTCCCATTTCCTCACTTTCATATTCACTACTCTCCAATAGAATTTCTCTTTTTCTGACTCCGTTATTTTCTCGTTTTTTCCTTAGCTTCTAGTCTTTTTTGTTTTCTCCTTCTCTCTTTCCTCTCTATTCATTTCTCTTTTTATCCATACCTGTTTATATTGATCACTGTCTGCTAGTTTCCCTGTTTTTGCTAAGACATTCTCTGCTGTCCTTTGTGACCTGAATTTAACTTTAATTGGTCTGGTCTTATCTGTATTGTATTTCCCTAATCTATAAATTTCTTCTATTTGTTTCCTTGTTTCTGGTTCATCTTCTTGAACTACTTCTAATGTCTTATTTACTTTTTCCTTTTCCTCCTTTATTCTTGTAGTCCTATTTGGAGTATACTTCTCTTCCATCCCTGATATAATTATACATTTCTTTTTATCCGCTAAGTCTCTTACTATATTCTCTTTCTCCCTTATCACTTTAATAAATGTGTCCTTAGTTTGTTCTTTCATCTGCTGTTTCACTATATCTCTAAATTCACTTTTATTGATCTCCTGTACTTTTTTTCAACCACTTGCCTCTTTTGCTATGGAATCTTTATTATCTTTATTATTCCTCTTTGATTCCTCATTCTCATCCTTTACTTCTCTTAACTGTCTTTTTAATTCTTCTATTTCTTTAGTTAGGTTTTGATTCTCCTTCTTTAGTACTCCCAATTTACCAACTCTTTGGGTAAACCTAACCACCAATGCTTCGTTCATTTTTTTTTTCTCCTCTAGATTTACTAGTCGGGGAGGTTGTCACCTCCTCACTCATTAAATCCATAAAAGCAGTTATCTTCTCTTTGCATTTATCTGCTATTATCTATATTTCTGCTTTTGACACTTCTGCTTCCTTGTTCTTCCTCGTCTGTGTGTTCTGCACCCCTTTTGTTTACACCCCGTTCGTCCCCTTCCTCATTTCCTTCCATTTTCCTCAGTAATCCCTCTTTCATCTTTTTCTTCACCTTCCCACTACACCATGAGCTTTCCCCTTCCCTACTGTAAGCAACAAAGGTATTCCCTCGTTGTTGAGATCGATATAACTTGAATTTTCCTGGAGTTTCAAACTTCGTTGTCACTTCGACCGACGTGTGTGTGTATAAGTGTGTGTTTACCTAGTTGGATTTACCTAGTTGTATTATACGGGAAGAGAGCTGTGCTCGTAGTTATCCGTCTTTGTGTCTTTCAGCATCTGGTTTGTTCTTAAAATCTTGTATAGTATTTGCACACACTGTTGCCTCATCCAATTTGTTCCAGATATCTACCACTCTGTGTGGGAAACTATTCTTTTTTAGATCTCTTCTATAATTATCCTTTTTGAGTTTCTTTTCATGTACTCTTGTTTTTCTCTTATCCCACTTCAATAAATCATCTCTGTCGAGGACTTCCATCCCTTTCATAATTCTATAAACGCTCAGTAGTTCTCCTCTTTCTCTTCTTTGTTCCAGTGTTCGTAATTTGAGTTTGGACAATCTTTGTTCGTATGTCAATTTAGAGAGTACTGGTGCCATCTTTGTCGTTGCCCTTTCTAATTTCTTTATATATATATATATATATATATATATATATATATATATATATATATATATATATATACATATATATATACATATATATATATATATATATATATATATATATGTATACACACACACACACACACACACACACACAAACACTTCAACGAATGGACGACTTAGAAGACGTTCTGAAGAGAATTGAAGTTTGTGGATCCCAACACAAAGAGAAGTGCCTATTGTATTTACAGGGTGGGGGGGAAATTGCTCGTGGAATAGTAGGAAAGTAGGGAAAGAGGAAAGGGGGAGGGATTACTGAGGGAAATGGAAGGAAATGAGGAAGGAGTAGACTTGGCCCAGGCAGACAGGCGAAAGGTAAACAAAAGGCCTCCCGATGATGACGAAATGTCTAATAAAATGGTAAAGATTAGAAGTATAGACAAGAGCAATACAGTAGAAAGTGACGAGAATATGTTCCAGGGATTTAAAGAGGGTGGGGGGGACACAAACCCCCCCCCCCGACTGACAAGACTAGAAGAGAAGGTCGATAAGATGATCGAGGACTTGGAGCGTAGGTTCGGTAATGTTGACAGTATTATACGAAGAGTTGAAAAATTGGAAGAACTAGAGAGGGCGAACAAAAACTTAACTAAGGAAATTGAAGAATTAAAACAACAGTTAAAAGAAGTAAAAGATGAGAATAAAGTCTTAAAGGAGAATAATAAGGAGAACAAGGAGGGTTGGAAAAAAATCATGAAAATAGCAAGGTTGCATTCACTGACATAATCAGACAACAAATGAATGAACAAACTGAAAACTCAGTTATTAAAGTGATGAGACAGAAGGAGAATATAGTAAGAGACTTAGCAGACAAAAAGAAATGTATAATTATATTAGGAATGGAAGAGAAACATAACCCAGATAGAACCACAAGAATCAAGGAGGAAAATGAAAAAGTAAGAAATTTACTAGAATTAGTTCAGGAAGATGAACCAGAAATAATGAAACAAATCGAAGAGAAATTCAGGCTAGGGAAATATAGTACAGACAAGACCAGACCAATTAAGATTAAATTCAGGTCACAAACTACGGCTGAGAATATCTTATCCAAAACAGGGAAACTAGCAACAAGTGAACAATATAAAAAGGTATGGATAAAAAGAGAAATGAATAAAGAGGAAAGAGAGGAAGAAAAACAGAAAAGACTTGAAGCAAAGGAAAAAAACGAGATAAGAACGGAGTCAGAAAAAGAGAGATTCTATTGGAGAGTAGTGAATATGAAACTAAAGAAAGTCGACATACAAGAGAAAAACAAAAGGGAAACAGAGAACACAATGGAAGTGGCAGAAAACTAAGAGTGTCTTACACAAATATAGATGGATTAATAACAGGATTGAATGAACTGAATGATTATTTGAAAGAAAAAGAACCAGACATAATGGGAATTGTAGAAACAAAATTAAAAGGTCCACTACCACCCAACAGTGTAGGACATGATGCATATAATTATTGGATTAGAAACAGAGTGAAAAAGGAAGGGGGTGGAGTTATGTTCCTGACTAAGAAGGATATAAACGTGAAGGGTGTCACATATGGAAAGAATACAGTAGAAGATGGAAGTAGAAGACAGAGATAAGAAGAGCAGAAAATTTGTGATAAATTATGTGCCTCCGAAAACAGCCTCATGGGAGGAGAGTGAACATAAAAGTATGTTAGAGGACACAAAGATAACATTAAACAAGAAAATGGAAGAGGGAGGAAAAATAGTTATGATGGGCGACTTTAATTGCAAAGAAATCTGCTGGGAAGAAATGACAGTAAAGGGTGGAGACGGCTCATGGGGAAACGCTCTATTCGAGATGGTTACTGACCATACAATGACACAATGGATACAGGAGAACACTAGGTATAGAAATGAAGAAGAGCCATCGAAACTAGACCTAGTAATTACATCCGAACCTAGAATAGTGGACAAAATTGAATATAAAACACCAATAGGTAAAAGTGACCACATATTGATTGAACTGGAACTTAATAAAGAAAAATATATGAAAAGAAATGAACAATACAGAAAAGGAAGAATGATGTATGAAAAAACAAACTTTGATAAAATAAGAGAATTCTTTCAAAAGGAAAACTGGGAAGAAATATACAAAAAAAGAAACAACAGTAGAAGAGAAATGGAATATTTTGACAAAAATTTACAAAAAAGGAGTGGAAAAGTATGTCCCAAGACAAAAACAAGAAAAAGAATATGTAAAATGCTGGTACAACAAAAGCTGTAGGGAGTTAAAAGACAAAAGAGACAAAGCCTGGACCAGATGGAAAAAAGACATAAGACCTGAAAAATGGAAAATATATACCTGCTATAGAAATGAATATGTACAAATGTGCAGAGAAGAAAAGAGAAAATATGAAAAAGATATCATAGAAAAGTGTAAAGATCAACCGAAACTATTCTACAGATTTGTAAACAATAAACTGAAAAACAAACAAGACTTGGAGAAATTAAGACAGGAGGGAGTTGAATACACTGAGGAAATGGAAATGGCGGAAATTATGAACAAACATTTTAAATCAGTGTTTACAAGGGAGAACATACAACCTGAAGAGAACGAATGGAAAGAGAAAGTCCCCCCTATGGAAGAAATAGAAGTAACAAAGAATGAAATATTAACACACTTGAGTAATCTTGATGTCAGAAAATCGCATGGACCAGATGAAATAGCAAACTGGATACTAAAAGAATGCAGGAATGAACTGGCAGACAAAATACATAGCATACTAAATAGTTCCTTGAAAGAAGGAAAAGTTCCAGAAGATTGGAAAAAAGCAAATATAGTACCTATATACAAAGGAGGAAATAAAGAAGAACCTACCAACTATAGACCAGTCTCTCTAACAAGTACAATAGCAAAAAAATTGTGAAAGAATTATCAAAAGTAGATGGGTAATATATTTAGAAAAAAAAAAACAGTGTTAAATCCAAGGCAATTTGGATTCAGACAAGGACGATCATGCGTCACCAATTTAATATGTTTCTATTCAAGGCTAATAGATATAATACAGGAAAGAGATGGATGGGCGGACTGTGCATTTTTAGATCTAAAGAAAGCTTTTGACAAAGTACCACATAAGAAGTTGCTTAAGAAATTAGAAACTGAAGGAGGAATACAGGGCAAACTACTAAATTGGATGGAGGACTTTTTGCAAGAAAGAAAAATGAGAGTAGTGATAAGAAACCAACACTCAAAATGGGATGAAGTAATAAGCGGTGTTCCGCAGGGAACAGTTCTGGTCCCAATAATGTTTGCTATATATATTAATGATATGGATGAAGGAATAGAAAGCTATATGAGCTTCTTTGCAGATGATGCAAAACTACTGAAAAGAGTGAAAACTGAAGAAGATTGTGAATCACTACAGAGAGATCTAAATAAAGTACAAGAATGGAGGAATGGGAGATGGAGTTCAATACAAAAAAGTGTAGTATAATGGAATTTGGAAAAAGCAAAAACAGAATAACAGGAGCATATAAATTGGGAGAAGAAGGAATAAAAAAAGTAGAAAATGAGAAGGACCTGGGAGTCATTGTTATGAATAATATGTCACCTGAGAAACATATAAATAAATAAGATTTTTGGAGAGACTTATAATCTAATAAGAACAATCAAAGTTGCATTTACATACCTGGATGAAGAAATGGTGAAGAAAATCCTAATCACCCTGATAAGACCAAGATTGGAATATGCAGCAACGATATGGTCACCAAGTACAAAAAAATGTAAAAAAACTTGAAGAATACAAAGAGCAATTACAAAATTGGCACCAACATCTCAAAACTATCATATGAAGAGACTAGAAACATGAGACATAGATTTGATAGAGATTTACAGAATCATAAATAAGAACAATAAAAACATACCTGGATGAAGAATTTGAAGAAAATCTGATAAGAAAGATTGGAATATGAAAGAAATGTCACCAAGTACAAAAAAAAAATAAAAAAACTTGAAAGAATACAGCTTAAAATAGAAGAGAGACTAGAAAAACTTGAACTACAGACACTTAGATGAGAGAGAGAGAGATTGTGGAAAAGACGGGAAAAAAGACAATAAAAAAAATACAACTAGGTAAATACAACTAGGTAAATACACACAATCGTCGGATTGACGGCGAAGATTGGAACTCCGGAAAAAAACGCAATTTTCGTAGATTTCAACTACGAGGAAATACCTTTTTGTATTAATAGGGAAGGGGAAAGATCGTGGTGTAGTAGAAAGGTAATGAAAGGGGAGAAGGGGAGGAATTACTGAGGGAAATGGAAGGAAATGAGGAAGGAGACGAACGGGCTCCCCTGACAGAAAAAAAAAAAAAAAAAAAAAAAATGTAAACAAGAGGTCAGCTGACGACACAGGGGAAATCTAAAATATCAGTAAAAGCATCAAGGTTAGAAATATAGATAAGAACAACACAATGGAAAGTGAAAATAATAATTTCCATGGATATAATGAGGGAGGGGGGATGCCAACCTCTCCCGATTAGCAAGTCTAGATGAAAAACTAGAGAAAATGACCGAGCATTGGGAGAGTAGGTTCGGTCAACTTACAAAGATAGCACAGAGGGTTGATAAATTGGAAGAGTTAAAGAAGGAGAACCAAACCCTAACTAAGGAAATAGAAGAATTAAAAAGACAGTTAAAAGAAGTAAAAAATGAGAATGAAAAATTAAAGAGGAATAATAAAGAGTCCATAGCAAAAGAAATACAGGGTTGGAAAAAAGTCCAAGAGAATAACAAAATTGTATTTAAGGATATAGTAGCACAACAGATGAAAGATCAAACTAAAGACACAATTATTAAAGTGATGGGGGAGGAAGAGAATACAGTGAGAGATTTAGCGGATAAAAAGAAATGTATAATTATATTGGGAATGGAAGAGAAATATAATACAAATTGGACTACAAGAATAAGGGAGGAGAAGGAGAAAGTAAATAAGACATTAGAAGTAGTTCAAGAAGATGGAGCAGAAACAGGAAAAGAAATAAAAGAAATATATAGACTAGGGAAATACAATACAGATAAGACCAGACCAATTAAGATCAAATTCAGGTCACAAACAACAGCAGAGAATATCTTAGCAAAAACAGGAAAACTAGCAAACAGTGAACAATTTAAACAGGTATGGATAAAACGAGAAATGAACAAAGAGGAAAGAGAGGATGAGAAAGCAAAAAGACTAGAAGGTAAGAAAAAAAAGAGAGAAGAACAGAGACAGAAAAAGAGAAATTCTATTGGAGAGTAGTGAATATGAAAGTGAGGAAATGGTACATAACAGAGAAAAACGGAATGGGAACAGAAAAGACGATGGGAGTAGCAGAAAATTGAAAATATCTTACACAAATATAGATGGCTTAATAACAGGCTTGAACGAACTGAATGATTACCTGAAAGAAAAAGAACCGGACATAATGGGAATTGTAGAGACAAAATTGAAAGGTCCACTACCACCCAACAGTGTAGGACATGGTGCATATAATTGTTGGATTAGAAATAGAGAGAAAACAAGGGGGTGGAGTTATGTTCCTGACTAAGAAGGATATAGATGTGAAGAATGTCATATATGGAAAAAATAGAGTAGAGATGATTATGATGGAAGTGGAAGACAAAGATAGGAAGAGTAGAAAGTTTGTAGTAAATTATGTGCCTCCAAAAACAGCCTCGTGGGATGAGGGAGAACATAAAAGTATGTTAGAGGACACAAGGATAACATTAAATAAGATAATGGAAGATGGAGGAAGAATAGTTATAATGGGTGACTTGAACTACAGACACTAGAGCAAAGAAGAGAGAGAGGAGATTTGATAACTATTTATAGAATCATGAAAGGCATAGAAACTATTGATAGAGAGGATCTAATAAAATGGAATGATAGAAATACAAGAGGACACGGAAAGTAAATCAAGAAAGACAGTTATAGAAGAGATCTGAAAAAGAACAGCTTTCCCCACAGAGTAATACATTTGGAAGAAATTAATGAGAAAGTGGTGTGTGCAAAAACAATACATGAATTTAAAAACAGTCTAGATAAAATGAGATATGAAGACGGGACCCCTTCCCGTAAAATACAACTAGGTAAATACACAAACACACGACGGGACACTACGAGCATAGCTCCTCTTCCCGTAAAATACAACTAGGTAAATACACACACACACACACTACACCTCTCTCATGGCGCTGTGGTTAGAGCTCTGGCCTGCCACTACGGAGGTCCGGGTTCGACCCTCGCCCGGGGCTGAAATAATATCAGTATCGCAGCGCTGAGGGGTGTTACTCCAACTCTCGTGGGCGGGGAGTTGGGGGTGTGTGTGTGTGCAAGGTCATAGCATTACCCATAGATCGGACCTACGAGCTCTGAGCTCTCTTCCAGGAGGGAAATAGCTGTCGATCACGAGTCCAACACGTGATCCAAAGACCAAGTGAATACACACACACACACACACACATATATATATATATATATATATATATATATATATATATATATATATATATATGTATGTATATATATATATGTACTGGGTGTCCATAGTGTCGCAGCGTACTCCATTCTTGGTCTTATCAGTGTGACTGATATTTTCTTTATCATTTCCTCATCCAAGTAGTCAAAGGCCACTTTCGTTGATCTTAGTAAGTTGAAGGTTTCTCCAACTATCTTACTGATATGTTTGTTTGGTGACATGTCTTTGATGATAATTACTCCTAGGTCCCTTTCCGAGCTAATTTTTTTTTTTTTTTTTACTTCCTTTGTACCGATTTTATATTGCCTTGATATTCTATTTTTAGTTTTCCCAAATTCCATTATACTACATTTATTGATGTTGAAGTTCACTTCCCAATTTTGACTCCCTTCCCAGACTTTATTCAGGTCTTTCTGTAGTGATCGAAAGTCTTCCTCTGTACTTGCTTTCTTTGATAGTTTTTCATCATCTGGAAAGAAGTTCATATAACATTCCACACCTTCATCCATGTCATATATATATATGGCAAACATTATCGGAGCCAATACAGAACCTTGTAGGACTGCACCTATCATTTCTTCCCAAGTCGAGTTTCTGTCTCTAAGAACCACATTCATTTTTCTCCCGTTCAAGAAATCTTCCATCCATTCTAATAACTTTCCTTGTACACCACCTATTGTTTAAAATTTTCTTAGTAGCTTTTTGTGTGGTACTTTATCAAATGCTTTTTGTAGATCTAGGAAAGTACAACCCGCCCATCCGTTCCTTTCTTGCATTATTTCTATAAGCCTCAAATTTAAGCAAATCAAGCTAGTGGCACATGATCTTCCGTGTCTAAATCCAAATTATTTTGGATTCAGTATATTATTTTCTTCCAGATGTTTAATCCATCTACTCTTGAAAACTTTTTCACATACTTTTGCTATTGTGCTTGTAAGGGAGACCGGTCTATAGTTAATTGGATTTTCCTTGTCCCCTCCTTTATACATTGGCACAATATTTGCATTTTACCAATCTTGTGGTACTTTTCTTTCTTTGAGTGAGTAGTCAATTATCTTATATATTTTGTCCGTTAGTTCATACATACATATACCAAGGCTTTTTCCCCCTTCCAAGGGAGGTAGCCAAAAAGGGAAAGGCATAAAAACACTCCCACCCATTTCATCCCTAAATACACTCCACACCCCTCCCACCCTTCCTCTCATCTGAGCACCTCCTGGATGACGGGTCATCCCTGCACCCTGCCCACCGCCCTGGGTCAGAAGCAGCGTCGCAAGACACAGTACATCCACAGCAAGACCGCTTCATTTAATCGGCGACCCCCCCTCTCCGTCCCCCTTTGCATATAAGGCGAGGACGGGGAGAAATCCCTTCGGGCTGCGTCAAATTTACTCACACATACTACCCCCCCCCCCGCCCATTCCTCCTCATGCAGTCACAACATCATCCATATACAACCATTCTCCACTCACCTCTGTCTTCCGTCCTCTCCCTTCCTTCCTCAACAGACATTCCCCTCTTCCCCAAAACCCCCTTCACCCCATCCATCCACCTCATCCTAGGACGTCCCCTCATGTTCACTCCCTCCACATCTGCCTTCCATACCTCTTTTACTAGTCTTTCTTCACTCATTCTTTCCATGTGTCCAAACCATCCTAATATTCTTTCATCAACCCTATCTCCCAAATCCTTTTTCACCCCTGTTCTCCTCCTCACCTCCTCATTTCTCACTCTATCCAGCCTAGTAACCCCTATCATACTTCTCAGACACCTCATCTCAAACACATTCAAACTCCTTCTCTCTTCTTCTCTTATGTTCCACGTTTCTGCCCCATACAGTGCTGTTGGCACAATCACTCCTTCATACAGTCTCCTCTTCGCATCCATTCCCAAATGTCTATTCCTCATTACACTCTTTAAACCACCAAGGCATTTACTCGCTTCTCTCAATCTACATTCTACCTCCACCTTCACTCCACCTTTTCCTGCTACACTTGCACCCAAGTATCTAAAACTATCCACTTCCTCCAGTCGCTCTCCCTTAATGTTCACTTCCAGTCTACTGTCACCTTCACCCCTTGTACATCTCATCACCTTACTTTTACCCACATTTATCTTTAGCTTTCTTCTATCACATACTCTCCCAAACTCTGCCACCAGCTTCCTCAATCCCTCCTCTGACCCTGCCACAAGCGCAGTGTCGTCCGCAAACAACAGCTGGCTCACCTCCCACTTTTCTCCATTTTCTTTAACCATCTCCAATCCCTGACTCACTACCCTAGCATTGACCTCTCGCACCACCCCATCCATGTATAAGTTGAACAGCCAGGGCGACATAACGCATCCTTGACGAAGTCCCACCTTTACTTCAAACCACTCACTCTCTCCATTTCTAATCCTAACACATGCTTTACTACTCTCATAAAAACTCTTAACAGCTCCCAAAAGCTTTCCTCCTATCCCATAAATCTGCATAACCTCCCACAGTGCCTTTCTGTCTACCCTATCATAAGCCTTTTCCAGATCCATAAAAGCCCAAAAAAACATCCTTCCCCTTTCCTATAGCTTTCTCACATATCTGTCTTACCACAAAGATCTGATCTACACAACCTCTACCCGTCCTAAATCCACACTGTTCCTCACCAATTACTCCTTCTGTTCCTCTCCTAATCCTCTCAATTAAGATTCTCCCATAAGCCTTCCCTACTACACTCAACAGGCTAATCCCTCTGAAATTACTACATTCACACTTGTCCCCTTTTCCCTTGTAAAGAGGAACTATACAGGCACTCCTCCAGTCCTCCGGTACTCTACCCTCTCTCCAGCAAACATTAAATAACCTCACCAACCAGTCCACCATCACTGAACCTCCCTTTTTCAGACATTCTGCATGACATCCATCCAGACATTCATCCATACATTCTTTTAATATCCAATCTACAATTCCATCCGGACCGTGTGATTTTCTAGTGTCATTTTTTTTATTTGGTCCCTTATTTCCTTCTGTGTCACAGTTATTTCTTTCATTGGGGGGATCTTTCTCTCTGTCCTTCATCCCAATTATGTGCACTTTTCCCTTGACGTACGTTTACTATTTTTTCTTACCTTTTAGTTTACATTCCTGTAGAATAGTTTAGGTTGGTCCTTGCATTTTTCTAGTATGTCTTTTTCATAGTTTCTCTTTTCTTCCCTGCGTATTTTTACATATTCATTTCTTAATTTGATATATATTTGCCACTTACTCATTTTTTTCCATCTTTTCCAAGCTTTATCTCTTCTATCTTTAGCCTCACTACATTTTTTGTTGTGCCAGCACTTGATGTACACCCTTTCTTGTATCTGCTTTGGTACGTATTTGTCTATTCCCTCATTATAAATTTCTTTTAGTATGTTCCATTTCTCTTCCATCTTTGTTTCTTCATTTAAGAAGTCTTCCCAATTTACATTTTGATTGAATTTTCTGAGTTTCTCAAAATCCGTTTTGTTGTACATTAGTCTTTTTCTATGTTTCTCGTTTCTTCTCAAACCAGTTTGTTCCCGAAGGAGTCTTTAAAGTACTCCTTCGGGAGACATTGAAGACTCCATCGGGTACTTTAAAGACTCCTTCGGGAGACTTTGAAAACTCCTTCGGTAGACTTTGAAGACTCCTTCGGGAGACTTTGAAGACTCCTTCGGGAGACTTTGAAGACTCCTTCGGGAGACTTTGAAGACTCCTTCGGGAGACTTTGAAGACTCCTTCGGGAGACTTTGAAGACTCCTTCGGGAGACTTTGAAGACTCCTTCGGGAGACTTTGAAGACTCCTTCGGGAGACTTTGAAGACTCCTTCGGGAAACTTTGAAGACTCCTTATGGATATTTTGAAGACCCCTTCGGGAGACTTACAAGACTCCTTCGGGAGACCTTGAAGACTCTTTCGGGAGACTTCACAGTTGAATAACTGTGGAATTTCCACGGGTACTGCTATGGCAAACGTTTAATAAAGTGGGTATATTTTTGCACCAGCCTTTTTTCAAATGGTTAGCTATATGTAGCGTTTTCACCAACCCGAGCAATGCGAATTCTTCGAGTGAAAGTGATTCCGCTTTCTAGAGATGAAAGACAGGGCCAGCGACTAGGAGTGGCTTACACAAAGAATACCAAGAAATTCTTTGTGCCTAAAGCAGTACCCCTTTGTACATACTTCTTGTATATATGAATTGTTTATTCAGTTTCATAAACTCTTATTTTCTTTGAAGTGGGTAAAACCCGAGAAACGCTGTGAAATCTAAGAAACAGCTATTGCCCTGAAATCTCCACTTGAACCGCTATACTTATTACGTCATTCTGTATTTACTGTGCCATTATAGAATGTAGGAATACAAATGCATACGCTGACGCACTTTGTGTTGTTGTGGCAAACTGAAAACTATTTCATTCAGCTGAGGGGAGGACACGCACTTTCACTCACCCAATCACTCGCTCTTTCAATCACTCACTTTCACTCTTTCTCTCAACCAATCAATCACTCACTCTTCCAAGCACCATTTCACTCACTCTTACACTCACACTCAACCAGTCAGTCACTCACTCGTTCACTCACGCGTCCTCTCCCTCATTTATTCCGTGGAGACGCTTCGAAGGCGGTGCCCCGGACACTGGTCGAGGCGCCGCCGACCGGGCGATCTTCTCCTCCGGCCCGCGTCTCGAGGAACCCCGAGATTCCTCAATGGGAGGCTTCCCCCGACTTGCGTCGAGTCTTCCCCCGGCGCTGGGCAGTCGAGACCGGCGGGCACCCCGAACACACTCGCGCGAGTGCCGCCGGCCGAAGTGCTGTCGTCTCTCGTGGCCCCCGCGTCAATTAGGTGCTGCGGTTCCTCGGGGGCCCTCCGAGGACCGACGGACGAGTCTCGGCGGAAGGCGGGCGAGCACTCCGAACACCCGCACAATGTGCCGGAGTGCCCCTCTTCTGCCCGCGCCTTCACGCCGCCGAGAAGAGCCTTCTGGGACGATCATCTGGAGGGATCTCGAAGTCCCTTGGGGCGTAGGCGTATATTGGAGATCCAGATGCCGGGTCATTGTCGTCCTGTCATAGTGCCGCAGCTGCCCTCGTCGCGCCCAACTCAGCCAGAGCCCCGGTAGCAGAGGCGTCCGCGACCCACGACATGGGCACGAATCTCGGATACACACACACACACCACACACGCGCTAGCCTGCTTTTCAGGTTGTCGGATATGTACGAGTATCTGAGGTAGATGGAGTATATATATATATATATATATATATATATATATATATATATATATATATATATATATATATTATATATATATATATATA
Organism: Oratosquilla oratoria; assembly: GCF_046742065.1. Taxonomy (NCBI): domain Eukaryota; kingdom Metazoa; phylum Arthropoda; class Malacostraca; order Stomatopoda; family Squillidae; genus Oratosquilla; species Oratosquilla oratoria. Next base: position 46,467,638 of record NC_134792.1, on the reverse strand, counting down.
ATTATACTTTTAAGAACTAAGGCCTCGTAGAAATATCTACATTGACCCCACGAGATGAAATCCTAGTGGTTGTGTTACTGTGTAACAATGGTCCAGCAATGAGAAGCAGTACCACATGCAATCACTTTCGTAGTAAATTGAACGGGGAATCTTAATTAATTAAACTAAAAGTATTGGCTGCAATAAAGATCCCCTGATGGCTACAAATGCTTGAGGATTTGTAGCTATCCATCCATCGATCTATCTATATACCCTGGGTCCCTTTCTCCCTTAAAAGTGAGGTGGCCGAGTCAGAAGCGCGTACCCGCTCTCTCCACCCGTTCCACTCTCATCCACATCCCTTGTTTCCCTCTCACCTTAGCTCCTCGTGGATGAAGGGTCGTCCCGTCTTGTGCCCACTGCCCGGGTAGGAAACAATGCAACAAGTCACAGCATATTCACAGCAAGGCAAGACGCTTTATATACACAGTGACCTTCCTTCCTCTTTCCCTCATGGCAAAATAACACATATTACGAGTCCTTCCATATTGCATAAAAGAATCACACTGCAGACTGTGTATAATATGTTTTTAGATGAGAGATTGGTTGGAGGGAGAAAAACGAAGATGGTCTAGTAATTGGTTTACTCTAACGTTACGACCAACTTGCTCTTCTTTAGAGTTGTCTCCATGTTAATCTCGTTTGTCTTTGTTTCTTTAAATATCTTTAACTCATTTTGACTGAGAACAACTAACCCTGGCCTCCGTTTTCCTCTTTTGTCTCAGACACTCCATCTCCTGGTACACAATCCCTCCCAACCATAAGAGGGTTTTTTCGCATTCAGTCGATGAATACTCTTGTAGGAACGGGGAAAGGCTGGGTTAGTACAGCATAAAAGTATTTTCGTTAGCTACAAGAAGTAACTATTTACTGTATTACTTTTAATCTAATCTTAGTTCCATTCCCAGTGTTAAGTTCTCAATTACATGTATTTTCGTTAATTATAAGCAGTAACTATTAACTATTATATTTGTTGTTAATGTAATACTTTTTATGTAACTTCAGTTCCATTCCAAGTATTAAGTTGTCAATTATTTGTTGTGTTTTATGATTGTATGTGTATGCCTACCCTAAAAATATATAATTGAAAATGCAGAAAATGATAAGTCAACTGCTTGAATGTTATTTTTAATGACACACACACACACACACGAATGAGAAGCAGTTGTGTTTTTCGGGTGACCGCTGTGGTAAAATAAGTACCCTGTTTGATATAGTGTATTAAACACCCAAAGTGGAGGTTGGAGAAGAAAAAAAGGAAAAATTAACCAACGAAGAGATGATTGGACATGAGGAAAGTGGAGTCACCACTGGGGTTAATACCGAAAGAATCTTGTTTGAATGATACCCCAAAGTCAACTCAAAGGTGGGACATCAATCCTTTTTCAAGGTTTCCGAGAGAAAGAGGACTATTAGGTACAGGTTTAGATGTAAAAAGAGAAACAAGGTGTAACAATGTACTAAGAAATCAGGATATTAACGACTTGATGGAGGAACTAATAGATTTAAAAGTTGATTATAGAACAATTAATGCACAGAGAGATAAGCTATCTACGAAAAGATGAGCAGAGAGCTTAATGATCTAAAATATGAATGAATTATGGCCAGAAATGATAACGAAATAATGAAAAATTAAAATAAAAACAAAAGTGAAACGTTGGAAAAAGAGGTCAAAGAACAAATACAAGCAGTGACTGAAAAAGTTGGAGAATCAATTAAGGAGACAGATCTCCTAGGGAAAAAAAAAAAAAAAAATTAGAACAAGAAAATCAGAAAATAACGTTTAAATAGTACAACAGCAGGTAGAGAAAAATGCTAAAGAAACGGTAAAGTAATTAAAGAAAAAGAAAACTGGGTAAGAGATACAGTAGATAAAAAAGTGAATTGTAGTTTATATTAAAGAAAGACATAATGTATACAAATACCAAAGAGAAGAAAAAGAAATTGCAAATGCAATTCTGAAGGAGGTTTAAGAGGAGGAACAGGAATTGGACAAAGAGATTGAAGAAGTGCATAGGATGAGACAATACTCTAGAGAAAAACACTATAGGCCACTAAAAATCAAACTAAGGCCTCAAATGACAGCTGAAGTACTATCAAAAGCAGTAAAGCTGGCAAAATTTCGTCTTGAATTCTTTGTTTCAATTCATCCATTGAATCGTGTAGACCCGACTCTTCAGGTAGCCCCACAAGAAAAAATCACAAACGGAAAAATCCGGTGATCTTGGGGGCCAGGGAATGTCATCGAATTTTGAGATGACACGGTTACCGAACAATTCTCGCACAGCTGCCATTGATTGCCTTGAAGTGTGCAATGTTGCACCACCCTGTTGAAACCAGGTTTCGTGAAGTTGTGGCCCCCAAGATCACCGGATTTGTCCGTTTGTGATTTTTTTTTTTTTTTTTTTTTTGTGGGACTACTTGAAGTGTCGGGTCTACACGACTCGGGTATGGACAATGGATGTATTGAAACAAAGAATTCAAGATTCGTATTCGTGGTATCTCAGCTGAGATGTTGCAACGAGCAATGGCGAACCTCAATAGTAGATTGGAAGAATGCATATGTACAGGAGGACCCCATCTACAGGACCTAATTTTCAAACATTGATAATTTGGATTACTGTCCCTTAAAAGGCAAGTTGTACCGGTTCATTTGCTGTCAATACATATATATTTTTTTTTGTTGGATTTCTTCTCTTTTCAAGTTTCCATTTTTCTGTGTCATCCTGTAGTTTCAGAGGGATTAGTTTGTTGAGTGTAGTTGGGAAGACTTATGGGAGGGTTTTGATTGAGAGGATTAGGAGAGGAACAGGAGTAATTGGTGAAGAACAGTGTAGGTTTAGGACAGGGGCGCCCACAGACTTTCTTGTGGTGGACGCACAAGGTATAAAGGGCTATAGGGAGACAACCAAGCGAAGCTTATCCACCTGAGGGGTTCGGACATGTTTCAAGTTTTTGCCACTTTTTGGTTGCCTTTTTGACATACTCAGGTCTAATGTATGTAAAACATCTACATTTTTCATTGAAAGTTGAGGGTTTTAGAAGGGAAAAATGTTTGAATAGGGGACCTTGTATGCTTGTAATGTCCAAACTGGACGCACGTGCGTCCGCCTGCGGGCGCCCCTGGTTTAGGATAGGTAGGAGTTGCATGGGTCAAATTTTTGTGATAAGGAAGATAAGCGAGAAAGCTTTATGAAAAGGTAAAAATGTTTTTTTTTGGGCCTTTATAGATTTGGAAAAGGCTTATGACAGGGTAGACGGGAAGGCACTGTGGGAGGTATTGCGATTATATGGGATTGCAGGAAAGCTTTCAAGAGCAGTCAAGAGTTTTTACGAGAGAAGTAGAGCCTGTGTTAGAATTAGAAATGGAGAGAGTGGTTTGAGGTAAAGGTGGGACTTTGCCAGGGATGTGTTATATCGCCTTAGCTGTTCAATTTATTCATGAATGGGGAGGTGCAAGAGGTAAATGCAAGGGTAATGGGATGGGGATTAGAGATGGTTAAAAAATGGAGAAAAGTGGGAGATAAGCCAGTTGATGTTTGCTGACAACACTGTGCTTGTGGCAGAATCAGAGGAGTGACTATCCTCTTTAATATGAGTCAAATTCTTGTGGCAGTATCAGCTGCCTGATGTATGATGATCTGATGATGCATCACAATACTCACATTATAAAATATAGTTTCAGCTGTTTTAGTCATTCTCTTTTACTCTGAATGTTTGTAACCACAAAAAACATGATCAAGCCAGTTCACAGAATATGGGGGTCACTCAGCAACAACTACCAAATAAATATAAGATGCCAATGCCAGCATCCTCATATACCCACTCACACCTCAAAATGCCTACATAGGCATCATTGTATGGAAGAGGTTAAGGAAGTTAGTGACAGAGTCTGGGAAGGTGTGCGAATGAAGGAAGTTGGAGATAAATGTGGGTTAAAGTAAGGTGATGAGATGCACAAGGGGAGATGATGACAGCAAATTGGAAATGAGTATTAAGGGTGAGAGGCTGGAGGAAGTGGATAGCTTTAGATACTTGAGTACAAATGTCCGGCAGGAAAGGGAGGAGTGGATGTGGAGGTAGAATTTAGGTTGGAAGAAGCAAGTAAATGCTTTGGAGGATTAAAAACTGTAATTAGAAGTAGACATTTGGGAATGGATGTTAGGAGAAGATTGAATGAAGGGTGATTGTGCCAACAGCACTGTATGGGGCAGAACCATGGAACATAAGACAAGAAGAGTTTAAATGTGCTTGAGATGAAATGCCTGAGAAGTATGGTAAGGGCTATGAGGCTGGATAGAGTGAAAAATGAGGTGAGGAGAGTCGGGGTGGAAAGGGAGTTGGGAGATAATGTTGATGAAAGAGCATTGAGATGGTTTGGACACATGGAAAAAAATTATTAGTAAAAGAGGTGTGGAAGGCAGAGGGAGAAGGAGTGAACAGGAGGGGGTGACTAAGGACGAGATGGATGGATGGGGTAAAAGGGGCATTGGGAATTAGGGGAATGTCTGATGAGGAAGGGAGAAAACAGAAGATTGGGGTGAATGGAGAATGGTTGTGTATGGATGATGCTGTGATGCATAGAAGGGAGTGGGTGGGGGATGGGGGGTGAGGGAGTATGTGTGAATGATATTTTGACACAGCCTGAAGTGATTTCTCCCCATCTTCTCTTTTTCTGCATGAGGGGATGGAGCCTTACTGTGGATGTGTTGTGTCTTACTGCATTACTTCTGACCCAGGGCAGTGGGTGAGATGCAAGGATAACCCATCATCCAGGAGTCAAGAAAAGAGGGAGGGAGAGATGGTGAATTGGAGTGGAATATGTGGGGATGAAATGAGTGGGAGTGGATTTATGCCTTTGACTTTGGCTACCTCCCTTGTAAGGGGGAAAAAGCCATTGGTATATGTATGTAAACATATATATATATATATATTTGTATCAATACACATACTATATGGTGGGTAGGGACAATTTACCTTTGAAAAAAGTGATAAATACAATTGCCGCTGATACACCATGAAAGATGGCTTGTTCTGTAGAATAACAACCAAAGTGCTCTTGATTTTTTTTTTTTTTTGTTTTGTTTTTTTTTGTTTTAAGAGAGATGGTCAATAAATATCATGCAATTTGTGTATATTTATTCTGTTTCTGGATCTTGGACAGAAAAGGGTGAATGATGAGGATACCCCTACATACACCCTCATAAAAACTTAAGAGTTATAGTGTGTATTCCCTGGCTCTGCATTCTAAACTTACACTATGTGTATCACACACAAAAACACATTTGAGTCGATAGATAGCATGCTTCTTCGGTTGACATGTGTTTGTCTTTCAGTATCTGGTAGACTGCTTCCCTCTCCAAGTAACATATGAAAACCACCAGGGTGACAAGATGTAGTATAATTATGCTAAATTTAGCATACCCAACAATTATACTATATTAATAAAAAATGTATATATATATATATATATATATATATATATTTTGGTTGAAGTCAACTGTGCTGATAGATTTGACTATCTTCAAATGAAGGTTCTTCGCCAACTACTCACTAATAATGGTTATCCTGATGAGATGATTGAGGGACTCATTAGGAAGAAACTAGATTTTTACACTGCTCCTGCCCAGACCCCAGTCTACCCTGCTTGCAAAATCACAATTTACTACCAAACTAGTTATCATGACCGATACAAGGATGAATGCGATGCCATCAGGGGCAACATAAAAAGAGGGGCCACCCCAACAGACTTAAATAATACCATCGATTTGAGAATTTATGCCAAACCAAACCTCATCCTTTTCATGAGGAACAATACAGCTGCTAGGACTCCCAAGGAGGCATTTACCAATGCAATTTACAAGTTCTCTTGCCAGGAGAGCCGCTGTGACGGCTCCAATACTTACATCGGTAGAACCTCAACCACCTTAAGAAGGTGCCTTCTATACCATAGAAACCAAGGGGCTATTTTTCAGCATTACATCGATTATCACGATCAGAAGCTGCCCCTACAAAAATTGATTGACTCCACTACCATCCTCCTCAAAAAATCAAAAGATGCAAACTGCAGAAGCTGTAGCTATCACCTCCCAACATTAATGTGCAAGTCTCTTCCGACTGCATTCTTCCCTCATTCTGCCTCCATGAGCACCATGGACTCCAGCCCCACCACAAGCAGCTGCCACAAGAAACTTGAGCCCCTCTTCCTGGCTCAGGTGAGTTGGTTCCCCTAGATCAGGAAACTCGGTCAACAAGTCCTGTGACTAGGAGACAATCCAGAGCTTATTCCCTTTGTCCAGGATTATGAGCAACACCGCCCGGTCAATCAGCAGCCAGGATTCCGCCAGAGCTGGGTCACCAGAGCTGTGTGCTAGCTTGCTCAGGCCAGGATCAGAGGAAGAATCCAGCGACTAATCAGTGTTCAGCACTCTGCCTGGGCTGACCAGCCTGAACCTTAGACCTCCTGTATAAGGCCTACACCCAGATGCTTGCTTCATTCTTCTCCACGACTCCATGAATAGTAGACCTCCTTGATTCACCATGAAGTCCTCTCACCTTGAAGAAGCCTCCTGGTGAGGTGAAAAAACTTAAGTTTTCGGTGTATTTGTTTAACAGTTTCACACTGTTACATTTTCAAGAATAACAATTGTCGGCACACATCAGTGGGTTTCTTTTTCTTAACACTGTGGATGATTTTTTTCATAATTTGAACCATGAAGAAAAGGAATCCTTTTATAAACTGAAGAACCTTCATTTGAAGATAGTCAAATATATCAGCGCAGTTGACTTCAACCAAAATTGCCTTTCGTGAGAACCTGTGCACCAGAAATATATATATACTGTATATATATATATTTATTATATATTTATATATATATATATATATATATATATATATATATATATATATATATATATATATATATGACATAAGCGGAGAAGGAAACACAGGAGTCTTAGTCTTGAGTTTATTCCTGACTAGTTTCGCATACCTGTGAAACTAGTCAGGAATAAACTCAAGACTAAGACTCCTGTGTTTCCTACTCCGCTTACGCCAACCTGTCAGAATGTCTCAATATATATATATATATATGTAAATACCAAGTAATAGAAACTGAACATATTAAAAGGAACGAAATATTTGGCATTGTTTTTGTCAATCTAGCATAATTTCAGTTGCCGTCTAGTATATTTCAACTTGAGAAATCTGGTCACCCTGATGAGCACAGGAAGCCTTTTCAGGAACATGAGTTGTAAGGAGATACCCGAGTGCATGGTCCATGCCCAGGATATCTCTTCGAGATGCTCCAGTGCATGACACAAACCCAGGGGCTCTTCCAGGTCCTCATCACTTCATTCTGAGGATCTTCTGCAGTCTCATCCCTTTTGACCTGGACTACAGAGGCTACCTGTGTGCAGATGCAGTCAAATTAAAGCAGTTTTCCTGCTGCTTCATGGATGATGTCAAACAGCTTCTTCTGATGAGTGAGAACCCTAATGAGGTAAATATGATTAAAGCAGTATAAACATTCAAATTTGTGAATGAAGACATATGGAACTTTGCATCACAGACACAATTTCCAGGAGGGAAATAGCTGTCAATCACAAGTCCAACACATGATCCAAGACCATGGTGAATCATATATGCATATATATATATGCAAGAGCGACTATGAAGCAAAATGCTTTTGTATATTACATCTTTAGTGCAAAGTACAAAGAAAAGGAGGAATACAGCATTGCATATACAAATCCATAAAGGTAATGAGGAGATGCTCTTCGATCATGTGTGATGTCATAGTTACTTAGGGACCACCTAGAGCCTTGTAGGGACATCATAGTCAATTGGGGACCTGCTGGGGTCATATAGAGATGCCATAGTCAATTGGGGAGACCCCTGGGTTCATTTGGGGACACCTAGGAATCATATAGGTGCACATAAGGTACAAGTGTTATATTCTTAATAATTTATATTTTTCTCTATGAAAATTAAAATATCTAATTTGTATGAACCATGGTGTAGATTTAAATTATGATCCTGTATTCTATTAAATTTCTTACAACAATGTTGTTACTGATAGAATGCAGCTTGTTCCACATCACTGAAGATCATCATGTAAATCTACACCATAGTTTATACAAATTAGATAACTTCGTATGTGACCCCTATTTGTCCTCCAATTGACTATGGCAACAATACATAACTTCGGAGGGTCTCCAACCAATTATGGCACCCCACATGGTCAAACAGCATCTCCTCATTCACTCTATGGAAGTATACTGTATATACAATGCTGTATTCCTCCTTTTCTATGTACTTTGCAATGATGATGTAATTTATGAAAGCACTTTGCTTCATTTAGTTTCTCTTTACCATTGGTCATCATTGGTAATTTTGTATGTATATATATATATATTTATATATATATACGTGTGTGTATGTATGTGTGCATAAATATGCAAGATATCACAAAGCAAACTTGAAGAAAATAAGTACTTTCGTATGGAACATTCTCAGACACAATGCTACACACAATTATTGTAGTCATATACACACAAGAAATGTACAGAAAAGAGGGGATATATTAAATAGGGATGTTGTGAAGTGCATAGACCTACATGTCCTCATTTTTTGTATAACCTCAACACTTCTGTCTTTCTGCTACTGTGAGGATGTAACGGACAAAAGTACTGCCTTCAAGCTTCTATTCTCACATGTTAAATTTGCAAATATTTCATCATAACAATGTGAAATATATGTATGTGTATATATATATATATATACACAGTGTATGTATGCATACATATTCATATATATATATACACACAGTATATGTATACATACATGTTCATGCATATATATATATATACTGTATATATATATACACATTATAGTATATGTATGCATACATATTCATATTATATATACAGTATAGGTATACATACATATTCATGAATATATATACATATATAAACATACACACACACACACACACATATATATATATATATATATATATATATATATATATATATATATATATATATATATATATATATATATATACATATACATATACATATATAAATATATATATATACATATTATGCTGAACACCACAGAGAAATGAAAACAACATCTGCCCTTCAAGACCTGACCTAACCTGGGGCAAATATCATCAGCTTCAGTGGCCACCCTTACCATGTGTCAAACATGACTTGTATATATCCTACATACATACATACATACATACATATATATATATATATATATATATATATATATATACATTATATATGTATATACACACATATATATGTATACACATTATATACATATATATATGTATATATATATATATATATATATATATATACATATATATATGTATATACACACATATATATATATATATATGTATATATATATATATATTATGATATATATATATATATATATATATATATATATTGCAGAAACCACACGGAAAATAAAGTTGGAATACCAAACGTTTTCGTCTATTATAACATCCTCAGAGTGTCGTAATAGAATGAAAACGTTTGGTATTCCGACTTTAATTTTCCTGTGGTTTCTGCAATATTATTTAGTCACACGTTATTGTGATTATTTTTGCACATATATATATATATATGTATATATGTGTGTGTGTGTGTGTACATCATATACTATATATATATATATATATATATATATATATACTGTATATATGGTTACATATTTATATATATATATTTTTTCCATATTATCAACCTCTATACTGGGTGACATTCAGTATGAGTTGTAATATATTTATATATATATATATATATATATATATATATATATATATAATAGAAACTGAAAGAGGAGACTCTATGTGTGAAGTTCACCTGACATTTAGGCCACAGCCCTAGGACCATTATATATGTGTATATATATATATATGTGTATTTACCTAGTTGTATTTACCTAGTTGTATTTTACGGGAAGGGGAGCTATGCTCGTGAGGTCCCGTCTTCATATCTCATTTTATCTAAACTATTTTTAAATTCATGTATTGTTTTTGCACACACCACTTTCTCATCTAACTTGTTCCAACTGTCTATTGCTCTGTGAGGAAAGCTGTTCTTTTTCAAATCTCTTCTATAGTTGTCTTTTTTTATTTTCTTTCCGTGTCCTCTTGTATTTCTGTCATCCCATTTTATCAGATTCTCTCTATCAGTAATTTCTATGCCTTTCATGATTCTGTAAATAGCTATCAAATCTCCTCTCTCTCTTCTTTGCTCTAGTGTCTGTAGTTTAAGTTTTTGTAGTCTCTCTTCATATGATAGTTTTGAGAGTGTTGGTGCCAGTTTAGTAATTGCTCTTTGTATTCTTTCAAGTTTTTTTATACATTTTTTTGTACTTGGTGACCATATCGTTGCTGCATATTCCAATCTTGGTCTTATCAGGGTGACTAGGATTTTCCTCACCATTTCTTCATCCAGGTATGTAAATGCCACTTTGATTGTTCTTATTAAATTATAAGTTTCTCCAAAAATCTTATTTATATGTTTCTCAGGTGACATATTATTCATAACAATGACTCCCAGGTCCCTCTCATTTTCTACTCTTTTTATTCCTTCTTCTCCCAAATTATATGATCCTGTTATTCTGTTTTTGCTTTTTCCAAATTCCATTATACTACACTTTTTTGTATTGAACTCCATCTCCCACTTCCTACTCCATTCTTGTACTTTATTTAGATCTCTCTGTAGTGATTCACAATCTTCTTCAGTTTTCACTCTTTTCAGTAATTTTGCATCATCTGCAAAGAAGCTCATATAGCTTTCAATTCCTTCATCCATATCATTAATATATATAGCAAACATTATTGGGGCCAGAACTGTTCCCTGCGGGACACCGCTTATTACTTCATTCCATTTTGAGTGCTGATCTCTTATCACTACTCGCATTTTTCTTTCTTGCAAAAAGTCTTCCATCCAATTTAGCAATTTACCTTGTATTCCTCCTTCATATTCTAATTTCTTAAGCAACTTCTTATGTGGTACTTTGTCAAAAGCTTTTTTTAGGTCTAGAAATGCACAATCAGCCCATCCATCTCTTTCTTGTATTATATCTATTAGCCTTGAATAGAAACATATTAAATTGGTGACGCATGATCGTCCTTGTCTGAATCCAAATTGCCTTGGATTTAGTACGTTGTTTTTTTCCAAGTATTTTACCCATCTACTTTTGATAATTCTTTCACATATTTTTGCTATTGTACTTGTTAGAGAGACTGGTCTATAGTTGGTAGGTTCTTCTTTATTTCCTCCTTTATATATAGGTACTATATTTGCTTTTTTCCAATCTTCTGGAACTTTTCCTTCTTTTAAGGAACTGCTTATTATGCTATGTATTTTGTCTGCCAGTTCATTCCTACATTCTTTCAGAATCCAGTTTGCTATTTCATCTGGCCCATGCGATTTTCTGACATCAAAATTACCCAAGTGTGTCAATATTTCATTCTTCGTTACTTCTATTTCTTCCATAGGGGGGACTTTTTCCTTCCACTCAATCTCTTCAGGTTGTATATTTTCCCTTGTAAACACTGATTTAAAATGTTTGTTCATAATTTCTGCCATTTCCATTTCCTCAGTGTATTCAACTCCCCCTTGTCTTAATTTCTCCAAGTCTTGTTTGTTTTTCAGTTTATTGTTTACAAATCTGTAGAATAGTTTTGGTTGATCTTTACACTTTTCTATAACATCTTTTTCATATTTTCTTTTTTCCTCTCTGCACTTTTGTACATATTCATTTCTATAACCAGTATATATTTTCCATTTTTCAGGTCTTCTGTCTTTTTTCCATCCGGTCCAGGCTTTGTCTCTTTTGTCTTTTAACTCCCTACAACTTTTGTTGTACCAGCATTTTACATATTCTTTTTCTTGTTTTTGTCTTGGGACATACTTTTCCACTCCTTCTTTGTAAATTTTTGTCAAAATATTCCATTTCTCTTCCACTGATGTTTCTTCTTTGTATATTTCTTCCCAGTTTTCTTGTTGGAAGAATTCTCTTATTTTATCAAAGTTTGTTTTTTCATACATCATTCTTCCTTTTCTATATTGTTCATTTCTTTTCATATATTTTTCTTCATTAAGTTCCAGTTCAATCAATATGTGGTCACTTTTACCTATTGGTGTTTTATATTCAATCTTGTCCACTATTCTAGGTTCAGATGTAATTATTAAGTCTAGCCTCGATGGTTCTTCTTCATTTCTATACCTAGTGTTCTCTTGTATCCATTGTGTCATTGAATGGTCAGTAATCATCTCAAGTAGAGCATTTCCCCATGAGTCATCACCACTCTTTACTGTCATTTCTTCCCAGCAGATTTCTTTGCAATTAAAGTCGCCCATCATAACTATTCTTCCTCCGTCTTCCATTATTTTAGTTAATGCTATCTTTGTGTCCTCTAACATACTTTTATGTTCATTCTCCTCCCATGAGGCTGTTTTCGGAGGCACATAGTTGATCACAAATTTTCTGCTCTTCTTATCTCGGTCTTCCACTTCTATCATAATCATCTCTACTGTATTCTTTCCATATATGACACCTTTCACGTTTATATCCTTCTTTGTCAGGAACATAACTCCACCCCCTTGTTTTTTCTCTCTGTTTCTAATCCAATAATTGTATGTATCATGTCCTACACTGTTGGGTGGTAGTGGGCCTTTTAATTTTGTTTCTACAATTCCCATTATGTCCGGTTCTTTTTCTTTCAAATAATCATTCAGTTCATTCAATCCTGTTATCAATCCATCTATATTTGTGTAAGACACTCTTAGTTTTCTGCCACTTCCATTGTGTTCTCTGTTTCCCTTATGTTTTTCTTTAGTATGTCGAACTGCTTTATTTTCATGTTCACTACTCTCCAATAGAATCTCTCTTTCTCTGACTCCGTTCTTTCCTCGTTTTTTGCCTTAGCTTCAATTCTTTTCTGCTTTTCTGCCTCTCTTTCCTCCTTATTCATTTCTCTTTTTATCCATACCTTTTTATATTGATCATTTGTTGCTAGTTTCCCTGTCTTGGATAGAATTTTCTCTGCCGTTGTTTGTGACCTGAATTTAATCTTAATTGGTCTGGTCTTATCTGTACTATATTTTCCGAGTCTGAATTTTTCCTCAATTTCCTTTATAATTTCTGGTTCATCTTCCTGGACTAATTTTAATAAACTGCTTACCCTTTCATTTTCCTCCTTGATTCTTGCGGTTCTATCTGGGTTATGTTTCTCTTCCATTCCTAATATAATTATACATTTCTTTTTGTCAGCTAATTCTCTTACTATATTCTCCTTCTGTCTCATCACTTTAATAACTGAGTCTTCATTATGTTCTTTCAATTGCTGTTTGACTATGTCAGTGAATGAAACCTTATTCCCTTCTTGAGTTATTCTCCAATTTTTAGCTTCTGTAGCTATTTTCTCACTGTTTTCATTACTATTCTTCTTCAATTTCTCATTCTCCTCCTTTACATTTCCTAACTGTCTTTTTAGGTCCTCTACTTCTTCAGTTAAGTTTCTGTTAGCCTTCTCTAGTTGTTCCAATCTTTCAATTCTTTGGAGAATGGAGCCTACATTACCTAACTTACGTTCCAAGTCCTCGATCACCTTATCAACTCTCTCCTCTAGTCTTATCAGTCTGGGGGGGGTTGTGTCCCCCCCACCCTCTTTAAATCCCTGGAACATATTCTCGTCACTTTCTACTGTATTTCTCCTCTCTATACTTCTAATCTTTACATTTTTATTTGCCATTTCGTCATCCGGTGGTCGTTTCATGTTGACCTTCCGCCCGTCTGCCTGGGCCAAGTCCTCCACATCCTCATTACCTTCCATTTCCCCAGTAATCCCTCCCCCTCTCCTCTTTCCTTACTTTCCCACTACCTCACGAGCAATTCCCCCCCCCCCTGCAAATACAAAAAGGCACTTCTCTTTGCGTTGGTATCCACAATCTGCACTTTTCTTCAGAGCGTTCGTCAAGCCGTCCGTTCGTTGAAAGTGTGTGTGTGTGTGTGTGTGTGTGTGTGTATAACTCTTGTCCAATACAACCAATAACACCTCTGAGGACAGTCCTGGCACTAGGGCTGAAATGTTGGGTAATAATCCACACACATCAAGTCTGCTTTTTACATCATTCCTACAATATATATATACACATATATATACATGTATATCTATATATATAAACACACATATGTATATAGGGAAATGGATGTGGGATGGATGCTAGAAAGCCATATTGGATGACAGATGACATGAAACTTTAATGGATGATAAGTCAATTAATCTATTGTTCAGGTTCTCTCTTACTGGAGACCCACAGCCCCCAGGCAACTGACTGCAGCCACTGGGTATGCCCATAAGTAACTCAATGATGAGATTTTCTAGAGTGATTTGGAGTGAGTGAATATGGATGATGATGGATGTCATGCTAAGGACCTATAGCTAAACATAAAGAGTGAATGGATGCCAAACTGTACAAATGTTTTAAATGTGTGAGACTGTGTAGATGTACGTATGTGCCATGAAACTGTAGTTGGTATGAAGCTATTTCAATATTGTCAAATTATGAAAAATCACAAAAGCTCACAAATATACGAAGACCAAGCAAGAAACAATTAAGTGGAAACTGTGTTCTTTCTCTGCATATATATGATTCAAAAAGCTCACAAATGGTATATTTGTGTGTGTGTGCATGTGCGTGTGTGTGTGCATGCTAATTGTTTGTTTGTTTGTATTTGCATGTGTGTACGTAAAAAGATGTGTGTCCATGTGTATGTATGCACATGTGTGTACTGTGCATGTATTTGTACATGTGTGTGCATGCAAGTATGAGGTATGCAAATTGTGCATGTGCGTGCATGCGAGCATGTGTGTGTTTGTTTGTTTGTGTGCATGTCTGTGTACGTGCATGTGTGTGCAAGAAGCAGAGCCCATGAACAAGGGTCCAACGGGAATTCATACTTCAATTGCAAAAATCCACGAAGTTCCTGACAAGCATTAACAAGATGAGGATGACATCAGAGTTCCTCCTTGTCTTGGATCAATTTCTTGGAATCACTATCTGACCTATGGAACACACAAGCTCATGGTGAAGACAAAGACATTGATATGTGAGGAAGGACGCACTAAGGCTTGAGACCAGAGGGATTTCTTGTTTTTCTTCCCTGTTGATGTTGACAAAGGTTCCTGTGAAGGAGAGCCATACAACCCAATGGTTGACCTCAACCTCAGTCTTATAAACAACTCTCAGACTTTGTTTATTTTATGTACAAAAACCCCCTGACAAGGCTCCTATAGCAAATACTGTACATTATGAATACTTAAGAATAATACTTTGCACTAATGCACAAATATGTATGTATACTCATTCGCACATTTAAGTTTGAAAGAAGACATGTACACATACACAGACAGACAGACAGACACACACAGACACAGACACACACACACACACTCACAGACAAGACAGACTCATATGTGCAAATGCACTTATACATGTGCACACACACACACACATCCTGGCTGATGCCAAGCATTGTCATTGCACGTGGCTTGTGGAGAATTGTTGTCATGACTAGTTACAAGGAGGCCTTCGCTTGTATACCCTCACTGCTTGCACCACTTCCTTCCCCTCCTTCCCAACTGGGGGGATTGGGTGGGGGGTAAACACTCAACAATCACCTAGATATTGGGAAACCTGAGGATTCTCCAAATGACAACGATCTTGCCTACTTGGTGGCTACGCAGAAGAAGAAGAATTCAAAGTTGCATAGACGATGTTCGAAAACACTACACCAAAATACAGATTTTCAAAAATCATCATAGTAAGTCAAAATATTATTTGTCCAGCATTGTCTAGTTTTGCACACAAACTTTTTGCACCTCCTTGCTGGCTATTTCCATCTACGGGGAACTAAACCCATATTGTTATAATCAGGCTGGCCCTTTTCAATGTGGTTTAAAATATTTTTAGTACACTGATAGGATCCATAGAGTCAAAATCGATCTCCACAAAGTTCGGAAATTCGACTTGGCTGGACACTTTTTATCAAACACGTGTTTCCCTCTTTGGAGAGTCATCTCCGTTCCCACTATCACCCTCCTCCTCCTTCTCCTCTTTCTTCTCCCTCTCCTTCTCCTCCTCCACCTGCTCATTCACTCTTTCTGCCACGGCATGACTCTCCTCCTCCTCCTCCAGCAAGGACTTATTGTCACTACTGTGGACATCATCATTCCTTGCCAGGGAGACCTTGTCCTCCTGTGGGAGGACATTTGTGCTGGGTTGTGATTCGTCCAGGATCTGCGAAGTCACTGTGGAGTTCAATAAGTCTGGATTTGTGATGTGTGGACTCCCTGGGAAAGGTGTGTTTCCTGATTGGGCTTCACTGGACTGGAAGTGTTGGGGACCACTCTTTGTTGTACTTGGGGCGGGACTCTGGATGGTGCTATGTATGGGGCTGTGACCCTGTGATGCAGTGGTGGCAGTAGTGGGACTAGTCCTACTGGGTGGTGGACTGGATACAGTGGCAGTGGGAGTTGGGCTGTGTGGTGTACTGTGCACCAGACTTGGTGCTGTGCTGCTGTGGTCCTCAATGTTTGCAGAATCACTAAACATGTCCTGCGCATGTAAGCCATGGTCTCTGGTCATCCCAGATGCTGGAGTCTCTTCTTGGTTGACTGGACTCTCACTCAAGTCCAGAAGAAAATCCTCATGCTGCTGAAGAAAAGTAGGGATGTGATCTTCAAATGATGACAGTTGTTGTTGTTGTTGTTGTTGCTGCTGCTGCATGTGCTGGAAGATAAATGGTTGGCTAGTGGTGTCACGGCGGTAGGGGTGGTGGTGCTGGAAGGACTCAGGGGTATTGTGGTGTTCTGGCGTGACATGGCTCGGTGTGGTGGTGTGGTGACTTGGTGTGTTGTGGTGACTTGGAGAGCTGGTAAGGCTGGAAGAACTCTGAAGTCCCCGTTCAGGTGTGTTCTGGTGGAGACGGTGGAGGGGGGAGTCATAAGAGGAGTCAGTGATGACAACACTGCCCCGTGGGCTGGTTCCAACAGCTGGATCCATGCTTGCACTGCTGGCACTGCCATCAATGCTGCTGTGACCACACATGCTCCCCATCTCACAGGCACTGCCTCCATCACACATGCTACCACCATCACACCCACTCATTGCGTCGAAGACATTGATGCGCTCCTCTCCAGCACCATCACACCAGGACACCTCCCCACCCTCGCTGTCCCATGCAGGGCACGAGGAGTCTGGCCCCTCACATGCCTGCAGGTCAATGCTGCCGCGGTCCAGGTTACCTTCGCTACCACTGCCTGGGTCCTGACTCTCCCCACTCAGCTCCTTTGGGTTTTGTGGGAGCCTCCAGGTCCGGTTGCTTTGTGCAAGTACATGAGGCCAAATCCCCTCAGGGAGCTTTGTTCCACCACCGCCACCACTGCTACTGCCACCACTCCCTTTCAAACTCCCAGTCCTGTCCACCGTATCCATGTTCGTCTCCAGTACCACTTGGTTCTTTGGAGTTGCTATGGTGCCTGGGTCCTGAGGGTATACCATGTATTGCCTCTGTGCGTCCACACCCTCAGACTCAGAGCTACGCCTGCTGTGGTAAAGGGCGCCAACCAGGGCATCGGTATTGGAAACCATGTGGTTGATCATGACTGGGGAATGACTATGGTAAGGCCAGTCCAGGTTTTCCTTGACATTACTAACAATGCCAACACTACCACCGCCACTGCTCCCACGAGATCCGGACCGCTTCCGTCTTGGCCTCCCACTTTTTGTACGGTCTCGCCCACCAGTCCGGTGCCGGTGATGGTACCGATCACGTGGTGTACGGCTCTTGTCTGTCATCTTGGACATGGCCGTGCCATCTGAGTGGAAGGAGTTCCGGTCACTCCCCTGACCAAGAAGGAGGTCCCCGCCCTCTCCTTGCATGGGTGGGAGGTGGTGTCCGAACGAAGATGGGTTCACATTAGCGTTGAAGATGGGTGGAAGGTTCTGCCCCTGGACCATACTGGCCATCAGGAACGAGGTCTCTGGGTGAAAGTGAGAGGCATGACGGTGGCCCACATGTTGGCCCAACTGCGCTTCCTGTGGGCCAAGGTAGTTCAGGTGATGTGGCAGACATGCAGAAGACTCCTTTTCTGGGTAGTCATGCAGGGAGTTCTGGCTTGTGGCCAAAGAGTTAACCTGAGACTCTTCCATGATGTTGGGGAAGGAACCTCCCCTTCTAATGGGGCTCTGGAGATTATCTGAGGGACACCTTGGCTTCCGGGGCATGGTTGACCACTGCCGGTCTGCCGACTCGTAGCTCTTTGGTGAGAAACCACCATCAGGATAAGCACCCTGGGAGTAGACGCGGTCCCTTGTTGGACCCAGAACACAAAGGACCTCTGCAGTATCTTTGGTCACCTGTTTGCCTGCAGACATGTGTGGAGGAAGGTAGCCATACATGGAGTCAACATGGATGTTGGTGTTGTTGACCTTGCTTGAAGCTCCAAGGAAGGAGGACTCAAAGTTCTGATCAGAGTCAGACTTGATGGAGCGTGGCATCTTTGGCTTGTAAACGGTTGAGTTACAGTCACTGTCTGTCTTGTTGGCATCCAGGTTGTTCTGCTTGACCATCTGCCGCAGTCGCTGCTTCTGAAAGAATTTTTTGGCCACACCAAGTTGCCTCGGGTTGTAGAACATTTCTGGGGCAAAGTGCATCGAGTTATCAGTCATGGCCCCAAGTCGGGTGCTCAGAAGGTGGCTGTTGTTGGAGCTCTTGCTGATGCTGTCCTGTTTGTTGGAGGCCAGGATGCTGTGTGAGAGTGAGGAGGACTTGTTTGTCTGGTGGGTGTTGGAGGACTCCAGACTTTGGGTACTGGTGGCCATTGGTGGTGATGCAATGTTGTTGGCAGCCATTAGGTGGGTTGCACTACTGCTATTGTTGTTATTGTTGTTGTTGGGTGACCCGGTCACCTCATGGCCTTCGTCATCCTTGTCGTGCAAGGGGGTGCCCTCGCAGTGACATGAGCATGTTCTCCATGCCTCCCAGACATCGCTTCGGCTTACACAGAAGAAAACAAAAATGAAGCAGCCTAGGCTGCTGGCGCAGATGGCATAAGCAATGCTGAAGATGGTTGTGTGGTATGGGATAGCAAAAGGTGCAGCTGTTGTGATGGCTGCAGAGGCCCATGTCAGGATGAAGAGGAGCAGTGTGACCACATGAGCCCTCAACTGCGTCAGGGGGCTGTGTTGTGTGTCTGCCACACTGGCTGTTGAGTCAGAGGAGGCAATGCTCAGTTCATCTCCAACCCCACCACTGGTGGCGCCTCCAGCCTCTTCATTGTCCTCAGGGCTGTGGGCCTCTAGTAACTCGAGTTCTGTTGTCTCTGTGGCCCCTGTGGCCTCTGAATAACTGACCCGACGTGACCCAAGGAGGCAGTGGGTCAACAGAAAGAAGACAAAGAGAATGAAGACCAGCGCTGCTGTTGGGGCATAGAAGGCCCCAAGGCTTGGGCCCCAGGCAAGAAAACAGTAACTGTAGCCACCATACTGCTGCAGGTTAACAGCAGCTGAGATGCCACAGACAATGAGGGCAATGCCCCATCCCACCAAGTAGAATCGGAGCATTGGCTTTGGGGGCAGCGGCATATCTGGCGGTGGGTCATCTGGGGGAA
This sequence comes from Oratosquilla oratoria, assembly GCF_046742065.1. Classification (NCBI taxonomy): domain Eukaryota; kingdom Metazoa; phylum Arthropoda; class Malacostraca; order Stomatopoda; family Squillidae; genus Oratosquilla; species Oratosquilla oratoria. Next base: position 46,447,881 of record NC_134792.1, on the reverse strand, counting down.
GTGGCGGCCGAAGGGCCTTGGCTACCTTCTTGTAGAGGTTACTGACAGTGACAATGATCCAGAGGAGGACACATGTTGTCAGGTAGTGGAGGGCCACACCTACACCCTGGCAAAGATGTGGGTTCTCTGTCTGATACACACCAGCAGTGAAGAGGGCCACAAGGAAGAGGAGGGCAATCCACGTGTTCACAAAGGAGTGCTTGTTCTTACCCATTGTATTGATGCGGTGTTGGTGTGCAGCCCATGTTACAATGGATGCTACCAGGAATGCCATGCAGACACTGCTGCCAACATAGACGCCAGGGGCGCTCAATTTGAATTCAGCACCCCGGAGTCCTGCTTGGCTGTGGTGTTGTGATGACATGTCTTGCAGGAGGCCAAAGTGAGCCAACCGGTTGCACCGGAACATAATAAGCGTGCTGAGCATGTCAGTCATCTTGCAGCCTCGGTTAGTCCAGTTACCATGACCGTGGTTGGCTGAGGCATTCCACCAGACAGCTCTGATGTCACGACTGTAGATGGCAGAGCGAAGAGTCACATACAGGTCATCATGCATGGCTGATATCTCCTGGCCATTGATGCGAACACCAATGACTGGGGATGTCAGTTCCCAGGAATCCTCATGGCTACCACCGTCATTGGAGTTGCCACCAACACGAGGGAACAGGTGGGCTGAAGTGTATATCCACACCTGCAGCTTGATGGATGTGGCATCCCCAAGGGTGACGCTGCTCACTGACCTCGTGGTCACTTCGGGAACACTTCCAGGGGCTGGCTCAATGGCACTGCTGGGGGACTCCGTGCTGTACCTGACCTCATACAGAGGTGACTCAGGGAAGTGGAGCTGTGCATCAAGGATCTCATCATCAGAGCTGAAACCAGAAAGAAAGAGAACTGTACTTTTAAGCAGGGGGGGGGGAGAGAGAGAGAGAGAGAGAGAGAGAGAGAGAGAGAGAGAGAGAGAGAGAGAGAGAGAGAGAGAAAATCCCACCACAGCAAAATTGAATACTAAGTTATCTTTGAATATACATGGAATTGTTGAAAAATTATTTTGCCATATTTAGCACAGGAGTGGGGGAGCATATCTTGTTGTAGGATGGCTCTATTGTGCATGGATTCTACAAGTATGATGCTTCTGTTGCTAGATGCAATTTCCACCTGTACCCTGTTGTTTGTTTACATAACAGAAGCCAGTGATCAACTGACAGGTTGCATCTGTTTTGTCAACCAGTGCCATTAATTTGTTTATAATCTTTATTATTCTTATTTACTATATAATACTGTTTGTAAATCTTTAATTATTTTCTACCTATCACTAACACTATGCCTTGAGGGATTAAAGAGTGTAATGAGAAATAAATATTTGGGAATGGATGCTAAAAGGAGACTGTATGTAGGAGTGATTGGGCCAACAGCACTGTATGGGGCAAAAACACGGAACATAAGAGAGGAAGAGTTTAAATGTGTTTGAGATGAGGTGCCTGTGAAGTATGGTAGGGGTTATGAGGCTGTAGAGTGAGAAATGAGGAGCTGAGGAGGAGAATGGGGGTGGAAAGGGAGTTGGGAGATAGGGTTGATGAAAGAATATTGAGATGGTTTGGACACATAGAAAGAATGGGTGAAGAAAGATTAGTAAAAGAGGTGTGGAAGGCAGAGGTGGAAGGAGTGAACATGAGGGGGTGACCAAGGATGAGGTGGATGGATTGATGGTGTAAAATGGGCACTGCATGAGGGGATGGGGGTTGATTAAATGAAGCAGCCTTGCTGTGGATGTGCTGTGTCTTGCTACATTACTTCTGGCCCAGGGCAGTGGGCAAGATGCAGGGATGACCCGTCATCCTGAAGGAGCCAAGAAAAGGGCGAGGGAGGGGTGGTGAATGGGAATGGAGTATGTGGGGATGAAATGGGTGTGAGTGGATTTATGCCTTTACCTTTGGCTACTTCTCTTATAAGGGGAAAAAAGCCCTTGGTATACAGATAAATAGAAAAGGTTGGCAAAAATTTAGGTGCATCTTATATGTTTATACGCTTTATGTTTCTGAAAATATTGTACTTTGCCAACCACTAACTCTACACTTATGAAATGAGCAACAGCAAAGTACCCGGTAGTTCTTTAGTCACTAGTTCAATAGCCACCCATACAGCCTACCTGAGATTGTCACCTTATCAACACTGAAAAAATGCTAATCTCCCTCCCAAAATACAAAATATTCATTTTCCCATGATGCAGCCATCCCACAGAATATCTAGAAGAAACTGTTAATATGTCACAGCTACAGTTTCTATAAGGTGGCAAGCCTTACCATTCTACATAATACTGATCCATTTGCCTTCCATTTGGTGAAAACTCATATATTCTACAAGAATGATATAGAGTCTTTTCTTGGTAAATTACTTCCAGTTTCCTATTACTGATTTAAAAGTCCTTCAAGGTTTAGAGACCTATAGAGTTTGAACATGCTATGTGACTCTGATCCATAGGAGCATCTCTAGTCCCTATAGCAGTGGCTGCGCAAAACTAAGAGGTCGATACCTGAGGTCTGTTTGTATTAAATATATAATTAACCCCCAGAGTACCTGTATCCATTACACTTTATTAAGTTAACCATTAGGTGCTTGCTGTGTTCAAGTGACAATGGTAGCATCAAGCTACTGATTGTGACATGGTATTGCCAATTGTTTTCTAAGCCAACTCTTGTGTCCAACTCTGCTGTAAAAAGGCAGAACACAAAAACCAAAAATATGATTTTTGCCATTTTGGCATCTATGGAATCAGCAGAAAGAGATGAAACTTATTCTTCTAGTGTGTTAATCCTGTCTTACCATTATATCAGGGTCTCAACAGGCAGACTGCATTAACTCAACATGTTTTCTACGTTATTAGAAGACATAGTGCATTGACTATTTGCTTGACATTTTGTAGGAATCTAATGCCACAAAGCAACAGTTCTAATGTCAATCCCCAGGTTTGCAAAACTACAAGATACAGATATAAGCAGCAAAAAAGCAATGAGCATTCAAGCTTTTACCACTGATTTTTTTCAAAACAAGGATTTTGAAGTTAATTCATTTTGACTTTTCATGGCAGAACTCTGCACTCACCTGTATGGATGTGAGTAATTATGTGCATTGCATCGGAACTGACGCTCCACAGAATGACTTGACCGTCTGTACCATGTGCACGTTAACCCAGAAAGCGAGTCCGGCCGAAGGGTGAGCTGGTGGACCTCAACTCTGGGCTTGGAGGCTGCAGGCTGAGCAGGTAACCACTCAACCAGATCCACCATGGTCGAAATGATGCGGCTGCAAGCAAAGTCTTCCATTTCTGCTTGGCGGAGCAGAGCTGAAATGTAAAGTTTCCATTTGGGGCTTACAATTTTATCCTGAGCACACCAACTAACTTTTATATGGTATACATATATTCCTAAGACATATCCTTCTCCAGAGTACAAAATAATTCCAACAATTAATGAAAAAGTTACTGGTTGTATTATCCACACATGTTATAGTATTCACTTACATTTCCTGGCTGACAGAACGTTGTCTACCAGGTCCACGATAAGGCTTGCTGCCTTGCGGTCAACAAGTTGTGGCAGGAGTGATGTGTACTTGCGGAGGGTAAGTGAGAGGAAGACCACATCCATTGGGTCCTGGAACACAGAACCATCACGGGTGAAGTCCCTGAGTCTTCGGGCATGGTCTGCCAGGTTCTTCACATTGGAAACTTCACTGAAGGCAGATTGCTGCAGGATGCGAGTGGTCTTTGAAATGAAGGGGCATTGGGTGGTGTTTAGCAAAGTCCACTTGCCATCCTCACCACAGGTGTGGCGGGCCTGCTGTGGTGCCGGGGACAGGCCTGTGCAGTCAAGGGTCACGGTAACGCCAGCCATGGTTTTGGGCCACAGATAAGTTCCCTTATTGTTGATCGTCTCTGCACCAGAAAGAAACACAAGGATCAAATCTAGCTGTCTACTCTCCTTCCTCCATGTCAACCATGTACATTGAACACATATAGACATTTGATGGGTAAATAAATCCTCCAGTCAATACCAAGAAAGTACTGAAGAGTAATACTAATGACCCACTTTCGGAGAAGAATAAGTGAAAGTAAAAAGATCCGTATATTTCGATCACTAACTGCTGAAGAGGATCACAGTTAGTGATTGAAATATGCAAATTTTTTTACTTCGCTTATTCTTCTCTGAAAGTGGGTCATTAGTATTATTTGACCAATGTGCTACGACATTACTTTGTTGTTTTACTGAAAAGTATACAAAAACAAATGGAACAAGAATCACAACTTTGAAGAAGATGAAGAAGAATAAAATAAAATAAAATAAAATAAATAAATAAGGATAAGTATGAGCTGAGGCTGTTAACTGCTTCAGCATGGCATCATACTCCATGCAGTTGAAGGAAGGAACTCTAAAATGAGGGGAGATCTCAATCTGGCCAGAATTCGAGGGGGGGATGCTCAAACTGGCCAGAGTTCATCCCCCCTCAGCAGCATAAAACCACCTATCATTAGCATAAACAAAATCAATACAGTATGACACTATACTGAGGAAGTTCGATGTTATGGGTCTTAAGGACAGGCTGTACATAAGGATATAACCACTTACGGTTAAAGTCACAGTACTTGGTGTCATGTGAGATGACAAAGACGCTGATGCTGCGGCTATGGTTGCCAGCCCGACCCTTGACCAGACACGACCACTCGCCGCTGTGGGATCCATCCAGGCGGCCGATCTCCACTTTGCTGTCAAGCCAAATAGGGATACTGCACATCATTGATTTGGTCAAAAGGCTGGTGAATATGGGTTTTAGTACTGTGGTTATTTGGGACTGGTTTGGGGATGGAGTAGGTTCAGTGGAGTAGGGGGAATTGGGATGGGTAGGGTGGGAAAGGGGAGGAAGGAGGTTAAAAGGAGGAATGGGGGATGAAGAGGAAGAGGGATAGGGAAGTTCAGCAGAAAAATTATGTCAGCACTCCTAATGATGGCATATGAAGACCATATTTGCTATCTTACCATTTGACACCTATCTAATGTCTGAAAAATTGAGCTGAGGGAGCAGGTGGCTATGTCCAAAATGGGGTTTTGACCAGTTAAATCCTTCCTCAAGCCAGGGTCTGCCTCCTTAGACCCAGGAGAACTTGAAGTCAAGGCATTTTGCTCACATCCCCATCAGGAGAGGAACCTTTATATCTTGCTGGTGAGACTCACACCACCCACCTTTCAAGGGCATTGCGGTTCGGCTCGGTCCGGATGACGGCACCACGCTGCTCCTCTTTGAGATGGAGGTCCTCCCACACCCACACGACCTCTGGCAGCTCTTCCTTGTCGTAGGACACCCGGCATCGCAGCTGTAGCGAGTCTCCTGCGAAGACGAGCTGGTCCCGATGAGGCTCGAGTTCCACCAGAGAGGTCCCCATGTTACCAATGCCGCCATCTGGCAAAGGGATGGTGGGAGGGTGTCAGATGAGGTTACATGGGTCAATAGGAAAGAGGTACATAAACTTGGAGTGAAAATGAGAAACAATGGGAATGGTGATGAAAAGAAAATGAAAGAGAATGAGAGTGAAAATGGGGATAAGAAAGAAAATGAGGAAGAGAATGAGAAAGGTAGTGAGAGAATAGGAAAGAGAGAGATAGAGAATGAGAAAGACAATGAAAAAGAGAACAAGAACAAGAAAAAGTGTGAGAATGAAAATGACAAAGAGAGATAAAGAGGTGTGAGAGAGGTGCATGTCACATGTCACCACAAAGTGCTCTTGGAACAGAGAGATGAATGAGGCACGTGAAGGCTGTTGGAAGAGAGAGGAGGAGAATGGTGAGGTTTAGTGAGTGGTGACTATTGCGGGAGAGGAGGGAAGAATCTGATACAAGAATGGTTGAGGCTGCACCTTTGCAAAGAAACGCTGAGGGGCAACACGTGACTTTCGCAAAGGAGTGGCCAATCTCCTCTTAACACAGACTCACCCTTACCACAAATCCAGGATCTTCTCGTTGTTTTCACTGTAGGTTTCCAAACTCTACATCTAATTTTCCAACCCTAAAAAGAACCCAATTACCCAAACTCCCACCAAGTCTTGATACCCATCAACTATGAAAGCCATCTTAAAACTCACCCTGACACCCACAAACCCCAACCTCTACCAACCCTACAACCCAAACACCCACCACCCTTAAAACTTCCTAACCATGACACCCACCAACAACCCCGAGTATCCTAAAGCCGGCCACACACGTGCAGTTTAAACTGACAGTTACAACTGTTCAGTTATAACTGCCAGTTGAAACTGCACGTGTGTGGGTATCTCAGTATCACTGAGATACCCACACACATGCAGTTTCAACTGACAGTTATAACTGAACAGTTGTAACTGTCAGTTTAAACTGCACGTGTGTGGCCGGCCTAAGACGTGCCAATCCCAACACACTGAAGTCCCTCCTGACCACGGCACCTCCCGGTACTTACTGCATAGGTCCTCCCGTCGGAGCTTCTTGATCATCTGGTTCTTGTGGTTCAGGTCTCGACAGGTGGACGAGGGCGACAGCCGGAAGGCCCCCTGCTGGACGGCTTCGCCCAGCCACGCCAGGTGGCACCCGCATGACAGCTGGTTGTTGGATAGATCTCTGTGGATGAAAGAGATTGGGTGAGCGAGTACATCGGATCATGGTACCAAAATTAGATTAGGTAACAGCTAATCACTGACAAGCGTGACTTAGAAAGTTCTCTATCATCACGGGTCCCATGTTCCAGGACAGGCTAGGCTGTTAATGAAAGCCTGCTGGAGTCACTGCACCTTCTAATATCAACACATCAGTCAAAAGCAGATTATCATTATGAACATAAATGTTTTTATATACTCACTTTTATTTACTTGTTTATTTGATCATTATTTTGTATACACATATATATGCTTTATGTATTATATACATATATTATATATATATATATATATATATATATATATATATATATACAATATATATATATACAATATATATATATACAATATATATATATATATATATATATATATATATATATATATATATATGTGTGTTACATGATATTACTTGACACATCAATTAACTCTACGCAACAACAAAACAGCCTCCATCCCCTGCTATACAGAGTAAGAATAACGTAATTACGCTTTGACAATAATAGTCACCCCTTTGAAGTTTTGAAAGAAAACCAGCACGCCACACGCACCTGTATTCCATATTGCCTCAACTACCCCATTTTCTAAGCAATGTAAACACATTATAATATTACTGTGATTTATATTTACAAAATTCACATCAATAATTTTTCTCGTGAGCGCATTATTGTGACGATCATGCAACGCCTATAAACTTTCTGCAAGGAAACAAGGAAACGTAACAAAATCACAACCCAAAAATGAAATATACAAATATAGGATTATATTCCTATTTTCTCTTGTTAACTTGAAATTACTCTTTGACACCAGAAGTAGAATTAATATGTTAGACAATTATACACGTGAGATGATATATAGGTGAGGAGCCTAAGGTAGGAGACGCTGAATGGCTGCGGCCGAAGGCGTCACCTTTGCCCTATTATGCACTTTAGTGTTGGGGGCAGGTGACAGACAGTCACTGCTGGGAATCGAAGAGAAGTGCGGGATTCGAACGCAAAGTGAGCGAATGCGTGACCAGTACGCTTCTGATGACGTCACTAACTGTAAACACACACGAGGGCAAGAAAGGAAGTTGCTAATGCGTATACATAATGGGTGAGGCAGCTGGACTCTCAAGGCCAAACGAGGCAAGACAAGGGTGAACCAGCTGCAGCCAGTCGAGCAGCTGGTGGCCGGAGGTCAGGAGAGGGAAAACGCACATAATTCGTCAGCAGAATGTTGACGAAATGTAACGAAAGAAGGAAGGAAGGAAGAAAAGGAAAACAGGAATGGATGAAGGATGAAAAGAATGAATGAATGAATGAATGAGTGAATGAAGAGGGTAGAGAGAAGATAAAATGACATAAATGAGTGAATGAAGGCAAGAACGGGGGAAGGGAGAAAGAAAGGAAGGTAAGAAAGAAGGAAAACAAGAGAGAAGAATGAAAATAATTAATAAATGAATGAAGGGAGGAAATAGGAAGAAAAATAATTGAATGATTGATTGAAGTGAAGGATAGTAAGAAAAAAAAACAGGGAAGGTAGGAAGGAAAGGAGGACAAAATGAAAGGAAGGAAGGAAGGAAGGAAGGAAAGATGATAGACTGGAAGGGATATAGAAAGATAGAAAGGAAGGAGAGTGAAAAAAAAGAAGGAACGAAGAAAAAAAGGATGGAATGGAAAAAGGAAAGAAGAGGAAAAGGAATGGGAGAACAAAGGAAGACAGGAATGAAAAAGGAAGGAAGGAAGAAGCCAAAGAAGGAAGCAACACGGAGAGAAGGGTAAAAATGTAGATAGGATGACAAAGATGAAGAGCCAAGTTTGGTAGAAGAAGGCAAACGGTGTTCTAAACGAAAACAAAACGACAAAAGAAGAAAAGGGGAGGAATGAAAGGAGGAAAAAGGGAAACAATAAAAAAAAAAAAGAGGAGAGACAGGATAAATACGAAGACAGCGATGAAGAGAGAGAGAGAGGGTAAGAGAGAGAGCAGGATTGGACAAAGGGCGCAAGCACAAGCAGCGGGAAGCAAGACGACGACGGCGATACAGGGAGGAGATAATACATAACGGAAATAGAAAAGGGGGAAGAAGAAGAAGAAGAAGAAGAAGAAGAAATGGAGAGGAGAGGGGAATAGGGGAGTCGTTCGCGGCGCAAATGTAGAGGGGAAACGAGGGAATACGGAGGAGGGGAGAAAAAGAGGAAAGAAGAGGAAGAAAGGAGGATCGGAGAAGAGAAAAAAATAGTGAAAAACGGAGAGGAAAGAGAGTGGAGGAAGAAGAAAGACGAAGAGGAAGAAAAGAGGATCGGGAATAGAAGAGGAAAATAAAAAGGAAGGGGAGGACGGAAAAGAGGGAGAAGAGAAAAGAGCGAGAGAAAGAGAAACAAAAGAGAAGAAAGGTAGGAGAGGAAAGAGGGATGAGAAGGAAAATAGAAAACAGTGGAAAGAGCAAAGGATAAGAAAAGAGACGGACAAGGGAGAGTGGAAAAAAAAAAGAGGGGGGAGACAGATGGAGAGGAATGAGTGAAGAGAATACGAAACGAAAGAGAAGAAAGAGACGTGGAGGAGGAGGAGGAGGAGGAGGAGGAGGAGGAGGAGGGCTATGACGCACATTTTCGAATTTGCGTTTTCTGGCTAATGGCCGCTCGATGATTTGATTCAACCCGAGGTGGGGGGAGGAGTCACAATCAAAACCCACGACCAAAAATCGCCAGCCGGTCTTAGAAAAAAATCAACGAAAGGCTCAACCTAGTTAAGAAGAAAAAGTAAAAAATATAATGCAAAAACAGCGATATTTTCTTTAAACTCGTTCAAACTGGTTTAAAAGCAGTATCCGGTTAAGTCTAAACTCCCATAGCATTGCTCGCTGGTGGGATTAACAACGAGGATCCCGCGAGACGAATGTCAGATAGATTCGTCTCCCTCCCATGCCCGTCTTCAACCCATTCACCCCTTACTGGAGGTGCAGCCCCAAGGGGCTGGCACTCGGTCTCCGGACTGAGCCCAAGATCTCTCCATCAATTGCAACTGTACTTGTTACACCTTTTCTCACACGGAAAGCTGACAACCGAGGACTGGTCTCCTCCCCATACCACTTTCAGCCGGTGATATAGAAACAGCCTAACATTCACAACACAAACAACACTCCAAAGTTTCTTCCCAGAGAGATCTGTAGGAGGGCCCGGGGACCGTTGTCAGCCGCTGTGAGGCTGCGGGCTTCCAGCTGGGCCTCCATGAGCTCTTTCGGAAATACGTTGGTGACGAGTTTTGCAGATTTAGTCCTGGATGCCGCCGCCGCCGCCGGGCGGACGGCTTCATTCAGCTGCTGAGAGAGACCCCTGCAGGACCCCCCGGGGCGTGACCCAAAGGATTGGTTCGGCCCAGGGCGGCCGGCACAACTTCCTTCCCTTCCATGACCTCGCCTCACCACCCATCCCTCTGGCTAATAACTAATTGATTAGGAGGTGGTTTTATTTCGACAGAAGAGGTAAGGAGGTGAAGAGATGAGAAGGTGATGATGAGGTGAGGAGATGGGGAGGTGAAGGGATGAGAAGATGAGGAAGTGAGGGGATGAGGAGGTGAGGAGTGGAGGATATGAGGGTGTGAGGAGGTGGGGAGATGAGGTGATGAAGAGATGAGGGGATGAGGACGTGAGAACGTAACGACGTGAGGAGGTGAGGATATGAGAAGCTCTGGGGATGAGGAGATGAGGGGATGAGGAGATGAGGGGATGAGGAGATGAGGGGATGAGGATGTGAGGGGATGAGGATGTGAGGGGATGAGGACGTGAGGGGATGAGGACGTGAGGGGATGAGGAGATGAGGGGATGAGGACGTGAGGAGATGAGGTGATGAAGGTGGTGAGGAGATGAGGACGTGAGGGGATGAGGACGTGAGGGGATGAGGACGTGAGGAGATGAGGTGATGAAGAGGTGAGGGGATGAGGACGTGAGGGGATGAGGACGTGAGGGGATGAGGAGGTGAGGATATGAGAGGCTCTGGTGTTGTTTGTTCAACAATGGTAATGGAAAAC
>NC_134792.1:46417200-46432200 GCF_046742065.1 Oratosquilla oratoria | reverse complement strand
GTGGTAGAATGGAATGGTCCTACTAATTATTATAGGCGTGGCGGGGAAACAGGCAGTACGTTTAATAAGGTGGAAAGGGAGCGGAGGAATGGGAGTGGGAGTGAGACTGGGAGGGGTGAGGGAGTCGGAGCAGGGCGCAGTGCGACGTGCGAGAGGATTCGTCGTATTGTAGCGAGAATACAAACATACACACACACACACACACACACACAAACACATTCATCTGCGCTACACCATCTGGTTTACATAAGCGTTCAAATTAATACACATAAGTACATACGCACATAGACATACACACATACACACACACACACACAAACACACTCAGTTTCTTGCTTGCACACACATAACACACGGCAACAAGACATTGTTTACATACGAATCAAATCTGGCTAACATGTCCCGTAGACTTTCTGGTCACTACCAATCCTTCGCCGTTTTGCCAAGTTTAGATTTAACAAACGTTAAAATAATTACATGAAATATACTTCTAATTCATAGGCAAGACATAATATGCAATGAGAGGCATGAATGCATATCACACATGTGTTTCATGTAAATCCCTCAAAGGGAAGTTTGTTGTGTGTTTTGGGTCTATCTTGTGCGTGTGTACTTGGTACGAGTAAACTTTCAAATCTAGAATGTCGTTTCATAAATCTGTTCTAGCTGACGCCGAACGATTTTATTCTACTAAGAAAGGCAAAAGTAACGTGTCCCCAAAAACAAAACAAAACGAGCAAATAAATGAATGAATAAATAAATAAGATCAAGTCGCTCGCGAGTGACTTGTGTCATTCCGGCTGACGCCAAACTATTTCATTCAGTTCACTCAGACCATCTCTCCACCAAGTCATTCTGGAGGCTCCTTCATTTCAAACACTTCATTCTGGTTGGTGGCAGGCGATAGGGGCGTGCCGATTAATCGGCATTGGCAAGAATCGGAACTTTTTTGGTGAATCGGCATCGAGGAGAATTTTTTTTTTTTTTTTAAATCAGCATCGTCATCGGCAATATTTTGCCAATGACGATGCCGATTCTCATAAATAAATGAATAAATAAATAAAAATGCCGATTCTCGCGGATTCCGATTACTCGGCACACCCCTACCTGTCGATTTCATTTTATACTGGCTTCGTTCACAATGGGTTTATGGTTCAGTACATAAGAACATAGAGGTGACTGCAAGAGACCCCAAGGCCTATATTAGGTAGTTCCATGTCCATTACCACCTACCATCTCCATCCATAAAATGATCTAATCTTCCCTTAAAACAAAAAATAGTTTCAACACTCATTAAATGGATACTAAGTCTATTCCATTCGTTAACCACTCGGTTAGTAAATTAGTTCTTGCCTATTTCCCTAGGCAATCACTTCTGTCCCTCCCGCCCTTAACAGCCTCCTCCACTTTCTTTACTATTTACTTCTTCCTAGTTCTTGGCAGACACCTTAATTCAGCCCTGGGGATGCTCTTTGCTCTATTAAGTGGTTGCATTACGTGACAGTAACATGACTAGGGAAATTTTGGATACTCACACTACACGGAGATTGGGAAGATTGTCAAAGGCGCCTTCCTGAATGCGTTCTAGTCGATTCTTCCCCAGTTTTCTGAAAAAACAGAAAGAAAAAATCTCGTAATAAGCATCCATATTACTTTCGAAGTGATAAAAAAGGAAAATTTATTTAGGAAGTTGTATCTATTTCAAAATAAAGACGTGTGTGTCCATAATAGCGATGGTAATAATAATAATTGCAACAACAACAATAATAATAATAATAATAACAACAATATTAAACATAGTAATGATGACAATAATAATAACACCAACAATAATACTAATACGCACGGGTTCATATTCGGTTGCACATAATTTGTATACGAATCGAATGCACTCTGTATGACAACGTTGTACAACACAAGCTTACAAAATCCAAATTACACACCCAACTCGCAGGTCTCTCCAGCTTTTATGCGACAAGGCCACAATGAAATAAAATGAAAATTGCGGACCTCATACACACAAGACATGATCGCATATACATTATGCGAACGCAAACACACTTGAACGCGCACGAAATTAAGCGCCTACATGCAAAATGGCATAAAAGATAAGATACAAGACAGGGCATGGGGCAAAGAAGAAATAAGCAAGAAAAATCGGAATTGGAAAGAGAATTTAAAGGGAAGACGAATAATGATTAGAAACACAAAATTAGAAGGAAGAACTGAAGATGAAAAAGAGGAAAACGCTGGGTCCAAGGAAGAAGGATCATTTTAGGACTAGGAAGCTCCTTCGACTTTTGGTTCTGTTACGAGTTCGTTACAACCTAGTTACGATTTCGTCACGACTTCTTAACGATCTCGTCACGAATTCTTTCCGATGCCGTTACGACTTGGTTACGATTTCGTTACGATTCTATTACGACCTCGTTACGATGCCATTACTATCTTGTTAAGATTTCGTTACGACTCCGGTACGATATCGTTATTGTCTTTGGACCATAAGCCCCTGTCACACATACGCGACTCAAGTGAGTTTGTCTGAGTAGAAACGACTTAGGTTAGAATCTTTTATTTTTCTAATCTCAAAATATCAAATCACCTTTGAGTCATATATTGAGAAGCTGAATGATGAACTAAGAGAAGTTAAATCTAGACGAATATCAGACACATTGTTGAATTGTAGACTTAGGGAAGTCTAGAATAGTGTACAAGTATGCGAAGTCGTCTTCCAATTTTTCAAATTCACAACATCTGACGAGAATCGTGATAGTGTGACGGGGAATTTACGTTGCTTCCTGAGGCACTTGTCTCTCCTTTGCTAACACTCAAACCCGAGGAACCTGCTTCCTGGTAACTCAACTTATTCAACTCTTCTTACAAACGAAATTTTAGTGTAAAAGATGCATTTGGTCACTCCTGTACGAGCTCCGGGCATCCTTTACTTCATCTCCGCGATTCTACTAAGTCAGAAGGTTATCAATCGAACTATTTTCTCACATACAGAATGGACGCCGCGAGACGGGAAGCGTGTAACAGAGAGACCAGGCAGATGGTGGAGTAACGAAACAGGGAAGTTTGCAGGAGTGACGTGGCAGAGGTCGGCACAGTCGTCGTGGAGCCTGGGAGAACTAAATGTTCAGCAATGGACTCAGAATGATCCAACGATATACATACATAAAGCATGCAAACACACGTTATATGTAATACAAACATCAAAGACTCACACGCCTATGCATTAACACATATCATCCTTTCACAATCATTCTTGTGACATTCTTATTAATCATAATGGTAAGGTTTAATGTCTCGAACTCTCCTTATCAGGTGGTTAAGACGTTCCCCTTACAGATGACTGTAGCGTGAAATTTAATGAACCATGCCCTTGGTCCAACTCGCTGGCGGCATAGTTCGAAGTACCGTCACCTCGGCCTCCGCCGCAAGTAGCGACGCTCTAACGCGCTCGGCCAGTGAACAGCTTTGTATTTAGATGAACAGGAAATAAACACAATTGGCAACTTACAGCTTCGTGAGTGATGTGAGTCCATGAAAGTGTGACGCGTTGAGGACGGTGAGTAGATTGTTCGACAAATCCCTGTGGAGAAGAAGAAAACCATCTGTCAGTCACGGAAACATACATACAAACACGTAAGAATAAACCAATAAATCAAATAAACGGAAATATAAATTAAATAGATACACAATAAAAAGATCGACCAGGCACATATGATTATTCCTTATAACAAACCATAACGGACCATCGTCAAATTTGCCTCGAAATCCCCTTTCGCCGAAAGACCTGTGGCTGCTTTCAGAGTTTTCTTTCGCGTTTCTTTGACGTCATCACTTCTATTGATGACGTAATAATAACGGCATAATTTTTCCGCTGCTAGAAGAAGGACTCAATAAAAACGACAAACCGAGCTTTCTCGTAAATCATCAACGGGTCCTGGAGGTCCCAAGAGGTCTTAGAGCACTTCGGGGACGACTCAAATACACTTCAGACGTTTCGTGATATCGTGAGTGTTTCAGAGAACGGTGGGGTTCAGTCAGCAGGATGGTCAGCTGTCAGTGCTCTTTCTTGAGGGAATGACGAAGGTCAGCATGTCCTCAATCAGAACCTCTCTCTCTCTCTCTCTCTCCCTTCTTCACAACCCTTGACTGCCACGGTAAAGTCCTATTCTGATTACCGCCAGGCGATTTTATTCAGCAAAGGGACACCTCCAAAAGGCAAAGGAGTTAGGTTGGGTGGAGTTAGGTTCACTTTGGTGAGACCAAGTCCACATGGATCAAGAAAATCTCACTGGGGATCATTAGATACGACTTTTGAAGTCGAGTTTCTCATTAGTTTTGGTAAAATGCGCCGATGGAAAAAAATAATGCTATTTGAATTGGTCCTTCAATTAAGTCTCACTCTGCGCATGCGTTCATTTTCTTATATTTCTGAATATACACACATACATATACAATATCCGTACATACATATATACGAGTATACTGTATACTTATGTAATGTATGTGTGTGTGTGTTTGTGTGTATGAGTGTGTGTGTGTGTGTGTGTGTGTGTGTTTGTGTGTATAAGTGTGTGTGTGTATGAGTGTGTGTGTGTTTGTATGAGTGTGTGTGTGTGTGTGTGTGTGTGTGTGTGTGTGTGTGTGTGTGTGTGTGTGTGTGTGTGTGTGTGTGTGTGTATGTGTGTGTGCGTGTTTGTATGTGTGTGTGTGTGTGTGTGTGTGTGTGTGTGTGTGTGTGTGTGTGTGTGTGTGTGTGTGTGTGTGTGTGTGTGTGTGTGTGTGTGTGTGTGTGTGTGTGTGTGTGTGTGTGTGTGTGTGTGTGTCTGTGTAGTGCGCATATGATCTTAAAATAGTTCAAACTTGTACAACTACAGAGTCGGAACGACAAAACTGAAAACTATGATGATTAAAGTGAGGCAAGTCATGGATCAAGAAGAGCGGAGACTGCTGGGTGAGGAGGAGGAGGAGGGAACAAGAAGAAGGAATGGTGTTGAGGCCTAAGAAGAGAAGAAAGAGGACGAAGGAAAAGAGGAAGGTGGAGAGAGGAAAGAGAGGAAAGAGAGAAAAGAGAGGGAAGAGAGGGAGAAGACAAAGCGATGAGAGAGGTATGTGAGGGAAATGGATTGGCAGCCGCCGCCGCCTCTTGATTAGGAACGAAAGCCAATTCTTCTGAACCACCCAATCTTACCCGAACCTCCTCCCTCTACCCTTCCTTACCCTCTAACCCGAGACTTCACAGCAGAGGGTTGGTTACGCTCAAGGCGGCGACCTGGTCCTCGAACAACCAAACCTGGATCGCCCTCGAGGACACACACACACACACACACACACACACACACACACAATTATTAAAAAAAAGATGAAAACATAGGAGGGATACAGGGAAACCTACTAGACTAGATGGAGGATTTCCTGCATGGTAGAAAAATGAGAGTAGTGCTCAGAGAAAATTGTTTAGGTTGGGAGGTGATTAGTGGAGTTCCACAGGGATCAGTATTGGCTCCAATAATGTTCGCTATTTATGTGAATGACATGAATGAAGATGTGGAATGTTACATGAGCTTCTTTGCAGACAATGCTAAATTATTGAGGAAAGTGAAAACCGAAACGGATTGTAAATCACTACAGAGAAACCTAAACAAAGTTTGGAAATGGAAGCAGAAGTGGGAAGTATATTTGAACATTAAGAAATATAGCATAATGGAATTTGGAAAAGAAAAAAAATATCAGGACAATATACAACTGGAGCAAAGGAAGTAAAGAAAGTGGGATCTGAAAAAGACCTGGGGCAAATTATCTCAAACAAATAAACAAAACTGTCGGAGAATCCTACAACTTGCTAAGATGAATAAGTGGCTTTTATCTATTTAGACGAAGAAATGGTTAAAAAAAATATTAGTCACACTAATAAAGTCTAGATTGGAGTATGCTGCGACACTATGGTCACCCAGTACCAAAAAGAATATAAAGAAAATTGAAAGAATCCAGAGAACAACCACGAAAATGGCTCCAACACTTTCAAATCTGTCATACGAGGAGATACTGGCTAAATTGAAATTACCGACCTTGGAACAAAGAAGAGAAAGAGGCGACCTACTGACCATATACAGAATCATGGAGGGAACGGAAGTCCTTGACAGATAGGACTTACTAAATTGGGACAAGAGAAACACAAGAGGACATGAAAAAAAAAAAAGTTAGAGAAGGGACCTGAAAAAAAAGTTTTCCACACAGAGTGGTAGACATCTGGAACAAACTGGACAAAACAATAGTGTGTGCAAAAAACATACACGAATTTAAGAGTATACTAGACACCGCGAGATACAAAGACGGGACACCACGAGCATAGCTCCCCTTCCCGTAAGATACAACTAGGTAAATACACAAGAGAGAGAGAGAGAGAGAGAGAGAGAGAGAGAGAGAGAGAGAGAGAGAGAGAGAGAGAGAGAGAGAGAGAGAGAGAGAGAGAGAGAGAGAGAGAGAGAGAGAGAGAGAGAGAGAGAGAGAGAGAGAGAGAGAGAGAGAGAGAGAGGAGAGAGAGAGAGAGAGAGAGAGAGAGAGAGAGAGAGAGAGAGAGAGAGAGAGAGAGAGAGAGAGAGAGAGAGAGAGAGAGAGAGATAGAGAGAGAGAGGCTCCATTTTCGTACCGGACTCCTTCAGACAAGGAGGAAACTTCTGGATGTCTGGTGTCAGACGCCCGGATACGCCGCCCGGAAGAAGATAAAGACGACGACAAGAGAAATGGGTATGAAAAAGTATGGGATCTCTCTCTCTCTTACCTTGTATGGGGTATTCATCGCCCAAGCTTTATACAGTGAATACTTCAAGGATTACAGCAACGCCCCTACGGACCACAGTCATGCATAAATATTTTGTCAGGAGACTCACCTCCACTCACGGAAGAATAGTGGTCACTATTAGATATTACTTTTTTATTTATCCATAGCTTTGGTGTGAGTAATCCCACGCCATTTTCTGAGACGCTGGGTTTTTCATTGCACTTTCTTTTTAGCTAAAACTGCAGTTACAATAATATTACTACGGCAAAAAAATGCCGCTTTATAACTAAATGTGCTCATGTCACTTAAAGCTTACATGAACTGGAGTCGACCTGAAGTGATTTTGAAGCTTTTCACTTGTCCAAACCGCATTTCAATAAAACAAAGTAATGATAATAATAATAATAATAATAATAATAATAATAATAATAATAATAACAATAATAATAATAATAACAATAATGATAATAATAAAGAGAGCTAGCGAAAGAATGAATACATGTACACGTTAAACGCACACAAACTCACATTCAACAGATAGTCTTGGGTTCAGAGCTGCGAAGTAGGCTGACCGCAGGCCGTAGAATATAATCTAGCGACCACTGGCAACTGTGCCATTAGCGACGGCTCTTACTTCCCCCACCCCCTCCCCCCTCCTCTCTCCCCCAACTCCCTCTCACTGCGGGAAGAGTCCTCCGCCACACATTGGCAGAATCTAAAGGCCCGAGTTCAAATCTCTGTTGAGTAGGGCTGGGGCTCCTCTTGGTCGAATAAAATCACCTGGCGGCAGTCAGAAAAAACGAGTCAAGTCGTTGAATGCACCAAACGGACTAATGTCTTCAACAAGAACGACCAAAGAAGAAAATAATAATTAAAACAGAATTAATAAAAAGGAGACAGAGGAAAAAGAAGAGGACTAAAAACAAAGAAGACAAAGACGAGGAGGATAACTTATAAGACGAAGAGGAAGAAAATGAAAATGAAGACGAAGAAGTGGATTTGCTAAAGGCAGCGCACCAAATAGACTGGACTGGACCAGCTCTGGTACAAATTGGCAACTCGCGACCTTGAATCCCTTCAGACAGCAACAATTCCGAAGAAACCACTCGACCATCCAGCCCCGAAAAAGAAAGAACGAAGGAGAGAGAGAGGAAAAGACGGAAAGAAAGGAAGAAAGGAAGGAAAGAAGTAAGAGAAGGAGGAAAGAAAGGAAGGAAGAAAGGAAAGAAGGAAGAGATGAAGGAAAGAAGGAAGAGAGGAAGGAAAGGAAGAGAGTAAGAAAAAACTTTCTTTCAAATCGTTAACAATAACATTTCTCTCGCTCTCGGATTCAGTTCAAAATCATCCCCTTACCATCAATTAGCCAATTAGCTACTTTCTCCCATTTTCTGTCTTGCATTTTTTGGGCTTCATTTTTCCCGAACCTTTTTTTTTTTGTCCTTGTGCTGGATTTGTATCAATCTTCTTAAAGAACCAATCACTCTTATTCTAAATCTAATTATTACCATTATCACTATCATTACTATACCAAAGGCCATTACTTACATACATACATATATATATATATATATATATATATATATATATATATATACATATGTGTGTGTGTATAGAAATGAATAAATGAATGAATAAACAAATAGATGGAAAAAGCACCACTTAGCAAGATGGAAAAACAACTTCCAACGAAGCCAGCTAACCATATGACTCGTTTCTCTAAAACATCCAAAACAGCTGATGTTTCATTTTGGTTCATACAATCTTAAAGTTGGAAGTTCGTTTTGCATTCCGAGTCTTTCTCTTCACCATCCACGCCACAGAGAATCCACTGCGTCACTTTAAATTCTCCTCACTGAATAAAATCCTTTAGCGACAACCTGCACTGTCTACGGACTGAAGGAGAAAGCATTACCTGAGGCGTATTTGTGCTCAACAGAATTTAAATTATTTATCAAATACGTTAGCATTACTACATATTTTGTATTCCTGCTAAAATAAATCCAACAATGACAAAGATTAATCTAAAATATTACAAAGCTGAAATAATGGTTCGTAAGCTCAAACACAACATTAATATTCTTTATGGATGGGGACGACAGGTGGTGATGGATACGGAGCTGCCTAGTGTAGGCCTTATTGTCTCTTGCAGTCTCCTTTATTCTTATGTTCTATGTTCTATGTATGTTCTTATTATTTACAAATCCCCTGTAGACTAAACTGACATGATATTAAGTAGAACTAACAATAATAATGATAATAATAATAAAATAATAATAACAATAACAATAGCAATAATGACAATAATAATAATGACAAAATATAACGAGTAATACTCCCATTAAATGACATACCGAACATCAAGTTATAAACATGACGACGATGACAATGTCGATAATGACTTCGACAAAATGCCTGACGTCATATCGTCTATCATCATATGTCAGTCAGTCTGTTCTACAATGTTCTACAAACAAAAATTGATTCTAACTACCTGAAGATCAAACTCAAAATGAACTGTGATCTCTCTCCCTGTCTCTCTCTCTACCAATACCCTCCATTAACTAATTAAAATTGTTTGTCGTCAAAGCGGAGACAGGTACAGTCACTGAACAAAGATCGACTCGTGTGTGTGTGTGTGTGTGTGTGTGTGTGTGTGTGTGTGTGTGTGTGTGTGTGTGTGTGTGTGTGTGTGTGCGCGTTCAAACTCAGTGATTTGTTTTCAACTTTCTCAATTCTCTGATCTCTGATCACCCTATCTCTGGCAATATCAACCATACACACGAAAGTGAGAGTGAGAGAGAGAGAGAGAGAGAGAGAGAGAGAGAGAGAGAGAGAGAGAGAGAGAGAGAGGGAGAAAGAGAAAGAGAGAGAGAGAGAGGGAGAAAGAGAAAGAGAGAGAGAGAGAGAGCTACAGCTACAGGCTGACACCACAGAAAGCAACTTAAAGCGACCTACCGTTGCAGCCAGAGACTTTTGGGTAGTCTATCTTTAAAATCTCGTGCGGTAATTAAGCTCTCCCAAACAACCAGAGCATTTCATCTTTAACGTGTTAAGCTGAGTTATCTTTAACCCTTTAAGGTTAAAAATATAAGCTGGGGCGTTTAAAAACTTTGTCCTGGTTTTTTATTGTCGCTTTTATTCGGTTAGGTAACGACATTGCACTAAAATTATTTGATTATCTTTCACAACTAAGCAATTCATGGTAGATGAGTATTATTAGAAAGTTTGTTATTGTTTTTCTTAATATATATTTTTTTACTAATCTGCAATTTTTTTTTACTAATATGCAACCGGATTCACAAAGTAGGCCTACTTACAACCCTTTATTAGTTACAATCGTTCAAATACAACCTCAAAAAATAAATATAATAAAACTTATCTTAGCATTGTTAGAAGACTGGTTGTGAATCATAAATAATTCGTTTAACAATTTATTGCTTAAGAAAGTAAGAGAGAATTATTTCAAACGAACGCGGTACAGACCGCAGTGACGTCATGTCGCTCTGGCATTGTTTCGGCGTCGTGACTGGCTCAGACGACAAAAACATATCTCCTATTTATCTGTCAGACTGGTGACTCTCAGAAAGATATCCACTGGTTTTCCTCCCCCTAATATCTTCTGTTCAACTGTTTTAACAAGTTAAATATATCACTAACACCGTTTCAACTTTCTAATTGGCTTCTTGGTGGAAATCTATTACGGTAGGCTTATTTTTTAGCAGTTCTGAATAATTCTTTTGCGCATGGAAATATTTAATAGGCAACGGAATCAATGCACACACATCAAGCCTGACACGCAAATTTGCAAAGAATACTATGTTTTTGTTGATAAATCACGCCAAATCATAACAAAGATACAATAGATATTTTTGAATAATAATTGAATGATCGCACTTTATATTCTAAACAATCTGATGAATCAGAAAAATATATGAAAGTAATTTTGTAAATCATCATTTACAATATGCATAATGATAATACAACGACATACCTTGACAAACACCTAGATCCTACACGCTGAACACCACTCAAAACATTCGCAAAAATTAACATATAAATGAATGAGTAAATGAACAAATGAATAAAACAAGACGCACATATACCAAAAAATCTTCTGAAGTTACATCTGCTATTCTTTCTCCGACATGTCAGTGCGTTGTCAAATGTAAACAGTTAAAGCCAGTAAAGACACGACAACAAAAGTGAAATAGTACCATGACCATTGCAACTGCTACTACTACTATTACTACTAACGCCGCTGCTTTTAATATTATGCCACTACATTATTGCTTTACCACTACAATAAGCTGAAAATGTAGAGGGAAAATGTGGAAAGTTACGAGCCCCCCCCCCCCCAAAAAAAAAAAAAAAAAAGGGAAGACGGGAAGACAGGAACGTTATCGTGACAGGTGAAGCAGCGACAGCAGCAGCATCGCCACCGCCTGCTCTGGATGCAAATGCCGGTGACGAGCACCCCTAACCCTCCCCAACCCACCCTCCCCAACCACCTCCTCCTCCGCTGTTACTGTTGCCATACAGCCTCCCCACTCGTTTCGCACCTTCTTCCACCACATCTGCTAAAATAAGAATAAAACAAACAAACAAATCAATTAAATATACGTATATATTTACCTACACCAGCTAAATACCGAAAGTGATCACGAAAAAACATGTGGCCCTACTAAACCCTACACAAACCTAAACTAATATATAGAATTCATTCTTTTCCTAACAGGAAGCCTCGCTATTTCGAGAAATCACGCGAATTAATTTTCTATTCCATTTAGTCTTTGTTATTCACTTACTCATCTATTTATTTATTTGCTTACTGTTTCCGTTATTAGGGAAAATGGAGACGGTCCACAATGTAACAAATTTCATTCCAGCACAATGCCTCCTCCTCCTCCTCCACCACTGGGACGAGCCTAATCCCATTGGGAAACCCAAACCCAGGAGATAATCTCCATCCAGCAAAGCAAATTAACTCTCCAGGAGAATTAAACCACCTCGAGAATTCAACCATTAACCCCTTCCCTACCGGGAAGTACTTTCTCCACTGCACTCTTCCTACCGCCAGACGATTTAAATCGTCTCTGTTGGGATTTCCTCCTCCCCCACGGCTTGCGTCAGTGATTTTGTTTTGGTTAGGACCAGGCGATTCCATTCAGCTTCGAGGGAACGCTCATCCTTAGGAATTGTCTCTTATCAACCTCAGTCAGAACAAACTATGTTAAGTGCGTCGTCTTGGAGACACAACATTGGATTCGAATCCTTTGACGGGGTGGGGTGGGATGGGGTGGGGGTTCTGACCTCCTCACGTGAATAAAATCTCCTGACGACCAAAGCAAAAATAAACAGAGGAATCGGACATGGGCCTACAAGGGGGTACGACAGCGCTGTTGACACTTTGGTGGTTTTATTCTGGTTAACGCCACAAGGTCCTCATCAACTCGAGGGGTTCGAC
Organism: Oratosquilla oratoria; assembly: GCF_046742065.1. Lineage (NCBI taxonomy): Eukaryota > Metazoa > Arthropoda > Malacostraca > Stomatopoda > Squillidae > Oratosquilla > Oratosquilla oratoria. The sequence goes on along the minus strand of NC_134792.1, from coordinate 46,419,943 downwards.
TGGGGTTGCAACGCTGATGAATGGAATCGCCTGGCGGCAGGTAGGATGAAAGGAAAAGTGCCAACCGGTACGGAAGGGGTTCATCGATAAGGAGACTGTGACCTTGTACAGGAGGATCTGCCACACGAAAAAAAGCTTCTACTTCGGAAGAACCTCGAAGACCTTCCTGAAGAAGTCTTTACCGATGTAAGAAACCGTGCAGAGGAATCCACGAACTCGCCGAGGGATTCCTTTGGCTAAAAAAAAAAAAAAGTACCTCAATAAACCAGAAATATCGTTTCAGAGTCATCCGAGTTATAGCTGCTTCACAAATTACTTAAATTACCCTATATCCTATTACAAGCCCTTAGTTTACAAACATGCCGACGTACAACAGTTCCGAGCTGTTTGGGGGCGTCGGTGTCGTTGAGAGTTTGGAAGAGACAACGGCGCCAACCGCGCAGTTAGTGTAAGAAGCAAACTTCACGCCGAAGTAATCCTAGGTAACAGTCAAGAGTTTTCAGATACGATACTTAAAAAAAAAAGCGACATAATCTCGCGTTTTTATTGATTCACTTGTTAACTTGGTTGCTATTCTCCAAATGGCCTTGCTATGGGCCAAATGGTCTCCTGTCGTCATTGTGAGCATTCTGGAAGAGTCTTCGTGGTCATGAAAGGGGGAGGGGGAGGGGAAAAGAACAAAAGGAGACTGTGGTGGCGAAGGGGGAGATGGAGGAAGGCATGCGGGGGAGACGGAAGAAGATGGACAAGGGCGTGGGGGAGACAAACAGGAGGCAAGAAAAAGGAAAATGAATAATGCTTCAGACGAAGAAAGGAAGAATGAACATAATGCGGGAATGAATATAGGAAGAAAGCAGGAGAGATTGGGAATGAAAATGGGAGGGGGAAGGGAGGAAGAGGAGAGAAGGAAAAGAGGGCAAAGAAAGGAAAGAGGAAAGGATGCAGGGAACCAGGAAGGAAGGGTGAGGGGGTGAAGGTGAGGGTGAGGGTGTGGAAATGGGGGGAAGGGTACCAAAGTTGAATCAATCGAACACATTCGAGTTGCTATATCCTGAAAAGACTACTTTTGCATTTTCTTCATTTCAAGTTCCCAATAGTGCCAACGGATGCTCACGACTGCTCATGTGACGGGTGCTGTTGTGATACGTGCTCATATTTGGTTTCCTGTGGGTCAGAATGACGTCAGGGTGGCCCTCCCCGCCCTTTTAGGGTGAAGGGTGCCCACTTGAACAGGATACTCCCAGAAGGCGGACGGAAGGGGACGCAAGTAACGTTAGTCGACATGACGTCACACATGATGAGGAATGAGAACATTTTGAATGGAATTGTTGATATAAGCTCATCCTAATTTTGTACATATTTCAGTGATAAAATAATATATATATATATATATATATGTGTGTATATATACTGTATATATATATACTGTATATATATATATATATGTATATATATATATATATATATATATTCTGCTCCCAGGTAGGCTTTCAGCCTGTCAGTCGGGCTAGCACACTTCTCCAGATTGTGCTCTCAAAGCTTCCCTCTTCCCTCAAATTCTCTATTTTTCCTAATCCATATATATATACAAATATATATACATATATACATGTATAATATATATATACATATATATATACATATATGTATATATATGTATATATGTGTATATATATATGTATATATATATGTATATATATGTATATATACATATGTATATATATAGATGTGTGTATATATATATGTATATATATATATATATATATATATATATAGAGAGAGAGAAAGAGAGAGGAAGAGATGGAGAGAGAAAAGGGGGGAGAGAGAGGCAATAATATTCTTACGAGCATCTTCGCCTAATGGGATACCATTCTGGGTTAAGCTAGGCAACTTTATTCACCCGAAGAAGAAAAAAAAAACTTCATTTCTGAAAGGATAAGTAAGTGGAGAGAAAAAGAGGTGCAGCTTTCGCGAAAATCTATTTCTAATTTCGAAAGAAATTATTATCTCTCCTAAACAGTGCAGAGGAAAGGAAATATTCTCGGAGAAAGAAGAAAAGATATGAAGAAGTTTCCTCAAGAAATGGGGCCTTCCATTTTCAAATCTTACCTTTTTTTTATTTTACTTTTTTTTCCAGGCTTATGCAAGATCTGCAGAGAATTTGTGAATATATCCCATGAGAATTTCCATTCCTTTTCCCAGAGCCTCCCTTGCTTCCATCTCATAAGACGGATCTTTCTGAAACGCCATAGCCCCCCCCCCCCGCCCACCCGACCTTCCTCCATCCCCACCGACCTAGATTCAAGCCTCTCTCTCTCTCTCTCTCCCTCTGCCTGTCTCTTTTTCTCTCTTTCTCTTATGCCACCCCATCTCCCCTCTTTTCTCACTCCTTTCCTCTCTCTACTCCCAGCTCTCTTTTTCTCTTCCTCTTTTATGCTGTCCCTCTGTAACTTCCTCTCTCCCTCTACTTTCTCTCTTCCATTCGGTGGCACAGACGAGAGTAACACCAAACATTAACATCGTTTTCTGACACGGGCGCCATGTTCCGACACAGGAACCCTCTTCCGACACACGTGTTATCTTTATGACATGACACTTTAAAGCGGGACGTGCTCCAGCTCCTCAAGTGTCATCAAGCGTGTCAGACGAGAGGCGAGGAGAGATCCGCCGAGTGTCGGAAAGTGTCAAGTGTGTCACTAGTGCTTTTGTAGTCAATGACACTAACTACTGGGGCGCGGCACCC
>NC_134792.1:46379700-46412200 GCF_046742065.1 Oratosquilla oratoria | reverse complement strand
GCAGGTAACCAACAATCACTGCTGGGAATCGGAGAGGAGTGCGGGATTCGAACCCACAACTCAACAAATACGAGACCAGCACGCTTCCGATGATGCCACCACGGCACGAAAATATTACCACAGTCTACCGCTACAATATCATAGATTAACACAACAATAATACAACCATCATACAAGCATATACAGCAAAGTACATACCCATCAGGTCATTCAGTCAAGGGATGGGCAAACCAATATCAACTCCATGCTAACATTATCTATCGTCTACCCTATTCCATTAAACGAAACTGGCATATTCATACATCTACCATCACTAAAAACTGTTTTATCTTATCTCGGTATGGAGTACGGGACTGCATTAGCCACTCCACTCACTGTTCTGGAGCCAAGGAGATCACAGACAGCATAAACATATTTCTTATCAATTCTTATCAATGACAGGTTTCAACATGTTCCCACACGCCTCAATGGAGCACATCTCTCTCTCTTTCCCCACCCTCTCTCTCTCTCTCTCTCCTTATGGCTAATATTCTTCTAAATGTGGTAATTGTACGTTTCTCAATCTTAGGAAACCATATAATGCCAAATTTCCTATACCGTGTAACTCCTTTTATACACAAATATAATCTAAACAACTCAAGCAACATGCCCACTCTCTCGTTCTTCCCAATGAGAGGCTCAGCAACTCCCTTCCTCCTTAGATCTTCCTATTTGTCTCCGATCTGAATTCTTTTCAAGGTCTGGAACATCAAGGTATGCCCTTGTCTTCTTTTATTATCTATTTATTTTTCTATTATTTAATTTTTTTGTTTTCTCTTCCCGGTGCGGTGTTTCGCGGACCATTTGTCGTGATACATTTCAGCCTCAATGGACTCTGCATCCTGTGGACCTGCTACCCACTGGCCATCCTATCACGACCAGAGAGGAAAAAGAAGAAGAAAAAAAAATCTCGTTTCTCGGTGCCTTGCCCGCCATAAACCTGCCGGGAACTATCATCATAAACCAAACTCTACTTACAAGAACCCAAACCCAGCTCAGTGTACACCCCGCCCTCTCTCTCTCCCTCTCTCTTTTTCTCTCTCCTATCGAGACAATACCCTCATTTCCCCTCAAGTCTATCCACTATCCATCGAGAGATCTACCCAAATTTATGACATAATCGCACAGCCTTCCGCTCTACCTCCCTATCCATTTCCCTCCTTCACCTCTCCTCAACCTTCCTTCCCCTCTTCCTCCATCTCTCCTCACCTTCCTTCCCTTCTTCTTACCCTGAGTCCTTCTCAAACCCCTCCCACGCCCCTTCTCCCCAGTGGTCTCCCCCCCCCCGCCCCAGCCCCCTATGAGGGGAAATTCGAAACCATAAGATGGGAAGCGATGTTGCATTCGGGGCAGGATTCTTCACACTTATTGGTCAAAGACTAGGAGGGGGGGAGGCTTCAGCCAACCCCCTTTGAAGTGCGAAAACAAGGTCTGGGGCCAGGAATCAGGTTCGGTAGGAGAGAGGAAGAGGAGAAAGTGGAAGAAGAGAACGGGAGGGGGGGGCGAGGAGGAAAAACGGGAAAGGTGTGTGTAGGAGAAATAGTAGGAGGAAAAGTAGGAGAAAAAGGAAGAGGAGGAAGGGGAGGAGGTAGTGGAGGGGGAGGAGGAGGTACTGGACGGGAGGGGGGAGAGGAAAAGTAAGAGAAAAAGGAAGAGGAGGAAGGGGAGGAGGAGGTGGTGTAGGGGGAGGGGGAAGAGGAATAGTAGGAGATGGACGAAGAGGAAAAAGAAGAAGAGAGGAGAATGAAGAGGGAAACGAAGAAGGAAGGCAAAAAGGAAGAGGAAGAAGAAAAGGATAAAGAAGAGAACGAAGAGGAGGAGGGGAGGAAGGACGGTGATGAAGAGGAGGGCAAAGCGGTGAGAGGGAAGGGTCCTCTTGCCGGAGACGACAATCCTCAACGCCCCAAGATGGAAGGAGAAGAAATAAAAGAAGAAAAAGAAGAAATAGAGGAGGAGGAAGAAGAAGAAGAAGAAGAAGAAGAAGAAGAAGAAGAAGAAGGAGAAGAAACAGAATAAATAAAAGAAGAAATTAAAGAAAAACAGGACAAGAAGAAAAAGAACAATAATAAGAAGAAATAGAAAAAAGGAGCATTGAAAAAAAGTAGATGAAGAAGAAAAAAGAAGAGGAAGAAATAGAAGATGAAGGAGGAAGAATAAGATGATACAGAAAAAAGAAAGAAAAAAGGAAATATGAGAGGAAGAATCAGAAAGAAAAACAAAGAAGAAAAAGAAATATATAAAGAAAGAAAGAAAGAAAGAGAGAGAAGGCAGAAGAGCAGCACAAGGCCAGCTCCAGCCTTCCGACTTCTCTCCCGACAATCCTTCCCCACTGGTCCACTTATCCATTATCCATACCGGATTCCCTTCTCCGTATCCGGGAAATCCATCTGGCGGGTTAGCGCTGCCAATGATCCCACCCGGATACCGGATAATCCTGTTTCAGATAGGGGGGGGGGGAGGGGAGAGGTTATGCAGGATTAGAGATTCGCTTGGGGCTTAGTGGTTCCTGAAAGAGGATTAGGCTCCTGGGATTTAACCCCCTTTCGCTGCAAAAGGGGTGGTGGGGGGGAGGGGTTCCCTCGGCCGACTAAAGTCACTTGGCAAAAGGGCCGGGGTCGTAGGCAGCGACGAAAGGGTTAACCCTATCTTTTCTTTAAACAGTCTTGGGTCTTGGGGGAAATGTTCGGCAGCTCAGAGTTCATAGAAGGAAACGATCTGGACGGCGTTCTTCGAGTTTCAAAAATCCAAAATTTTGACTTAGAGAGAGAGAGAGAGAAAAAGGGAACAAAGGAACATAGAGGCCATAAAAGAGCTATCGGAACAGCGATCTTAGGATATATATATAAATAATAATAATAATGATCATAAAATTAAATTTGAGTACAAGACTATTCGAAGACTTCAAAGAAAGGGGTGCTTGGGCATCAAGCTTTACTGTACTTCGAATATAGAAGGACTCGAGAAAAGGGGCTGGAGTAGTGCTACATAATGGCGTTCTTCCCGAGTCAAGAAAAAAAATTATAAACTCGAATATTACTTGGGGACCCTCTTCTCCCTGAAGAGGGCGTTAAAAGTCCACAGCCTTCATTGACCTTAGAGAACCAGAGGTAGAGATAGAGATAAGATAGAGAGACCAGAAGCTTTGTCGCGACGACCTCCAAAAACCAAACACCAAAATTTCGACTGAAGGACCCTCCAGTGAAAAAAGGGGACTTTGTAAGACTACAGGACACGTCTCACTGTCCTCCGAAGTACTTCGAAGGGAAAAGGACTTCGAAGAGACCACCGTAGGGGTGGGGGGAATAAGACCAGCTCGCGGGTCCTCGGCCGCCTATGTATGATCTGGGAACTAAAGAGGATGTACGCTTCGCCCCGAACCGGACCCACACCGGAGAGAAGCCTCGCCCGAAACCGATCTCTGCCGGCCATATGGCACTCGCAGAGCGTGGGATCCATCTGCAGAACCTGCCTTCATGACGTACCAGCTGTCCTATTCAGAGGGTTTCATGTAAAGAACGAAAGACGAATAATACAATCCTCTTTGCACACGAAGTGAAGGACGAACCAATGAATGCGAATATAACACATAAACAAACAAACAAACAAATAAATGAATTAATCCTGGGCACCCGTGACCCAACAGAGGGGCTGACCTCGCCCTCTGCCGCCACCTCCTTCTGTTGCGGTGCGGCGACGCGACCTCATAAAGCTTTCTCTGGTGGAATGCAACAACTGGCGCAGATTTTCAAGAGGAACTACATTCTATACTTCGGGGAATTACCGAAGTGTGTGTGTGTGTGTGTGTGTGTGTGTGTGTGTGTGTGTGTGTGTGTGTGTGTGTGTGTGTTTGTTTTTCTTTATATATATATATATATATATATATATATATTTATATATAAGGAGTTATCCAGGATGTTGCAATCTTTTTCTCTAAATTACTCTCGTCACCTATTTTTCCATCTTTTACACCAAATATGTATTATATATAAATATATTTATATATATATACATATATATATATACATATATATATATATATTATTACATAAGAGGGAGGGAGAAGGGTGGAGGGGAGTGGAATATATAGGAAATGGAATGGGTGGGAGTGGTTTCTATGCCTTTTTCTTTTTGGCTACCCCCCACCGTGTAGGGGGAAAATACCTTTGGTATGTGTAAATATACATATATATATATATATATTTATATATATATATGTATATATATATATATATATATATATATATATATATACATATGACGTAAGCGGAGTAGGAAACACAGGAGTCTTAGTCTTGAGTTTATTCCCGACTAGTTTCGCAGGTATGCTTTTTCAAAGGAATATGCATATTTTCCTTTGAAAAAGCATACCTGCGAAACTAGTCAGGAATAAACTCAAGACCAAGACTCCTGTGTTTCCTACTCCGCTTACGTCAACCTGTCAGAATGTCTCAATATATATATATATATATATACATATATATATATATATATATATATATTTATATATATATATATATATATATATACCAAGATAAGAGGGAGGGAGGAGGGTGGAGGGGAGTGGAATATATAGGAAATGGAATGGGTGGGAATGGTTTCTATGCCTTTGTCTTTTTGGCTACCCTCTCCCCGTGTACGTAGAAAAGCCTTTGGTATATGTATGTATGTATGTATATATATATATATATATATATATATATATATATTATATATATATAAATAATGTACGTGTGTTTGTGTGTGTGCATGTGTGTATTTAAGGATAAGACTTCAGAGAGAGATCCAAATACCTCATTCCAACAAATTATCTATTTATATATCAAAGGGCTTCTTCCCTCTTTACATGGGAGATGGCCAGCCAGCCAGCCAGCCATCCCAAAACTATTCGTTTCCCTTTTATCTTAGCTCATTGCAGTTGGAGGACCATACTAACAAGGGAATTCAGTCTCCCTAGCCAACGCCCTAGATCTGTCACCCTCTACCCACCAATTCCTCCTCCTCCTACAGCGCCTTCAGGAGGTCACCTATAAAAAAGGGCATTACATCCTGAAGTGTATCGCGAATTTTTTTGCATGTGATCCCCAAAGGTATGTGTGTTGGTAGGCTTGTTATCGCAAACCAGTAAGGAATGGGCGTGGGGCAGGAATTTGCGGATATCTTTATTTAGCGACTTCATAAGTTCGCGGGTTTATACTTTCATATTCAATTATTTGGCGGTTTCTTAAGTTCGCCGATATTTACATTGTATTCAATTATTTGGCGGTTTCTTAATTTTGCGGATATTTACTTTCATATCTGATTATTTGCCGGTTTCTTAAATTCGCGGATATTTACTTTCGAACAAAAACGGCGTAGTCACTGGAATAACAATCTTGGCAAAGTGCACACATCAACAAGAGAATATATCGTAGATGAAAAATTCGTACTATTTGACAGCAATATGTGTACACACATGCATACGGACATACATATCTTTATACAAACTCACTAACCAAACAAAAAATTCTACCAATGGGAAGAAAAGTAGAAACTAATATCAATAATGATGATGATAAAAAAAAGTAGTAATAGTAGTAAAAATACCGGTAATAGTAGTTGTAGTACTAGTAGCAGTAGTAGTAGTAGTAGTAATAATAATAATAATAATAATAATAATAATAATAATAATAATAATAACAATAATAATAATAATAATAACGATAATAATAACTAATCATAGTAATAATAATAACAATACTAATTATATCAGTAATAGCATTACGATAACAATAATAATAATAACATTAATAACTAATCACAGTAATAATAACAATACTAATCATACCGGTAGTAGTATTAACAATAACAATAATAATAAGGACAATTCTATGGTTATCATAAAGAGTGGCTGGTTGTCTGTGATTTAATATTTCCAACAAACGGGCCAAAGGCAGAGTTCATCTGCTAGCAACTGCTGATTGTCCCGAGACGGCTGCCCAGATTGGGAAAGTACATTTCACATTTAGATGTCATATCAACCTTGCAATAACTTCTAGTTTCAGGAATTTCTAAATATAAAAGATAAAAAAAGAAAAAAGAAAATCCAAACGCCAATACTAACATTACTATCAAAGTCTCCTAGTTTCACTAATTTATAAAATTATAAGATTAAAATAATTCAAACACCATTATTAACATCCTAATCACATTTTCCTAGTTTCACAAATTTCTAAATATAAATGACAGATGACATAAATAAATAATAAATCCAATTACTTCCACTAATACATTGGTTTTTATTCATCATGGCGAGATAGGGACTGTCCACTTGCATAGCTGACAGAGGCATACCAACCTAAAGCCGACCCACAGGAGTACCAACATAACGGCGCTAATCTGGAGACTATCTGGAGAGCATGTACAGTCACGAGCAAAATTTTTGACCCACGCTAGTTCTCACAACGTCAATATAATTTGTTTTTGTTGATTGCGTGATATATTTTCTTATGTAGTATTTAGCTTACAGTTGGGTAATTTTCTTGAATTGATAAAAAAAATGGTCAAATATTCTGAATTCTATATATAAAAAAAAACTGGGTGGATCAAAACTTTTGCTCCTGACTGTACTTTCTTCCTGGTCTCCTGTCCTACTACGCATGCGCACATGTGTAAAAGATGACAATGTTCTTTCGTTCTTCTGCATGACGTTCTATGGTCGACCGGCGCCTTCAGGTCTTATTCGTTACAGGAACAAAAACACTGATAATCTAGCCCGCAAAAAAAAAAAAAAAAAAAAAAAAAAAAAATAAAAAAAAAAAAAAATCGAAAGAATATATCAAATACTATAGTGTCAATATTACATTTTTGCCTTTTTCATTTGCTGCTCCTGTGCCAGTAGCGCGCACGGCACTTCAAAAGCCCACGGATACAATGGAGCCTGGGAACCTATAATATCACGTTATATTATTGGAAGAATGCTGCACCAAAGTATTTGTATACGGGAGGAAAAAAAAATAAAAAACGGGGAACGGAACTTGGAGGAGTGTTTATACAACCTCTATGATGAAACCACCCCATAGAAATAAAATAAAATAAAAATAAAATAAAATAACATATAATCAGTGGGGATTATGTTGCTTGTGTAAAACCACGGTGCCTGCCCAGGGCAGCAACCCCCTCAAAAAAAAAGAAAAGAAAAAAAAAAGGAGTAAACAAATAAATAGAAATAAATAAAATAAAGAATAAACCAAGGATAGTGCGCAAGCAGCCCGACGGAACCCGAGTATGAACGAAGGCAAAGTGGAACAATTTGCAAAATAGGCATAACACGAGAGCGGCGGCGAATCTTCAAAGCGACGCCGGCGAATTGCCGCCGCTCTCAAACGTTTCGGCTCGCAACCATCGTCAATTTTTATTCCCAAACGTTCCGAACTACGCCGGCCACCACCACCACCATCTTCAGGAGCGAACGAGCAAGGGCGCGCAGGGGAATTCATTTCATCACCACTGTCACAATCACCACCACAAGTGTTACCACAATCATCACAACCACAATTACCACGCGACCATTACGACAACCACCACCATCACCGCAATCACACTATCACCACCAATATCACCACCACTACCACCATCACTCCACCAACCCAGATGAACATTTACGGATTAGAGAAGGAAGGGAAGTGGAGGCCGAGGAAGGATAGGAGGAGGCGAAAGAGGAGGAGTAGGAGTAAGAGGAGGAGTAAGAGGAGGGAAAGCATGAGGAGAGGGGTCCTGGTGGGGTAGGGAGGGTAAAGAAGGGAGGGAAGGGGGGAGGGAGGGGCGGATGAGGGAACGTGAGCGAAGGTGATGGACGCTGTGAAGAATGGGAGGAGGCGGTCAGAGGAAGGAGGAGGAAGAGGAGATGAGGGGAGGTCTGGTGTGGAGGGAGGGAGGGAGGGAGGGAGGGAGGGGTGATGCGGACATGGCAGTGGGAAAGGAAGGATGTAAGGGAGGGGAGGGGGAGAGGAGGAGGGGCAAAGAGGGGAAGGAAGAGGAGATGAGGCGATGGCAACGGGAGGTGAGGGAAGGAGAGGGGAGGGGAGGGGAGTGAGAGTGAGGGGAAATGAAATGAAGGGTGGGGAAAGGAAGCAAGGGGAAGGCCGGAGAAGGCAAGTAAAGTAGAAGGAAGGGGAAGAGAAGAGAGAAAGAGAGAAAAAAAGAGTAAGAAAAAGCAAACGACCAACATGAAGATGGATGGGAAGGGAAAGGAAAATTAGTAAAGTAGAAAGCGTCCGAAAAGGAGGGGAAAGGGAAAGGGAAAGCAAGGATGACAGGAGGAGGAGGAAGAGGAAAATACGAGAAGGGGAGGAAAATACGGAAAAGGAGGAGGAGGAGGAGGGGTAGAAGATGGGAGAGGATAAGGATGAAAAGGAGGAGGAAGAGGACGAGGAGGAGGAGGAGGAGGAGGAACAGAAGAAAAAGAGGAGGACCAGGAACAGAGGAAGAGGAGGTAAACGAAAGGAGGAAGAGGAGGAAGAGGAGGATGAAGAGGACGATGAAGGAGGAAGAGGAGGAAGGAAGAGGAAAAGGAGGAAGATGAGGAGGAGGAGGAGGAGGAAGATGAGGAGGAGGAGAAGGAAGATGAGGAAGAGGAGGAGGAACAAAGGAAGAAGAGGAGGACCAGGAACAGAGGAAGAGGAGGAGGAGGAACAAAGGAAGAAGAGGAGGACCAGGAACAGATGAGAGGAGAAAGAGGAGGAGGAAGAGGAGGAGGAGGAGGAGGAGGAACAAAGGAAGAAGAGGAGGACCAGGAACAGATGAGAGGAGAAAGAGGAGGAGGAGGAGGAGGAACAAAGGAAGAAGAGGAGGACCAGGAACAGAGGAAGAGGAGGAAGAGGAGAAAGAGGAGGAGGGAGAAAGAGGAGGAGGAGGAGGAGGAGGAGGAGGAGGAAAAAGAGGAGGGACAAAGGAAGAAAAGGAGGAGGAAGAGGAGAAAGAGGAGGAGGAGGAAGAGGAGGAGGACCAGGAACAGAGGAAGAGGAGGAAGAGGAGGAAGAGGAGGGGGAGGAGGATGAGGAGGAAAGATGTGGGACTGGGAAGAAAACGCGGTGAGTTATGGCGGGTCTCTTGTATTCACGGGGGATGATGGGCTTCTCCTCTAGACGCGCTATTGCGCTCGCTCGCTCGCTCGGCCGACTACAACACATAGGCCTCGTGCTGTTGCTCTTGTTATTGTTGTTGCTCGTTCTATTGTTATTGTTGTTGTTGTTATTGGTGGTGGTGGTCGCATAGATCCTGGTGGGAAGGGTGGAGGTAGCGGCTGTTGATGTTGTGATTGATGGGGTGGTGGTATTATTGTTGTATTGTTGTTGTTGTTTTGCGTTCGGGCGTTGATCTCCTGTCTTCAGCTAGAGGTGGGGGAGGGGGAGGGGGGCTGCCCTGGTGAATTATTACTCAACATCTGTGGCACAGGCGAAGGAAGCTGCAACTCCAGCAACTTGGCCAAGGGGGACCTTCCAGGCACTCCCCCTCCCTCTGTGTGATTCACCATGGTCTTGGATCACTGTTGGACTCGTGATCGACAGCTATTACCTTCCCGGAGGAGAGTTCAGAGTTCATACATGACCGATCTATAGGTAACGCTGTGACCTTACACGCACACACACACCCAACTCCCCGCCCACGAGTTGGAGTAACGACTCGCAGCGCAGCGATACTGAAATTATTTCTGCCCTGGGTGGGCTTCGAACTCGGACCGCTGTGGCAGCGGTTGCGACCGCTACCACTGCGCCGTCGAGTGTGTGTGTGTGTGTGTGTGTGTGTGTGTGTGTGTGCGTGTGCGCGCGCGCGTGTGTACATACCCATAAATACACCTTTTATACACGTCCGCACCATCACCATAAAAAAGGCGGCGGCCAAAGAAGTTTGTAGTATCATTACTGAGAACTTGAGAGCAATTTACATAAATTTAGCACAAATTTCTTTTCTCTTTTTCTCTTTTTTCTTGTGATGGGTCCCCCGACTAATGGTTCAAAGAGACATTCCAGGCCACAAAAAAAAAAAAAAAAAAAAAAAAAAAAAAAAAATAACGAAAGAAAAAAGACAACCCTTCCTTGTTAAAACCTTAATCAATGAATACCTTTAACTGTACCCACATACTATGTAGCTTTAGGATTCATATTGACGATTTTTAACTAAATATCGATACAGCCCAGGAAACGGCACCATTAATTACGCCCTCCCACTGATCATAACCAGCGATTCTATTCTCAGAAATATTAACAAGCGGATGGAGTCTTCGAAGTGGCCACGGAGAGGATCAACCTAGTATAATACAAAACCCTAGTTTCTACGTACTTCTAGACCACCATCGTCCTAGTACTGAACCGGACCTAGAGGAACTGGGCACGGCACCGGCCCGGTAAGGAAAAAGACAAGTACTGGTTTGCCAACGGAGTGTTTAACGAAGAGATTAGAATTAGTAACAATTGCTGAAACAATTGGTTGTTTTATGAAAAGATCAGATAATTTTATGGATAGGGAACACAGATGGTAAGGGACATGGAACGCCTTAGTGTAGGCCTTAGGGTCTCTTGCAGTCTTGTGGTACTTACAGCTTCTTGAGGCTCGTCAGGTTGGCAAAGGCTCCAGGTTGGATTACCCGGATCTTGTTGTCCTTCAAGTCTCTGCGGGAGGATAGAGTAATAAAAGGTAATGAGAGAGTAATAAATGGGGGTAATGACACATAAGATCACGGTTATGACGAGTAATAAGATATAAGCAAGAAATAGTAATAATATGTTAATTGTGGTAATATATAACAAAATATAGAAATTTAATGACAGGTTATATGTGGGTAATAAAAGGGTAATAAGAGGGCAATGACACGAAATATCACGGTAATGGCGGGTAATAAAATATAATCAAGAACAGGTAGTTTTAGGTTAATTGTGGTAATACATCAAGTATCCAAATGGGAAGAGGAATTTTTCCGGGGTTATCATCAGCCGGGTGGGATACGGTGAAAATAGCCACTGTTATCAAAGGTCTGTATTCTTTTGTACGTCGTCGTCGTGTGTGTGTGTGTATGTATGTGTGTGTGTGTGTGTGTGTGTGTGTGTGTGTGTGTGTGTGTGTGTGTGTGTGTGTTTCTCTTCCTCCTTCTATGGACATGCTCTGTTGTCTCCCTACTCCCCTCCTCCTCCTTCTACCCCTTCGCCTCCTCCTCCTCCTCCTTCTTCTTCTCTTCCATGTCTTTGTCTTTCTTTCTCTCATTGTCACTCGGCTCATTTCTCGCAGTTTAATCTCTTAATCTCCACACGTCAGAACAGCGCACAGCGCCCATCACACCCCCTCCCCCTCCCCCCTTATCTTCTCTCCTTTTCTTCTTCTTGATGCTGTCGCCCAAACAGTTACAATGATGTGGAGGAGGGAGGGGTGGAGGGGGAAGGGAAGGAGGGTTTTGGAGTGGGAGGAGGGGAAGAGAGGAGAGAAGGAGGGGAGAAAGGGGAGGGAGGAGAGAAGGACGGGAGGAGGGGAAGATAGGAGGAGGGGAGGAAGGGAAGAGGAGGGGAAAACGGGAGAAGGGAAAGAGGGGAGGACAGGAGGAGGAGGAGGAGGAGGAGGAGGAGGAGGAGTGAGTGGGTGTAGTGGGAGGATAAAAGGCTAATGCCAACAGCCACGTCACGTGGTAAGTCAGCCTGATGACAGACTCACAAACGGCCATCTCACAAGTACGTGACGGAATCACAACAAAGACCTCACGACCTCGTGAGAGCAGAGGAGGAGGAGGAGGAGAAGGATAAGAGGAGGAGGAAGAAAGACCCCTTGACTGACGCCCGTAGTCAGGGAAGTCCTGCGTTGCCCGACCGACGACATAGTCCAGACGACAGATGTTCGATAACTTAATGGACGATATCTCCAGAGTCCTTCTGTATCCCCTCCACGAAGAACCGTATTCAGGGACACACCATCAGGAGACGGACCAGATGCTATCGTGCGTAGTTCACACGAGGGCTGCTCCATCGTGCGCCCAATGCGTTCCTTGACTATGGGCACCAGAAAGGCGCTCTGGAATGGCAACAAGGGTGTGCGCGGGCGTGAACAGACGGACTTTGTCTATTCAGAACACGAGTTTTATGCTGGCGAGGCGAAGAGAGGCGAGGAGAAGCGAAGAGAGGCGTGAGAGAGAGAGAGAGATTGGCTCCAGGCTGAAAACATGCGGGAGGGGGGTGGGGGGGAGGGAATGGAAGGGCCTTGCGCCATGATGAGGCGAATATAGAGGTGCGTGTGTGTGTGTGTGTTTGTGTATGCGCGTGTGTGTTTTGTGTATGCGTGTGTGTGTTTGTGTATGCGTGTGTGTGTTTGTGTATGCGTGTGTGTTTGTGTATGCGTGTGTGTGTTTGTGTATGCGTGTGTGTTTGTGTATGCGTGTGTGTGTTTGTGTATGTTTGTGTGTGTGTGTATGTGTGTGTGTGTGTATGTGTGTGTATGTGTGTGGTGTGTTTGTGTGTATATGTGTGTGTGTATTGTGTATGTGTGTTTCTTGTGTGTGTGTGTGTGTGTGTGTGTGTGTGTGTGTGTGTGTGTGTGTGTGTGTGTGTGTGTGTGTGTGTGTGTGTGTGTGTGTGTGTGTGTGTGTGTGTGTGTGTGTGTGTGTGTGTGTGTGTGTGTGTGTGTGTGTGTGTGTGTATGTGTGTGTGATTCATCATAGCTTTAGGTCATGTACTGGACACGTGATCCATAGATATTACCCTCCAAGATGAAAACTCCGTTGTCTGTATGGCCCTATCTATAGTAAACTCTGTGACCTTACAAGCATCTCACACACACACACACCACATCTACTTGTCCAAGGGCGGTGGAAACGGCTTGCCGTATTGTGATACTTTTCAAACCCTGCGTGGCATTTCAGTCTACTAGTCAGGCGTCAAAGGGAATCATCTCCCTATTTTCCTTCCACCCCGTCTTCAACAACCCATCACACACTCATTTCCATCTGGAGGTGCAGCTCCAAGAGGCTGGCACATGGTCACCTTCACTGTCTTTATGAAAGCCTCTTCTCTGGGCGCTAAGCCATTAATCTATTCCGGATCTCTCCAAGAGCATCACGCTGCATTTACTCTCATTAGATCCCATTCAACATTTCTGGCGACAGACATTTTGGCGACAGACATTAAATTCCTAATTGTGAGTGGTGAATGATCCTTCAGCCTTCATCCGGCTTTGAAAGAGGGCGTCATCAACACATATACTAATGTGACTCATAAGTTTGTTTCACTCTCCAATAAACCTGAATGAATGGCGCCAGAAGACTGGTGCCAAAAACTGAGCCCTGTAGGACTCCACTTATGAGATCATTCTCCTCTGAGTCCTCTTCACGAGAGAACCGTTTTAATTTTCCTCCAAAAAATAATTCACCCACTCCAGCAAATTGCTCTCGATTACAGCCATTTTGGCTTCAAATTCCACGGCAGCCTCCGATGCAGCACTTTATCTGATGCTTTCTTAAAGTGTATGAATGCAACCCACCCATCCGTATTCTCTCTTGCGCTGTGTTTGAAACCAGTAAAAACTGGAGAGGTTTCGGGAGTATAATTCGTATTTAGGTTATATGTAAATATATCTCATGATAGTTGAGTTAGTCCCTGATTAAAAATCTAATGATACTTGGCATTTTTCCCCGAGAGTGGTTCTCGCCTTTTACAAAGGCAAAGGCATGATAAAGTGAGGCCCCTTTTAAAGCGTTCATCCTGGAGCCCCATGCAGAACCCACGGTCTGTCCAACGGGAATACCATTGGCAATAAACAAACATGCTCTACATACCGGGCGACTGGGGGAGCACTCCCAGAATCCAAACAGACACGCCAGAACCCGAGACCAACCAACCAGAAATAGCGTTCCATAACCTGCAAGCCTTTAAACGCCACGCACAACTCCATAAAGACCGCCGCGTACTGCCAGCTGGCGGCTCGGCTGACAGCTCCACATGCAACCAGCGGGCCAAGACATTGCAGCACAACAAAAACAGGAGTTTTATGTCTCACTGTGTACAAGAATTTCTCTGCCGTAGACGTATTCCCTGCACAGGATGTGTGTTATGTCTACACCTTTAAGTATCGACCCAGTTGGCGGCCGGTATGTCTAAATGTACTACTGTACACTGGAATAGTAGTGTTACATACTGCAAATGTGTTTATACTTAGAGCAAGATCTGTGTACAAATGTGCTGTTCTTACTCATACACGATTCAGCTTTGGTAGCAAGGTATAAGAGGATGCAAACAACCGTACATGTATGACACTTAGCTTCACAAGAACACCCTTTTATGTATTGCTGGTCTTTATTCTCTTGGAGACAAAATCAACACTAAATTAAATTGCCAAGCATCCACTCACTCCCATTAGTTAGTGGTTTGTGGACCACTTGGGATATTTTATGGACCCCTAAGGGAGGACTGGACCTCTGGGGGAGTCCCTGGCTCCCTGAGGGGGTCCAAGAACCCCTGGGTGGAAAAACACGACTCAAATGGAAAACAGTCGCACCCGCCTTGCCTTGTCTTTAAACCCTAGCTCGCCTTTTGCAACATGATTTCCTTCTAGATACTCTTGGCCCCTTCAAGACAGTGACATGTCTCCCAATAAAATCGCCTGACACCAGTTGGTATGAATCAATAAAGTGTGGCAGAGCCGCGAAGCGATTCAATGCTGTCGCAATCACGCATGGCGATAAAAAGATCTAATTTTCGCGGTGATTTAAAAGCCAACATAATTTTACAGCTAAATGTTTCACCATCACCCTTTATACTGCCATTACAGGCAGAGCTAAACACACACACACATACATGTACACACACATAGACATGCACACTAGACACTACGAAATACAAAGACGGAACACACAAGCATAGCTCCCCTTCCCGTATGATACAACTAGGTAAATACACACACACACACCTTATTTATACACACATATACACGCATAAGCACACACACATACACATGCACACACACACATATACATTTTCTTTATACACACACATACACGCGCAAGCACACATGCACATATACGGACATGCGCGCGCGCGCACACACACAACACACACACACATACATTTTATTTATACACACACACATAAACGCGCACACACACACACACACACACACACACACACACACACACACACACACACACATTTTATTTATACACACACACACATAAACGCGCGCGCACACACACACACACACACACACACACACACACACACACACACACACACACACAAAAAAAAAAAAAAAAAATCTTGCCACATATGACATCTGAGCTCTCACCATGGAGGATAATAGCTATATAAGACTCAGCTATTTCTGTAAGAGCCACCATGAAATCAAATGTTCTGTTCCGCCTTCACAAAAAGATCTCCCAACTCTAACTCAGCCGATGACCGTAGCAGCCAGGGTATGAAGCAAGGATCGCAAGTATGGACTCAGCTCGCGGAAAACGAAATGTAAACAGACTAAATTCCGCCATTTATCTTTCGGGCCAGATGGCGTCACGATCGGGTCATTTGTCGCCAACTACTAAAGAGAACATGACACCCAAGTTCGGATCACGTGACGAGAAGAGTTGTTGTTGTTGAAACTCAGCGAGGTAAGAATATTAAATACTTTTTATTCGTTTAGCTATTCATTTACCTATTTACTTATTCATATACTCATTTATCTATTATTCATTCACTACTTATTTGTTTGTCTGTTTTATTTACTATATTTATCTCATTTACATTCTTTTTGTGTGTGTGTGTGTCGGATATTGTTATGGACCGAATGGTTTACTGTCAGTATTTTTTATCACTATAACTCACTGTAACATCGGTTGAGGCAATTGGTAAAGTTCAGGCGTTAACTGGAAAAAAAATCTTTGCAAAAATCGCCAAATGTCACACAGCAAATCCAACTCTAAATCCCCGATACCATTCGCAATGCCAAATTTGATACTTTCATCACTCCAATTCCAAACAACGTGTGTTCGTCCTGGCACTACATATTTTGCTGTCTGTACGAGTGGCGAGATGGTTTCGTTCGTGGTTTCCAATACAAAGACACCTAGTTCGACTCCAACAACTCCCTGAGACGTCTCGCCTTGGCTATCCGAGCATAAAGGGCACATGTGACAACACTGGTGGCAGCTGAGCGTCCTTTGACGACATTGGTGGCAGCTGAGCGTCCTTTGGTGTGGCGTCCTGGGCACCATAGGTTTTGTGACCATTTTTCAATAATAACGTCGCTAAGGTCGGTTTTGCAGCCGCTCGGCCCTCATTCTCGGCTTTACCAGCTCTGCCGCGGTAAGTCTTGTTACAATTCCATTGCAATTCCAGGTATCAAGAGTGCAATCGCCTTATTTCCGGAGAAGATCGTATTGGATCGCCAGCAATAACCAGCGCTTCTATCCTTGGAGGGCAATATCGCACCGAAGAGGTGGAGTCAGAGAGAGAGAGAGAGAGAGAGAGAGAGTGAGAGAGAAATATTCGAGGCGGTTAGCATTCTTTTTTAGGTGGAGGCCAGTCTCCGAGGACAAAACAATACCGCGTGACTCAGGTCCGTAGGGGTTGATCTTCAAACCAATGGTTCACCCTTTATCGGGCGGAAGGCAGGCATCATCAAGCAGTAACTACGGATCAAGTACTGATAAATAAAAATAGAAATACAAAGGTCATCATTTACATAAATAAACACGTTAATTATTTAAGAGAATAATAACAAAGGTTCTTAAACAATAATAATAATGATAATAATAATAGTAATAAAATGAAACAGGAAGAGGAAGAAAAAAGAAAATCGAGCAGTCCAATATGCCAAGACAAGAACAGAAAATGAAAGATGAAAGAGAAGAGAAAAAGCAAGAGCAAAAATATATATATGAAAAATGAAAGAAGAAAAGAAAAAAAAAACACAAACGCAGTCCAATACGACAAGACAAGAGCAGAATATGAAAGAGAAAAGAGAAATAAAAGGAAAAACGAAAAGAAGAAAAAAGAGGAAGATTAAAAAAAATAAAGAGAAAGAAAATAAAATACGACTCGGAGGAAATGTATGGAGGAGATCCCCAGTAGCACGTACAGCCCGAGAAAAAAGAAAAAGAAAAAAAAAAAAAAAAGGTGGGGGGAGGGGGAGGGGAGAGGGGGAATGCTGGGAATGGGGGGCGGGTTTGCAGAGGCAAGAGTGGGGTGGGTGGGCGGGGGGGGAGAGGGAAGGTGGGAGAGGGAAGGTGGGAGAGGGGAAATTAAGGATGACGTGCTCTTCCATCGAGAGGGGAAAACCGGGTCCTCCCTCCCTCCCCCTTCCCCCCTTCCCCTCCATCTTTCCCCTCTCCCAGGCCTCTCCTCCCCCCTCACCTGGCCGGCGGGCCGTCTCCTCACCTTATCTCCATTCTCACATACTCCTTACCTCAAATTCCTTTCTATTTCCAACCTCTCCTATCCACTTCCTATTCTTCTTTCAATTTTCTAACTTCTACCGTCACTCCATTCTGCCACCTTCATTACACCTTTCATCTTCAGTTTCAACTTATTGACCAGATACTGAAGCGCTGGTTATCGCGAAATATCAAAATACTATTCTACTTTCAACCACTACTATTAATACTAGTACTACTAGCTAAAACCTTACTTCATCCAACTTCTGCTCCTTCTCCGAATTTCATGGTAATAACAACGACAATAATAACAATGCCAATAACTGTAACAAAAATTAATAACTTTCGTCACCGGTGGAAACCCGCAGCCCCACTGTAGGTGGCAACGGTCCTCGTGCCCTCTCATAGACCTCCCCAGGAAGAATCTTTGGACTGTTGTCTGAGCTGTGTAGATTTGGGATTGATTTTTTATGTCGCTCGATGGAGAGAGAGAGAGAGAGAGAGAGAGAGAGAGAGAGAGAGAGAGAGAGAGAGAGAGAGAGAGAGAGAGAAAAGAAGGAAGATGATCAGTCGCCGGTTCTCAGCTCTCCACACGTGAAAAGATGCAAGAAATACAGGTGACCGAGTGTCATCCCCTCAGGGCTGCACCTGCTGATAGAGGTTGATGTTGGTTGACGGGTTATGCAAATGTCCTCCATCTTGCAAGACCATCATTGGACTCACAAAACAAGAACAACAAGAGAGACATCTTCAGCCCTGCCGTCGAGTGATTTTATTCATCCAACAAGGGTTACAAACACATTTGCGTTTGTCCTACGTTGTAAGAAGAAATGGTAATAATATGTTGGACAGTATTCTAAATGTCCCTAAGAACATTTCAACAAGGTGTCTAGCGTTCGTAAAGATTCGTCATTCAGCTGCACAGTGTGTGACGCAGAGGTAAAAATTTGACGTCTGGAGTATAAAAAAAAAAAAAAAAAAAAAATTGTAACCAAAGTACCAAAGTAGTTTCTACTCGAACGAACAACAGTTGGAGAGAATCAAAAGAAGAAAAAATCACTGCTGGCCAGCCACTCCTCCTTGTGCATTTGTTCTGACTGACGCCGGGCGATCTTATTAAAAAAAGAACTGGATGAGCGAAAAACAGTGAGAACCGACGATATATTATGAGAAAATACTCATGTCTATGGGCGTGTGTGTGTGTGTGTGTGTGTGTGTGTGTTTGTGTGTGTGTATGAGAGAGAGAGAGAGATATGGGGGAGAGGGGGAGAGAGGGAGCGAGAGAGATATTCTATGGAAAATGCAGCCACGGTTAACACAAGGAAAAAATGTATGGAAAAAGGAGACCACTGTGTAGTACTCCCCCCTCGGCAGAGGGATCCAACCCTATTGCAAGCTATTCGAATCCTTTGTGTAGTATCCGATTCCCTACCAGGAGAGGAGGGAGGTACTTGTATACATTTTTGGCTGTCGCCAGGTGATTTAATTCACCCGAGGCTGTGCAGTGAAAAACTTATTAACACCACAGCCTCCTCTTCCTCCTCCTCCTCCCCCTTACCCTCCTCCAAGTAAACACGGTCCTCATTTATACATTGTAAACACAATCTCAAGCCTTACCGACTTGGTCCCCCTCCTCTCTCCTCTTCTTCTTCTTCTTCCTCCTCCTCCTCTTCCTCCATTTCCTATTTCCGTTCCACTTCCTACACTCCTTGATCATCATAATCATCATCATCGCCATCATTATCATCGCCATCATTATCATCACCGTTTGAAGTCTACTTCTCCCCTTTCCTCCTCCTCGTCCTCCTCAACTCTCAATCCCCTTGAAGTGCTACTCCAGCAAGACTGACATACTCTTTAATGTGGAACTCCCCCCCCCCTCATCCTCTCTACTCTCTACACTCCGCTCCGCACCCAAGACAGCCTCCCTCACTCTCTTACACTCCCCCCTCTCCCTCCCTCCCTCTCACCCTCAGGACGGCAGGTCCCAAGGGAGAGGGAGAAATTATTCGTACACTTCTCCTCTCCCTAACTCCTCCCTACACCTTACATTCACACCTATGTAGAGAGAGAGAGAGAGAGAGAGAGAGAGAGAGAGAGAGAGAGAGAGAGAGAGAGAGAGAGAGAGAGAGAGAGAGAGAGAGAGAGAGAGAGAGAGAGAGAGAGAGAGAAGGAGAGAGCCTTTCTTTTCGAGACCAATTTAGATCCCCTCTTTTTTATTCGGGGGTGGGGGGGAAGGAAGGGGAATTTTTTATATTCACCCTCCCCCACACTCCCACCTATTCCTCCTTCCCCATCCTCTCTTTCTCCACCATTTCATCTCCTTCCATAACTTCCTTCATAATACAATCCTTTTCAGGCCAATCTCTTCTCTTTTTACATTATTTTCATCCTATTATCACTAATAAAAACTCCTAATCCCACTCCCAAAAAGTGGGAAGTGAGAAACCTATTTATAGAGCGTAAAGTCGTTGCGTATTTTAGGGCCGACGTTTGGGTCGCCTCCCCGCCTGGCCAGGACTGTCATTACTAACATTATTCTCATGTTACTTATTTTTTTTTATTAGCACAGTGTTTCTCCTATTTGATATTCTCAAGTAATTTCTCTCAGTTTTAAGATATATTGTGTTTCTACAGCCTCTTACTAACACAATCACTACATCCCGACGATTTCATTCAGCTTGCGGATGGTCCCTGGACATGCCGGGATCTCGACCGGGATCCCGGTATGTACGTAAAGTTCTTCAAATTACAGGAGTTAATTAATCAATCAAATAATTGATTGATTTATCAGACCTCACAGCAAGTGTCTTAATTCGAGGTGCCATGGTGCTAACTGACCTGATATACAAGTCACTTGACTTCACCTGATCGGCTCCAAGGAGTGACCTAAGGGTGACCTAACTTTACTCTGAGGCCCTGTGCTGACCTATCTTCTCCCAAGTGACTTTTTACGGCCTAACTTGGAGCCCACGTGTCGGCTCCTGCCGAAGTTAACAAGTAACCCAATTAGGTTTGCCAAGTTCCCAAGCGCCTGAATTCATTTGCAACAAAGTATTCCAAACTTTATGAAAATCAGCGCAATAAGTTTTACTTCTCCCTTCTGTCTGCAAACACAACTCCATTCAGCACATCTGCACGACTTGCTGGTGTAGTAGTTATCGCGTTCTCGGCTTTCACTAATACTCCAATCCGTTACTACGACGCCCTTGAGCAAGGAAATGATGTTTGCGTGCGTGCGTGCGTGTGTGTGTGTGCATGCGAAAGGTCACAGCATTACCCAAAGACCGGACAACACGCGCAGCTCTCATTCTGGAAAGTAAGAGTTGTCGACCACGGACCTAGCACGTGGTCCAGGATCTTGGTGAATCGCTACATCTGTAAACTCCTTTACAGCTACACGTCCAACGTGGGCAGCAGCTGGTCACCCTTGCAGCAACAGCAGCAGAAGCGGAAGCAGCTGTCTCCATTTTTTTTACCTTAGTTCTCCCCCTCAAAAAAAAAAAAAAAAAAAAAAAAAATCAGGTCCACCACAGGAGTATCCGGTTCCACCTTCATCTGACCTCAAAGAAGACACGTGACCCCCCACCTCGACACTTCTCTTCCTCCTTCCTCCTTTCACCGCACCAGAATTTCGCCTCTGCCCAATGAGAGCAAAACTTCAGGGTCGTACTTTTAAAAACCTTTCGTCAACGCTGACTAACGCTTTCTATTTTTAAAAAGTAGAATATCTACCTTCTTCTTAGTCAAGATTATCTGACTTAATATCTACAGAAATCTACCGGACATTTCCACAAGTACTACCAAAGAAGTTAGCCAACTTTCTATCAGTAGAAAGTGGTCCCTCGACTTTTGCCTTGCTGAGTTCCGCAGACAAAAGAAATCTCACTTCACAGTTGCCGACTCTTGCTGGAAGCGAAGGATCGTAACCCGAGTCTTGCTGATCTCTTGCTGATCTGTTGGCTGATCTCTTCGTTCTCTTGCCAGAGCAGTGCAATCCCCCGATTCGAACCCCACTCGGGAAAAGTCGGGTCTAGGTCGACACCACCCTAAGCACTCGACTCCAAGAACCTCACGGTAGCCAGCGCCGAAGAGGTGGAGTCACAGTGTGTTCTGGTCCGTAGGGGTGCCGCCTATCCCCTGACATCTAAACCAATAACACAAATTCTTCGCCTGGTAGACTTTGGACCGTATTATGGGAACAGAAAGTTTGGCGATTCATCTGTTATGGGTTGTCATATATGACATTACATATCATAGAGATACAAACATATACAAACATCTTTTAATGAATACGAGGCAGTGAGTGTTTTTAGGGTGAGCAGTGATTATTATCCACTAGGGACAACAAATAAAAGAATCCATACATATATCCCAAAAAGTCTTTTCCCCCTTACGTGGGGGTGGCCTTGTCAACGCATACACACCCAACACCCATTTGTTGTTCCTCTCATTTTAGCTCCTCGTGGATGAAGGGTCATCCCTCACTCGCACCACACTGCTCGAGTCAGAGGTAATGCAGCGAGACCCAGCACCACTACAGTAGTAGTCTTCAACTTCTTATGTCATTCTCGATGTTTTATGGTACCAATCTTCGTCCTCTCGCTTCCATTTAGCCGAGGGAGTAAAGGTCCTCCGTCATGGCTTTCAAAGTCCTGACCACCAACTCGGAGGATTTTGCTTCTTGTGAATGGTAGATTTTATTCTGGCTACCGCCGTTCGGTTTTGTTCGTCTGAGGAGTGGGTCAAGTAGCAGCTCAGCAAGATAGTGTGACGTCACTGCGTCTCGGTGATCGTGGTCGGGGCGAAACTTATAATTTCAATGCACTGGAATATATATATATATATATATATATATATATATATATATATATATATGTATATATATATACATATACTATATATATGTATATATATATATATATATATAATATAATATATAATATATATGTATATATATATATATCATATATAATATATATATATAAACAAATAAAATGATAATAATAATAACAACAATAAAAAGGACACGTGTGAGCAGTTATCTTCATACTCTGGTTTGAAGAAAGTATAAAGAAACAAAATAATCAGACATAAATAAGCATACAACCCGCTCTCTCTCTCACACACACATACACCTCCCCCAACAAATCCATACATAAAAAATTATATAACGGAAAAATATTCCCCACCCTAACCTGGCGAGGCCAAGCCTTGTCCGACCATGCGTTAAGTTGAATCTGGGCTTGTGTGGCCAATGCGATCACACCCAACCCGAGCTCTGAAAGAGATCCCCCCCTTTCCCCTCCCCCCCCTTAAGAACGCAGCAGCAGCAGCACCAAATCCCAAAATGATTATGTAAAAGAGCAGTCCTCTCGGAAAGAATGTCAATTCTCAAGAGTTGACAGAAATTCCATGTACATGAAAATACATGTTGCATACATATAACGCACACATACGCACGCAAGCACACACACATATATACATACATACACACACACACACACACACACACACACACACACACACACACACATGCACACCAAAGACACATATGTTTTTATTATGGCGACAGGCAACAGGCTATCCTATTCTACTCTATGGCACTCCCTCTGAGGGGTAGGAGTTAATAGTTCCTGGCCTGAAGCCAAGCGCCGGAGGGGAGTCTTCGGAAGGGGAGTGTTTGAGAGGAAAGTCCTCCAGAGGGCAGTTCTCTAAAAGAGTCCTCCAGAGGAGAGTCTTCGGGCGGGCAGTCCTCGGAAGGGGAGTCTTCTGGAGGGTAGTCCTCCAAAGGAGTCTTCAGGATGGGCGTCTTTAGGAGGGGAGTCCTCGGAAGGAAAGTGCTCAGGAGGGCAGTCCTCTAAAGGAGTCTTCAGGAGGGGAGTCTTTAGGAGGGAAGTCCTCGTAAGGCAGTCCTCCAAAGGAGTCTTCAGGAGGGGAGTCGTCGGAAGGGGTGTCTTCCTGAGGAAAGTCTTTAGGAGGGGAGTCTTCGGGAGGGGAGTCTTCGGGAGGGGAGTCTTCGGGAGGGGAGTCTTCAGAAGGGGAGTCTTCAGGAGGGGAGTCCTCCAGAGGGGAAGAGGAGACCAAGAGACCCGTAGCAAAAGGTGGAGGGTGGGGGGGATAAGGACGAGCAAGGGCGACCCTCGACCAGAGAGGAGGACCAAAGGAGGACGTGCGAAAAGGGGGTGGGGGTGGGGTGTTAGAGTCCAAAATGAAGTCGAGGGACCGCAGTTCACCAGCGTTTCTATCCGTGGAGGATAATATCCCTCCGAAGAGGAGTCGTAGCAGTACACAGGTCATCAGTGTTCTTCTCTAAGTAGAGATGCGTCTCTAGTTAAAAAAGTATACTGTGTGACTCTGGTTCATAGGGGTGGGACGAGTTGTTTGTGTGGCAGTCGAGGGGAAGGGGGTGAATTGTGGGAATGAACTTGCGAATAGCCAAAATAAAATATTCAAATCTTCTACTGTGGTGAAAAAGTTGAATTGTCAGATTTTCTGTTTTACCATTGTGATTATATATTCAGAGGAGAAATGGCCAACACTGTCGAGAAATGCGTTATTTCCACCAACCGCTTTCAAGGCTGCGGTACTTTCACTATAAAGGAATGGTGCACGCATACTGAACGAGTGCCAACGGGGAGGAAGGCTTTATTTTCACCAACCGCTTTCAAGGCTGCGGTATTTTCACCCACTGGGACAGCCGGCCACGCCCCCCCCCCACCTCCTCTTGCATCCGGCACACTCCCCGCCCCAACGAACTACCCGGAAGGTTCCTCCCAGATCAGTTCCGGTGTTCTCCTGTGTTCTCCGGAATGTTCTAGGCTCCTGCACACACACACCCGTTTCTACCGGATTCCCTTTCTACTCCACCTCTATCTACTTCTACTTGGTCCATAACTCTTTTCTACCTCTCATGCCATTCCCTAACCTCCCTCCTTCTAGCCTTTCACCAGACACCTACTATCTACCCACTCTACATCTGCCTTTTTCTACTTGCTCTCTTCTACCTCCTCTTACCCCTTACCTCTCTCTACCTCCCAGTCCTGACCTTCTACCTCCCCTCACCCTTTACCTCTTCGCCCTACCTCCTGGGCTAGGAGGGGACCGGGCTCCTGGGTGCTAAGGGCGTCACCTTCAGGTTCTTCCTCCTGGGCGTACGAGTTCCTCCCCACCCCACCCCAACCCATCGATCTCGCTTAGTAGAGGAGGTGTTACTGCTGCGGCTCCTGGTCTTGGAAGCCAGTACGGTACCACAATGTACTATACTGTACTCAACTGTGCTGAGTACTCCAGGGCCTAGCTCCCCTTCCCCTCCCTTCCAGTCCCTCCCCTTCCTCCCCACTCTCCCCTCAACTCTCTTTCCTCCCCTTCCCTCCCTTAATTTCCTCCTTTCCCTCATTTACTCACCCCTCCTTTCGCTCATTCACTCCCTTCCCTTCCCTTCCCTCACTTCCTCCCAACCTCATCCACCACCGAAAGCCTCTTTCGGTGCGCTGGGAGGGGGGGTTCTTCCCCTCTACCGAATAAAATCGCCTGCCGCAGCCACGATAGACGAGTAAGGTTTCCACCCACGTTCGGAGGAAAGGGGTCTCGAAACATTAACGCTCTTACCGCGAAAAACAACTTATACTTTTTATTCTGGCTGCCGTCAGGCGATTTTATTCAGTAAATGGAAGCTTCCAACCGTGAAAATGTTAATAAAATCGCCTGGCGTATACCAGGAAAAACACGCAAGTAACCAACCATCCTGTCGTATTTAAAACTTCCTCTTACTTTAGATCAGCTCGACTGGGATCAAGACAGAATTCTTAAACGGTGACGACGCGGCTTGAGAGGTTAGTGTTGATTTCTTTTAAGCCCTCTACCAGTACCCAAAGGTCCCATTTCAGCCGAATAGAACCGTTTGGCACTAGCCAGGAATCACATCTTCCATTCTGCTGGCGTCATGGGCTCCCAGCCGCACCTCAGGAGCGGCCGACCTCATACATTCTTGATGACGCGCCCTCTGGCGTCCCTGTGGGACTCCCACTAAAACACTCCACGATCTCGTTCGCTCGCTCTCGACGACCTGCGACATCAGGACTCGTCGTAACTGTGATCAGACCGTGCACAGTCGCTTCCCTTAACTGCCCAATGGCTCTGATTTGACAAGGGACCCGGTCCTAACTGCCAAATGGCTGGATCGGTTTGACCATTGCTCGTTCTACTCAACCCCGTTTATCGTAACTTGGCGGGGGGTGGGGGGCGCTTTCTCTACTGTCATGAATTGCAACAACTGATAGTTCCTTTGAGGTCGTCAAGGTGTCAGTCCACGGGGGCGGGGTGGGGGGTGACTACTCTTTTAGAAATACACCAAAATTGTCATGATCTTTTAGAATCATGCAAATACTGCATGACCTCATTTATGCTCTTCAAACATAACGTGCCAAGAAACGCGCCTAGTTTAGGAATCTAGAAATGGCTAACTTAAATAAGCGAACAGCATTCCTAGTTGGTGCAAGTATTAAATTGCTATCCTTCCGAACTTATTGATAATGATACCTAATACCTAATGATACCTCCTTGCGCAAATACCTATTTATATTCTCAACTTCCATTTTCTTTTTGGAATAGATTATATACCGCCAGTCACTACCTGATGTGGAAGCACTGTGCCTCTCTGCACTACCCCTCAACACGAGCCGTGTGGCGGGAGCCAAGGATGACCCTTCAACTACAATGACCTAAGATGGGCGGGGCCCCAAATAGGTTGTGTGTGTGTGTGTGTGTGTGTGTGTGTGTGTGTGTGTGTGTGTGTGTGTGTGTGTATGTGAATGTGTGTGTGTATGTGAATGTGTGTGTGTGTGTGTGTGTGTGTGTGTGTGTGTGTGTGTGTGTGAGAGAGAGAGAGAGAGAGAGAGAGAGAGAGAGAGAGAGTAGGTCCTATGTACATTAGTACGAATCAACCACAGCAATGTGGCGGGAGCCAGGGATGACCCTTCAACTATAACGACCTAAGATGGGCGGGGCGCCAAATAGGTTGTGTGTGTGTGAATGTGTGTGTGTGTGTGTGTGTGTGTGTGTGTGTGTGTGTGTGTGTGTGTGTGAGAGAGAGAGAGAGAGAGAGAGAGAGAGAGAGTGTGGGAGAGAGAGAGAGAGGGTCTTATATACATTAGTATGAGTCAACCACAGCAGTGTTACCAAACGGTGATCCTTCATTTACACCTTCATTACTGATCTGGGTCCCACACAACTGAATAGAATTGTGCGACGGCAGAAAGACATTGAGGTAAAAGGACCACAGGGCAAGGAAGGGGGTCGGCCCTTCGCCGAGGCGACGCACTTCGCCTATTTTGTTCTGGCAGACGCCAAGCGATTCTATTCAGGAGAGGAAAGTGGGCTACGTCAGGGGAAGTCTTCGCAATGAACGGGTTTGGGTCGGCCGAGTCTCTCCACAACATAATATCCTACAATATATATATATATATATATATATATACATATATATATATATATATATATATGTATATATATATTATATTGATAAAAATAGAATATATAAACAAATCAACTCATTGCTTAAAAACAGAAATATAATGAAAATTCATTCATTCATTCAGTCATTAAAAAATTATAATAAACACAATAACTCTTAAAACAAAATAAAATAAAGATTAAAATAAATAAATGAATAATCAAAATAATAATAATAATAATAGAATCAAAATAAGTACAAATAATAAAAGTTAAAAATAGTAGTAAAAAAAATAATGAAGGCGTAGCGGAACTAAGCGGCCTCAATGGCCCTTCTGACAAAGTGAAGTGTCGATCTTGAGACGACGACGACGAGGAGGGGGGACCAGGACGCCGCCAGGCTATCTACCGCGTCAGCGCAGGAGAACGCCAGCCCCCGCTCCCCCTCCCCCCCTCTCTTACCCCGGGGGCAACTCCTTGTCTAAACGTTTCCAGCATGCTGCTAAAATTAACCTCTTAAACACGGGGTGAATCTATGGAGGGGACGGGAGGGGGAAGGGGAAGGGGGTTTGGCTGGTGTAATTGTAGTATTCACTGCGACCCCATTACGAACACCGTTCCTCCCAATGTCTTATCTGATTAAATTTCGTCTTATCTTCCCAAAATCAGCTTGTTATCTGTGTCACTGATGACCAGGAAGCAAAGATATGACAAAAGATATTCTTTTAATTGCGTCAACCTGTTGTTGGACGAGGTAGCGAAGGTACAAAAAAGGTAATATTTTTCAACCTAAAACAACCGACGCGATGACGTCAAGTCGTTTTACAGTCTCTGGAAAATAAGTACTCTTTCCTTCCCTTCCTCCCTCCTCTTCTTCTGTCTCCTTTTATCCCCAGCCCTAATTACTAATAAAGAAAAGAATATTAAATTCATTATTCTCTATGTGAGAGAGAACCGAGCTAAGATTAAAACAAAAGGAAAGAAATATTGTTCTTTTGAAAAGATTTGTGAAAGACCAAAATAATTAAATCACAGCAACATTTTTGGTAAAATAAAACAGTGAATAAATATGTAAATGAATAAATATGCAAATAGAATAAATAAAATTA
Organism: Oratosquilla oratoria; assembly: GCF_046742065.1. Classification (NCBI taxonomy): domain Eukaryota; kingdom Metazoa; phylum Arthropoda; class Malacostraca; order Stomatopoda; family Squillidae; genus Oratosquilla; species Oratosquilla oratoria. Next base: position 46,384,225 of record NC_134792.1, on the reverse strand, counting down.
ATCAAAAAATGAAAATATGCAAATAACATCAATAAAGTAAAACAAATGAAAATAAATAAATGGACAAAAAATAAATATAAATAAATAAATGATCAGCGTCCTCTATCAAATGCTAACAGCATGTGAATTCCACGCAGTGATAATATCTAATAAAAACTAATACTCTATCAATTATTCCCTAGATAATACCGACGGAATACTAAACTACTGTTCTACGAAGACGACACTAATTTCGCAATTAGTACAACAGAATATGAGTTTTACCAACATCAGTATTATTCAAATGGACTACAATAATTCAATTTTTTTTTCCAAATTCCGTTCAAATCTGTGGATATATTTCAACTCTCAAAGCATGACAACAACAATAGCCTTCCGTCATCATTTTGAAGACAAAGTAACCGATTATTAATATAATTCTACTCAAATAAAATAACTTAATCCAAATGAAAACCAAATTTTGTGAAAATCGAAGAAATAAGGAAATGGAAACACATTTCACATAAAATCATCAGTTTTACTTCAACATACTGAAATTGTGATGCTGAAATTGATTCCCCAAACATAGCTTTAACAAGTCAACTCATTCTATTTCTTGCATGTGTGATCATAAATTTTTCCTAACCCATTAAAGCCCAGATTTTGTTTATTCAATTCTGCTTGATTCACTTTTTCATGTGATTTATCTTTACATAGTATAAGATAAAAAAAGGCATTTCATTAATTGGACAAATATTGTAAAGAAAACGTTATAAAGAGTCCAAGAAAAAACGACAGACTTTTATGTGTTGCTATTTGGTGGTGGATGGAGAGCTGTGAATTCGAGCATAAATGAAAACCGTTTCTGAAATTGTTGGAATAAAGTCGAACAATATTGATATAGAAACAGCCTCCAATATTTCTTAGTAAAACCAAAAACACATCTTTTTCTCGTGAAAAAGAGTAAATATATATTCTGTGATATATATGCCTTCTTTGAACGTGTTTTACATACAGCTTTTGAACCTAAGATAATAACTAAAATATTAATTCTTCTATTACATATCTGCCCCCCCCAAATAAAAAATACACTGTAAACAGAAATTAATAAATACTTCTTGAAACCTGTGTCGACATGACGTCATTGCTAAGCTATTGATGCCTCCTGATTGGCTCAGACTTCTGACTGCTGACAGGCTGGCTGGTACGGAGATGAACAGTAGGGAGATATGCCACACACGCACACACACAGACCCAAGCAAAAGCGTTGGAATTTTGTTGTCATCTATTTCAGCCACAATTGCAACCCCTCACGGTCATATTTCATGTAAGCCTGGAATATTTGCCGGCATCCATCCCCTCGGCCAGATGAACGGTCGGCTGGGAAAGCCATTTTCAATATATATTAAATGCTGCCTCGACCGAATAGACTGTTATTTCCCACTCCGCTCTCGCTCACGGCTCGAGCTCAGAGGAAGAATAAACAAATAAACAAATAAATAAATAAAATTTTAATGTTCAACATAAATACATTTACGTCAAGGGCCATCCTTATCGAACGTAAAAAATCAATATGGAAATAAACATATTCAACAAATATATATAATCCCTGTGACACTGAAACAGCCCCATATGTTTCTCGGTAGGACTGTTGCCAGCCGCTACGGGGCTCCGGGTTCAGTTAATAAAACCAGCCTCTTCGATCTCAACCCGTCTTCTCACATATCCTAATCTTATCCAATGCTGTTGCTTAATCTCACAACTTAATACTGAACTACATCGCTTTGCATCCACCATCTCCCGGTCGTTTTCGGTTCACGGCCCCACTTGTGAACCTCTGTGGACCCTTGGGGGACCCCTGGACCCTAGATGGGGACCCATCGAACCCCATATGACCTTCATTCTCTCAGGTCACTGAGGAACATCACGCGGCCCGACTTCGGGTAGTCGCTCAGTCTTCGAAGTGCGGAGGGCCGCTGTTGTCTTCAACTTTTCAAACCAAAACATTCTTCCCTTTGAGCTCCTCAATCGATCCGTCCCGATGTGGTGTCTATTACTCTCCCGTGTTTACGTTTGTTCTCCCAGTGCCTTTGTGCCTTGACAGTACCTTAAGAATACTGAAACCTTCCAGTCTGTATCACATACCAAACATAACAGAAAAAGCATAGTTCCCAATAGATAACACCTAGCTTTCCCCTCATATGTTGTGTGTGTATGTGTGTGTGTGTGTGTGTGTGTGTGTGTGTGTGTGCGTGTGTGTGTGTGTGTTTGTGTGTGTGTGTGTTTGTGTGTGTGTGTGTGTGTATGTGTGTGTGTGAGCGCCGCACGCGTACATGTACACGTCTGTTTTGGGCGTGTACGTACGCATGCCCATGTACATACGCGCGGGTGTGCAGAGTATGTGTGAGTGTTCGCGCGCATCTACGGGTACATGAGTGGGCGTGTGCGCGTGGGCGTGTGCGTATACGCGTGTACAAGCGTGTGGGCGTATGTCTGTGAGGCAAAAATCAATGGCACCGTTCCCGAGGGAGCCCACGAGCCAAGACCCGGGCGACAATACCTTCCACAGACACCACGCCCACAGTACTGCAACACCACGCCTTCGCCGCCCACGGGATCCGCCTGGGGAGCGGCAACATCACGCCATGTTTATCACAGGGTACCACATCACACTCCCAACGTCTCGGGACAACTCTTCCACCTCCACCTTTCCTTCCTCCTGATCCTCCGACTCGAACCCAATCATCGCATATTTCATGGTCGGATTTTCCCGTGGTCCCAGGCCCTGGTACTCTTAAGATAATGGGTCACAACACCAAACCACACCCCTGCTACCATCACAGCATCCACGCTTCTACCATCGCAGCGGATCCACCACAATTAGCCATTCAAAGCGACTAGTCTGCATCTACCAAAATCGGTTAGGCTTCTACTAATATATTTACCAACGACCAACACAAATTGTCAACATCGCAAAAGATACAATTGTGAAGTATCATCAAAACAATCATCATATTATGCCCTTCAACTACGCTATCACTATCATAACTAACCACGTAGTTGGTGCTGAACGCATAACTATTATGGAGTTTGCGACGCCCCTACGCACCAGTCAGGCAGCATTTATGACTCCACCTCTTCGACGCGATATCGTCTTCATGGATAAAAGCGCTGCTTATTGGCGATCAAATACTACACTCTATTTTACCTTGGCGGGTATTTCCTTCACTGATGTTGCCAAATTAGCTGGTCTGTAATTCTCAGTTTCATTGATATCCAATAAGAAACAAAGAAAAAAAATCCTATTTTTTCTCTTCATGTCGATTTGCGTATTTAGCCTGGACTGTTACCCAAACAGATAGTGTTTTTATTCTCTAAAAAGTTTCCGCTTTGTTAAGAAAAAAATACTGGGCTACTACCCTATGCACGCACAAACATAGGTTTCCACACACTTATAACCGCTCTCCCAGAGACAAGACATACAGCGTTGTATGCATCGGACAAATGACAAACACATACAACAACACACAGATACATCCCAACGCAAACACAGAAGCAGCTGCAACAAATACACCCGTCCTTGTCAACAAGCGCACATGTACGTGTACACACACACGCACACACACACACACATACACACACACACACACACACACATACAAACACACACACACGAACTTGAAGTTAGATACGATAAACTGGAGAGCAGAAAACAGGATCCTACGGGCGGTGATCCTTTCCTGTAAAGTACAATTAGGCAAACACATCCACACAAGCGCGCGCGCGTGCGCGTGCGCGTGCGTACGGGGGGAGGGTGTGTGTGTGTGTGTCGAAGGTAGTGTCTACACAATACAAGGCAAACCCGAATTCTATGCCCGGTCAAGACCACTATGCGGAGGCAATGGACGAGTTCGCCTGAGAAATGACTGTATTGCTCACGGTGGTGACCGACTGGAATGGACGATTTAGTCCTAATCCACTCCCACCCAGGTCGACACGAAACATGTACAGGATGACCCAAACAGTAAACACAAGTTAATTCAATCCTGTTAAACTGCAATTAAGGAGAATAACTTGTACAGCCGTTACACACACGCGCGCACACAAATACACATACACAAATATACAGAGAGAGAGACAGAGAGATAGAGACAGAGAGAGAGAGAGAGACAGAGAGAAAGAGAATGTGTGAGAGAGAGATAGAGAGAGATAGAGAGAGAGAGAGAGAGAGAGAGAGAGAGAGAGAGAGAGAGAGAGAGTGTGTGTGTGTGTGTGTGTGTGTGTGTGTGTGTGTGTGTGTGTGTGTGTGTGTGTGTGTGTGTGTGTGTGTGTGAAGGACGCCGTCATTCTCGTAGATCAAAATTGGACCCACGAACAAAACCAAAAATTCTCGAAGAACCAAAACCAAAGAAATCGAAGAGAAAAAAAAAATCTTGACGAATCAAATCCAAAACTTCTTGAAGAATCAAAACCAAAATTTCTTGCAGAAAGTGTCATCCAGTGACCCGAACTCGGAGAGACGAACCCAAAGACCTCTGACATAACT
>NC_134792.1:46372200-46374700 GCF_046742065.1 Oratosquilla oratoria | reverse complement strand
TAAATATTCTTTTGATAACATCATGAACGTAAGTTTAGGCTTATATGAACTTGATAATTTCATCGTAAAGATAATTGTTGGTCATGCAGCAGCTCACGGTGTGTCCTCGCCCTGATACACGGCGCTAGGAATATTGCCACTGGGAAAATTGCCACTGTGTAAATTGCCACCGGGAATATTGCCACTGGGAAAATTGCCCAAGTAGGAATATTGCTACCCGGAATATTGCCACTATGATTTTTTTATTTACTTATATTCGAGACTTTTACTATCAGTTTATCACTCAAGATTTTTAACCTTTTTATTTTAGTTTTAAAAACTGTTTACCTATTAATATTGCTAGATATATTTCTTTAATAAAAGTGACTTGAAAAAATATAGAGGAAAAAGAAAAAACAAATAAAAACACGATTTTATTACAACAAGTATTTTAAAAATTTAGATCATAAAGAATACATAAGAGAGAACAAAATTGGTTTATTAAAAAACATGCATGTTATAAGCAATGGAACGTAGATATCTTATTTTATCATCATAAGTGCTGTAGTTTAAGACGATGTTCTTTATTCTGGCATTTAAATCTTTATACTTTTTCTTGTCTAGAAGTGAATCCCCGCGCTCAAAATGAATTCTCTTAGCTTTTGCTAAGCATTCCTCATCTTTGAGTGCGTCAATTAGTCTCCAGATACTGGGGTGGGCGTTACTAATTGATTTATTAAGCGCATTATGAAATGCCTCCGCGTTGTTATTTGTTCGTGGTAAAGAATTTACAACACGGCTATAGACATTCCAGAAACTGATCGGAAACGTTGTCAACTCAGTTGTTACCTAAATTGGTAATTAGCAATTTCCTAAATAACAATTGTTGGAAAAACTATCTAACAACTTTAAGAGGTAAACAGTTTTCAAAACCGTAAAAAAAAGGGAAATCTTGAGTGACAAACAGATAATAAAAGTTTGGGACATAAGTAAATAAGGTTGTAGCGTCTGTCTGTATATTTCATAGTGGCAATATTCCGGGTAGCAATATTCCTACGTGGGCAATTTTCCCAGTGGCAATATTCCCGGTGGTAATTTACCCAGTGGCAATTTTCCCAGTGGCAATTGTCCGCGCACGCTGATACACTGGTGAAAAAAAATTCTTGTGTAATCTCACATGTTCCCGTCTTGTCTACTTCTTTTCTGTACATATGTTCCTACCCTTTGTTATTCTATATTCATTGAAAATGTCTGAATAAACGAAAACGTTCGGATCATAGTGTCTTATTTCCCGAGTATTCTTTATTTGCGAAATCTTACATTCACGCGTTTTAGTGACTTGTGTTATATATATATATATATATATATATATATATATATATATATATATATATATATATATATTATATATATATATTCCCGCAGAAGTGGGGTTAGGAAGGACTGCATGAAGATAAGTTTCGACTCAATCAGACCTAAGAGGAATCCAATCCTCTTTGAACACTTCCCCTTTGGTGCATCCGGGCGATCCTGCAGAGAGGATGCGGGACCAACTCCTGCCCCAAAGTCCATTCGCAGCAAAGACTATGTGTAGATCTGGGTCTCATTCTGGTTATTTATTTATTTATTTATTTTTGTATTTATTCATTCAAAGAATGTCAAGGAAGGTGAGACGGAACAGAATGAAGAGAAGCGATGGAGAGGTGATTATATGGTTACAATTTTATAGTGAAGAATGAAAAAGGAGGAAGCGGAGGAGGAGGAGGAGGAGGAGGAACATAGGGACCATGGACAGAAGGATGTGCACGAGGTTGGGGAGACGGAGGAAGACGAGGAAGAGGAGGAGAAGGAGGAGGAAGAGTTGGGGGAGGAGGAGAAATAGTAAAGACCATAAGACTCTCGGATCTCTTTTCATTTCCTAATAGATAAAGACTTTCATTCCCAATCAGACAGAGGGAGAGAGAGAGAGAGAGAGAGAGAGAGAGAGAGAGAGAGAGAGAGAGAAATAGAGAGAGAGAGAAATAGAGAGAGAGAAGAGAGAGAGAGAGAGAGAGAGAGAGAGAGAGAGAGAGAGAGAGAGAGAGAAAGAGGGGAGAGGGAGGAAGAGAGGAGGAGGGAGGGAGGAAGAGAGGGGAAAGGAGGAAGAGAGGGGGAAGGAGGGAAAGAGGGGGAGGGAGGGAGAGAGTAAAAGAGAGAAAGATGGAGAGGGTGGTAAGGAGGGAGAGAGAGATAGAGGGAGGGAGGGAGGGAGAGGGAGAGAAGAGGGGATGGACGTTGGGAGGGAGAGAGAGAGATGGGGGCAGGGAGGTAGGGAGACAGATGGATAGAGAGCAGAGAAAGAGAAAGCGAAAGAGAGCGAGAGCAGAGAGCGAGAGAAAGAGAGAGGAAAGAGCTGATTTGTCTTCGCTCACTGCATTCAGCTCGCTCTCCGGAAAGCGAAATGCGAAAATACATTCTCAATCTCAAAGGAAGAGATATTACATTACACATGCACATACGTACACACATGCTCAAACACACA
>NC_134792.1:46319700-46367200 GCF_046742065.1 Oratosquilla oratoria | reverse complement strand
GGTGGGAGGAGCTTAGCACCCCACTCCCGCCTCCCAACACGTCGAGGTGCCCTCGAAAATCTTTATTCTGGCGTGCGGCACCTTACGATCCGCAGGGACACGACTTCGACGAAGTCCCCTTCAGGTGGGTCGTCGCCTTTAGGCACTCTATTCTGGTCGGGAATTCCACTCATTCCGTGTCTCCTCCTCGATGCTCGAGAGTGAGAAAATTTGAGGAAGGGAGGGCGAAGGCGAAGGCGAAGGGAAAGGGGAAGAGAAAGGACAGGAAAGGGAAAGAACAGGGAAGGGAGAGGGAAAAGAAAGGTAAGGAAAGGGTAAGGAAAGGAGAAGGGAAGGGAAATGAAAGAAAAGGGAAAGGAAGGGAAAGGGATGGGAAAGGAAGGAAAAGGAAGGAAAAGGGAAAGGGAAGGGAAAGGAAAGGGAAAAGAAAGTGAGAGGAAAGAGAAAGGAAAGGGAAAGAGTAATGTGGGGAAAGGAAAGAGAAGACAATTAAAAGGAAGAGAAATGAAGGGGAAGGAAGGAAAGAAGGTGGGACAGAGGAAAGGAAGGAAGGAAGGAAGGAAGGAAGGAAGGAAGAAGGGACGGAGGAAAGGAAGGAGGGAAGGAGAGAAAGAAAGAAGGAGTTGAGGAAGTGGGGAATATGACATTTATCGTCAGAGCAAAAAGAGTCATTGACAAAAACAAAACAAAACAAAAACACCTACTTGAAATAAGCCCCCCACCCCTACCCCCTAAAAGGGGATTTTTTCTTTAATCAACAGCCCTCTGCCGGTGACTCACGGAAAAGGTGCGAGATAAGCCCAGTGACTCACAAGATACACAAAGAAAACAAACGACACACAAAATATAAAGATGACGCATTGTCTAACACCCACTTCACACTACAGATTATCGTCAACTTGTGAATTTAAATATATAGAAAAAGGACTCAATTTTCAGTACTCTAACACATCCCTAAGAACATTTCAACACTGTGTCGAACATTTTTAGTTTGTCGTTCAACTCCTCGGTGCATAACGTAGAGGTATTTTGATATTTGGAGATTCGAAAAACAAAAGACTGAATCCAAAATCGTTTCTACCCAATCGAACTCACAACAGCTGACGAGAATCTGCCCAATGTGAAGCGGCCTTAAGACACACACGAGTCCATCGCCGAAGCTTGGGACCCCGTGTGAGGCTACGATGACTCCAGATGGCAAAGACCAAAACTGGTTCAACTATCATTTACTTTATATCATTTATTTATTTGTTTGTTATTATTTGTCTGTTTGTTTATAATTATTTCCTTGATTATCATTCATTGTTATTCATCTGTCAATTTATTATTATTTACTATTTACCTGTTTGTTTATTACTTAACTTTACCTATTTATTTACTTGTTTTATTACTATTTATATTATTATAATTTTATCTATTTGTTTATTTACTTATTCATTCATCATTATTACATATATTTTTTGCATCCGACCTAGTTATGGACCAAAAGGTCTCCTGTCGGCATGCTTCTCCTTTGTAATGTAGTGGGTGGTAAAACTATAGCTTGTTTTCAGAGGTTAGATAACTTTATGGATGGGGGTGAAAGGTGGTGATGGACATGGAACTGCCTAGTGTAGGCCTTATGGTCTCCTGTAGTCTCTTTCATTCATATGCTCTTATGTTTGGGAGGTACTTACAGCTTTTCTAGGTCGTGAAGACGTTGAAAGGCTCGCGCAGGCAGTCTGGTGATGGCGTTGTTGGACAAGTCCCTGAAACGACAATTAAGGCGCCTTCAGTATCACAAGTAGGAAATGCGGCTAAATGTACAATGCATAATCATGCACGTGAACGCGCTCATACTGATTAAACATTAAACACACGCACATACACACACACGCATACACTACACGAGTTCTTAGAAATGTACAGCAAATAAAACCTTTCAAAAAATAAATGATTGGTTCAATAAAAAATGTAGAAAAGCAATTTGATATACACACATTTACACACACATGAGCGCGCGCATGCGCTATATGCGTTCATAGAACTGAACCCCCAAAAATCACAATATAATTGGTTCAGTAACAAATGTGGGAGAGTATTAGAAAAAATGGATAAATACAACAGACCCGAAAGACAGCAACATTTCAAAGGTACAAATAATTAAGGAATACAGAGACCTGATAAGAGGAAACTAGAAACTGAAACGCAAATGGTTAAAAAAGAAAAATAGAATATTACACCAAAAACTAAACAAATGTAAAATACAAAACCATGGCGACTCTGAGTAAATATTGACGAAAGTAGAAAAGAGTGGGGGGGAGGGTTAAATTACTAAACAAATGGTGTTACGCACAACAATCCTTTCCCTGTAGCAGATGACGACCAACATATTTCAGCCTTTTGCGATCTTCAAAACTACTGCGATGGGTACAAATATAATTGCGAACGAAGGCGAAGATAGCTTTGGGTGTTAATTTGAAAAAAAGTGAGGAGCATACGCCAGGAGACGCTGAGTAGCTGCGGCCAAAGCAGTTACCGTTCGTTGCCATTTTATGTGGTTTGGGGACGTTTGGGGGGGCAGGTAACTCACAGTCACTGGTGGGAATCGCAGAGGAGTGTGAGATTCGAACCCAAAACTGTGCGATTACGAGACCGGCATGCTTCCGATGAAGCCACGTAGCGCGGTTCATTGCGGAAGACATTTGCGTTTTGTTGACATTTTGGCCATCTTACCCGAGGTCGACTTCTAGACACTGCAACTGTATGGGACGGGAATATGACGACTGCGGGCTGTCGCAGTCGTATGGACGTGATCCGGAACGAGGGCCGTTAAGTTAGAAGGTTATGCGAAGGGTGCCAAGCGAGCTGCTCCCACCTCTAAGGTTCCCAAGACAAATTTCCTTCGCCAGGAATGATGCCTTCCTTCAGCATAACTCTACAGCCAAACTCCCGGGGGCGAGGCGGTCTGGTCAAGTCATTAAGCATAGCAGGTCGTTCTGGCAGAGCACGACTCAGGTCCTCCTCCTCCTCCTCCACTATGACGTGAACCGTTACGTAACGTAACATTGCGTCACGTTATCCCAGTGATCTGTGATACGAAGATCCACATGGTGTTACCAATGAGCGGAGACTGTGACGAAAGGAGGGGTGGAAGAACTCAAGGTAGGGAGGTGGAGGAAATGTTGGAGTGCTGGGGAGGGAGAGAGAGGGTGGGGAAAGAAGGGAGTGAGGGAAGGCAGATGAAGGCGAGCCCGGATAAAGGGAGGGAATTGAGGGAGAGTGGACCGGGATGTAGGGTGAATGGAGGTGGGCGAGAGATGTGGAGGGAGTAGAGGATACGAAAGAGAGACGCCCACTAATGCCATGGGGGGTTGGGAGGGTTGTTGGTACTGCCATGATGACGTCATGGCAATGCGAGTTTGATGATTTACCCAGGGTGGCCTACTAAGCCCCACACGCCCTTCCTCGCCCTGCCGCCGCCCCCTCCCTTCCTCAACCACTCCCTCTGCCTACCACAGACGGTTTAAGTCGACCCGGGCACGGGTATGTAGTAAGAGAAGAAAAAGCTCTCTGCCTGCCTGCCTGCCTGCCTGCCTGCCTGCCTGCGCGCACGAGGCACGTGCGAGCCTTTGGGAACTCGTTTGACAGCTGTTCGCTTCTTGAGACCACAAGAGGAGGGACGGAGGGACGCGTTTTGCCACCATACACGTAGTTTGTGTGCGTGCTTACGTGCGTGCATGTGTGTGTGTGTGTGCATATGTGTGTGTGTGTGCATGCGTGTGTGTGTGTGCATGCGTGTGTGTATGTGCATGCGTGTGTACCTGCATATGTGTGTGTGTGTGTGTGTGTGTGTACAAGCATATGTGTGTGTGTGTGTACATGCATATGTGTGTGTGTGTGTGTGTGTGTGTGTGTACATGCATGTGTGTGTGTGTGTGTGTGTGTGTGTGTGTGTGTGTGTGTGTGTGTATGCGCATGCGTGTGTCCGTGCATGTGTGTGTGTGTGTCAGCGCGCGCGCGTGTGCATGTGTGTGTGCATGCGTGTGTACGTGCCTGTGTGTGTGTGTGTGTGTGTGTGTGTGTGTGTGTGTGTGTGTGTGTGTGTGTGTGTGTGTGTGTGTGTGTGTGTGTGTGTGTATTTACCTAGTTGTATTTTACGGGAAGGGAGCTATGCTAGTGGTGACCCGTCTTTGTATCTTTTAGCATCAATTTTTTTTCTTAAAATTTTGAATAGTGTTTGCACACACTGTTTCTTTATCTAGATTATTCCAGGTATCCAGTATTCTGTGTGGGAAGCTATATTTTCAGATCTCTTCTTTAGTTATCCTTTTTTGAGTTTCTTTTCGTGTCCTCTTGTTTTTCCATTGTCCAATTTTAGTAAATCATTCCTATCTAGAATTTCCATTCATTTCATGATTCTATAGTCAGCAGATCTCCTCTTTCTCTTCTTTGTGCATGTGTGCGTGTGTACGTGCATGTATGTGTGTGTCTGTGTGCGTGCGTGCATGTATGTATGTATGTATGTATGTATGTGTGTGTGTGTGTGTGTGTGTGTGAGAGACAGTGAGAGAGTGTGTGTGTACGTGCATGTGCGTGTTAGAGTGCGTGTGTACGTGCATGTGTGTGTGTTTGTGTACATTTGTGTGTCTGTGTGTCTTTTGAAAAAGAGACTGCGATCAGTATTCCTTAGGAGGCTCGCTCTTTCATCAAACTAATATATAAAAAAAGACGTATATCCGACCGCCTCCGACTCATTCCGACGGAACAGGGCAGACATAAATGTGACCCCAAAAAGGTCGGCGCCAATTTGTTGACCTGTGGCCCGATTTGGACGAAACTTGTTTGATTTTGTTTCTTTTGTTATTTCAGGGGCAATTTTGACTTTACAAGCATGGCGCCAATGTGCGCTCATTTTATTTTTTATTTCTCTCATAGACTTATATTTCATTATATTTTTCATCGCTGACATGCAAACAACCTCAAGAGTTTAACCCTTTTTGTTCGGTGACGTCATTCAAGGCGATTCAAACCGCCTGACATCGGCCAAAATCAAATCTCTTGCGTACGTTGTAGTAGCGATGGTGCGCGGGAGTGTAACAAAGGGATCCTCTGTTCACTAACAAGTTTCGAAAGGTAAACAACAGAGTTCGGCATGCATCAACACCACATCGCTCGGATGTTTGTATTCACTACCTCTTGGCCATCACCAGCGCTTCTATCCTTGGGGCACAACGTTGTGGGATCACATATTTGGTCAACGGAAGAATCAAGGGGGGTAGCAACAGCAAGGAGGGAGGATGAGCAGAAGTTAAACGTGATATCTTGCCATAAAAGAATACTGCGTGACTCTGGTTCATAGGGGTTCCTATCCATAACCCACTTTGAAACTTTCCCTTGAGTGCCGAAGACTTTATTCTGGCAAAGGACAAATTTTTAATGAGATGAATAAAATCGTCTGAATGTAACAAGACCATGACAGGGTTCTTCCAAGTCCTGGATGTCCCTTCATCTCCTTGTGACAGACCTGTGGTGTCCTGGAAGAATTTTATAGTGAGGAGTATCTCTGAATTGCTACAAAGATCCTCCGGAGGGATTCATAAAGTAAGATTTTTTTTCCGTGGTTTGCGGGGATGGTGTCCGCTCGGACCTCAGTCTTACAGGTGATCCGAAACAGTTCGTTCCATGAACGCAGAAGACGGTGTTGTCCACGGTAGGCCGCCCCTGCAGTGACAATACCCGGAGGAAGCAGATACACCATTCAGTTATGTCACCACGTCCCCTCAGGTTCGAGGTGAGGAGCGGTCGGGGGCTGTTCGGGGGAGGAGAGCCACGGAAAGGTGGGATGAGGAGGGAGTAGGATGGGGGAGACCACTGGAGGAGATACGGAGAATAGGTAAGTGAGATAGGACACGCGAAGAGGGAAGAGGAGGGAAGAGGAGGGGAAGCCATGTGGGGATGAGGGCCTAAGACAAAGGGAAGGATGAGTATCATGTGTCCTCGGCGGGATGGATCAGGGCCGGAGTTTGTCGTCTCGGCGTATAAGACGAGACTTACGAACCGTAAAATCGAAACGTTCCGAAACGGCTTTTCAATAAATCAGGTACAATAGCTAGAGCGATATATGTAGAACATTAGAACATATATAACTTAAATACAGTCTTTCATTTTTATATGTAACTGTTCCCTCTCTATATTTCAAAAAATAAATATATATTTTTCTAATCATTAGAAATGCGAACCCAGCAATATAACGGGAGACAGGAGCGCTGACAACAGAGGCACAAACACACAATCAAAGACAGAAGAGGTTTGATTGGTAGGATTATCGACCACAAGTATACAATTCAGAAATATAAAAACACTAAAACACTAAAATGTATGAGACACGAATTTCAAAGATATAGACATACAAGAGAAATTATAGATTGCCAAAAATAAAATAACCAGATAAAGAAATAAAATTATCAAGAAGATAAGTACATAAATAAGCCCACAAATTAAAAAATATACAATAAAGAAGCAAACAAATAAATGAAAAATATTAAATGAATATCTACATAAACACAAATGAATAAACAAAGAATAAGATAAATAAATAAATAAATAAATAATGAAGTCTGAAAGACCCTGCAAGCCAACTTCTCCCCAGCAAGCCATAGCTGGTTCAAACCCACCATCTGAGCTAATTTACGGCCACGCGAAGAAACCCAGCCTCTGGTTATGGCCAGCTGAGCAGTTGGTACCCCCCACAGGGTCACAAGCAGCTCGTTAAAGATGACACATTGTTGCCCAACCAGCTGCACGAACTTCCCTCTCGTCCCGCCGCAGCTGCAAGGGTTGTGCTTCAGCTGGTACATGTTCCAGCTATGCCCAGGTGGCATCGCCTGCACAGCTGGCTGCCAATGAACGAACTTTTCGAGATGGCAGATGGTATACCTCATAACAGCTGGAGCTATCCTCCGCGTGACGTAACACACAACTATGTGAATTTGCAGCTGGTACGCGTGACAGCAGTTGGAGTCCACAGCGCGCACACAATACAATATACAATAACAGAACAGTCTACGAGACCTATTAGTCCATGTCGCCCTCGAGGACTACAAGGACGAGGTCCTGCGGGGGACTTCGAGTACTTACAGCTGCTTGGCGTCCGGAGGGAGACACACCTCTCTGACGTTGACCACGGGAGGTGTGGAGGAGCAGTACACCTTCGAGGATGACCTCCACTCGCACACGTCCCGGCAGGAGCTTCTTCCGCCCGTCCGGCCCCTCCCACCTCCGCCTCCGCCTCCTCCTTGACCGCCGCCCCTCCGACCCGGCTGAAGGGGCACCACGGGGTCGACACTCGGAGAAAGCTTCACCCAAGTGTCATTGGAGGCGTGGACGGGCAAGGAGGCGGCTGTGGTGGTGGTGGCGGCGGCGGCGACAGCCCCAGGGCCAGCCGAGGGGACTGTCGGGGGCGCCGCCAGGGTGGTGGTGGGGGTGGAGGGGGAGAGTGGCAGGTGACCATCGTCCTCGATGCCCTCAGCCCAGGCGCCCACGAAGAGGGGTAGAGGAAGGGGGAAGAGGACGAGGAGGAGGAGGAAGGTGAGGAGGTGAGGGTGGTATCGCGAGGGGGGCCGGGGGTGAGGTCGACAGGTGGGGGACGGTCGGGGGGAGGAGTATGGGCAAGAAGAGGGGGGAAAAGAAGTGGAAGAAGAATAAGAGAGGGAGGAGACGGAGGAAGAAGAGGACGAGGAGGAGGCCAAGGAAGAGGTGAGGGACGAGGAGGAGTGGAAGGAGGAGGAGGAGGAGGAAGAGGAGGCAAGTCTGGAAAAAGAGGAGGAAATACCAGAAGAGGAATAGGAAGAAGGGAGGAGGGGTGATGAACAGGAAGAGGTGGAGGAGGAGGAGGAGGAGATGAGTTTGTTGAGGGGCGAGGTGGGCGAGCGCCCAGGGGTGCCCGGGCGTGACGGGGGCCAGCGGGCGCGGGGGCGAGGGGGAGTGGGCGACAGAGAGTCGCCCAAGAGGCTTACTGACATCCCGTCACAACCGGGGCGAGTCGTACAAGTCCCATTCTATGGTCCCTGAAAGAAGAATAAATAAGAAATGAATAAAATGAAAATTAATACAATAAAAAAAATCCCCTTCGTCGCCAAAGGGGTGGTTCAGGTGCCAAGATGACGTCATTACCACCGCACGTGGCACCTGGCGCCACGTGGTGCCAAGGCAGTGCCACGTGATCCAAAAATAACGGTGGATTTACCTGCAGCAGGCCAAGAGCCTAGAAAGATCACATTTTGAAACACTGTACCACAGGAAAGTGGAATATAAACACGTCTTATCTTATTATTACTATTATCATCATTATCATCATCATCGTCGTCTTTGCATCCCTACATGCTCCCCAACCCTGTCCTCCATAGCGTTTCTCTTTTTTTTTCCCTAATTTCCTCCTCGCTTCCCCCACGCCCCTACTCCTCTGCACCTCACAGCATCTTCTTGTTGTACACTTGTACATGATCTTCTCACACTCAAGATAGGACATTCTGGACAATGTCGAAGGAGCCCTTACTGCCTAAACATCACCTGAATGACTAAGTGCAATGCTAAGCAGAGACTGATGCAATACTAAGTGGCGAGGATCGATAGAGTTGGCCTTGCTCTCTATATAACGTAACCATCGGAAAACTTCCTCTGAGGGATGTGCCTACGCCACGGTCCTCGTAGTACAGATGTACAACAGACAAATGTTGTACATCGGGCTTTGATTAGCCCCATCAACCCTCCCAACATTTAGCCCAAAATGGATACCCTTGTCCATTTCTACTCTCCTATATCGATCTACTTCTACCGTCCATTTCCTTCTCCCTTCCACCACGATTCCCCAACCCATCTTTCTTCCTCATTACACTCTCACCCTTCTCCTACCCATTCTCTCTTCTCCCCTTTCAGACTCAGTCCTTCGGACGCCATCCCCTTCCTAGCGATTGGAAACCAATCTCCAGTCAGAAAAGAATATTGATTTCTTTTATCTTCTTTCCTCTCCTTCACCAAAAACCTCTATGGCTTCACCTCTTCGACAAGATAATTTGTCTCCAAGGATAGAAACGCTGGTTATCGCTGACGAAATAGTCCTGCCACCCGTCTTTCCTTCTCCATTAC
The DNA here is from genome assembly GCF_046742065.1 of Oratosquilla oratoria. Taxonomy (NCBI): domain Eukaryota; kingdom Metazoa; phylum Arthropoda; class Malacostraca; order Stomatopoda; family Squillidae; genus Oratosquilla; species Oratosquilla oratoria. The sequence goes on along the minus strand of NC_134792.1, from coordinate 46,358,074 downwards.
CTTCCCTTTCCTCTTGCTCTGCCTTTTCGCCACACATCCAAAACAGCGCTGTATAATTGTATTGCAACATTTAAGCCCAAGATCCCCTTAGCCCCCGCTCCCTTCCTCCCCTTGCCCTTACAAGCTCTCAACAAAGCGACGGGGCTCTCCACTCATCTCCATATTCAACTCACTCTCTCAGTGCTATTCTGGACTCGTTAAACTATTCTAACCGCCACTAGGCGATTTCATTCAGCTAAAGAAAAACCATGCACAGTGAAAGAGATAAGATTCTTTGTTTTGTTTTTATCCTTTGTCAAAGAAAACGGGGTTAAACTCTTCCATACCATGGAGTACTTTTCCTTTTCCTCTTGCTGTTGTCATGCTATTTCACTCAGTTGTGTGTAGCAACTTTCGTAGCGTACTAGAACATCCACGTTACAAGAACGTTCAAAACATAATTGGTCTCACGAGAACAGAGAGAAATGTGGAGGAGAGACAGAACAGGATAGAAAGAAAGCTGTTATATAAGATACAACAAACGTTGAGGCGATCTGGGCATGTGGAAATACATGAGGAAAGACTAGCATAGAGAATGTGAAAACTGGATGTGGATAGAGTGAACTTGTGAGGAAGACCAAGGATGTGATGGATGGAAGAGGGGAAGGTGGCTTTGGATGCATGCTGAATGTCTGTGGAGCAAGGAAGAAAGAGTGCAAAAGATAGGAGTGAATGGAGGGATATTATGAAAGGATGAGATGACCTGGCTCAAAGGAATGTTCGTCTCATCTGTTTCCTAATTCACTTCACATGGATGAGTCGGGTGGTGGTCTGGATACAGTGTAGTGGTAGGGGTGTACACACACACACACACACACAAATATACATATATATATACATACATACATACATACATATACCAAGGCCTTTTCCCCCTTACTAGGGAGGTAGCCAAAAAGGAAAAGGCATAAAAACATTCCCACCCCATCACCGAAAACACTCCACACACCCCCACCCTCCCTACCATCTTAGCACCTCCTAGATGACGGGTCATCCCTGCACCCTGTCCACTGCCCTGGGTCAGAAGCAGTGTCGCAAGACACAGCACATCCACAGCAAGGCCGCTTCATTAAATCGGCGACCCCCCTCTCCGTCCCCCCATATAAAGGAGAGGACGGGGAGAAATCCCTTCAGGCTGCGTCAAAATTTTGCTCACACATACTACCTCATCCCCCATCCCCCTGTCCATTCCACCTCATGCATCACAACATCTTCCATATACAACCATTCTCCATTCACCCCTGTCTTCTGTCCTCTCCCGTCCTTCCTCAACAGACATTCCCCTCTTCCCCAAAGCCCCCTTCACCCCATCCATCCACCTCATCCTAGGACGTCCCCTCATGTTCACTCCCTCCACATCTGCCTTCCATACCTCCTTTACTAGTCTTTCTTCACTCATTCTTTCCATGTGTCCAAACCATCCTAATACTCTTTCATCAACACTATCTCCCAGCTCCCTTTCCACCCCTGTTCTCCTCCTCACCTCCTCATTTCTCACTCTATCTAGCCTAGTAACCCCCATCATACTTCTCAGACACCTCATCTCAAACACATTCAAGCTCCTTCTCTCTTCCTCTCTTATGTTCCAAGTTTCTGCTCCATACAGTGCTGTTGGCACAATCACTCCTTCATACAGTCTCCTCTTAGCATCCATTCCCAAATTTCTATTCCTCATTACATATATATATATATGTCAGAAAATGTTCAAACACTGGACTCAGACTCGAGTCCAGTGTTTGAAATTTTTCCGACAACATGGCTCCTGGACTCCAGCTCTTTATGAATATATATATATAATATATATATATATATATATATATATATATATATATATATATATATGTGTGTGTGTGTGTGTGTGTGTGTGTGTGTGTGTGTGTGTGTGTGTGTGTGTGTGTGTGATTCACTATGGTCTTGAATCACGTGTTGGACTCGTGATCGACAGTTATTTCCCTCCTGGAAGAAAGCTCAATGTGTGTGTGTGTGTGTGTGTGTATGCATGTAAAATGCTGAAAGAGTTAAAAGCCAATAAAATGAAGACAATGACTACCACATTGCATGGAACAACAGCTAAAGAAATTCCGAGAAGACAGCAAAGCTGTTACCTACTTGCAAGTAGAGGGTCACGAACATGATCACCACAAGAACTTATGAGGAAATACCTTAATACAATAATAACCAGAAAGGCTTTTGTTAATTTCTAAGCAGTATGGAAAGGATTATATTATGTCTCAAGGAGAATACGAGGATTCCTTTGAAGTCACAAGGAAAATGAAAGGATTCTCAAGTTATGAGTAGGTCAGAAGAATCTTTAAGTTACAATCACACAATGAGTCCTTGATTTACTAATTCGTAATGTTAAATCGTGAGCAAATAAGGACAATTCTCATCATTGAAAATAGCATGGCCCCTACCCAAAGTACAAAGGCCCTTACAAAATCAGTTATGAAAAAATAAGTGAACTATGACAAATAAGTTGAAGGACTTGGGTCAAGTTATCAGGATTGATTTGATTGGTTGCTTAGATTTTTGGCAATGTTTTAGCCCACTACCACCACCCTTGCTTGCCATGTTCACCAAAACCTAGTTTCTACATTATTATGTGGATATAAAATAACATCCAGAAGGTGCCAAGATAAAAGGGAGGGAAGAGGGTAGAAGGAAGTGGAGTATGTAGGGGATGGAATGGATGGGACTGGTTTCTATGCCTTTGTTTTTTGCTACCTCCCATGTAAGGGGGGGAAAAGCCTTTGGTATATGTATGTATGTATGTATAAAATAACAGACATAACAGAAAAGTTCACCCAAACAATAGCCAGAAAAAACTGAAAGGACAAACTGAAACAATCAAAATAAATCAGCACTTCCATTTACATCCACTATATATCAACACAGACATTCTAAATGTTAGGAAACAATAAATTGAGAATCTACAATTATTCCAGAAGATATATGACCCCTAACAAGTACTGGTTGGGTGAAGGTGGAAGAGGCGGTGTGGATTTCTCCTAAAGTATAAAAAATTCTACAGATACAAAACTATGGAATATAGAACTGAAATTTTACACATTCCTAGTCCCATTAAAAACATCCCACAGAACCAAAAATTAATCATACAAAGCTTGAAACAAGGGTGATTTTAAAGTGCTGGATGCACAGAAAATAATATGAATCTAATGGTTACGGACTCAAATTATATTATTATGAAACAAGTGTGAATCATTATATAACAAAGGTTTTCTAATTATATATTTGTGAACTGGAACAAATGGAAGTAATATGAAATTAAACCAACACAGTCAAGAAACATTAGAGATTAAAAAATATTCACAACAGACCTCCATTCTTTTTAGTCTATGTTAACCATCTTGATACATTCTACAACTTTAGTTGTTTATTCTTGCAGCTGCCAGGTGATTCTATTTATATAAGGAAAAACCCCACCATATTGAAAGGGTTGAAAAATATCTTGATCCTCACTTGATTAACCTCTTTGATGTTCTCTATGATTTTCATGAATTCTTCTAGCTGATGCTATACAATTCTATCTGTATACCTAAATTATATACCAAGGTCTTCTTCACCTTTATATGGGAAGTAACTATCCAAGGCATGCACCCACCCCCACTTCATTCCATCACCCATTTGCTTCTCTCTTATCTTATTTCATCTATTTACACGAAGAAAACCCAGTCCACAGTGAAAGCGCTAAGGCATTAAAATGATGACCATCAGTATACATAAAAAGGAAAAGTAGTTCTAGTGCCCAATTATCATACAAATAAGCTTCATCTATTCAAAAAATAAAAAAATTCTAATTTCCATGCAGTGAAGTATTTCTTGGTATGATGCTGACATAATTAATTCCTAAGGAACAATATATAATATTCTTATACTGTATTTATTCTATATCTACCTTCATTTGTTACAATTGTGTATTCATTTACCACATACATATGTCACAATGCATTTTTTCCTAAATTAAGTCCTGCCCTATTGTTAATAGCATTTCAGCACTTCACATTTTTCCACACACTCTAACATCCAATCATCACATAACTGACATTCCACAAATGGAAAAATCCACTTTTTTTTTTTTTTTTTTTTTTTTTTTTTTTTTTTTTTTTTTTTTTTTTTTTTTTTTTTTTTTTTTTTTTTTTTTTTTTTTTTTTTTTTTTTTTTTTTTTTTTTTTTTTTTTTACCAAACATGTGGATTCTGTATGTTGTTATTGTTGCTGTACAGATCCCAGGGTAAAGCTGATGAAGCTTTTGACATGAAGTCTTAGGGATGTGACCCACCTGATGTTCCCACTGTCTAACCACTACTAAGAGCAGCCACATACACTCTCTCTAAAACCAGAGCATCTGGAAGCCTCCAAACCCTTGGGAGATAGAATGAAGCGGTTTGCTTCAGCAGCTACATTATGTAAAGCCTGGACAAGATTGTTACATTTAATTGGGATCATGCTTAAGATGGCCCTAATCCTGAAGGGTTTAACTTTTTTTTCCAATGCATATGCTCATTGGTCCTTGCCTATCAGTTGCATTTCAAACAAGATTGGTAAATTAAGTATAGTGATCATTACACATCCATGGGAAAGACTTATATCTATGACGATCATTATTTTTAACTCGTAGGAGGCTGGTAGTCATTATAAACCCAGTCAACCCTGAACAGGCAGTTTTGTATGAAGTTCAGTAAGTCAGTCTCTCATATATATATATATATATATATATATATATATATATATATATATATATATATATATATATATATATATATATATATACTATATAACAAGTCCATACATGTATGGTATTAAAACAATGATTTTTGTAATATGAGTATGATACAGGTTAAGAAATATTTCACACTATAATGAAATATACCCGAAGTAATTATCATTTCTAGTTTCTCTAGTATGTATCATATATTTAAACCAGTGTGATATTTTTATAACTAATATATATAATTAGCATATAATCTCTAAACTCCAATGATGTCCTCTACAGACTCTTCTGGCTAACATCAGATTATTCTCTTTGGATGAGGGCAAGGTCCACGTTGAAAGGAATTAAGGGTAACTCAAAGCACTTTTGATTTTTTTAATGGATAATGCCAATTTTACTCAGTTGAGGACAAGTCCTATACCAAGAAGATTAATAACATCAAATAAAGAGCCATGAAGACCTCACTGGTCCACTTTATGAAAGCAAAATGTATTAAATCATATCAACATTTAGACACAATCTAAGAAATATACTCTAACAAAGTAATAATGCATTTTATAAAATGCTGTCGAGATATAAAGGTTAATTTTCATCAAAGGAAAATCATACTTTAAAGAGAATCATTTATAGTGTATAAATATACTGTCACCATAAAATGTGTATTATATATTTCTGAGTAAAAACAATTTCCTCCGAGATTTTCCAAGGGAAGTATGATATTTGTTCTGACATCAATACTGGTAACCAATTATGCAGGTCAGTAGCTAAATGAAAAATGCATGAGAAATATTATTGAGGTCCACCATAGCATAAATAAATGGTTGAAAGATGTGAAATTGAGGGTAAAATCAAACTAGTCATACAATGAATGGAATTTGCAAGGAACCATTATCATTCTTAATACAAATATACATCAGTAACATTGATGTCAAAATTAAAAGCTGATGCCAAAAAGCAGCTCCATTGGCAAAGAATATTTACATTCTTCAGATTACAAAGTAAAACAGTTTATTTTCCACCGTACATTTCATCTTCTCTTAAATATCTGTGAACCACTGCTGCAATACTTAGGTCTGTATATTACATGAGACCTGTGGTAACACTCTGACTAATTAGGTTGTAAAAATTAAGTCAAAATATGCTTGTGCAATGACAATAAGTCAAATTTAACTTTCAATAATATATTGTTATTCCCTTGTGTCACGAAAGTAGCAAAATACTATGAAATACTTGGTAGTCAGCTACAAAAACATTACAGAAGAAATAATTTCCAACATAGCTAAGACAATGGACTTTGTTTCCCAAAATATCTAGAAGCTAAAAATAAGGCTGTGTTGGAATTGAGTTAAGGGCAATAAAACCCAACCTAACTAATCAGGTGGTCCACCTAACCTAACCCTGAGAACCTTATTACATAACAAATCTCCACTGGACTCATCACAATTTGAATTTTGCGAAGCTCTGCCAAAGGATTCGAACTCTAGACCTGTGCCGACATAACCGTGAAGCCAAGACGTTAGCAACTGAGCCATGAACGATGCTACAAAACCAACAAGTTCAGTGGAGTGCAATGACTTGACTACCTGTGCTAAAGTAATTAAATTATCCTGGAAACATAATAAATAAAAGTAAACCCCCTTGCGAGACCTAGATACTAATAATTCATAAACATGAAAGCTTCTTCCCATACGACAGTAATTAAATTAGGTGCGACAATAAAGGTACGTGAGGAGAGCTGATCATTAATTTTGAGATCTTGTTGATTCATGAGATGATTATTTGTGGAACTGTGGAGAGAAATTTGACAGTTTTTCCAGAGCTAGAGAATTTCATGGACGAAGTGAACAGAGTTTGAAAAACCTATGAAAAAAGAAGAGTAAAGAGCGAGAAAGAGGCCATGTAGCCATGGCATTTGGCTACTGTTGTTTTATATGTTCATTTCTTATTTTTTTGCTAAACAACTTCGTTATTTTTGAGAGCCCCTAGTAACAGCATCCAATATCTTTATGCACAAGTAATGGAAATATATGACTTGTTTATTTCAACAAAGTTGAAAAAATAGTTCACTTCTAAATCCAAATTTCAATGCATTACAACCCATCGCAACCTCCCACCTCTCGATTGGTCGAAGGAAACTTCTTGCTTGTTATTTCACTGGACATCGCAAAATCAAAACAAATAGTGACGTCATCTCCGTAAGCGTTCCTATCAGTGGTTACAAGAACTTTTTATTGTTTTGTAATGTTTGGGGATCCGGCCTCAATCATAATAACAATGAAATACATAAATAAATTAATATCAATTAAGCTTGATTATTAAGTCATAGGACACTCTACAAGACTAATGGTTAATCTAAGAAAATTATGCTAACTATTCAAATATATATATATATATATATATATATATATATATATATATATATATATATATATATATATATATATATAAACTGACATAGAAAATGGGAACTAAAGTAAATACACCACAGGGGGAAAATAGACACAACTCCAAAAGTAGAACAATGCAAAATTGGCTTTACTTGTAAAACGTAAAACCAGTGTCTTCTACGCAGTTGTAGATAGACAACTTTTCTAAATCAAACATCTCTCATATGGACTCTATTCAATACAAAAATATATATAAATAAAACTAACTAATCGTAAATCTACCACACCCACAGCCAATCCCTAACATAAACACAGAGCATCTGACGGAATTTCTTGTAAGTTTAATAAAATCGCCTGGCGGCAGTCAGAACAAATACAATTGATGCTGTTAGGACTACCTTCTCCCTATCTCCCAAAATACTTTGACCAAGAGAATTGATATTCAATCCCTGTTACAGAATTCCCTAACAGCAATTAATACAATATTCATCTATTCGTTCATTTATCATCAACTGGTTACCACTTCACTATGGACTTCGCCAGGCAGCCTTTCTACGTGCGACTTGGCGGCACCGAACTTTCCATATGTCCAGGACCAACCTGACGGCGACAAATTTCCCGACCCAATGATGCAGGATTCGACCCTACGTCATTCCTTCCAAGGCCGAACTTAGGCGATGTTTCTAATCGTGGATGAGCCCCCCCCCCTCTCCCCCTCCAGTCACCCAACGCAAACAAACATCCCCATGTTCCGTACTTACGCAATTCAGAGCCCGAATGTCTTTATCCTCCTGATTATATCAGGCACTGGATGCCAGTAGGCTCATATCGGCGAAACCACACGGAGCACATCTACGCATGGTAGGTCATCCAGGGATGACAGCCTTCCAGGGATCGTTAGGCGTGTGTGACCACGAAATCCTACGTAATCCGATATGTCATATACCCGGGGGAGATTCGCGTCTTTCTTGGCTTTCCCTCCTGGCTACGCTTTCACGTTAACAATGGCTGTGGGTACATCATTACCCACCAGCATACGTGAGGGAAGGGCAACGTGGGGTGGGGTGGGGGGACACAGTACGTACGCCCAACTAGCAAGGGGGAAAGGGGAGAAGGGGGAGGAGTCTAGGGCAAGCCGCTAGTGGCCCCAGCGCCACGGGTTGGACACTAGCTTGTGTCACGCGCACACATACCCCTCACACAGGCAGGACGAGAACTGAACCTATACCAGCCGTGGGCCGTGACCAGGGAGGGAGGTCCAGCCTCCTCTCCTGCTCTTCCTACACAGCCACCTCTCCGCCTCCTCTTCACACTACAACGCCTCTCACATGCTCTCGCTTCTCTTCTCCCTGTACTACAACTCTCTCTCTCTCTTTCCTATGCATTTGGGCTCTTCATTCTCCTCTACCCCATCGATCTATTCCCCGGCGCTTGAGCCTCCTTCCCACTTCCCCAGAACTCCCTCACTCACGTCCTGACTTCCTCATTTCTTCCCAAATCACAAAACCACTCCCTTGTCCCCTACGAACTTCCTTTTAACTTCCCACCATTTCTCGTCCCCACCCTTTTCTCCATTTCCACTTCTACTTCACGTGCTACCATAAATCTACTTCCGATCTTATCTACTTCTTTTGCCTCCAGCTCACCCTCCACCATTTGCTATAACATATAATTCCCTTCCTATCTGAATTTAGCCTCCTTTCCACTTTGCTGTCGTCGTCGTTATTATCATTACTCCTGTTGTTTTTCTTAAACTTACTGTATTTCATTTCATATGCTTTATCACCAAACCTCCCCTTCCATAAATTAATCAATTATCTTTCTCCAACACAGCGGCATTTTTCCCCTTCCAACTCGAAGCCTCTTGCTCAATTCTCCTTCAACCATGCATCCACATTTTTTAAACCTACACTCGAATTCACTTCACTTTCATCTTCTTTGACTCCCTCACAGAACACGCCCCTTATCCCCCGGCCCTTAATCCAGTAACATCTTCAACAAACCCCAACCCCACTAGGTAGACCCCTAACAAAATTGAATAATAATAATAATGATAATACGATTATTAATAATAACAACTATAATAACAATAGATGCAAATAAAAATACTAATACCTTACTCTTGCCATTGTCAACAATCCTTATATTACCATTTGTAAATGTCCTGTAAACATTCAAGCTCCCTCCCAACGATCTAATTCAGATGAGGAAATCCCTTACTCCCCTTAGGATTAAATCCCTCTGCCCCAACTAGACCCCGCCCACTCACGCTCACCCTATCCCTCATGTAGTTTGTGGCACTTACTCACGAACTTTCTGCTGTTGGGCGATTTTATTCATCTCCGTGGTGGCCTCCCTTGCGTACCAGGTGGCACTTTTCCTTCTACTCTACCTGCCGTCAGGAGATTCTATCAACTCTTCACACCATAATACGTCTTTCCCATTACAACGACCACCCCTTTACGCGAACCCTCTCCCCCTTCATCACTGTGGCGTGCATCACAGTCTTTGATCAGGCGAGGACCAGGCGATTTTATTCGTCCAGAAGATGAACACGCGCGTAAAGTTTATCTGGTCCTTGAATGAGCATTTGCTGATAACGTCCTTATGTTCGAAGGGTCGCCCTCAAACAAGATCCCATCCCAAGACATTGTCTTACTCTGATCCCCAAAATCTCGTCCCTGTTACTGCTCTCTCTATCTCTCTCTCCGCTCCCTCTCACTCTCTCTCTCTAACGAATATGGCGGGCGCGCTTCCTCATTTCCCCTTTCCCCCAAGGAATGTGTCTTGTCTCTTCATCTTCACGGTAAATCCCTCCCTATCTTGGGCCGCCATCGTTAGCCCCACTTCCTGCTCATCGTTCACGTTCTCCCTGTCTACTTCCCTTTTTTCCCTTACTTTGTATTTGATCCCTGACTGAGAGCATCTTCACACACTCACACATGCACAGTAACATAAACACTCGTGTAGGTACGCGCGCGCACACACGCAAGCCCACGCACAGTAACATAAATACACACTCGCGCACGCACAATTGGAGAACAAAATCCCATGAGCACATATCTTTTCCTGTTGACTACAAGGTGAACACATATAAACACACACATAGCCAAAGTGAAAAATCCCTTTATTATCATGGGATACAAGAACAAGAGGGCATGGTAGAAATCCAAAGAAAATAAACTGCTAAGAAACATATATTTCTTCACAGATATATCAATTTGTTGAACAAATTAAAAAAAGAACAACATAAGTAAATTTAAGACAAAGTATGGCAGATGGAGATATAGATAGAATCCCATATATTACAATTAGGCAAATACACCACTGACTGTAGAACAGCCAATGACGAAATAATCTAACCAAATACTTGAAGTAAAATTTGATCGACTGGAGACAGCTAATGTGGAACATAGATCTTTCCTTCAGATAACAATTTGTTAAATACATCAGATTCAAAAGAACAACAAAATATATGATACTGAGAAGAAAAGAATAAATTAGGAGGACTCTGCTCACAGAGAAATGACGAAACTTTTATTATACTGCTACTGTCCCTCCGTTATGCTGTCCCCCAACCCCTTGTTGCTGTCCTGTACCATTTCTCTGAATTTCATTTCCTTGTTTTGCCTACCCTGTGGTGGGGGAAAAGAATGTTGCCACCAAGTATTTCCACTTGGATCGTAAGAGGCGAGAAAAACGGGACGGGGATTGGGACCAGGCATCCTTCTCCATGTAGCCCCAAAGGGGAAATTCATAAAAAAGTAAAGGCATAGCAGGGTCTAGGAGTTTTCCAACCAGCACCCTAAGGTTTGGGTCTTTTAATGTACGTGGATGTGGTACTGATGAGAGTAAAAGGGAAGAGATAGGTAATATGTTTGTGAGAAGAAAGATGGATGTCTTGGCTTTGAGTGAAACAAAGTTGAGAGGGAAGGGCGAGTGCGAGTCTGGGAGTGTAGTTGGGAGGTTCTCAGGAGTGAAGAGAGGGCGAGGGAGAGAAGAGATGGCTATACTAATAGTGAAGAGATAGGTAAAAGCGTAGTGGAGTGGAAGGAGGTTTCTTCAAGGCTAATGTGGATGAAGGTGAAACTGAGAAAGGAGATGTGGGTTTTTGTAAGTGCATATGGGCCTGGTAGTGAGAAGAGTGTAGAAGAGAGGCTTTTTGGATAGATTTAAATGAGTGCATAGAGGGATTAGGGAGGAACGTCAGTGTAGTAGTATTGGGAGACCTTAATGCTAGGGTAGGAAATGAACCAATTGATGGAGTGGTTGGGAAATGTGGAGTTCCAGGAAAGAATCGTAGTGGAGAGTTGATGGTGGAGATGTGTCTAAAAAGAGTTGACGATAGCAAATACAGTGTTTCGGAAGAAAGTCAAGCATAAGTACACATGGGAGAGGGTGATGGATGGAAGGGTGGTAGATAGAGCGTTAATGGACTATGTAGTGGTTGATAGGAGTATAATAGGAAGAGTTAAGGATGTACATGTTCTAAGGGGAGAGAGTGGGGGAATATCAGATCATTTTTTGGTGGAAGGTAAGTTGAGAGTGGAGGATAGATGGAGAAAGAGGAAAAGGACAAAAGGTAGGGAGGTGCTTAGAGTGAACTCTATGAAAAGGAAAAGGAGTACAAGAAGCTGAGAGAGGAGTGGGAGGGAGTGAAGGATAGAGTAGAGCTAGGAGTGGAGGAGGAATGGGGATGGTTCAAGGAGGGAGTCACAAAGTGTGCAAAGATGGTGTGTGGAACAAGAAGGACGGGAGGAAATAGAAGGAAGGGTAGTGAATGGTGGGATGAGGAAACAAAGAAGGTTGTAGAAGAGAAGAAGCGAGCTTTCACAGATTGGTTACAAAATAGGACGAGGGAGTCATATGAGAGGTACAAAGAAAAGAGAAGTAAAGCACAAGGTAAAGGAGGCAAATAGGAGAGATGTGATATGAGGTAAGAGTACGGCAGAATTTTTTTTAAAGTAATAAAAAGATGTTTTGGAAAGAAATTAAGAGAGGAAGAAGAGGCGAATCAAGTGGAGAAGAAAAGGTAAAAGGTGCAGATGGAGAGATGATAATGGAAGTGAAGGCAGTAAGAGGAAGATGGGCAGAGTATTTTAGGGAGCCACTAAATGTGAAGGAGGATAGGGAGAGAAAGATAGTTGCAGTGGAATGTGCTAAGAAAATTACCGTGATGAGTGAGGAAAATGGAGGAGAAATAAGGAAGGATGAAGTGAAGGCAATTGTTAAGATGATGAAAGCAGGTAAGGCACCTGGTCTGGATGGATGCCATGCAGAATGTCTGCAAAAGGGAGGTACGGTGATGGTGGACTGGCTGGTGAGGTTATTTAATGTTTGTTTAAGAGAGGGTAGAGTGCCGGAGGACTGGAGGAGTGCCAGTATAGTTCCACTTTACAAGGGAAAAGGGGACAAGTGTGAGTGTAGTAGTTTCAGAGGGATTAGCTTGTTAAGTGTAGTTGGGAAGGCTTATAAGGAACAGTGTGGATTTAGGACGGGTAGAGGTTGCATAGATCAAATTTTTGTGGTCAGACAGATATGTGAGAAGGATATAGGAATGGGTAAGGGTGTTTTTTTGTTTTTTAATACTTTTATGGATCTGGAAAAGGCTTATGGCAGGGTAGACAGGAAGGCACTGTGGGAGGTTTTGCAGATATACGGGATAGGAGGAAAGCTTCTAGGAGCTGTCAAGAGTTTTTACGAGAGTAGTAGAGCATGTGTCAGGATTAGAAATGGAGAGAGTGAGTGGTTCGAAGTAAAGGTGGGACTTCGTCAGGGATGTGTTACGTCGCCCTGGCTGTTCAACTGGTGGTGCGAGAGGTAAATGCAAGGGTGGTGGGTCAGGGATTAAAGATGGTTAAAGAAAATGGAGAAAAGTGGGAGGTGAGCCAGCTGTTGTTTGCGGACGACACTGCGCTTGTAGCAGGATCAGAGGAGGGATTGAGGAAGTTGGTGACAGAGTTTGGGAGAGTGTGTGAAAGAAGAAAATTGAAGATAAATGTGGGTAAAAGTAAGGTGATGAGATGTACAAGGGGTGAAAGTGGCAGCAGACTGGAAGTAAGCATTAAGGGAGAGCGACTGGAGGAAGTGGATAGTTTTAGATACTTGGGTGCAAATGTGGCAGGAAAGGGTGGAGTGGAGGTGGAGGTAGAATGTAGATTGAGAAGCGAGTAAATGCCTTGGTGGATTAAAAAGTGTAATGAGGAATAGACGTTTGGGAATGGATGCTAAAAGGAAATTGTACGAAGGAGTGATTGTGCCAACAGTACTGTATGGGGCAGAAACATTGAACATAAGAGTGGAAAAGAGGAGTTTGAATGTGTTTGAGATGAGGTGTCTGAGAAGTATGATAGGGGTTACTAGGCTGGACAGAGTGAGAAATGAGGAAGTGAGGATAACTGGGGTGGAAATGGAGTTGGGAGATAGGGTGGATGAAAGAGTATTGGGATGGTTTGGACACGTGGAAAGAATGAGTGAAGAAAGACCAGTAAAAGAGGTATGGAAGGCAGACGTGGAGAGAGTGAAAATGAGGGGGCGACCTAGGATGAGATGGATGGATGGGGTGAAAGGGGCTTTGGGGAAGAGGGGAATGTCTTTTGAGGAAGGATGGGAAAGGGCAGAAGACAGGGGTGAATTGAGAATGGTAGTATATGGATGATGTTGTGATGCATGAGATGGAATAGGTGGGGAGATGAGGGGTGAGGGAGCATGTGTGAATTTTTTTTTTTTTTTGACGCAGCCCGAAGGGATTTCTCTTCGTCTTCTCCTTTTCTGCATGAGGGGATGGAGAGGGGGGGGGGGTCGCCGATATAATAAAGCGGCCTTGCTGTGGATGTGGTATGTCTTGCGACACTGCTTCTGACCCAGGGCAGTGGACAAGATGCAGGGATGACCCGTCATCCAGGAGGTGCCAAGATAACAGGGAGGGTAGAGGGTGGTGAGGAGTGGAGTGTATTAGGAATGAAATGGGTGGGAATGGTTTTTATGCCTTTGTTTTTTGGCTACCTCCCTTGTAAGGGGGAAAAAGCCTTTGGTATATGTATGCAAAAAGAATTTGTTGAGATGAAGTGGAAATAAACATACTATACAACCATATTAGAAAAAAAAACATGAAGCTAAAGGGCAACATCTAAAATTAGAGCAACTGACTGGATGCCATATGAGTGAAATGAAGAAGTACAACTCAATATAATATTTTTTTTTTTACAGGACCGTCTGGGTTATTGGCTCCCTGTTATTGTGGGGTTAAAAGCTGCTAAGTAGTATGCAGCTAAAACTTTAGGGTCTATATGGGGCTCCTCTATGGACCAGAGCCACACATCATTTTGTCTGTGGTAGAGGAATTTTTTATTCATAGAGAAATGATGATACTTTATTATACTGTGACTGTCCCTCTGTTATGCTGTCCCCCAACTCTTGTTACTGTCCTGTACCACTTCTCTGAATATTCATTTTCTCATTTCGCCGAACCCTGTGGTGGGGGAAAAGAATACTGTCACCAAGTAATTTAACTCAAGTCATAAATGGGATGGGGACAGGGTTTGGCATCTTTCTCCCTGTAGCCCCAAAGGGAAAATTCATAAAAAAAAAGCAAAGGCATAAGAGGGTCTGGGAGGAGTTTTCCAACCAGTATCCTAAGGTTTGGGCCTTTTAATGTGTGTGGATGCGGTACAGATGAGAGTAAAAGGGAAGAGATAGGCAGTATTTTTGTGAGAAAAAAGCTGGATGTGTTGGCATTGGATGAAACTAAGTTGAAAGGGAAGAGCGAGTGTGAGTTTGAGAGTGTATTTGGGAGGGTCTCAGGAGTGAAGAGAGGACGAGGGAGAGAAGGGGTGGCTATACTAGTAAGTGAAGAGATAGGTAAATGTGCGGTGGAGTAGAAGGTTTCTTCAAGGTTAATGTGGATGAAGGTGAAACTGGGGAAATGTGGGTTTTTGTAAGTGCATATGGACCTGGTAGTGAAAAGAGCATAGAGGAAAGGGGGGCTTTTTGGATATACAGTATAAGCTCTTTTAACCGGCACGAGTGGGACCAAAGACGTGCCGGAAAGGGGAAATCCCGGTTACGAGAAGGAATATTAAAAAAAATACATTTATTGCCTTTATTCATAGAGTACTTAAATAAAATTCATTCAATGGCTTCACTTTTGTTGTTTATTTATTTACCAGTATATTCATATTTATTTATCTTTATTTATTTTCATGAAATCACGTATGTCTCTTTGTTTAGAATGTTTGTCTCTCTGCATTAAAAATTCATTTTGAAGACAGTGAAGAGACATCACGTCGTGAGTCCCCATGTAGGTGCATTGCTCCGCAAACTTGATAAATGTTGCCAATCATTTAGCGGCATCCTTCCACGTTACTCTTGGCTCTGGGTCATCTTCCTCTTCACTATCAGCCTCTGTTTCCTTACCATGCTTCTCCTCAATCACTGCCTGAATGATTTCGTCGTCAGTTAGTGTGGGGGTGACAGCTTCGTTATTGTCGACATCCATCCACTTCTGAAGACCTTCATCAGTGACGCTAAGCTTAGCACTACCACGCATATCCTTCAACTCAGCCATCACTGCCTTCCTTTGTTTCACAACGAAACCTTCAAAATCCTCATCTCCTTCTTCCTCAGGCGTCTTATTACAGTGGGAACTGGGCCTGACGGAGCGGCGGGATTTGTGGGAGATTGCGGGAAAGATGAGAGCTACCTCTGGCGGCGGCGGGAGTGGCGCGGGAATTTTAAATTTAATTTTTTCGAATTTTTACATTTTTATACAAAATTGTTATTTCCTCTTGAATAATATGCCGGTTAAAAGAAGGAGCCGGATACGAGAATAACGGATAAAAGAGCTTTTACTGTACTTAAATGAATGCATAGAGTGGAATTGGGAGACCTTAATGCTAGGGTAGGAAAGGAACCAATAGACGGAATGGTTGGGAAGTGTGGAGTTCCAGGAAGGAATGGTAGTGGAGAGTTGATGGTGGAAATGTGTCTAGAGAGTTTATGATAGCAAATACAGTGTTTAAGAAGAAAGCCAAGCATGAGTACACATGGAAGAGGGTGGTGGATGGAAGGGCGGTAGATAGGGTAACTAGGAGAATAGTAGGAAGAGTTAAGGATGTACATATTCTAAGGGAAGAGAATGGGGGAATATCAGATAATTTTCTGGTGGAAGGTAAGTTGAGAGTGGAGGATAGATGGAGAAAGAGGAAAAGGACAGAAGGTAGGGAAGTGCTTAAAGTAAAATACTTAAACGTGAAAGAAAAGGAGTACAAGAAGTTAAAACAGGAGTGGGAGGGAGTGAAGGATAGAGCAGAACTAGAAGTGGAGGTTATTGAAAAGAAGAAGTGAGCATTCACAGATTGGTTACAAAATAGGATGAATCATATGAGAGGTACAAAAAAAAATAAAAGAGAAGTAAAGCATAAGATAAAGGAGGCAAAGAGGAGATCAGATGTTACATGGGGTAACAGTATGACAGAAAAATTTGAGAGTAATATAAAGATCTTTTGGAAAGAAATTAAAAGAGGAAGAGGAGGCGAATAGAAATTAAAAGAGGAAGAGGAGGCGAATCAAGTAGAGAAGAAAAGGTAAAAAGTGCAGATGGAGAGATGATAATGGAAGGGACAGCAATAAGAGTAAGATGGGCAGAATATTTTAGGGAGTTACTAAATGTGAAGGAGGATAGGGAGGAAAAGGTAGTTGCAGTGGGAAGCTCTAAAAAATGACCATGATGAGTGAGGAAAATGGAGGAGAAATAAGGAAAGATGAGATGAAGGCAGTTGTTAACATGATGAGAGCAGGTAAGGCACCTGGTCTGGATGGATGCCATGCAGAATGTCTAAAAAAAGAAGGTGCGGTGATGGTGGACTGGCTGGTGAGGTTATTCAATGTTTGTTTAAATGAGGGTAGAGTGCCAGTGGACTGGAGGAGTGCCTGTATAGTTCCACTTTACAAGGAAAAAGGGGACAAGTGTGAGTGTAATAGTTTCAGAGGGATCAGATTGTTAAGTGTAGTTGGGAAGGCTTATGGGAGGTTTTTGACTGAGAAGATTAGGAGAGGAACAGAGGGAGTAATTGGTGAGGAACAGTGTGGGTTTAGGACAGGTAGGGGTTATGTAGATCAGATCTTTGTGGTAAGACAGATATGTGAAAAAGCGAGATCCAAGGATGACCCGTCATCCAGGAGGAGCCAAGATAAGAGGGAGGGAGGGGGTGAATGGGAGTGGAGTATGTGGGTATGGAATGGGTGGGAGTAGATTTTATGCCTTTCTTTTTTGGCTACCTCTTTTGTATGGGGGAAAAGCCTTTGGTGTGTGTATATATATATATATATGTATATATATATATATATATATATATATATATATTTATATATATATAGATATATATATATATATATATATATATATATATATATGTAAACAGACTGCTTGATAAGTTCAAACCCCTTTCAACAGACTGTCAATATCATCATCACCTATCACCAGTCCTATTAGGTGACAGACTTCAAAAGATTCCAGTAGCTTGGCTTTACTTAACATATGAATAGCTAAGAACAAAATAGGAAATAATATCATATGGATAATGGTATTATTTGAGTACCTATTGACATTTTTTTTAATAATTCAAAGACTGAATCCCAAACCCACAAGGGATATAGTTACCCCTAGTTAGAATAGATGGCATGGATACACTCAACTTAATATGGTTCCACACACAAACAGCAGGCCAAAGAGAAAATAAAACCCTAAAATAACTCTCCATCCTAATTATACTAACTCCAGAAATCACCCCACTAGGCTATCTCCTCAACACAGCAACAAGCTACATCCCCACAAATGAAATGAGAAATTATCCATGATCTTCCCCTAGACCACTTTCCAATGAAGATCACCATGGAACTTGAAGGAAAAATAAATCCTACATACAAAAAAATATTCACAAACTATAAGAAAGCAAAATTGCTCAATGGAAATAGAAAAGAACTCCAGAACCCTTCACTATCATCCAATTTTTATTTATACATAAAGCAGTAAAAGAAACCACAAGGACCATTCAGAAAGTCAGAAAGAAATGTATGCCTAGAGACTACAGGAAAAAAAATATATACCCAACTATACACTAGATAACCACTCTTATCAAAAAGAGAAATAGCCTACTGTAACTAGCACACTGATGCCCACAGAACATAAGAAACAAAACTGGGGAAAACATATAAATACTATAAATGTAAACAAATAACAAACAAATATGGAGTATAGTACAATAATAAGCATTACAAATACAAAAATTAACTCATCCCTACCCATGAAGCAGTTGGAGAAGCCCAAAGACTCCATCACCAAAACACCAGCATAATATCATTAACAAGCATTTCTTCAAAACAGGTTTCATATCAAGAAAACAGTAAGACAGCAAAAATATAAATACAAAATAAAACAAGACAGATGTAACCCATCCCTTTCCCAACAGAGATGCAGAAAATACAATAAAGAAATTAAAAACTCATGCAGGAGCCCCAAATAAGCTCTCAAACATCCATTTAAAACACCTTGGCCTAAAAGCAATAATGACCTTGACAGATACCTTCAACCACTCCTGGAAATACATCATTAACCCAACAATCTGGAAAAGGGCACATATAATCCCTCAGTAGAAAAGGGATTGAGCTTTTACAATAAAATAATGGATATTATGTACAGGAGGGATGGCTAGGTTGACTGGGCTGTGAGAGAAAAAAACTTTTGTAGATAGTTTAACACAGAAAAGATCATTGCAAAAGATGGATAGCAAGTTATTCCAGAGAAATTGTATACTTGATAAATGAATTCCTGTATGGAGCCTAGATAGGAGCCATATTCCCACAAAAGTATCCCAGGGTGGAAAAGCAAGATGATCAAAGTGCCATAAGGATCAGAACACAGGAGACCAAGCGTAAAAAGGTTACTTGTTAAATTTACCTAGATGATTCATACCTACATTCTATATAATCAAAACATTCCAATAAATCTAGTTTAAAAAACGGCTTGATAAAGAAACTTAGGAAAGTAATGCCAATGAGAGACAGGCTTGAGAAGTTCTAAGTCATAATCTATATCATCTATAACCTAAAAGGCTTTGAAAAAGACAAGAAAAGAAAAAAAAAAGAAAATACATACATATACCAATGGCTTTTTCCCCCTACATGGGGGGTAGCCAAAAAGAAAAAGGCATAGAAACCACTCCCACCCATTCCATTTCCTATATATTACACTCCCCTCCACCCTCCTCCCTCCCTCCCATCTTGGCACCTCCTGGATGCATTAAAAAAAAAAAAAAAAAAAAAAAAAAAATAATAATAATAATAATAATAATAATAATAATAATAATAATAATAATAATAATAATAATAATAACAATAATTAATAATAATGATAATAATAATACATACATACATATACCAAGGCTTTTTTCCCTTTCAAGGGAGGTAACCAAAAAGAAAATGGTATAAAATTATTCCCACCCATTCCATCCCCAAATACACTCCACTCCCCTCCACCCTCCCTCTTATCCCTCTTTTTACTTACAACTGTGATTTTTTTTCATAGAATATCATAATAGTCCACTAATATCTGCCAAAAATCAACTAAGGCATTTGAAATGTCTTGTACTTTAAAAAAAATTGGCTCCATGTTTTCACACAGAATACACCAAAATAAACATTCAGAAGGTGCTAAGATAAGAGGGAGGGTGGAGGGGTGTGGAGTGTATTCAGGGATGGAATGGGTGGGAATGATTTTATGCCTTTTCCTTTTTGGCTACCTCCCTTGTAAGGGAGTATGTATGTATTTTTTTTTTTTTTTTTCCAAATTTCACTGACAGCAATGCAGCACCTGTGGCTGGCAACAGTCATCAGGTCTTCTGGGAAGAAACACAGGACCCTACAAGCTATGCTTTTAGGGTTCTGTCTCTTTTTCTCCATCAATCAAACTTGTCTCTACATATATCTATGTTTTTAGACTGGACTAAGTTTTCTTCAAAACTATTATGAGTTGATGTATCTGTATAGAAAACTGCATTTTATCTTTTTTATCCTTCAGACATGTCTTTTCTTTCAACTTGCATATATACCTTCCATTCTACTTTATACCTTTGGTATGTTTACATGGATCTTGTTTCTATTGCTCTCTTCCATGTGTGATCTTTACCTTCTGCTTCTCCACTGTTTTCACTAAACTAGTCACATGCCTTCTAAGTGGCCTTTAAGACCACTAATATGTACTGTCCTCTTTCTGTGCCATACATCTCCAGGGACTTCTTATATCATTGTCTTCTACTTGCTTTCATTCTTCTCAGTTTGCTGGTTTGTAATTTTTCTTTAGTCCTTGGCAGTACCTTCTTTTGTAGCCCTACCTATTATTTTTATTTTTTCTTTCTGCCTTTCCACAGCATACAAACATTTACCATCAGTTTTACTTCAATCCTCATTAAGTGAATTTGCACCATTACACTCACACAAGGCAAAAAAATCGATATGAGCATACATAACTACCTGTGTAATGATACATTTGTGTTCATTTTGTCTTTTATGTCATCTTTTATGTCCTTGAGGCTGTGATTTGTCTTTCCCCATTTATATAAAATACTCCTTTCTGTCTTTTTGTGGTCACTTTATATTTTCTCAAAACCATTTATGGTTCTGATTGCAATTCATTATGCTTGTCTATTATTCTATTTTAGAAACTAAACTTCTTGACATCTTTTTCACCTTCAGCTCTGTAAAGTGTTCCCTCATCATCTCCATTATTCTTTGTCTATGATCATATCACTGCTGCATAATTCAAGCTCAGCCTTATTTACTGTGTCATTAGTGTTTTGGCCATTGTCTTTTTCATGTTTGCCAATCATACAAATGTGTGCTTTGCATAATATGGACCCATATTGAGAATAATTGTTCCCCTGAGTTTCACTGACTGGAAACCTGCAGCTTCATAGAAGCTGGCAACAGTGATGGCCCTTCCAAACATCTCTCTGAAAAGAAACTTTGAACTGATGTTTGAATTATATCAATGCTTGATTGTTTCTGTTACCAGCTTGTAGTATTTGACTGAGGTAAGAAACCCCATTTGTCAACTCTCCTTGTTGAAAAGATGGAGGAAATTCAATCAGAGATATCCTGGGCCTAGTGCAAAAATTGGGTGTCAGCCACTCAGAGTTGCATCTCCAAATGGAGGTGAGGATGCTAATGGACTTTGATGAAGAGCAGTATCTCACAAGAGCATCTCACACAGGTACCTACAATTATTCCCTGGGTCCATATTCAAACTCAACAGCTACCATTGCCTTATACTTCTGGATGTCAGAGCACATTGTACAATGACCTTCATGAAAGGCACCTCTTTGTATGAATTTATTACCATGGAAATACTATTACTCTTCTGTGCATACTCTGGTCTTTCCACACTCACAGGAACTCTTACTTTCAAAGCTACTTCCTGCTTACTCTTTTGTTATTTCTAAGTCACCTGATATAAAAACTCTCTTGTGGAGATAACTTTGTGAGTGGGATCAACATCAGGGAAGAATGGCACATACCCATATGTCACTGCAGTTGACTTTTATAAATTAGGCTGGTAACAGGCTTTGACTGAATCTCACAAAGCAGTCTTTGGTTTGATACAAAGCCATGTCAGATATATCCCATATTTCTCTGAGGGCATTTGGTACCAGACATTTGAAACACTGCTTCAAGTCAATATTTCACTTCCATGTTTCACAGACAGAATGCACAAGCAATTTGAAGATTCAGATCTTTCCTTTCTTGCATAATTATCAACAATCCCATATATTCTGGTTAAAGGAATTCATAATGTCACTGGCCAAGCCAATACTTCAAAGGATCTCCTAATATGTCATACACTACATCATGTCCTAATATTGTCATACACTACATCACCAAGGTATGTGAAAATTTCTAGGACCCCAATGCCCTTGCCACATACATCGACAGACTGAATTATATTATCTAGTAAACCCCCAGCAGTCTTACCTCCTCAACCTAAATAACTCAACAAGAAGTACAGCATCATTGGCAAAGACAAGGTTGGTAATTTTAGTGTTCCCATTAGATGATTAGATGCTATGCAAATTCAGAGAAAGAAAAAACACTAATACAGTGGAATCTAGCTATAAGCATGGTGATAGATCCTTTAAGGGGACAAAAGGGATATATATCCCACCTCCAATGGGATTTTGGTCTGGGGAGATGACCTATTAATCATTCCCCACAGGTAATTATTTCCCTTCCCTTTGCTGATGATGCCTTAGTCTGCTTAAAGTTGTGTTACATCCCTAAAGTCACTATATCCTGTATGTTTATGACTAGCACATTCAAAATTCCAATTTATCATAAAAACAATGTGTACATATTCCAAACATTAATATAAGTACATGTATTTAGAGTAAACTAATAAATTTTATATTTACTATTTATAAGTCTGGTATAGAGTGGCAGTGCTTTAACTAATAATTCTTTATCTAAAAACTACATATTTACAAAAAATTGCCATACTTTATCTATGGTAACCAGCACTTCTATCCTGAGGAGCAACATAGGGTCACAAAGGTGAGATTGTAGATAGCTACTAGAATGGATGAGTAGTACAAGTTAAAAGTGGTTATCATTCTTCTTCGCATGGCCACTAGTTTCCAATTATATAAGAATTTTATGTGACTGATCTATGGGGGTGAAATAAGTCCCTACAGCTACAGTATTGACAGTATACGATTTATAAATTCAACACCCCATATAGGGATATATAAAAGATGTATATATATATATATAAAGTAGAAAGGTTCCCCTTTTAAGTTCTTGATGTTTCTATAATTATACATAATAAATCATGGCCTATGGGAAAGGGGTGTGGCAAAATTGTGTCATTTCAAGAATAAATAACTTATTAATTCCATATAAATATTATTAGCCTGTTAATAATAGTAAAAGCCTAATGGTGTGCACATAATAATAGGCATTCAGGCATAATATGAGTAGGTAGAATAATGGTAAATTTAAAAATACTTCCAATTTATTGTCTTCATATTAATTGGTGAGCATATTTACATTCCCTAACTGGTAAGAGGTTTCCCTGGAGCTATTCTGGACTATAGCCGTGGCCGCCTTGAATGGAGACATTGCAAGATCGTGGGTTGTACGGATAACAACAGCAAAGATGCAAGTGTGCAACTACTTCTGTTTACTCAGGGTTCAGGAATGTCTCCCACTTAAACGCACACAGAAAAAAACAACCTTCTGGAATTCCTAGTACATGTTTAGTTAAAAAATAATGTTGAATATGCTTTCTTTTTCTACTCACCTTATTGTTAATGAAACTCCAGATTCACGAAAATATTACATCCTTTGGTAGAACATCAAAATCCTGATCTTTGTATTCCACTCCTTACATTAATCGTCTTCGGCTTATCTAACACTTTTCACACACGCCTCAGACTAAATATACACACTAACTCATTATCTACTCTTATAATCATATGAATGCACCAGGTATGCACCTTTCATTCAACATTTCCTAATTTATCAATCCACCACCTATTCACCACATATAAACATCACAACACCCTACTGCCAATGGGCATTATGATTGGCTTGTACCCGGTCCAAGATTGACGCTGATTGGTTAACCAAAATACACATAAACAAAACAACGAAATCATAGAAAATGGACCACATTCCTCGTTCTTAGAAAACAAATAACTATACCCCAGACTTTAATATATGAAAATACACACACACACACACACACACACACACACACACACACACACACACACACACACACACACACACACACACACACACACACACACACACACACACATACACACACGCGCGCGCGCGCGCGCATGCACGTACGCACGCACGCAAGCACGCACGTACACACACACACACACACACACACACACACACACACACACACACTCACGCACGCGCGCGCGTGCGCGCGCGGTTGGTAGAGTCTCCGACTGTCACTACGGCGGTCAGGGTTCGAATCCTGCCCAGGGCTGAAATAATTTCAGTATCGCTGCACTTCGAGTCGTTACTCCAACTCTCGTGGGCGGGGAGTTGGGTGTGTGTGTGCACGTAAGGTCACAACATTACACATTGGTCGGTCATACGAGCTCTGAGCTCTCTTCCGGGAGGGAAATAGCTGTCGATCACGAGTCCAACACGTGATCTAAAGACCAAGGTGAATCACACACACACACACACACACACACACACACACACACACACACACACACACACACACACACACACACACACACACACACACACACACTAACACACACACACACATACACACACACACACACACACACACACACACACACACACACACACACACACACACACACACACACACACACACACACTTTCAACGAACGGACGGCTTGACGAACGCTCTGAAGAAAAGTGCAGATTGTGGATACCAACGCAAAGAGAAGTGCCTTTTTGTATTTGCAGGGGGGGGGAAATTGCTCGTGTGGTAGTGGGAAAGTAAGGAAAGAGGAGAGGGGGAGGGATTACTGGGGAAATGGAAGGTAATGAGGAGGTGGAGGAAATGGCCCTGACGGGCCGCCGGGTAGACAAAAGACCCCAAGACGAGTTGGATGATAACATGTCTAATAGGAATGTGAAGATTAGAGGTATAGATAGGAGCAATATAGCAGAAAGTGATGAGAATATTTTCAAGGGATTTAAAGAGAGTGGGGGGGACTCAAACCCCCCCGACTGACAAGACTAGAAGATGAAGGTTGATAAGGTGATCGAGGACTTGGAGAGTAGGTTAGGTCATATGAACACCATTTTAAAAAGGGTTGAAAGATTGGAAGAACTGGAAAAGGCGAATAAAAACTTAACTGATGAAATAGAAGAACTAAAAAGACAGTTAAGAGAGGTAAAGGGGGAGAATGAGGAATTGAAGAAGAATAGTAAAGAAAACAGAGAAACAATAGCTAAAGAAAGTAAAAATTGGAAGCAAACCCAAGAAGGAAATAAGATTTCATTCACTGACATAGTCAAACAGCAATTGAAAGAACATACTGAAGACTCAGTTATTAAAGTGATGAGACAAAAGGAGAATATAGTAAGGGATTTAGCAGACAAGAAGAAATGTATAATTATATTAGGAATGGAAGAGAAACACAACACAGATAGAACCACAAGAATCAAAGAGGAAAATGAAAAAGTAAGCCAATTACTAGAATCAGTTCAGGAAGATGAACCAGGAATTATGAAACAAATCGAAGAGAAATTTAGACTCGGAAAGTATAGCACAGACAAGACCAGACCAATTAAGATTAAATTCAAGTCACAAACAACGGCAGAGAATATCTTATCCAAAACAGGGAAACTAGCAACAAGCGAACAACACAAAAAGATATGGATAAAAAGAGAAATGAATAAAGAGGAAAGAGAGGAAGAAAAGCAGAAAAGACTGGAAGCTAAGACAAAAAACGAGAACAGAACGGAGTCAGAGAAAGAGAGATTCTATTGGAGAGTAGTGAACATGAAACTAAGGAAGTTCGACATACAAAAGAAAAACATAAGGGAAACAGAGAACACAATGGAAGTGGCAGAAAACTAAGAGTGTCTTACACAAATATAGATGGATTAATAACAGGATTGAATGAGCTGAATGATTATTTGAAAGAAAAAGAACCGGACATAATGGGAATTGTAGAAACAAAATTAAAAGGCCCACTACCACCCAACAGTGTAGGACATGATGCATACAATTATTGGATTAGAAACAGAGAGAAAAAGCAAGGGGGTGGAGTTATGTTCCTGACTAAGAAGGATATAAACGTGAAAGGTGTCATATATGGAAAGAATACAGTAGAGATGATTATGATAGAAGTGGAAGACAGAGATAAGAAGAGCAGAAAATTTGTGATCAATTATGTGCCTCCGAAAACAGCCTCATGGGAGGAGAGTGAATATAAAAGTATGTTAGAGGACACAAAGATAGCATTAACTAAAATAATGGAAGACGGAGGAAGAATAGTTATGATGGGCGACTTTAATTGCAAAGAAATCTGCTGGGAAGAAATGACAGCAAAGAGTGGTGATGACTCATGGGGAAATGCTCTACTTGAGATGATTACTGACCATTCAATGACACAATGGATACAAGAGAACACTAGGTATAGAAATGAAGAAGAACCATCGAGGCTAGACTTAATAATTACATCTGAACCTAGAATAGTGGACAAGATTGAATATAAAACACCAATAGGTAAAAGTGACCACATATTGATTGAACTGGAACTTAATGAAGAAAAATATATGAAAAGAAATGAACAATATAGAAAAGGAAGAATGATGTATGAAAAAACAAACTTTGATAAAATAAGAGAATTCTTCCAACAAGAAAACTGGGAAGAAATATACAAAGAAGAAACATCAGTGGAAGAGAAATGGAATATTTTGACAAAAATTTACAAAAAAGGAGTGGAAAAGTATGTCCCAAGACAAAAACAAGAAAAAGAATATGTAAAATGCTGGTACAACAAAAGTTGTAGGGAGTTAAAAGACAAAAGAGACAAAGCCTGGACCAGATGGAAAAAAGACAGAAGACCTGAAAAATGGAAATTATATACTGGTTATAGAAATGAATATGTACAAAAGTGCAGAGAGAAAAAAAGAAAATATGAAAAAGATGTTATAGAAAAGTGTAAAGATCAACCAAAACTATTCTACAGATTTGTAAACAATAAACTGAAAAACAAACAAGACTTGGAGAAATTGAGACAAGGAGGAGTTGAATACACTGAGGAAATGGAAATGGCAGAAATTATGAACAAACATTTTAAATCAGTGTTTACAAGGGAAAATATACAACCTGAAGAGATTGAGTGGAAAGAAAAAGTCCCCCCTATGGAAGAAATAGAAGTAACAAAGAATGAAATATTGACACACTTGGGTAATTTTGATGTCAGAAAATCGCATGGGCCAGATGAAATAGCAAACTGGATTCTGAAAGAATGCAGGAATGAACTGGCAGACAAAATACATAGCATAATAAGCAGTTCCTTAAAAGAAGGAAAAGTTCCAGAAGATTGGAAAAAAGCAAATATAGTACCTATATATAAAGGAGGAAATAAAGAAGAACCTACCAATTATAGACCAGTCTCTCTAACAAGTACAATAGCAAAAATTTGTGAAAGAATTATCAAAAGTAGATGGGTAAAATACTTAGAAAAAAACAACGTACTAAATCCAAGGCAATTTGGATTCAGACAAGGACGGTCATGCGTCACCAATTTAATATGTTTCTATTCAAGGCTAATAGATATAATACAAGAAAGAGATGGATGGGCTGATTGTGCATTTCTAGACCTAAAAAAAGCTTTTGACAAAGTACCACATAAGAAGTTGCTTAAGAAATTAGAATATGAAGGAGGAATACAAGGTAAATTGCTAAATTGGATGGAAGACTTTTTGCAAGAAAGAAAAATGAGAGTAGTGATAAGAGATCAGCACTCAAAATGGAATGAAGTAATAAGCGGTGTCCCGCAGGGAACAGTTCTGGCCCCAATAATGTTTGCTATATATATTAATGATATGGATGAAGGAATTGAAAGCTATATGAGCTTCTTTGCAGATGATGCAAAACTACTGAAAAGAGTGAAAACTGAAGAAGATTGTGAATCACTACAGAGGGATCTAAATAAAGTACAAGAATGGAGTAGGAAGTGGAAGATGGAGTTCAATACAAAAAAGTGTAGTATAATGGAATTTGGAAAAAGCAAAAACAGAATAGCAGGATCATATAATTTGGGAGAAGAAGGAATAAAAAAAGTAGAAAATGAGAAGGACCTGGGAGTCATTGTTATGAATAATATGTCACCTGAGAAACATATAAATAAGATTTTTGGAGAAACTTATAATTTAATAAGAACAATCAAAGTGGCATTTACATACCTGGATGAAGAAATGGTGAGGAAAATCCTAATCACCCTGATAAGACCAAGATTGGAATATGCAGCAACGATATGGTCACCAAGTACAAAAAAATGTATAAAAAAACTTGAAAGGATACAAAGAGCAATTACAAAACTGGCACCAACACTCTCAAAACTATCATATGAGAGAGAGACTACAAAAACTTAAACTACAGACACTAGAGCAAAGAAGAGAGAGAGGAGATTTGATAGCTATTTACAGAATCATGAAAGGCATAGAAATTACTGATAGAGAGAATCTGATAAAATGGGATGACAGAAATACAAGAGGACACGGAAAGAAAATAAAAAAAGACAGCTATAGAAGAGATTTGAAAAAGAACAGCTTTCCTCACAGAGTAATAGACAGTTGGAACAAGTTAGATGAGAAAGTGGTGTGTGCAAAAACAATACATGAATTTCAAAATAGTTTAGATAAAATGAGATATGAAGACGGGACCCCACGAGCATAGCTCCCCTTCCCGTAAAATACAACTAGGTAAATACAACTAGGTAAATACACACACACACACACACACACACACACACACACACACACACACACAATAAAGAAGACCGGTATCACTGAGAAGCACAATAGCAAAAAATTGTGAAAGAATTGTCAAAAATAGATGGGTAAAGCACCCGGAAGAAAAAAAAACTATACTAAATCCAAATCAATTTGGATTCAGACAAGGGAGATCATGTACAACAAATTTGATCTGCTTCTACTCAAGATTAATGGACATAATACAAGAAAGAGATGGGTGGGGACACTGTGCCTTTCTCGACTTACAAAAGACATTCGACAAGGTACCACACAAAAAACTTATAAAGAAGATAGAGTCAAAAGGTGGCATCAGAGGAAAATTATTGGAATGGATGAAAGACTTCCTGATTGGGAGGAAAATGAGAGTTGTAATTAGAGAAAAATTCTCAAACTGGGAAGAAGTGAAAAGCGGTGTCCCGCAGGGATCAGTACTGGCCCCGATCATGTTTGCCATGACATGGATTGATGACATGGATGAAAGTGTAGAGTGTTATATGAATTTCTTTGCAGATGATGCAAAGATACTAAAGAAGGTAAAAAACGGAGGAAGACTGCAACTCATTGCAACAAGATTTGGACAAGACTTGGAACTGGACCCAAAAGTGGGAAGTAAAATTCAATATAAAGAAATGTAGTATAATGGAGTTTGGAAAGAGTAAAAACAGAATATCAAAAGATTACAAAATTGGTGAAGAAAAGGTGAAAAAAGTAAACTCAGAGAAAGATCTTGGAGTGATGATTGGCAAGGACATGACACCAGATAAGCATATTAACAAAATATTCGGAGAAACCTACAATTTATTGAGATCAATCAAAGTGGCGTTTGCCTATTTGGACGAAGAAATGATAAAGAAAATCCTAACTACACTAATAAGACCAAAACTCGAGTACGCAGCAGCACTCTGGACACCCAGTACCAAAAAGAACATTAAAAAACTAGAAAGGTTACAAAGAGCAACAACCAAACTAGCACCAACTCTTTCCGAACTAACATATGAGCAAAGACTGTCCAAATTAGAACTACCAACTTTGGAACAGAGAAGAGAAAGAGGTGACCTGCTGACTATCTACAGAATAATGAAAGGAATGGAAGTTTTAGATAGGGATGACTTGTTAATATGGGACAACTGTAAAACGAGAGGACGCAAAAAAGAAACTAAAAAAAAGATAGTTACAGAAGGAATTTAAAAAGGAACAGCTTCCCACACATGGAAAAAATTAGACAACGAAACAGTGTGTGCAAACACTATACAACATTTTGAGAAAAACCTTGATGCTGAGAGATACAAAGACGGGTTACCACGAGCATAGCTCCCTTCCCGTATAATACAACTAGGTAAACACACACACACACACACACACACACACACACACACACACACACACACACACACACACACACACACACACACACACACACACACACACACACACACACACACACACACACACACACACACACACACACACACACACACACACACACACGACTCGGTACCGCGGATGGTAGAGTCCCAGACTGTCAGTATGGCGGTACCGACGGTACCTGGTTCGAATCCTTGGGTTGGCACAGTGTATATAAATATATTTATTAACTTGTATTGTGATGTTGTATGTTTGTCGTGTATAGTGCAATGATTGTGTTATTGTAAGATTCAGCAGATGCAGTGCGCGCCATGGTTTGGCGCCAAAAATGTGAGCGTGGCGTCAGTAGTCAGTATTCAAGCAGCCTTGACGACTGCCGCACGCATTTTTTGTGCTTGTGTTCTTTTGTGTATCTAAATATACTTGTGCCTTGACTTTCGTTGTGTCTTAATTTTGCCACCCAGAACATTAAATGGTGGCAGCGCGTAAACATTCATTGTGTATATATACAGAACTCGATTTGTGTGACTTTGAGAATTGCCGGCCGGTACGCGTTGTGGCGATGTCTTTTTTCTCCCCATTTTTCCTTTCCAGCCAGGTGTTTTTCAGTGAACTTAACTAATAATAGACATGATAGTGCTCCGGACACAGTGACTTCAGTTTGTATTTCGGCGCAGGTGATTTGCGCCAGGTGATTTCTTTTTGTTCCCGCTCTTCTCGGGTATCATCGGCGTCTGCCCTGCCACTGGATCGCCTTGGGTTCCTGTGTGTGTTCTCAGCGCTAATTTGGGGCTGGATGGTGGAGGATTTTGGACAGTCAGGGCTGAAATTATTTCAGTATCACTACGCTTCGAGTCGTTACTCCAACTCTCGTGGGCGGGGATTTGGGTGTGTGTGTGCGTGTAAGGTCATAGCATTACCCATAGACCGGTCATACGAGCTCTGAGCTCTCTTCCGGGAGGGAAATAGCTGTCGATCACTAGTCCAACACGTGATCCAAAGACCAAGGTGAATCACACACACACACACACACACACACACACACACACACACACACACACACACACACACACACACACACACACACACACACACACATACACACACACACGTCGGTCGAAGAGACAACAAGGCTTGGACTCCGGAAAATCTACAAATTACGAGGATCACAACGACAAGGAAGTACCTGTGTTGTATCAATAGGGAAGGGGAAAGCTCGTGGTGTAGTGGGAAGGTAAAGAAAAGGGAGAAGGGGAGAGATTACTGAGGAAAATGGAAGGAAATGAGGAAGGGAAAGATTGGGCCCAGGAAGTCAGATATGTAAAAAAGAGACGGCCAGACGACGATGGTGAAGTCGAAGAGATTAGTAAAAATGTAAGAATTAGAAATATAGATAAGAGCAGCGCAATGGAAGGTGAAGATAACTATTTCCATGGATTTAATGAGGGAGGAAATGACAACCTCCGCCGACTATTAAATCTAGAGGAGAAACTAAAAGAAATGAATGAAACTTGGGAAGTTAGGTTTAACCAATTAAACTGGGTTACCCAAAGAGTTGATAAACTGGAAGAACTAAAGTAGGAGAATCAAAACCTAACTAAAGAAATAGAAGAATTAAAAAGACAGTTAAGAGAAGTAAAGGATGAGAATGAGGAATTGAAGAGGAGTAATAAAGAGAATAAAAAGTCCATAGCACAAGAGGTAAGTAGTTGGAAAAAGTACAAGAGAACAATAAAATAGAATTTAGAAGTATAATGGAACAGCAGTTGAAAGAACAAACTAAAAACACAGTTATTAAAGTGATGAGGAAGAAGGAAAATATAATAAGAGACTTAGTGGATAAAAAGAAATGTATAATTATATTGGGGATGGAAGAGAAGTATAATCTAAATAGGACTACAAGAATAAAGGAAGAAAAGGAAAAAATAAATAAGATATTAGAAGTAGTTCAAGAAGATGAACCAGAAACAGGGAAAGAGATAGAAGAAATATATAGACTAGGGAAATATAATACAGATAAGACCAGATCAATTAAGGTTAAATTCAGGTCACAAACGACAGCAGATAATATCTTAGCAAAAACAGGGAAACTAGCAAAAAGTGATCAATATGAACAGGTATGGATAAAAAGAGAAGTGAATAAAGAGGAAAGAGAGGAGGAGAAAACAAAAAGACTAGAAGCTAAGGAAAAAAAACGAGAAAAGAACAGAGTCAGAAAAAGAGAAATTCTATTGGAGAGTAATGAATATTAAAGTGAGGAAATGGTTCATAGGAGAGAAAAACAGAAGGGAAACAGAAAACACGATGGAAGTAGCAGAAAATTAAAAGTGTCTTACACAAATATAGATGCCTTAATAACAGGCTTGAATGAAGTGAATGATTATTTGAAGGAAAAAGAACTGGACATAATGGGAATTGTAGAGACAAAATTGAAAGGTCCACTACCACCCAACAGTGTAGGACATGGTGCATATAATTATTGGATTAGAAACAGAGAGGTAAAACAAGGGGGTGGAGTTATGTTCCTGACTATGAAGGATATAAATGTGAGGAATGTCACATATGGAATGACTAGAGTAGAGATGATTATGATGGAAGTGGAGGACAAGGATGGGAAGAGCAGGAAGTTTGTAGTAAATTATGTGCCTCCTAAAACGGCTTCGTGGGAAGAGAAAGAACACAAAAATATGTTAGATGACACAAGGATAACACTAAATAAGATAATGGAAGATGGAGGAAGAATAGTTATAATGGGTGACTTTAATTGTAAAGAAATCTGCTGGGAAGAGATGACAGTGAAGGGTGGAGACGACCTATGGGGAAACGTACTACTTGATATGATTATAGAACATACAATGACGCAATGGATACAAGAGAATACTAGGTATAGAAATGAGGAAGAACCATTGAAACTGGACCTAATAATCACATCAGAACCTGAAATAGTGAACAAGATTGAATATAAG
This sequence comes from Oratosquilla oratoria, assembly GCF_046742065.1. Taxonomy (NCBI): domain Eukaryota; kingdom Metazoa; phylum Arthropoda; class Malacostraca; order Stomatopoda; family Squillidae; genus Oratosquilla; species Oratosquilla oratoria. The sequence goes on along the minus strand of NC_134792.1, from coordinate 46,325,037 downwards.
ACACCAATAAGTAAAAGTGACCACATATTGGTTGAGCTGGATTTAAATGAGAAAAATACATGAAAAAACGAACAATATAGAAAGGGAATATTGATGTATGAAAAAACAAACTTTGATAAAATAAAAGAATTCTCTCAAAAAGCTGACTGGGAAAGAATACAGAAGGAGGAAAAAAAAGTAGAAAATAAATGGAATTTTTGACAAAGATTTATAAAGGAGTGGAAAAGTATGTTGCAAGACAAAAGCAAGAAAAAGAGTATGTAAAGTGTTGGTACAGCAAAAGATGTAGGGAATTAAAAGACAAAAGGGATAAAACTTGGATAAAATGGAAAAAAGACATAAGACCTGAAAAATGGAAAATATATACTAGTTGTAGAAATTAATATGTACAAGTGTGCAGAGAAGAAAAGAGAAAATACGAAAATTATGTCATAGAAAAATGTAAAGATCAATCAAAAATATTTTATAGATTTGTAAGTAACAAACTGAAAAATAAATAAGTATTAGAGAAACTACGACAAGGAGGAGTTGAATACACAGAGGAAATAGAAATGGCAGAAATTATGAACAAGCATTTTAAATCGGTGTTTACAAGGGAGAACATACAACCTAGAGATATCGAGTGGGAGGAGAAAGTCCCCCCTATGAAAGAGATAGAAGTATCAAGGAATGAAATAATGAATCACTTGAGTAATCTCGATGTCAGAAAATCGCATGGACCAGATGAAATGGCAAACTGGATTTTGAGAGAATGCAGGAATGAACTAACAGACAAAATACATAGTCTAATAAACAGTTCACTGGAAGAAGGAAAAGCTCCAGAAGATTGGAAAAGAGCAAATATAGTATCAATATATAAAAGGGGAAACAAGGGAGATCCTACTAACTATAGACAGGTCTCTCTTACAAGTACGATAGCTAAAATTTGTGAAAGAATTATCAAAATTAGATGGGTAAGGCATTTGGAAAAAAAAACATACTAAATCCAAGGCAATTTGGATTTAGACAAGGATGATCATGCATCACAAACTTAATGTGTTTCTATTCAAGGTTAATAGATGTATTACAAGAAAGAGATGGATGGGGTGATTGTGCATTTCTAGACCTGAAAAAAGATTTTGACAAGGTGCCACATAAGAAGTTGCTAAAGAAATTAGAAACGGCAGGAGAAATACAGGGCAAACTGCTGAAATGGATGGGAGACTTCTTGCATGAAAGAAAAAAGAGAGTGGTGATAAGAGGCAAACACTCTAATTGGGATGAAGTGATTAGTGGAGTTCCACAAGGAACAGTTCTGGCCCCAATAATGTTTGCTATATATATTAATGATATGGATAAAGTAATTGAAAGTTATATGAGCTTCTTTGCGGATGATGCAAAATTGTTGAAAAAAGTGAACACTGAAGAAGATTGTGAGTCACTACAGAGTGATCTCAATAAAGTATGGGAATGGAGTAGGAAGTGGAAGATGGAATTCAATATTAAGAAGTGTAGTATAATGGAATTTGGAAGAAGCAAAAAAAGAATAGTGGGATCATATACATTGGGGGAAGAAGAGATGAAAAAAAGTAGAAAATGAGAAGGACCTGGGAGTCATTATTATGAATAATATGTCCCCTGAGAAACATATAAACAAGATTTTTGGAGAAGCTTATAATTTAATAAGAACAATCAAAGTGGCATTCACATACCTGGACGAAGAAACTACAAGCCACTTTGATAAGACCAAGATTGGAGTATGCAGCGACGACGCGGTCACTAAGTACAAAAAATGTATAACAAAACTTGAAAGAATACAAAGAGCAATTATGAAATTGGCACCAACACTCTTAGAACTATCATATGAAGAGAGACTAGCAAAACTTGAGCTACAGACATTAGAGCAAAGAAGAGAGAGAGGAGACTTGATAATTATTTATAGAATCATGAGAGGCATAGAAACTTTTGATAGGTTTTAATAAAATGGGATAGTAGAAATACAAGAGGACACGGAAAGAAAATCAAGAAGGACAGTTATAGAAGAGACCTGAAAAAGAACAGATTTCTCCACAGGGTAATAGACGTTTGGAACAAGTTAGACGCGAAAGTTTTGTGTGCAAAAACAATACACGAATTCAAAAACAGTCTAGATAAAACGAGATATGAAGACGGGATACCACGAGCATAGCTCCCCTTCCCGTAAAATACAACTAGGTAAATACAACTAGGTAAATACACACACATACACACACACACACACACACACACACACACACACACACACACACACACACACACACACACACACACACACACACACACACACACACACACACACACACACACACACACACACACACATACAAAGAACAAACTAGATGCTGAGAGATACAAAGAGGGGTCACTACGAGCATAGCTCCCCTTCCCGTATAATTATAACACAACTAGTAGGTAAACACACACACACACACACACACACACACACACACACACACACACACACACACACACACACACACACACACACACACACACACACACACACACACACACACACACACACACACACACACACACACACACACACACACACACACACACACACACACACACACACACACACACACACACACACACACACGGCTGAAATAATTTCAGTATCGCTGCGCTGCGGGTTGTTACTCCAACTCTCGTTAGCGAGGGGGAATTGGGGCTGTGCATGCGTGTAAGGTTACAGTATTACCCATAGATCGGTCATACGAGCTCTGAGCTCTCATCCGGGAGGTTAATAACTGTCGATCACGAGTCCAACACGTGATCCAAGGCCATTGTGAATGTATGTGATTCACCATGGTCTTGGATCATGTGTTGGACTTGTGATCGGCAGCTATTACCCTCCCGTGTGAGCTCAGAGCTCATATATGACCGATCTATGGGTTTACGAGTACACACATACTCGTACACCCTACTCCCCACGAGAGTTGGATTAACAGCTTGTAGCGCAGCAATACCGAAATTATTTCAGCCCTGGGCGGGATTCGAACTCGGACAGCTGGAGTAGTGGTTGCGAAAGTCACCACTGCGCCGTCTATATATGCATATACGAGTATATATGTACAATGTATATATGTATGTATGTATATATGTATGTACGTATGTATGTATATGCATATGTATATATGTATATACACACACACACACACACACATATATATATATATATATATTTGTATGTACATATATATATATATATATATATATATATATATATATATATATATATACATATATATATATCATCGTTGTCTTGAAGTTCTCGTAGTGCCCGCGTGTATCTTCTAGGAATGATTGACTCGCGTTTTTGGGCGGCCATTGAGCAACATGATATTATACCCTGTTTAAACCCGTTTTCTAACTCGCTGTCTTTCCAATTGTAGTTCTTTTCTATATAATCAATCGTGAACTTATGGTTGATGCCCGTGCTGAATTTCAACCCGAGATAGAGGGTTTCTTCCTGTGTCTGTGTTAAACTGAACGATGAGAGGTTTGTAACCAACTCGCGTCTCCCTACTTCTTTCCACTGACTGTTGTTGCATAGGCATGTCAGTTCTTCTTGGAGCCTCATCTTCTGTTGTTAGTCTTCGTCTGTAAGTCTAAGGACAAGACTGTGTGGCATGTGAATAGTCTAAATATTTCGACCTCAAAATGACAGTTCTTTTCAAAAAGAGGAAGCGAGGAGTATATAGTGATCTGACGATCATGTGGTGCGAGGTCAGGAGGAAGATGCCTGTTGACAATATTTCTGAGCACGGGGTTGAATATAATATCCGGAGACCACTGGCCCTTTGATATATTCATGTTGGGATAATATTCTATTAGTGTGGAATCTATCATCTTCCTCCTGAAACCACAGTCAAATTTATAAGATTAGCTTTGTCCCAAACGAGACAGTGATTTAACTGTTTCACGTGCAGGAACAATGCCGAACTTTCTTGTCCATACCTGTTTGAACGTTTGTGTTCATTCATCCTTGTCTCTAGATCCCTCTCTGACCAATGCAAACTAGATTACAATCCTTACATGGTAGCGAGTAGACACCTGGGTTGTGTTCTTTTTCAACCTTTAATGAAAGTGAACTACTTCTTTTATTAATGGTACTCCGGTAATTGTGGTAATTGTGTTAATTCTTTGGGAAGAAATTTGGTCACATAGTTGAATGATTCGAAAAAAAAAATGAAAATGGAATATTCATTGATGAATGGTTTGGTGGTATTGGATGGTGTATTAAAAAAGCTGGTTCTGGCTTGGCCGAAGGCTTTATCCAGTAACCTCAGACGGTAAGCTAATTTAATTAGTTGGGACCTGATTGATCTAAAAATTGAGGGGTACAAGTTCTAAATGTTCGAAAAAGAAGACCCGAGGGTACACTACTTTTGACATTATCTAAGTGCTGACTAAAAAATAAAGATAACTGCCTGAATAGATGTTTTTCCTCATAATAATAATATCTGAAAAATAAATCTTAACCTCTTCCTCCCACTCAACCTTGAAATTGAGATTAGGTGCTAACTGATTAAAATCACTAGAAAAAGTCACCAAAGTGACCCCAATTTTCTTCCCAAAGAGTAAAAATGTCATCAGTGTACCTGAACCAAATCATAATCAAAAGTTTGATGGTCGGAAGAAAAACGCATCCAAAGTACTCCATGTAAAGATTGACCAAAACAGTAGAAAGATTAGAACCCATGCTACGGCCATATTTTTGGTCTATAAAAAGATCGTTTAAATGAAAAGATGGTTGTTGAAACATAATTGCAAACTAAAGCGACGCTTTTTGAGATCGTAAAAGGGGAAATTATCCTGGAATGCTTGTAGCTTGGATCCTTAGAAGGTCAGTCGTTTATGGTGCCTAGTAGAGTGGTAACGTGCTGCCCTTGTAATCACGGGGATGACAGACCGATACTTGACCTGGCCCGTGAACTCAAGCTGTTTACTGGGGAGCTGCCGTAGCTGAGCACCATGGTGGGGGGTTGCAGCTTGCCGTCGTGGCGTCTGTTCGAACTCTCGCCGGGGCGCAGAGGCTAGGAAAGGCGTCCAGTCTGAGTAATGGTCCCGACCGATGTTCACCTCAGGACCTGAGGTGACTTGGTGACATCACTGTGTGTGTGATACATCAGCTACCTCCGGCTGTTGTCCCTGCAGTAGCATACCGTGGATGCACCGTCTTTCCTGCGTCGTTCATGTATGAACAGTTCCGGACTACCAAGGTTGAGGTCCTCGCGGGTACCAGCCCCGCAAACCACGAAAAAAAAAGTCAACGCAAACGTTCATAAATAACGAGACAATAACGCAACTTAA
>NC_134792.1:46304700-46314700 GCF_046742065.1 Oratosquilla oratoria | reverse complement strand
CTTGCTCTCTTTTGGTCTCTCAGCGTTATTCCCATCATTGATCTCTCCATTCTCCTCTGTGCCGTCTTTAGCTTTGTTTCCATTGCCTTCGTAAGTTTCCAAGGCTCACACCCGTAGATTATTGCTGGCAGAGTGCATTGATTGTAAACTTTACGTTTCAAACATAAAGGTAGAGAGCCTCTCAGGATTCTGTTATACTTACCAAACACTAACCAATTGTAATCCGTCTTTTTATTTCATTATCATGATCTTTTGTCACTTTCACCATCTGGCTTAAATAATTATACTCCTCAACTTCTTCAAGACTCTCACCATCAATTATAATCTCTTTACTTTGAAGTTTCGTGTTGAACATTACTTTGGTTTTGCTCTTATTCATTTTTAAACCTACTTTGAGACTTTCCTTGTTTAGATCACTCAGCATCTCTTGCAAGTTTTCTGCTCTTTCTGAGATAAGAATAATGTCATCCGCACACCTTAGGTGGTTCAAATATTCGCCATTAATCTTTAAACCTTTTTCTTCCCAACTCAACGTTCTGAAAATACCTTCCAAGCAAGCTGTAAATAATTTGGGTGAAATGGTATCGCCTCACCGTACTCCTTTTTTGATCTTGATCTTTTCTGAATCTTTATGTAGTCGAATTATAGCAGTACCATTCGCATAAATCTTTTCTAAAACCCTTACAATCTGTTCGTTTGTACCCTGATTGCGTAGCGAGTTTAGTATTGCTATTTGTTCTACCGAGCCAAAGGCCCTCTCGTAATCTACAAAAGCTAAACACAGAGGTATATTGTATTCTGTCGTTTTCTCGATTAGTTGGTTAATCGCCTGCAAATGGTCTAGAGTCGAGTATCCGCTCCTACGAGTAAAACCTGCTTGTTCTCTCGGTTTTCATCTAAAACTTGACTTAGTCTATATGTAAGGATCTTGGAGAATACTTTATATACATTTGATAGTAAGATAATTGGTCTATAGTTACTAAGGTCCTTCTGGTCTCCTTTTTTATGAAGCAAAATCACTATAGCATTGCACCACGATTCAGGAACGCTTTCTTGACGTAAGCACTGGGTGTGCAACTGAGCTAACTTAATATGAACTTCTTTCCCTGCGTCTTTCAACAGATCTATCGATATACCATCTTCCCCAGGTGCTTTTCCTCGTTTCATATTTTTAGAGCAAATTCTACTTCTTCTTTTGTAATCTCTGGTACACTACTAACGTCTACAGATGAATTTACTGACTCAACTACGGTCTTCGATGAGTAAAGCTCTTGGTAAAATTCCTCTACTCTTTTTACCATTCTGTCTCTGCAGTTAATGATTTCTCCATTTCTATCTTTCAAACATATCATTTGCTGTCTTCCTAAAGCATGTCTGCGCTCAGTCCCTTTAATACTTTTTCCTTTCCGAATAGTTTCCTCTATTTCATCCATGTTTTTCTTTCTTTTCTCTGATCTCTGCCTTTTGTTGATAAGCTTATTTAGTTCTACTCTTTCTATTTCGTCTCTCCTGCTTTTAATCTGCATTGTCCTCCTTTTAATTAGGTCATTTGTAGCTTTGGAATATTTGTTTTCTCTAATACTTTTTGCACATCCTACTTTCCCTGCCGATTCCCTAATGGTATTATATACATACACACACACACACACACATATATATATATATATATATATATATATATATATATATATATATATATATATGTATATATATAATGTATACATATATATGTTTATATATTTTATATATATATATATATATATATATATATATATATATATATATGTGGCGTGCGTGTGTGTGTGTGTGTGTGTGTGTGTGTGTGTGTGTGTGTGTGTGTGTGTGTGTGTGTGTGTGTGTGTGTGTGTGTATTGAGATATTGTGGCAGGTTTGAGGAAGGTGGACGAGTAAGAGGGGGTTGGCACGGTCTAACGGTTCGTCGAACGCGGTTCGACAGACACGTGTTTAAAGTGATGTGTGAACGTGTGAACGGGGTATTTGGTTGTCGAACACGTTGGTTAAACCCCAAATACCCCGATTACACGTTCACACATCACTTTAAACACGTGTCTGTCGAACCGCGTTCGACGAACCGTTAGACCGTGTAAACCACCTCTTAGACACGGGTCTATGGCCGAGTTTATTCATGACCGGTTTTGCTTATAGCTTCTTCAGAGGATTGATGTAAGACACGGGTCTAGGGCCGATTTTATTCCTGACCGGTTTCGCTTATAGCTTCTTCAGAGGAAGTTATAAGCGAAACCGGTCAGGAATAAACTCGGCCCTTAGACCCGTGACTTACTCTTCCACCTTCCTCATATATATATATATATATATATATATATATATATATATAAATATATATATATATATATATATATATATATATATATATATATACGGTGTAGTCAATCAAGTATGACAACGACGAAAGTTCACAAAGGAAACGTGCCTGCTTAACCACGAAGCTACGAGTGTGTGTGCGTGCCTGTGTGTATGCATGTATGTATGTATGTATGTATGTTTTTTATATATATGTATGTATTCGATATGTATGGTTTGGTGCGAACGTGGCCTCTTTTGTTTGCAAATAATACCAAATCATTACTTACATTTCAAATCCCCGTTAACAAAAATCTTGTTTATATCCCTCTAGGTTCACAAGTTGTTATTCATGGAACCCTTTCCTGTGGGCCGTCTAAGTCCGTAAACCTAAATCGAATGAGTCCTGTCCTAAGTAGACAAACGGATCTGACTTCTTAGATTTAAGGTCGAAGTGGTGGTCTTCTCTTGAAGGCTAAGGAACAGCAACACAATTACGGGAGATATGTGACGAGAAAGCTGTTTGAGGACACCTGTCCTAAGTAAATACACGAACCACCGACTTTTCTCGAGGTATGTAAGGCTAATAACAGACATTTGTAAACATTTCCAACTACACTTTATTAACACGGACTGTACACATACCATTCTTGCCCCACAGACTGAGATTAAACTATACAAAAGAGGTCGTGGTCCTGTCAACCATCACACCACACTAGGCCGAGCAAGCTCGGTCGACAACGGAGGCTTCCCCTGCTCGAGGTGTCTCTGAGGGGAACGAAACCGATGCGGCCGAGTCGTGGACATACTTTGGGGGAGCAGCGGCCATTATTGCTAAGCTAGAAGTCCAAACGCTGGTTTTCCTTCCGTAAGTTTCCTGTTTATTGAGTTCCCGGAAAACTTTGGCATCGCGAAGACTGACGCGACAGGAGAAATTTATAAACAGAAGAAAAGTAAGTTGAGTTTACAGATCTACAGGATAAAAATGATACATAACACTCATTCTTACACATACATATAAACAAACATACTAATACATATGCATAAATACATACATTGATACATACAGAATCATATATGTATATTCTACTTAACCCCAGGATATCATAATCCATTGGTTAAGGCATTTGGCGTTTGCCAAACAAAAAATTCAAAATTATATTTGGAGGTGAATAGGCTATCGAGACGTTGAACAGCCAAAGCAGCTCCATTGTGTTCCTTTTGCTGACTGAAAAATCTGTGGAATAATACCTGGGTGTAAGTTGAATATATACATAATCTCAACATCCAGTCCCGTCTTTGCACTGCATCTTTCCCTTTTTTTTTTTTTTTGTACACCAGCACATCGCTCTTGCATTGCCCTGAACTTTCTTTATTTTGTCCACGTATATTTTTGGTTAACCTATTTCCCAAACATTTCCCAGTATCATTTCTTTTCAGACTTTGGAATGGCAACTTTTTTTTTTTAATTCGTCATCCATTCCAAACTTCCATTTCACTCTATACATATTGTATTTCCTATCCTTGCATTCATTCTCCCTAGCACCACTACCTAGGTTTTCTCATTCTTCATCTTTGCTCGATTTTAACCAAAACTCTTCTGCCGCATTCTTCTTGTACCATTCATCTAATCCTTCAATCGACATTTACTCTTCTTCCCATAATTTGACATCAAATGTCATATTTTCCATCTCTTATTTACATTTCGACGCTCTGATCACTACTCCCTCCATTGATTCTATTATCTCACTCTATCTTTTGGCACTATCGTTGTTCCTTCTCTTTCTGTTATTCAATTCTTAGTGTTTCCTCTTTTCCCTCGCCATTAACTCCATAAAATTTGTTTGGTTTATTACAGGTATATCCGCTTTCTTTTCTTTGAAACATTTCGGCATTTATTCTTTTGTTATATATCCTTATATTCACCCACCAAAATCAAGGACCCTTCTTTTTCCAGACACCTTTATCCAACTATAACATTATGTATGAGTCTTGTTTACCTCTATATATGTGCCGTGCAACCAATATATTCAAACATACACCCACACACACACAAACACAAAGTAAAAAGAAATTTCCTGAACTATTCAAAACGAAACTGGTTCAAACAAATGTATATCACAGTTAATGGAACAAATACGGAAACTAGTTAATCTCATCCTCCTTACTTTAGAAAGACCACATGGAATTGCTACGGTGTATGAAAACTTCTGGAACTACCCACTGTTGAACCCCCAAAACCTACCAGCCCATCACCCTTCCAAACGCGCACCAAAATATACCAGATTAGATATTTACAAAGATGACCAACAAAGAATACAAAACGAAGCCAACCCACCTAATGACGTCTCTCTAAAATCAATAGAAAATCATGTATCAAGTAAACCTTTGGAAATAAATAACAATGACGGTTTACAGACTAGAACCTGGCCCTCCTGTTGCAGATGAGCAACAGTGACCACGATCCCCAGGAAAAGTCCATAGTTACCAATTTAGGTCAACTACGACTACTCGTATCATCCATCGGAGAGCCATGGAACTCGCGTCGACATGAAAAAAAAATGCAGTTCTGCAACGTGAAGGCATATCCACCACTTTGAACATGGTATACATGATGAATGGTATACCCCCAAGACATCAGAGACCACGATACCGCAGCTGAGCTCTGCCTCATTGATTTTAAGAAGGCACTCGATAACGTAGACCACGGTGCAGTCGTGACCCAGTTATGCCGCATGGGATGCCGAACACTAATGCTGCCCTTTATAGCAGCATTCCTGACGGAGCGGCAGTATTGTAGAATATATATATATATATATATATATATATATATATATATATATATATATATATATATATATATATATAACGGGAATAACATCAGGCTGACTTTCAGCAACGTGAGGCTTATCGTTGGGAACTTGTATTGGTCCTGTGATGTTCCACGTTGACATCAACATCCTCCTTCTCCTCTCTTGAATCAAGTCAAAATATGTCGATGACGTCGACGTTAAAATGATATCAATAAAAAAAAGATAAAAACGATGTTAACAAAATTGACGTCAATGTTTTCTAAGAAAAATCTGATATCAAAAGTAGGGCAAACATCGACGACGACGACGTTAACATTTTCTAAACATTTGAAATCAAAAGTAATGTAAGCAGTTAAGGGGCCTGATCTCCGTTATCGAAGCCTACTGTCATGAATCGAAACTGAAGCCATATCTTATGAAAAATTCGAAATAATTAAGACAGTTTCTCCCGACGTAATGCATCCTTTCCTACCTTACACAGCCTGGCAGTAGCCCAGTCTCGGTTAGTTGAGCAATCCAAAGTAGTCGGTGCCTTTGTAGCTTCGTCCTTCACGCAGTAAGATCACGCCAACCACGCAACCATTTTCCCGTTTCGCCAAATCCTTCGTAGCCACTGACAAACAGCTCATTCAGCTGTAATTAACCAATATATGACATCCTAATCAGCATCCGCCTATCCTGTCTTGACAACATCGCAACGAATCTGGAATCTGGACAGAAAACTGCGTCGCATCATGCCGGGACGTGACTACATTAGCGACACGCGAGGCGACACTATTCGTAATCGAAGGAAGCAACTTACAAACCGCGCTAAAAAAAAAAAAAAAAAAAAAAAAAAAAAAAAAAAAACAGCGAAAAGTTCGTGCCCACGACCCTAATCAGTCCGACACTCGTCATAGCTACCAAGTAACGTAGGGAACAAACTACTCCTTACCAAATTTAAAGAAGAACGATATAGGAATTTCACCTTATCGTATGTCATGCGTATGATATTTGACAGCATATGAAGCGCCCTTTCTGCGTAGAAGTACACACATTGTCCACTCGTATATACATACATACGTATATATATATATATATATATATATATATATATATATATATATGATCCAAAAGACATGCTAATATAGATATGTTTCACTCATTTCATAAATATTTGATTTTGTAACGATGTAAACCACTTATAACTGATCCGTTTTAGAATTATTTGTAAACGTATATATGTATACGTGTGTGTGTGTGTGTGTGTATGTGTGCGCATGTTTTTTCTAACAAACCTAAACGCATTTCCCCATAAGATGGAAAATACCGATTTGTTCCCATGCCATGACGTCCTTCAAGACCTGAAGATTGTAGGGGGGAGAGGGTAACTTTTCGCTGTCTGATACAGGAAAATCGAGAGCGAGTCCTTTTTCCTCTCCCCTAAGCTTTTTTGAAGAGAAAGGGTGTTTTGGGAAAATTGTAGATTGAACTCAGGTAGGGTATAGGCCACTAAGTCTTAAATGCCCTCTTCATTTGGTTTACAAACACACACACACGCACACACACACACTCACACACACTATGCATGTAATGTATATACCTTAAAGGAAAGGGAAGAAAGAATAATTGCAAGACCTATAGAGTAATAGGCTTACTGAGCACCTCAGAAAAAATATATGACAGAATTACATCAAAGAAAATAAGAGGAATTACAGAAGGAGAGGGGTGGAAAGGGACAGAATGGGTTGCGGCAAGGGAGAGGAGTCGTGAACTCTGTTGTGTTATATTAATCTCTCTTAAATCAAAACTCAGCAAGTTTGAAAAACATAACCTTTGTTTTCCGAGTCCTAATTCGTTATTTGCCAATATTTTCTCACTTCTAGATAGATCTTTTGTTTATTTGTCCTTAAAAGTTCTCGTACACATTTCAGCTAACATTCTGGTCAAGGATTTATGATATCGGGGCTCTTCATTTCCTTATTTACAAATTGGGACCACGTTGGGCCTTTTCCAATCTCTCGGCACTTTACTTTCTTCTAATGAAAATACATTATATCCTCTTTCAAATAGTCACTGATGTTGAACCTAACTGATATTAAGCCATCTATATTGGGATTTGACACTTCCATACTCTTTATTTTGCCTCATTTTCTTTTGGTTCTTTCCCTATATATTATATTCTCATTTTCTGATGTATGACGCTGTGTGTGCACGTACATGTATTTAACAATATCAACTCGAAAAATTGCTCTTGTAAATACACGTACATACAGTATATACATGTACTCACACACACACAAGACTTTTCTCTGTTTTGGTTGGGCTGAGGCTGCAACTACATTTTTTTTTATTTCAACGTCAAGTTAAAAAAAGAAAAACGCGGAGCTCTTCCAAGTATCAACAGTGCTATCCGCTCTTCCACTCTGTGAAATTAGAAATGTTTTCTTACTTGAAACTTCAGAGATGAGCTTTATTGTGACATCCGTTACTAGTGCACTTTGATGTAAAATCAGTTAGTAGGGTTATGACAAAGAAGCAGGCGGGTTCAGCGAGCGTTGGAGGACAAAGTTAGGAGCGCCTTAACTGAGATCAACATCAGTTGATGTCGTCTTGGGAACAGTTTGGTGGCTATCCGCTGCTGGTTATACACAAGGCTTATCGAATACTGTCGCAGGTTGAAGCAATCTTTCTTGATATGTCAAGCTTGGCCAATATTCTTCTACAGATCCTCTCTTCCTTTATCTTTCTCCTCTCATCTAAATCGAAAATGTGTTTCCTAGTAAGAATCTTAAGTGGCTGTGTCTGGACTCATGTCGACTCTTTTCGTTGAAGGCATTCGTGTTTATAATCACTTGGAATCGTTTAAGAGACTACGAAAACAAAGAGCGACGAGAAGTCTGCAGTCATGGCCACCAAATCTCTCGATATGGTGATCACACGAAACTGAAGATAATTTATGAAAGTTACCATAATGCCACAGGGTCTTTTCCTCATTGGTCGGCGTGTGAAATCCAAATTTACGTAGTTGCATCCTTAGCCTGGGCCTTGGGTGTGGGTGGTATCTCTGTCAGGTATGTTTGGGAAGACGTCTCGCACAGAAAGACTCCTTGCCATCAAGGGCGACAACCGTAGCTGTCAAAAACTGAACAGAATGGGCAATTACGACCTAATGAGAACTGCATTTACAGTGAATGATGATCCTAGTACTTAGTTATATACAATGTAATTTTGGTGATAGAGTCCTCTGGTATAACATTTACAATGTTCATAACAATAATTGAGATACCGTCTGGAATTATAAACCTAACAACCTTAGCGAATATGACTAACTATACAGAATGACTTTTGACTACCCAAAGAAATATTCATAAAATTTAAATATTCATAACAACTCTTGCCTCCAAAGCAAAATCTTGGGAGTGGATGGTGTACATTGGTGATTTCTTCTGAAAAGAGATCCACATTATGCTTCTTGCTGTTGGGTTGTACTCAATGCGATCATTTCTCTCTTTTCTACGACAGTCACAGTATAAGGTCTGTAAGTCAACAAATCAGTCATCTCAGCCGCGTCTCTCTTTAGACTCAACTAACAAAACTCTAATCTAGTTTGCTGTCAATTAATTTCCTAGTACGTATGCATCTGATCTTACTTCTCACAGGCAACGAACCAACATGGTTCATAATTATAATGTTCCTGCATTACTTACATTGATGGAAAAGGGTGGGGAACGCTATGTTGAGCTACACTAAAGTCTTTGGTATCTAAGTATCTTTATCTGGAATAAGTCACTAGATATTATGTAATATTCTTGTTCAATACCTCCACATATTTTCCCTTCTCGAGTTCCCAAACTTGTCTCCTGACATATTATGTCTCTTCTGTCTGCTGTTGCCGTTTATTCACTGTTATTATGCTCAAAGTTGTAACAATGAGGATTTTTCTCCTTATTTCGCTTCTGCCACAAAAACAAGGACGATGTCTGTTGCATTCTCACATCATGAAACCCATGATCCATTTTTCGAGCTTGATCAAATTAGGAGAGAAATTCCGTGTGGTTGTTGGAAACTAAGTATTTATTATGAAAATTCATGTCGATGGTATTTCTTCTAAAACCATGTCGTTGGTGATCTCTATGATAAGAAGGACTCTCGGTTCACTGTTTCGTCTCGATAAAACCCTTAAGTATTCTGCTTAGCTGAAGATGAAAACCCAAACCAAAGGCGTTTTGTGACAAGAAATAAAGCCTCTTCTGATGGCGAAACTATATTTGCAGCAAACTTTTGTTTGCCTTCGTTTGGTGGTAGTACCTTAAATCATAATACCATGGCTAAAGTTAAGAACTTATGCTCTCTCTCATATATATATATATATATATATTATATATATATATATATATATACATACATATATATATATATATATATATATATATATATTCAGTACCTTAAATCATAATATCATGGCTAAAGTTATTTAAGTAATTATGCTCTCATATATATATATATATATATATATATATATATATATATATATACGAGGTCTGTTAGAAAAGTATCCGACTTTATTTTTTCAAAAACCCAGTGGATTTGAACCAAGCGCGTTTGCATGAGCCGACCCTGAACCTTTGTCCACATGCGTGAATTTTTTTCCCTCCTGTCGATAGTGTCAGTTGCTGGCAAAAAGCATTTGTGTGAGGTAATGTGTAGTGCTCTCGGCGGTTTTTTATTGCAAGGAAAATGACGACTGGGATTTGGTTTCCGGGTCGTACCCGTACACCCAGGACTCGTCACCAGTGATTATGGTATTCATGAAGGTGAAGATTTGGCCATGAAGAGAGTGGCGGCGAAATTCGTGCCGAATCTGCTGACGGCGGAGCAAAAGC
>NC_134792.1:46282200-46302200 GCF_046742065.1 Oratosquilla oratoria | reverse complement strand
ACGAAACAAAAATCGTACACATTCATGTCTTTACTAAGGCAAAGGCTATATTTACTTTAGTCGTACACATACATATACATTTTTATTTATATATTAATCTTTACACACGCACACACACACACGCGTCCATGCACATGCACACAAACGCATATATATGCATACATATACTCATGATAAGCCATTGGGGGCTGCTGCGGTCGGTCATGCATAGTAGACTACAAATATCAGCGTTAGATGAAGGCCGATAGGTGACAAACTCCGTCACTTAGGAGTCCAAGATAGAAATAGAAAGAGACCCGCATACTCGCCCAGTATTGCTATGCCCTAGTCAGTTCAAGAGAAATAAACTTCTTCTTTATAATCCAGGTCACAAAATTAAGTTAATATGAACACAGGTGGACAGTCTTACAGATACAGGAGACTAGATTTAGCAGTAATGCCTGTCTAAGTGAAATCAAACAGTGCGTGATATTAAACCTAACACGCCAATTTTGAGCGTGAGGAAAATAGAACAGAACACGATGCATGATTCACAATATCTAGAAAGTCGATCGAATGGGAAATCAGTTGTGTTTCGAAACACAGACAAAGATTCTGACTAGCAAATGCGACTTTCCGATTCGACGGGCTGGATCTACAGCAGACCTTGTGGAACTGCGTGCAGGCTCCGGAGAACCCACCAAATCTGATTTCCCTCCTTCCCCTCCTTAGAGAGTATTACTTTATTGGGTATCCCTCATATCCTATAGGATGAGCGACAACAAAGATAAGGAAGTCAAAGAATAAGGACATCAGAGTCGGAGAACAAGGCCTTAATAACTTCTTGGCCTCAAGTCTTGTTGTACAGAAAGCTTTGGTCCAACGGTTGATAGCAAAGAGAAATCGGGAGGCGACAGCTATATAGACTTCCCCGAAGCATTCAGTATTGGAACAACGGTAGGAAACTGGATAACTTTGGTCCAAACATCTCCGGGTGATAGCAAAAGAGACATCGAAAAGACTGCAGCTAATATACCTTTCTTCCACCCGAAGTACTCTATATTTGAACAGCGGTTGGAACTGGATACGCCGTTGGATGGTTCTTATTGCGGACTGTAGTTTACCAGCGCTTCTATATATCTATATTGGATGGTCGATTGCTATGAGGGGACCTTGACTCTACCGTTTCTGAGATCTGCTGTGGTTGTGATGTCTTTGTTGTGTTATGATCGATTGCTAATGCATGCATTTTTGTTTTTATGATCGCGGTTTTTATGAAGCGCTTATGTATGGGTATGTGTGTGTATGTGTGAGTGTGTATGTGTGTGTGTGTATGTGTGTTTGTGTGTGTGTGTGTAAATGATATAGTAATATAGGCTAGTAGTTTTAGGACATGCTCTCGAGTGACCATGATATATTGCTCTAACTGATGTTAAGGTGAGGTTACACTGTACCAACCAAAGACGGGGTCAGCTTCAACAAGAGCCATTATTCCTCTAGGGTTTCCCCTAGACACACCAACGCCAACTATCGAGATAAACCGCACCATCGCGAGTTGTTGTCGAATTGCATGTCCATCTCAACCAATAGTAAACAACCCGCGAGAGAAGAACTCAATTTTCCGCGTCTCCCAACCCGCTGTCAACATGCCTTCCGCGGTTGGAAGACACGTCATCCGCGAAAGGAGAACTCCAATTTCCGCGTCATGGACTTTCCACTCCCAGTCGTGTGAATTCTATAATGAGGCCTTACAGAATAAGACCAAAACTAACATGAACGTGGGTCATATCATGCAGCCATGGTATAGCGAACAATCATGCATGTAACAATCTAGTTGAAAAGTTTATCCTAAGAGGATATACATACATTTCATGTATCACATAAAATGCATTAAGAACGAGTTACGGGTGTCCTACAGATACTAAGAAACGACGTTTTCTTTCTCTAACCCTGTGAGTCTAACTGCAGATCTCACATTAACGATATCAAGATTTACAGGTAGGTCAGACACGGTGACTAGTAGGGGTAACCATATTTTGACCGCTGGGGGAAAACTTTTCATCTATTTGAATGCTACAAAAATTCTTGGAATGGATTCAGTATTATGCACAAGTAGTCTTTAATATGATTTTCGCACGCCGGGGGAAAATTTTCCAGTTCATCTAAGAAATCATAGAATTAAGTCAAACTCGTGTGATTTAAGTCTGTAATAGCTGTAGGATCTAACCAAAAAAAGTACTCAATGTAGCCCTACCTTCACAGCTGCTTTGAATGTAGATAATGTATTCGCATCATGTTCCATGTTTCATTTAGAGGTGTTACAGAAATAATACTGTGTGGTCTTATGTGTTGGTGTGGAGAGGATGAACTTTTTGTACGTTTATGTGATCTTTTGTTCATCTTTCCATACTCATCCGCCAAGAAGCGCACGCACCTGAGTTCATATTTTTGTTCTGTAAACTCACACATGCATTTTGTATACACATGCTTTACATGCATACCATAACTATGATGAGTTAGATGTGCAGTGTGTGCACAGAAGTACAGACTACTCGTCAGTTTAGATGTGTCATTAATACTGCATTGTAATGTCTATCATTGGTACATTGATCTCTCCCTATTTGAATTACATGGTGATCACACGTGTGTGTATATTTACCTAGTATCTTACGGGAAGGGGAGCTATGCTCTTGGTGTGTGTGTGTGTGTGTGTGTGTGTGTGTGTGTGTGTGTGTGTGTGTGCGCGCGCGCGCGAGTGTATTTTCTGTTCAAGCAGATCTGTCAGCGGTGGCTCCGCCCATTTTATGTGCTCACCTCTCATTGGACAATGTCCAGGTGTGTGAGCATTCATTGAAGACTCATATACTCCTAATTTTGACGACCACACCCTGTGTTGTCATTACGGTACAGGAAGTTTCATATTTCTTAGGATAAAAGCTTGAACTAAGCACCATCAATTTTTGAAGGCTTGGATAGCTTTGAATCATTATCGTCAAAGCTTATGACTGACCATTGCTGCTCTAGCATTCAAAACTTTTGAGCAAACGTGGTGGTTTAAGCGTTTTGCATTGGAAAAAAAAAACATGAACTACGATGTCTCTATGGGTTGAGATAATTTGACGCTGCAAATAGGAGCATAAGTATTTCTCAGAAATGCATGAGAATTACAGTCTTTTTTTTTTGTGATCAGCGAGCACATGAAAGGGGCAAGGCAGGATGTCATTGACCTGTCACAGCGCACGGTACATAAGCGTCTTAGTCCCATCATGGAAGATAAAGTTAGAAAATGGGTCTCCCTACTTGTTCTAAAAACCTTCCCGACTATTTCTTCGATGGTTATTTTACATTTAAAAGAAATCAACCTCAAGTTGTGAGAATCCAGTTATTCCTCCCTTTTGATCGGTTTCTACGATTCGCTGCATTATTGTTTTGTGTGGAGATGACTTCGAGGCAGTTCGAAGAGCAAGTGGACAAAGTATCAAGGTCCCCCAACGAATCCTGCCCTTCTCTCTTTCTTCTTTTTTTTTTTAATGTTTTTATATGAAAAACGTTAAACAATCTGAAACCTGAACATAGCTAACAGTCTTACTCTAATATGAACACCATGCGACAGACATCCCTCATGAGCGTTCGAGTATGGTTTTAATTGTCCTGCCAGAGAGGTTGTGTGTGTGCGTTGTCATGTCCAGCTTGGGACTCCTTATTCTTATTCTCTTTGGTAACTTTATTGCCATATCAAAGACTGGTTCCCTGGGGCTTTGGCGTACTACCTCTGAAGAAAGTGAAATGGTTATCATCGAAGTATACGAGAGTATGATCTCAAGTTAAACTTTTCAAAAGCGTGTTACGGTACGGTTGCAAATTTGATCTCAGAGATTACATTTCTGAAGCCAATCAAATTTGATCTAGAACGAGTAGCATGAACATGGGAAAAAAGATCCATTTCGATCCATTTAGTAGTCATCACACATCCTTCCCTAGCTCTCCATGAACCGCAAGACCAGCGTCGCTGCAACATTCCCTCTCCTTCATCCATCTACAGCAGTGTGAATATTTTGCCTGACACTTAATTCCCCAGGGAAACCGATTGGAGTAGTCTTCGCTGTCCTCGTAGCTACTGCCACTCCTCTATGGTTCCATTCTGCTCCATTTTTTGATAACCGAAAATCGTCCTTCTTGCGGTTCTTCACTTTTAAGTTTCTTTCATACTACGATCATGGGAGTTGACTCGATTTTGACCCCTCCACCAGGAGCGGCATTATCGTTATTTCAATTGTCATACCACTCTCCCGCCTTAAACATACGTGAATTAATCTTAAGAAGGCTTAGTGTGTATTTCTTTAGTTTCTGTTTTGTATTTCCTAAGCATTGGATTCTTTTATCCTCTCCAAAGTCTTTAGCTTTTCAGGATCGAGCTCGATAGGCCCCTCGCTAGGACTTGGAGACTTGGGTGTTGGGGACTGGTCCGAGGTTTCATCACTCGGACTCTCCACGCTTCTCTTCTCCTCTTTATCCTCACTAAGCGTCTTCTTAGGTAGTTTCGCTGCTTGCGTCTCGCCCGCACCTTTCCCTTCTCCCCCAGCTGTAGTCACCGTCTCAGAAGCTGCTGCAGTATCTTTAGGTCCTGACGCAGGAGCTGGTGCAGGAGCTGGAGGTGGTGGTGGTGGTGCTGCTGGGGCTACTGGGGCTGCTGGGGCTGCTGGGGCTGCTGGTGCTGCTGGTGCTGCTGGGGCTGCTGGGGCTGCTGGTGCTGCTGGGGCTGCTGGTGCTGCTGGGGCTGCTGGTGCTGCTGGGGCTGCTGGTGCTGCTGGGGCTGCTGGGGCTGCTGACGCGGCAACGGCGGCGGCCTTGTCCAGGATGACAGCCTCACCCTCGCATTCTGCCCTCTCGGCCTCGGGTTGGACTTCGGCTGGCTCCTGGTCGGCCTCTACCCGGGAGTCCTCCTCTCCTGCGGCAGCGATCTCGCCTTCGGAGTTCTCGACCATCGGGGTTGCGGCTGTGATGATGATCTGCGCCACGCCCAGATCTGCAAAATGCGGACGATTTTAGAACACGCTTTTCTTGAGCTATCTGTCTATCCATCTACCTATCTACGCATTATCCTTATGACAGCGGTAAGAGTTGTCTCTACCCATTGGGGAGAGGTACGAAGAGGTAACCCACAGCATCAACGAGTTATGCTAGAGGAAATCAATCTTCCTCTTGGGCTACTTCCAGAGGTCCTCCACCCCCTAATAAGATGTGTTGCCTAATATGGGCTCATTTGACCTGAGTATAGTGTGGTGATCACAGCGAAATATACTTAAGTGTACCCTATTTGTCCTGTTGACCTGGGCCTTTGATTGGTGCGTAGGTGTTGGAACAGGTCAAGGAGCTATGAGTACTGTATACAATATTCGTTCATGCAGGTGTAGTTGAGAGATAGTACTATGTATCACGTGTTAGTGGGTGTTATAGTGTTGGATGCGTTTAAGTGCTGGTGGGTAGTCTTTGATGTTGTGTGAGGGATACCGTGATGTTTACGGAGAGGCACGTATGTGCGTGCCATGTGTGTGTGTGTGTGCCCTGAGAATGTGACCTATTTTAACGTGAAACGTTCTTGTTACTTTATCCTTAAAACTGACAAAGATGAAGGCATTACAAAATATTCATGTATGTGGGTGGGTGTGGGTGTGTCCTCAGACTGTGGTCTATATCAATGTAAAGCGCCTTTGTTACTGTATCCTCCAATTTGACAGATAAAGGCATTACGAAATATGAAGAGGGAATATGTGAAATACTTGCACAACATTAAACTATAGCTATGAGCAAAGTCTAAGCCACAATATGCTAGACGAGGAAGAAATGACTCCGAAAAAGGATGCTGAAATGTCATATATATATATATATGTATATATCTCATTAAACCAATCTTATGCTCATTCGACAAACATTAGATAAGCAGAAATTGTCGAGTTATTCATTTCCTAGTGCTAAAGGAAAATTAAGACATTATTCCATTACTCTGTGTTTATAGGCATAGGTGGGCTATTGCAATCTCTGTAGCCTTATCCTTTATGCACTAAACTTAACTATGGCTAATTGAGACAACAAGCATTGTGCTTATGGCAAGCGGTCTACTGAGCAAGATACATCCAAGTAGATTTGACGGGTGATCAATCACATCGATGGGCGGTCCGCAAACTGGTGCAAACACAGCCTGACAATAAGCCACAGTGTCTAAGTATGCCTACTTTTTGAGACGAACGCCAGTGCCTGGAGTGTGTGTGCAGACATACAAACTGGCGGTCCAAAACACCAGCGCAGAAAACAAAACTGGTACTAAAAGCAACAATGTGTGAGGGTAGGCACGTGTCTCACTTATGGGTCGTGGGCCAGAGAATGAGGGCGCCCCTCAAGTTGGGCATTAGGGGGAAATGCAGGGGAGGTTTCAGAGTAGCAGCTCCTCGGACTTCCTTATGGGATTTGACTTACCTTTTGGGGGTATTACTTACAGTCACATAAGGGGAAGTAATTAATTCTTATCGCTTTTTGGGAGCTATCCATACCAAGTCTGCTTGACGGGAGAAAAAATGAAAAAGGAAGAAACAAACACTCTTACACGCAAACATACATACATACACACACACACACACACAGACACACACACACACACGCACACACACACACACACACAAACACACGCACACACACACACAAACACACACAATATACGTATGTGTGTATCTGTATATTCATGTACACTGTATATGTATATATATGTCATTCATATGAATTACGTATATATATCCATGTGTATGTATGTATGTATGTATGTATGTATGTATGTATGTATGTATGTATGTATTTATATATGTATGTATGTATATATGTATGTATATATGTATGTATGCATGTATGTATGTATTTATGTATATATGTATATGTGTATGTATGTGTGTATGTATGTATGTATATATGTATGTATGTATGTATGTATGTATGTATGTATATATGTATGTATGCATGTATATATGTATTTATGTATATATGCATATGTGTATATAAGTATGTATGTATATATATGTATGTCTTTATGCATGCATGTATGCATGTATGTATTTATGTATGCATGTATGTATGTATGCTTGTACATATATATACATATATATATATATATATATATATGTATGATGTAAGCGGAATAGGAAACACAGGAGTCTTAGTCTTGAGTTTATTCATGCGAAACTAGTCAGGAATAAACTCAAGACTAAGACTCCTGTGTTTCCTATTCCGCTTACATCAACCTGTCAGAATGTCTCAATATATATGTATGTATGTATGTGTGTGTGTTTGTGTGTGTAAATGCCTAAGGGCGTGTGTGTATACTCGCATGAACATCCCGGAATCTCGAAAGGCCTCGAGACACTCTCCGCCAAGACGACCACAAACAAAAACTCACTCGGTGGCTGTTCCCAGGGCTTCTGGTCGCTGCGGCTAGACGTCGCTGTTTTCGTGCTAGAGTCCTGCAGGATAAAGGGATAGACAACATAAAATGTGAGTGCGTGAAAAAAAGAGGATACCTCCTTTCTCGTGGGAAGGAGCCCCATGTGTCCAACTCAAGCAATAATATTATAGTAGTCTTTTTGTCTATTTCAGTGATATTCAGTAAAATGGATCCAACCTTTCAGGGAATTCAGTGGATATGCTCTTGTTTAAACAAAACAATTCACTAAATATACTCTATACTACTGCTACTACTAATAATAGTAGTAGTAATAATAGTAGTAGTAGTAGTAATAGTAGTAGTTTCTATTTTTTCTCCTAACTAGTTACCCCAACCTCAATAGTTACCCCTTACTTCTGCGATTCCAACCCTCTGCAGTTTTCACTGTGTTTCCACGTTCATTTCGATGACGATGTAGTATGTAGGCTACTTTATGGTTGCCACTTGAATTTCGACTATTTCCTTCTTACCAGAGTTACAGGTCTCTCCAGTCTACGCCTTTGCACTTGAACTTTCGATTGTTTTGTCTGTTTCTTCTATTAGCGGATAAGTCTTTTTTTCTAGGTCAGACAAGTTCATCCTTTTTCAAGTGACACTTTGCGAGCTAATATTTTTTCTTTTTCTAATTTCAGTTCTTTGCTTATTATTACGGTCGTTTCTTAGTTGAAGAAGGAAATAACCAAGAACTGGTTTACCAAATGAGTAGTTAACGAATGGAATAGACTTAGTAACCATGTACTGAGCACTGAAACAATTGGCTGTTTTTAGACACGATTAGAGGACTTTATGGATAGGTATGACAGGTGGTAAGGAACATGGAACTGCCTAATGTAGGCCTTATGGTCTCTTTCGGATTCCTTCATTCTCATGTTCGTGTGTTCCTTGTTTCAGAGCACTTCTCTCCCTTTGTCCCTTTCTATCTTTTCTCCAAACATGAAACCTATTTTCATTACTTCTCGTTTTGTATCTTCCCACCTCGTCTGAATTTACTGTGGACATTATGTCAAATTAATTATCTTTCATTTCTTTTTCAAACTCGAAAAATTTGGAGTAAATTATATGAAGGGGGTTTGCTTTCTTTTCCGATGTCTAGGGCTTTCTCTCATCCCATACACCTTCAAACTCTCTAAGTTGCTCTACTATCTACTTGGTCATATGCCTCTTCCATTAAGCCACATGAATATATTTTCCCACCCTTGTACTTTTTCTATCAGAACAGAGACGGAACCTTACGAGTATAGCTTCATTATATTACATTTAGGTACAACATCCAAATCCCCATTACATATCCCCGACTACCTTTATCTCACTTTCGCTATTTAGTCCACAGCAGAATCTCTCCCTCTTCTTTTCCTTATCCGCATGTCCTGTCGACGCACCCAGCCCAGCAAAAGAAACACCATATATGAGAACGGAGCTTTTATAAGTACGACTTTTTGCTTATTAGAGATTTATCAATTGCATGCTAAACTTGCACATGTACTTGATAAAGCTGTTAACAAGCGAAACGTCAATTCCAACATGACCCAAACTAATCTTGATTACACACATCCGTGTCCCTAGCATGTTCCCCCCAATCTCCTTCGTAAACATAACTGCGCCTTCTTCCATGACGGTTTTGTACTCATCTTCCGACCTCACGTCCTTCCATCATCCCTTGTCGCCTTTCCTTTCCTGTGTTTCTCTCTAAGCTCGATTTGGTTTCTTTCATAACAAAAGCACACCTTCCCCACACGAGACACTCCATAACCTATCTCGTCCTTAAACCCCATCTATTTATGATTCTCTCCTTTTTCGGTGTTTCTCCTCTCACTCTCTCACTCTTGGCACATGAATATTCTTAAAGTGCATAAAGTTATTCTAACAAGTTCAAAACCCAGACAAGAATTTAAAGTTCGTTAGGATATTGAAATTACGAGCAAATATTTCCATTCTAGAAAAATGTAGCGTCAAAGCCATATCTAGAAACTTGTTCCCTAGAGCCAGTGATCTAGGTGGACTTTTTTTTATTTAAGTCTGGCGGTGACGTAACTATGTACCCACACTAAAAATCAGGGCATAAGACTACAGAATACAAAACATACGGGCTAGTCTCAATTAAACTTGTCCCTGACGAGGTATCAACAATGCCATTTAATACATCTTAACTGACAAGCGAGTGGATGTTCTAACTCATTGGTAAGATAGACTGAATATCCCACTATCGAAGAAAAGAAAGATGTTTGAAGATACGTATATTGCGATCACTAACTGTGATTCACTTCAGTGTGGTTACAAAGGGTGGGTTAACTTATATAATTTATATATATATATATACATATATATATATAATATATATAATATATACATATGTATATATATATATATATATATATGTATTGTATATATATGTATATATATATGTATATATATATATGTATATATATATGTATATATATATATATATATATATATATATATATATATATATATATATACCTCCCCCATGTCCCTTTATGTATCTCCTCTTAGTATACATAACTTATCCCACTTTTTGTAAAACCACGCTGGAGTATCACAATTAGTGATCGCAGTATATGTATCTTCAAATATCTTTCTTTTCTCCGATAGTAAGATATTCAGTACATCTTGTCTGCTTCTACAGCTCTTCTGAATTTTTTCCCTCGCAGGGAGTGACATAGCATACTTGATACTGCTACTGTTCTAAAACTTCTCCATCTATACCTGTTGATACTACAAATATTTTACCAAAAGTGTTGCTGTCCAGTTTTTCTCTATGAAATCCACTTGTCACCATCTCTTCGACCACACATTACCTTCCTCTAATTCAATATTTTACAGGTTTGTGCTACGCCACCACCTCTACACTACTTCGGTGCTGCGTCTTTCCTCTACAGCAAAAATCGAGCTGCCTGCTGAACAGGCCGGCTTAACAAGGGGGACTTCTACTGCACCAAAATGATGTCTACAGGTTTTTTTTCTTCTTCACCTGGTCTTCCTGTTCCTCTGGGAAAGAACACTGAGGTGGCGGAGGTGGGAAGGGCTCGTCGTCGAAGGATGCAACCCAAGTGTCGTCGGGATAGGGGGGAGAACTTTCCATGTAGTCCGGGTGGTGGACCTCAAACACTCCGGAGCTGTTGATGACTGGTTCCCCTGGCTCTGAGCTCGGGCCCCGCGCACCGAAGTCTTCCCCTTGCCCGGCACCGCCGTCCACGTCGTCATCCGCATGTTCCGATACTTGGGGAACATCTTCAGGTATATCGCATTCTTCGCTACGGACTTCTCTGTCGACGTTATCGGCGGTTTGTACATTGTCTTCATCCTCAGCATCTTCACAAGCACACTCCTCCTGTCCCTCCTCCTGCTCTTTCTCCTCTTCCTCTTGCTCCTCCTTCACCTCCTCCTCCTCCTCTTCTTCCCCCTCCTCCTCCTGTTCTTCCTTCTCCATATTATCTGTTTCTTCTAGCTCTTCCTGCTCCTTCGTCTCCACATTTTCTGTTTCTCCCTCCATAGTAATACTTTCTGCCTCCTTCTCCTCCTCCTTTTCCCACCCCACATCAAACTCACCCTTTTCCTCTGGAAGCTATAAAAAATCAAGATGGCGTGATGAAAACACAACAAAATGTGTAAGGAAAACAGTAAGTAGATGAAGTGACTAAAAATACAATAAATGGTCGAAATGACTAAAAAGAAAAACGTTAATGTAAAAAATAAGGCATGAAATAAGTTCTAAAATAGGTTCTCCATAAATGTATCTCTTGATATATTTTCTACCAGTGATAACTCAACCTGTTTTATTTCTATTACTGTGACTACGATCAGTAACCTTGATGAAGTTATCCTTTTCCTTTTCATTCTTATGCAACATTTTCTACTAGTACGATCTGTGTTGTAGCTGCTTCCTCCATTGTTATTTTCATACGGTCTATCTCCTCTCCAGTTAAAACTTATGCTATTACTAGTTCGTGCTTTAACCAAAGCCTCTAGTCAATTTATTTTCTGTTGTAGAAGCTCTTTTCAAGCTCATGGTAATATATCTCTGCCGTAGATGTCTTGTTTCTGCCTCTTCTGATATTTGTGTTGATTTGCCTGCTGAGGTAGCGTCAGTACTTTTGTCGCTTGTACTGCTGCTTGTGTCATTATCATTACTTGTGATCCTACCAGTTCAGTTGCAAACATAGAATTCAATCTTCTTGTGGATGTGTATAGGGCCCAATCCTTTGTCCCAAGAGGTTCCTGTATATGCCAACATATAACTATCCGAAGTGTTTATTATCTATGTATGAGTGTACCTGCCCCCACCAGAATAACATAATATTGAGAAACATGTACATTGGGTAAATACTGTACTACATGAATGATAATTATCTTTTTCATATTTGCTACGATAAGCCTGTTTTCCAACATAGACAAATGAAAAAGTCTATCTAAATTTATCACAATAAAGTCATAATAGTTGAAATAATTAAAATTTGCATTATGGATAAAGTGCGCAGTACAAAAATTACTATATTTTGATAGTAAGCTCTACAACAAAAATATGCACACGCAATACTGCTTTATAAAACTATACAAATAAGCTCATTTTTCTATGGTTATTGTATGTTCAATTGGCCAGAACAAAAACACGACTATTCTCTTAAAATCTAAATATAAATATAATAGTTGGCAACTTGGAGAAGTGAATGGATTTTATCTTAGTTGTTGATACCTATTTACATGACCTTAGAAAACTACTTCAAATTGCATCCCCCACTAGTCTTTTTTTAAAATATCGACACAGAAATGAACTGGTCCATTATGTTAAAAGATATTTATATGATATATCTCCATAAAGTTTTATGTAAGACTCCTATTCATTATTAAAGAGAGAGATGAAAACAATTGCCTGCCGAACGAGACAGATATGACGTCATGTCGAATGTTAATTGTCGGCCATGAGAGTAGAGATTTGTAGAAAAATTGGCATATGCAATTATCGAAACGATCTGTAACTGAGCTGTGCAATGCAAATATTCACCCAAATTAAATATTTCGTATTTATTATGAAATCATATAAAATTGATTGGAAACTAACAACAAAAGAGAAAGTTATAAGACTCCCCCATATTCAATCTCGTTGTGTGAACATTAAGACGTCATTATGATTACTGTCGTGTTTATATTCTGGTCAACTGAACATATATACATACATACATACACAAACATACACACATACATAGATACATACATGCAGAGTACATACATTCATGTTTATGTGCATATATAATTTCAGGTATTGATTTTTCACTCTGTCATAACAATCAGAGTAGTATTCACGGTTCCTAAATAATGTTATTGGCACTCTCTGTTTACTCTACATGCGAGTGTCTTTGTTTGTTTGTTTATTTATTTACTTATTCATTTATTCATTCCTTTATCTATTTATATATATACATTTATTTTGCTCTTCATTATTATGATTATGATTATTATTATCAGTATCATTTTTACTATCATTTCTTTATGTCCTTGAATCTTAATTATATCTAGTCACTTATTTATTTATTTATTTGTGTATTCTAATCTATTTATGGGCTCCAGATGAAAACATGTATAAGTTTAGATATAAGGTACAAACACAAGTACATTTTTTATATCATCATCTACATATGAACAGGCTATTTCCACGTTTGGCAATTATGTGTTTTTATCTTTCGTTTTTTCTTTTTTCTTTTTTTTAGGAGGGGGGGGGTCCCGTTGCTCTGTATTGGTCCCAACCCCATCTCCGTCATTTTGTATTTATCAGCAATAGATTCTAAAACCAGTTTAGTCATTTCATAAGTAAATTTTCTTGATATCTTGCTGGATCAAACACGAACCATTGCCCTTGTATGCGCATGTGCATGTGTGTATAGGCGTGCGTGCATATGTACGCATACATGTATCTATCTATCTATATATATATAAACGTCTACACCACACCTTCACCGACACACACACACATACACACACACACACACGCACCGACAAGACGAATCCCTTACCTCCTGGTTGGAGACATCTGGAGAGGAGACGAGTTCTCCGTACTGGGGGTCCTTCTCCGTATCACTATCTGGAGATGAGGAGAACTGGCGGTGATACTTGCCTTGCTGCTCACTGCTCAGCTCCAGTTCGAAGTTAGGCGGGTCGTAAGTATAGGAGGTGACTGCAAGGACCGTGGGTAAGGACTTTAGCTCCCGGAGCATCTGGCGCGGGTAGGCCGGACGGGCGGGCGGCAGCGTCGCGGTCAAGGGGGAGGTCGTGGTGGTGGTGGTGGGCGGGTGGGCGGGTTTGGTGGTAGTGGTTGGTGATGGTATGGAGGCGGTTGGGGTGATGGTTCCGGGTGAGGATGGTGGGCTAGGTTGTTGGGTGGAATGAAGCCCGTTCTTTTAGCGGGGAGAGGTTGTTGTGGGCGCTGGGCTTGGGATTGGGGGAGGATGGGGAGGATAGGGTGGATGGGGAGGAAGACAGCGGCGAGGTGGGTGGATAGGATATTGAAAGGAAAGGGAAAAGAGGACGGAGGAGGAGGAGGAGGAGAAGGACGAAGAGGAGGTTGATGATAAAGAGAACAAGGAAGAAGAGGAGGAGGAGGAGGAGGAGGAGGAGGAAGACCAGGGATATATGAAGGTGGCGAAGGAGGGGAGGAAGGAGAGGAGAAACGAGGAGAGGGTGAAGAAGGTGAGGAGGAGGAAGGTGGGAATAAACAGAAGGGCAAGGAGAAAGGAGGGGAGGGGGAAGATGGAAAGGAAAAGACGGAGGAGGAAGATGAGGAGGGAGGAGAGAATGAAGGAGAGGAAGAGGGAGGAGAGGAGGACAAGATGACAAAGAAGAGGAAGGGAAGGAGGAGGGAGGATGAGCAGGATGAAGAGAAGAAAGGATAAAAATGGAAGGAGGAGGAGGAGGAGGAGGAGGAGGGAGGGGGAGGAGGAGGAAGAAAAAGAGGGAGGGAAAGAGGAAGGAGAGGATAAGGAAGAAAATGTAGGGCAAAAGGAACGAGATGAGGAGGAAGGAGAGGAAGAGAAGGAGTAGGAAGAGGAGGAGGAAAAAGAGAGGATGGGATAGAGAAGGGAGGTGAGGAGGATGGAAAGGAGGAAGACGAAAAGGAGGAGGATAGAGAGGAAGACGAAGAGGAGGAGGAGGAGGAGGAGTAAGAGGAGTAGAAGGAAGAGGGGAAGGAAGAGAAGAAGAAAGAAGACGAGGAAGAAGAAAGAGAGGGTGGGATAGAGAAGGGAGGTGAGAAGGGAGCAAGGAGGAGGACGAAAAGGAGGAGTATAGAGAGGAAGACGAAGAGGAGGAGGAGGATGAAGAGGAGGAGTAGAAAGAAGAATGGGAAGGAAGAGGGGAGGAAAAGGAGGAGGAAGAGGAGTAGGAGGAGGAGGAGGAGAAGTTTAAGGAAGAGGGGAGGAAAAGGAGGAGGAGGAGGAGGAGGAAAGAGAGGAGGAGATGGAGAAAGGAGGGGAGTAGGGCGCAAAGGAAGAGGATAGAGAGGAAGACGAAGAGGAAGAGGAGGGGGAGGAGGAGGAAGAGGGTAAGGAAAATGAAGAGGTAGAGGAGGAAGAAGCAGTAAAGCAGGATGAGGAAAATGAGGACGAGAAATGGGAGAAGGAGGAGGAGGAGGAAGAGGAGGAGGAGGAGGAAGTGGGATAGGAGACGGAACTAGAGGAGGAAGCAGAGTGGGAGGTAGAGAAGGAGGAGGTGAAGGGTAGGGAAGGAGACGAGGGAGGTATGAAGAAGAGGAGGAGAAGGAAGAGGAGGAAGTGGGATAGGAGGTGGAACCAGAGGAGGAAACCGAGTGGGAGGTAGAGAAGGAGGAGGTGAAGGGTAGGGAAGGAGACGAGGGAGGTATGAAGAAGAGGAGGAGAAGGAAGAGGAGGAAGTGGGATAGGAGGTGGAACCAGAGGAGGAAGCAGAGTGGGAGGTAGAGAAGGAGGAGGTGAAGGGTAGGGAAGGAGACGAGGGAGGTATGAAGTAGAGGAGGAGGAGGAGGAAGGAAGGAAAGAAAAGGAGGGGAAGAAAGAAGGAGGAAGGACGACGGAATGTATGATGGGGAAGATGGTGAAAGAGAGGAGGACAGGAGAAGGACAAGAGAAAGAAGAGAAAGGGGAGAGGAAGAGAAGGAAGAATAGAAGGAGAAGGAAGGATGAAGGAAGAATAGTAGGAGAAGGAAGGAGAGGGAAAGGGGTAAGAAGAAACAGCAGTAAAAGGAGGAATATAAAGAGAAGGAGAAGCAAGATAGTGAAGATCGAGAAGGAGGAGGAGAGAAAAATGAGGAAGAACAGAAATGTTTTTGAAACGTCGAGAAAAAAAATGGAGATATTTTGGTGGACGAGAACAGAAAGGAAAACAATTGAGGGGAGACGAAGGCTGAAAAGCCACGAACGAGATGACTGTATAAGAGTGGAATGGATATGAGAGCCATGGGGGAGTCAGAATGAGAGTGATAATGAGAGTGAGAATAAGAGTGGGAGTGGGAGGGAAAGTAAGAAGTGTCTGTAAATAAAAATTTCCACTGGTTGGGGGATTCGGGAAAGAAAAGAAAAAATAAAGACAGGAAGAGGGTTGCGGGTGGGGTGAAGGTGAGGGGCTGAGGGGCTGAGGGGAGGGGCGGGGGAGGGGGAGGGGTTGGGGGAGGGGACGTGCCAAGGCCAGAGAAGAAACAAGGGGAGAATGAGGAAGAGAGAGAGAGATGTGGTGGGTGATGACAAGGAAACACAATGGCGGAGGATGCAACAGTGGGGAGGGAGAGAGAGACAGAGAAAGACAGACGAAGAGAGAGAGAGAGAGACAGAGAAAGAGAGAGAGAGAGAGAGAGAGGGAGAAGGAGAGAGAGAGAGAGATAAAAGGAGGAGAGGTAGAGAGAGAGAGAGATAGAGAGAGAGAGAGAGAGAGAGAGAGAGAGAGAGAGAGAGAGAGAGAGAGAGAGAGAGAGAGAGAGAGAAGGAGAGAGAGAGAGAGAAAAGGAGGAGAGGTAGAGAGAGAGAGAGAGAGAGAGAAGGAGAGAGA
Organism: Oratosquilla oratoria; assembly: GCF_046742065.1. Taxonomy (NCBI): domain Eukaryota; kingdom Metazoa; phylum Arthropoda; class Malacostraca; order Stomatopoda; family Squillidae; genus Oratosquilla; species Oratosquilla oratoria. The sequence goes on along the minus strand of NC_134792.1, from coordinate 46,285,711 downwards.
GAGAGAGAGAAGGGGAGAGAGAGAGAGAAAAGGAGGAGAGGTAGAGAGAGAGAGAGAGAGAGAGAGAGAGAGAGAGAGAGAGAGAGAGAGAGAGAGAGAGAGAGAGAGAGAGAGAGAGAGAGAGAGAGAGAGAGAGAGAGAGAGAGAGAGAGAGAGAGAGAGAGAGAGAGAGAAAAGGAGGAGAGAGAGAGAGAGAGAGAGGATGAGAAAAGGAGGAGAGAGAGAGAGAGGATGAGAAAAGGAGGAGAGAGAGAGAGAGAGGATGAGAAAAGGAGGAGAGAGAGAGAGAGAGAGAGAAAAGGAGGAGAGAGAGAGAGAGAGAGAGAGAGAGGAGAGAGAGAGAGAGAGAGAGAGAGAGAGACAGAGAGAGAGAGAGAGAGAGAGACGGAGATAGTTAGAGAGAGTCAGAGAGAGAATGAGAGAGTTAGAAAGAGAGAGAGAGAGTAAAGAGAGAGAAAGAAAGGTGGGAGGAGAGAGAGAGAAAGAGAGGTGGGAGGAGAGAGAGAGAGAAAGAGAGAGAGAGAGAGAGTTAGAGATAGAGAGAGATAATGATACCGAAGAAGATAACGAAGATTTAAGAGAGAGGTTAATATGTATATAGAGACAGCGAGAGAGATTTCCCTCTAGGCTTAAGAGAGTAATGACTTTTATATTTGAACCGTGGAATCAGTAGGTAAACGGATTGTGAACTACTAATAGAGTAGTGGGATGAGCATGGGTGTCTCTGGAGGTGTGAGCATGTGCTTGGTCACAGTGAGCATTGAGCATGGCTTGGGCATGTTGATAGGTCGACTATTAAGAAGAGAACAGGTAGGTTGAGCCTTGAGATTGAGATGGAAGAGTAGGTGATAATTGCATGAGAGTATTGGGACTGGCTGGGTGGGTGGTGGAACAGACACACTGAATAATGACCACAATGAAGGCGGTGAACAAACTTTTGTGTTGGGGGGATCACAAAGTGATGAGGGTAGTTCTGAAGAAGAATGGGAAGAGACTGGGGTGGGAGAACGACGGTCTGGGCGTGGGGGTGGGCGTGGGCGGGGGTCATGAGGTGGGAGAGTGATGAGGAAGGGACGATAGGTGTAGGAATGGATATAACGAAGCACTATTGACCACCAGTTTGTCTTGACGCAAATGTTTAGAATCATCACATATTTGTATCTCCAATATTTATCAGCAATATAACTTCAAAGGCGTGGACGCTTAAAGGAAAAGAAAAAGAGAAAGAAAAAACGAAGTATAAAGGAAAGAAAAAAAAAAGAGTGCAACTGGGAACATGAGCGCGGAAAGTTTACAATGAGGGAACTTTGGCGGGAACCAAACTAGTAGTGCTGGGCGAGTCTATGTTATCTGAGAGGGGAGTAAGGTACCAGATAATCGTGGGGGAAAGAAGAAGAACGACGGCGAGGCACCTGTGACACTTACTTGAGAAAGTATCACAGAAAACAGTATAGAAATCTAAGCCACGACCACGATGAGGAGCGGGTGGAGATAAAGATAATCGGAATACTTAAATATACACGATGGACGATGGTGCTACTAGTCGTCTAAAGAGGTATAGGAAAGTTATTCGTATCATACACAAATATATCGTATTTGAATGTATTTTATATGTGAATATATTCATACACATGTACACATGCGATGGTACGGTCGCACATACATGCGAACACACACTCACACACACACGCACACAAAGAAAACACACACACACACACACAAAGAAAACAGACACACACACACACACACACGCACACAAAGAAAACACACACACACACACACGCACACAAAGAAAACACACACACACACACACACACAAGCAAATAAACAAATTTCAGCATCGCAGCAATGCGAGCCGGCACTCCATCTGTGGTGCGCAAGGAGTTCTGTGTGAATGTGTGTGTGTGTGTAAGGTGACAACATTACCCATAAATCAGGTTATATACATGCTCTGAGCTTACAGAAAGTGTGTACTAGCTGTAAATCATGACCCCGACACGTCATCCAAGACCATGATGAATCACACACACGCACACAAACACTCACATACATAAACACACTCACACTCACACACACACATACATACATACATACACACACACAAACACACACACACATACGCACACACACACACACACACACACACACACACACACACACACATATATATATATATATATATATATACATGCACACACACACACACACATATACATACATATATATATATATATATACACATATATATATATATATTTGCAATAAAAACACTAGGAGCGTGTGTTCACAAATGCGTAAGTAACCACTAGGAAAAGTAAACTAACGAAGCAGAGCGCTTTCGTATAATTACATCTTCAGTGCAGATACAAAGAAGGAATTCCTTCTTTGTATCTGCACTGAAGATGTAATTATACGAAAGCGCTCTGCTTCGTTAGTTTACTTTTGCTTAAAAGTGGCAGTTGCCGACAAGATTGACTAGTTAAACACCATATGAGGACGAAGCCTTTATTTGTACGACGTTTCGCTTATTACAGCTTTTTCAAGTATTTTTTCAGGTACTTGAAAAAGTTGTAATAAGCGAAACGTCGTACAAATAAAGGCTCCGTCCTCATATGGTGTTTAACTCGTCAGTTTACTTTTCCTAGTGGTTACTTACGCATATATATATATATATATATATATATATATATATATATATATATATATATATATATATATATATACATATATATGCATACACATATATATATTTACACACACACACACACATATATATATATATATGTATGTACATATGCGTGTGTGTATATAACAACGTACACAAAGACGTATACATAAAAACACACCGACATCCACATCCTCACCCATCCACCCGATAAAATCCTTATACACACACACACACACACACACACACACGCACACACACATATATATATATATATATATATATATACATAGTATATATATACATATATATACATATATATAATATATATACATCTATATAATATATATATATATATATATTTATATATACATATATATATATATATATATATATATATATATATATATGTAAAGTGGTTAAATGGTTATAGATTTTATTCTGGATAACGCCAGACGAGTCATCACTGTAGTGGAAGAATAATTTAAATATTACAAGAAAAAGTAGAGAATTATTACCCTTAAATTCTACAATCATGTCGTGCTGTTGATGTATGGGTATCTAATGTAAATAAGAAGGCTACATTATTTAATTTTATGTACAATAATATCTAGATCTATGGCATTATATAACTAAAGACAAGGCTCATTAATTTCGAGTTCTAGAAATCCTGTTTCACAGCGTTGCACAAAAGATGAACTGATTTGAGATAATTAACCCATTCAACTCCGATGACAAGATGTCTTGTCATTTGGTCAAATAAAACAAAAAATCATAAAACACCAAAATGTTTGATCAAACACCAGAAAAATATGACGTCAGTCCTCGCTTCGCTGCGAGCGAAGC
>NC_134792.1:46264700-46274700 GCF_046742065.1 Oratosquilla oratoria | reverse complement strand
GAGGAGGAGGAGAAGAAGGAAGAGGAGGAAGAGGAAGAGGAGGAGGAGGAAGAGGAGGAAGAGGAAGAAGAGAAGGAGGAGGAGGAGAAGGAAGAGCAGGAATAGGAAGAGGAAGAGGAGGAGGAGGAGGAGGAAGAGAAGGAGGAGGAGAAGAAGGAAGAGGAGGAGGAGGAAGAGGTGGAAGAGAAGGAGGAGGAGGAGAAGGAAGAGGAAGGGCAGGAAGAGGAGGAAGAAGAGGAGGAAGAGGAAGAAGAGAAGGAGGAGGAGGAGAAGGAAGAGAAAGAGCAGGAAGGGGAAGAGGAAGAGAAGGAGGAGGAGAAAGAGGAGGAACAGAAGGAGGAGGAGGAGAAGGAAAATAAGGAGGAGGAAGAGGTGGAAGAGGAGGAACAGAAGGAGGAGGAGGAGAAGAAGGAAGAGGAGGAGGAGAAAGAGGAGGAAGAAAAGTAGGAGGAGGAGGAGAAGGAAGAGGAAGGGCAGGAAGAGGAAAAGGAGGAGGAGGAAGAGGAGGAAGAAGAAGAGAAGGAGGAGGAGGAGAAGGAAGAGGAAGAGCAGGAAGAGGAAGAGGAAGAGGAGGAGGTGGAAGAGGAGGAAGAGAGGGAGGAGGAGGAGAAGGAAGAGGAGGAGCAGGAAGAGGTGGAAGAGAAGGAGGAGGAGGAGGAGAAGGAAGAGGAAGGACAGGAAGAGGAAGAAGAGGAGGAGGAGGAAGAGCAGGAAGAGGAAGAATAGAAGGAGGAGGAGAAGGAAAAGGAAGAGCAGGAAGAGGAAGAAGAAGAGGAGGAGGAGGAGGAAGAGGAGGAAGTGAAGGAGGAGGTGAAGGAAGAGGAGGAGGAGGAACAGGTGGAGAGAAGGAGGAGGAGGAGGAGAAGGAAGAGGAAGGGCAGGAAGAGGAAGAGGAAGAGGAGGAGGAGGAAGAGGAAGAAGAAGAAGAGAAGGAGGAAGAGAAGAAGGATGAGGAAGAGCAGGAAGAGGAAGAGGAAGAGGAGGAGGAAGAGAAGGAGGAGGAGGAGAAGGAAGAGGAGGAGGAAGAGAAGGAGGAGGAGGAGAAGGAAGAAGAAGGGTAGGAAGAGGAAGAGGAGGAGAAGGAGGAAGAGGAGGAAGAGGAAGAAGAGTAGGAGGATGAGGATGAGGATGAGGAAGAGAAAGAGCAGGAAGAGAAAGAGGAAGAGGAGGAGGAGGAAGAGGATGAATAGAAGGAGAAGGAGGAGAATGAAGAGGAGGAAGAGGAAGAGGTGGAAGAGAAGGAGGAGGAGGAGGAGAAGGTTGAGGAAGGGCAGGAAGAGGAGGAGGAGGAGGAGGAGGAATAGGATGAAGAGGAAGAAGAGAAGGAGGAGAAGGAGGAGGAGGAAGAGCAGGAAGAGGAAGAGGAAGAGGAGGAGGAGGAGGAAGATGAGGAAGAAAAGGAGGAGGAGGGGAAGGAAGAGGAAGAGCAGGAAGAGGAAGAGGAGTAGCAGGAGGAGGCGGAAGAGAATAAGGGCGAAAGGCAGGAAGAAGAAGAGGAGGAGGAAGATAAAAGGGACGAAAAGCAGGAGTAGGAAGAGGAGGAGGAGGAGGAAGGCGAAGAGGAGGAGGAGGAGGAGGAGGAGGAGGAGGAGGAGGAGGAGGAGGAGGAGGAGGAGGAGGAAAAGAGTTAGCTACGAACCTATCTCTGTGTGTCTGGTGCATCTAAATGATCTGTGTGCGAGAATTATATTCTTAATTATTGTGGTTTTCTGCAGATCATAAACTTCATCTATTATATATTGATTCCGAGTACGCCTACGGCCTTTAGGAACAGGTACTATGCTGCAGAATACTTCTCTCTTCTTTAGTGGCTATCAAGTCGGACGGCCCTTCACCGCTTTAACTATGACTCTCCAGATGTTTTTTTTTTTTTCGCTAATTCCCTCCAGTCTTCTCCTGGTGCTACTTGCTCCAAGTCTCTCTTTAATTCATCTACCCATCTGTATCTAGGCCTCCCGAGTGGTCGTCTGCCTTGTATTACACCTTCCATCACTCTTCTAGGTAGTCTGTCTATATCCATTCGGGCACAGTGACCAGCCTATCTTAATCTTCTTTCCCGCACTTCGCACTGTACACATGGTTGGCCTGTTATATCTCTGATTTCCCAGTTGTGCCTACATCTCCAGCTACCTTCTTCATCCGCTGCAAAATACTCCTAAAGTAATTACCTAGAGACTCTCACGCCAATTTCATGGTTGTCCGCGTCATGAGAGTAAGCATCGCCAATTCCCCCTCCCCACCCGCACTCACTTCTATTTACATATATTTGTAAGTGGAACTTGGAAGAGTATCCTGCCTCGGTGTGTTCCTCTGGATAAGAAAGTCCTTTTGTCAGTGTTTACTTATTTACTTTTTCTCTCATTTTCTTAGTTTCTCTTGTATGATTTACTGACCACAACTTTGGCCCTGTCTCATACGCATGATCACTCCTTCAATCTCTCCTGTAGCATCTCTAGGATTCCATCTCTTCGGTGCTATATTGTCCTCAAGGGTAGATACGCTGCTTTACCAACATTAATTCCATCTGACATCTGGACCCATATTCTATTCATGTCTGCTTGTAAAGCATGTTTATCTACTGCCAGTCAGTATCATCCGCAAACATGTTTATGTAGCCCTTTATCCTTTATGTTGACTAAAATCTAACTGTGATATAAAATTATCATAATCTTCCAGTGATGTTTTACAACCATGAATGAAATTATAACTTGGTCGAGAAGATTTTCATTCGATGTTTATTTTTCTTCTTCCTCTTCTACTTTAAAGCTCCACCCAGTTCACCTTCTCGCAGGCGAAGTCACCAATTAATTAAAAAAAAATCTTCTGGTCACGGTTTCCCTCTTCTTCTGTTTGATTCAGACCTAACTTGGAGTTCACATATCTCTTCATTGTCCATACAAGCTATTCCAAACCCACTGACATCCTTTCCTCTCAAGAGAAAACCATTAAAAATAATCATTGTTGAAACCTACCCAGTCTCAGATTCCCATGACCCGAGACTCTCCGAACTTGAGGATTACAACCCTGGAAGGACTACTATGTATCTGATATTTACTAGGACTTTTCTTGCCTCCATTCCTCAGTCTTTCTCCTTTTGTAGCCTTCTATAATAGGGGACCTCCATCCACTATACCCTTACCCCAAAGCATACTCTCTTCATTCATTAAGGACAGTAGCCATGCTTTCTTATCCCGAAATTTCGTTTCAGTGTGAGACTTTCCTTCTCATCAAAATCCACCTTACTATCTAAGTACACTCACGGTTCGCAGACGTAGAAAATAGTAACTCCTGCTCAATACTTCCATATGTCATGTCTCAATTAGTACATTATTTTTGTTGATCCATAGGTTTTAAGCAGATCATCGCAATGCCTATTCACCTGTGTTATTTTAACTACATTATTTTTTATTCTTGCATCGACTATATTTTCTGAGTATTTCTCTGCCTGTGTATCATATATCTTCCCTCACGTTCTGTTATATAAACACAAGTAAAACATATTACACAAAGCGTAGTGTATCTGACTCCGTACATTATAGACCAAATCATCACAGACCATATTTACAGAACAATTTACCATACAAGAAAATTAGCTATGGTAGCAAACTTTCGACAACCATCACACGAATCAAGCCTCAGCCGAGTCTAGAGGCAAATGCTTCAGTATCAAGGTGGCATTTGGAGCGTGTGGTGTTCCTTCTATAGTTCTTTCACATGCCAACAGGAAGGATGTAGATGTTTACGCCCTCAGGAGACTGATTCAAGCTTCTCTCAGAATGCAATTTATCTCAATTCAGCCGCATGGTCCAGAATTGAAAAAAGGAGTCTTTGAAAAAAGTATCCTTCGGGGGAGACCCGATGGTGTGAGGAGATGGAGACTAGGATTCTGGTTAAAGAATAAATTGAGATGATCAGAGATGGGGGGGAGGGTCGTGCTAGGGTTAAGAGAGTTAGCTGAGGGAAGGAGGAGCACCCCTAAAGAGACATGTTGACTCGCATGCGTCATATATCCATGCGAGGTCAGACTAGGTTAGGTCAGGTTTGGTGGGTGAGTTTCTATCACAACTACTTTTCTAAAAAATAACTTAAAGTTAGACTATTTAATCTAGATTTTTTTATTTTCTACTTATTGTCTAATTTTTCTCTATGCGTATTTTGGAAAATGAACCTTCATTCTCTTCAGCACAATGATGTATTTCACACATTCTTACGTGATCAATTGATTATCACTTTATTTTAACGAGAGAACGTCACTGTGCTAAAGGTGATCAGGTAAAATTTATTTAAAACCCTTGACAAATTCTCCAAAGACCATTTTCTGAAGTCCAATCCCAAAACAAATTAGTCTTTAGAAAACCAACACTTCAGAAGAACGATCGAAAATTATCGGAAACTTCGTCAAGGGGAGCTTAAGTATTTACTCTAACATATCTACAAATTCGAGCCAATGTTTCAAGTCTTACTTTCTGACTACATGCAGTGGTCATAGAGCTACTTAACCCAACCACAACCAACTCTGAGATCAGACCGCGAGACTTGAAAGAGAGAGAGAGAGAGAGAGAGAGAGACGGAAAGAGAGAGAGAGAGAGAGAGAGAGAGAAATGGCACCTCGCACGCGAGACTCTGAAAGACCCGAGACTCTTAAGTTCTTCGACTTACATCTGGAGTGAGAGGTTCCCCGTTATGCCGGCACTCTTCGACCACGAGGGAAGGGAAGAGCCCCACTTGGCCATCCACCTCACCCTCCCACCAACCGTCGTCGACGTCGTGGACCTTCTTGGAAAGCACCTTGATGATCTGGCCCTCGTTGAACGTGAGCTCCTCGGAGCACGTGGCCTCGTAATCGTAGAGTGCGAGGCAAAACTCCGCAACTGGAAAAAGACGTTTCACAGTACTCATGGAAGAAAGTATTATTTACAAGCTACAATTACACATTCCAGGGACCTTCCGAGATACAGACCCCCCAAAAAATGACAGACTCAGATAGATGTGGTTTGTAATGGTGACCAAAGATGTGATGTGATGTGATAAAGAGACCGGAAACCCGGAAAACCGGAATACTGGAATACCGGAAAACCGGAACAACGGAATACCCGAAAACTAGAAGAATAACCACGAATACCAGCTGAGACACTCACACGAGGCCGGGTCTGTGGAGACTGGAAGATTGAGGTCCGGCACGCGGTCCGACTTTGGAGGCGAGGACACCACCACTGGAGGCGGAGGCGGCGGCGGCATGTCCGGGGGGGCCTCCGAGGCCCCGTTGTCGTAGTCCTCGGCTGCCTGTGGTGTAGGATCCTGCGTCAGTCGGGAGGCGAGTCGAGGATCGCAAGCAGGGCGAACAGGGAGGGAGAGAGAGAGAAGGAGTCGTCATTTCACGCGTCGGCTCGGATCTCTTGTGACCCAACACGATGGGTCTGATACACCACGGTCTTGGATCACGTGTCGGAACCGTGATCGACAGCTATTACCCTTCCGATTGAGAGCTCAAAGCTCATATATGGCCTGATCTATGGGTAATGCTGTGTGTGTGTGTGTGTGTGTGTGTGTGTGTGTGTGTGTGTGTGTGTGTGTGTGTGTGTGTGTGTGTGTGTGTGTGTGTGTGTGCGTGTGTGTATGATTGTCTTGAGTATACCGTTGTGGTATGTTGGGTTGAATCTCGCCTCGTGAGCTCAGTCTTCATTCAGCACCCCCACTTCCCCCGCTCTTCATGTAACCATGACAACAGCGGCATTTCGAAAACCAAAATTCGATATGAAGTCGTCTTATTTTAACTAATACAAGTTTTTTATTCATATGTTCAGTAAAGTATATGAATTTTGTCTTAATGTTATTATATAAAAACATGAGCAAGATCCGTTTGAATGATGAAGAGAAAAAAAAAATGTCCGAAAGTATTTCTTAGCCTCACACGAGCCGACATACAAACCGTGAGAATCCCTTCCAAAGAACGTCTTAACTGAATTCTATTATCACACAAAGGAAAAACAACAGCAATCTGCATAATAACGACCAAAATCTACTAACCTGTTCTGGTGTATTCACCTGCATCTAAAAGTGAAAAAAAAAATCAAATATCTACAGGTGAAGAGAAAACAGAGGAAGCCAATAAGCAAGCAAATGGCGGGAAAACTGAAGGGATTTTGAATACGATGGTGCGTAACGGACAAATTCCTATTTCGGTTAAAAAAAAAATCAGGATTTATGGGAACAACGTTACCTCTGTACATAGTAAGAAAAGAATCCTAGCATAAACATGAATGTAGAACATGCACATGCACATATTTGGTATTTATACACAAACACGCACTATATTGTGTATGCATACATATATATGCATATGCATATATGGTACATACAGTATACATATACTTATACATATACATAGGCATATACATATGCATGTACATACATATAAACATATACACATGATAGATGTTCCACCGTGTTTCACCGACTGGAAACCCGCAGCCCCTCATTGGCTGGCAACGGTCCCAGGCCTCTCTAATTCTATGAACCCATTCGTCACTTCTTCTTGTGTGGAAATTTGGAGGAAATAAGGAAATACAGCCAAAGTTCATAAGTGATCTTGGGCTCGTTCCGAGAACCGAGTGTCAGCCCATCAGGGCTGCACCCCCAGATGAAGGTTCGAGTGTTGGTCGGTTTTGAAGACAGGCAGCAGAGAGATGATTCTCTCCGATGTCTGTTTCGTAGGACCACCGGTTATATACTGTATATACATATAGATATATATGTACATATACATATATATATACACGCACACGTATACGTCTGCGTATACATACGCATACACATGTACATATACAAATACATACACATGTACATATACATATACATATACATATACATATACATATACATATACATACATATACTGTATATATATATATATATATATATATATATATATATAAATATATATGTATTTATATATACATATGACCTTCCTTAAAATCTAGTTTCCTTTTACTAAGTTTTCTATTAATTTAGGAGCCTAAATTGGCGTCAAGTCTCATTGGTGTTAAGTTTCCTAGGGTTCACAGAAGAATAGAAAAAAATGGTTGCTTCTTTGAGGTAGTAATGTGAATTTTCTTTGCATGAAAGGATTCAAAAAGGATGTGAGTCATATCTTGCAAAATGAATAAACAAATCACAAAAGCCATGGGGAGGACAGAAGGACACAAAGTGAGAGAATGTCACCTTTTGAAAAATTCATGTATCCACCCTGTGAATATATATATATATATATATATATATATATATATATATATTTATATATATAAACATATATATATATATATATATAAACATTATATATTTATATATATACATACATATATATATATAAACATTATATATTTATATATATACATACATATCTATATATATACATATATATATACATACATATATAAATACACATATATATATGTATGTATGTATGTATGCATCAAACAAGCAACAGCAGAAAGGAAGAATCACGAAGCATTTGCTATATCTACTAAGAAATCTAACCGTGCGAACCTCTTCCTACTCTCTACAATCAAAACTATAGAAGCCGTCATAGCGACTAAAGTTGGGTCAAAACAGAATAAATTTTGATTTTGTGTCGCTTTGTAGGAGCTTTTACTGGAACACGGCTTTTGCTGCTCCTCTTTATAACCGTTTTCTGTCAAAGTCTTCTTGTGCATGACATTTCATGGATGAAACGAGTGAGCAAGGAAGCATTCGAGATGGACTGAAAATGTTCATATAAAGCGATCAGACCCGGCGGTCGAGAAGCTTTGAACTCGAGTTCAAAGTTACTAGCGATGTTCCATAAATGTTCTTATAAAATGAGGTGGACTGAAAAAATCTTACAGAATGAGATGGACTGAAGAAGGAGTATCTTATATAAAATAATGGCATAGTATATATATGCATATAAACATATTACTAAACAGCATATTGTCCCAGTATAGCATATGTGGTCTTCATACCGTACGAGTACAAAACTAACAAGTTGGTTTCGTTGGGATATAAAAGATTTAATAATATATATATTCATCGCATACCTCAATCAGTGTTTATGGTGTTGCATTATTTTTCCTCTCCTCTAATAGACATGCAACAAATTAAAATATTTTTCAAAGCAAACTACAATTGCAAGAGCCATAGCAGAAGAAGATACTAATAAAAAATACATTAATCATGTATCCAACATATTCATTTGGTACGCCCAGAAAAAAGATATAGACAATCTACAATTCCTGGGAAACTTTTCAAATAAATAATCATTTGAAGTGAATAAAAACTAACAAATTGTTTTACAAGAATCTAACATAACCAAAAAGTATTCAGTCTATGTATACTTAGATATTCATACCATTACTGTTCCTTTCCTTATGCATATCCTGAGACGATTTTGTAAAAATGATGCAATGAACTAAAAGGGATCTAATAAAAGAGAGATGGTCACAAGGACCATAGTAAAGACAGATAACAGCAGTACCTCCATAGTACCCCATATATTGAATCAATAAAAAGAAATAAAAAAGAAACTGCCAGAGAAATAAAGTTATTCAATACGGCAATGTGAAGTGTAAGGAAGAATAATTATTTAAATAATACAGTGAAAAGGCAGTGGCTGGACAAAAAAATGTGACTTTCAGAAAGGGTAAATGATGCATGGACCAAGTGTTTACTTGGTCAGCGGGAAGTTTGGAGATGCAGGGAGGAAGATAAGTGTAGCTTTGATGGACCTACAAAGAGCATTTGCTAGAGTAAACATATACCCATAATGGAGGTTATCAGAGAGATATGAGCTTGAAGGAAGCTGCCAAGGGCAATGATGAAGATGCGTGAATGGAGAATAAGGCATCTGTTGGGGAGTGTATAAAGAAAACGCAGTGGTTCAGCGTGGAAATGAGAATATGTCCAAAACACGTGATGTGCCAAGCAAGAAGTCAACGGTTTGTCAAAAGACATGGAATGGAAATGTGGCAAGATATTATTTCATCATAAGATGTATGCGAATAATGTAGTGATGGGAAGCAGTGAAAAAAGTATACAAAGGCGATTAGTAAACAGTTTTGGAACGATGCGTGAATGGAAGACAATAAGCGTAAAAGTGAACAATAACAAACTTATGAAATACGTTTTAACACCAAGATGTAGTCCTTGAAACACATTGAAGAACTGTTACACAAGCTGATGTGTGCAAAATAGACTGCAAGAGTAATAAAAAGTGTAAGTATGAATATGCCAGTGAGCATAAAAGGTGGCATGGTGGAAAGCAAAGTGTATTAAGTGCTTGTGTATGGAAGCGAGATGTGGACACTAAGCATCTCGATAGCCAGAAGAATTGACGCGATTGAGACAGACTGTCTGTGAAGCTATAAGCTGTTTAAGAATTTAAAAGAAAATATGAATATAGGAAATTTGTGTATTAGAATATGACAGGAAGATAAAGATTAGAAGAGATGTGAAGAATTGATTGAAAGAATTGTTATAGTATTGAACTTAATCTAAACGACTAAAAGAAGTGATTCACTTATAAGATTAAATTTTTTCAGAAGAGGACAAGTAAAGTCCTACTTAGTGTGGAGTCAATGTTTATGTACGAGTACGAGTGGACGAATTACGAAACACCTAACTTTATACATGCTCTGTCAGTAAATGTGGAAAAATAAGATTTTCAGTTCATTGATACAGAGTATTTTTCCAGGAGGGAAAAGTATAGAAAACATCTTTTAAGTCTGGAGGTTAGATGTTTGAGTCCCTTAGTAATAGCTATGTACTGATAATGAGAAATTTCAGTTTTGCAGACAGTTGGACAACACTAGAGCACGACAGTATAGGGGACTATCTAACAAAATGCCGTGGTGACAATTACTTAGAGTAGCGTGTACGAGAAAACCTAAATTATGATAGTAGAGATCAAAGAAACACAGGTTTCAAGTATTCAAAAACTCACTAGGTTTAAACAGGAAACCAGTTC
>NC_134792.1:46247200-46257200 GCF_046742065.1 Oratosquilla oratoria | reverse complement strand
ACTAAAGTTACCTGTTCTGACTCACTATATCTTACTAAGGTTACCAGTACTACTTCGCCATAGTCCACCTCCCCTCTGCCTCCACCTGAGGAAAGAGACTTTTTTTTCTATCCATTCATGCCCATTTGTTTTTTTTCACAATAGGAGGCAGGTGGGCATGGAAGAAATATAGAAATCCTATGATCTTTGATCTCCATCTCTCCTTCCTGTTTGAATCACGAGAAAATTGTACCTCATCCTCATGAAAAAGAAAAGAAAAGAATCTTTTTCTTCATACAAGTTTTCTCTTGGGGGGGGGTCATTCCCCCCCAAAAAAAACAAAAAACAAAAAAACTCCACTGTAATCAATAAACTGTGGTAACCCTGTTCCTTTTATCATGACCTTCATCTCCCAAGTCTGTGTCGAAGTTCCTCTTCTCCGGGCCCAAAGACATCAAGATATTATTTACGACTTCGTCTCATTTAGGTCTTCGAGTAAACTTCAGGTCAGAATAGTTTGATACCCCCCTTCCACCACGATAGTTTCTTATGTGACAGCCCTGAGTATCAGATCCAAAATTTTGAATCAAAGAATACACGAAGTGTTGGTACTGTTCGGGATCAAGTATCAATGCCAAAATTTTGACTCAAAGAGAGGTTATGCACTTCGAGTATCAAAACCAAAATTTTAACTAGAAGAATACACGAAGAGTTGGTACTGTTCGGGATCTAGTTTTAAAGCACAAATTTTGAATCAGAGAGAGGGGTTATGCACGGGACACTTCGAGTGTCAAAACCAAATTTTTGACTAGAAGAATACACGAAGAGTTGGTACTGTTCGGGATTTAGTAATAAAACCAAAAAAATTGATCCGAAAAGATGGGTTTATACCAATATTTTGACTCGAAGAATACAGAAGCGTTGGTATTTTTCGGGATCTAGGATTACTCGAAAAAGAGAGGTTATGCATGGGACACTTCGAGTGTCAAAACCAATATTTTGACTCGAAGAATACACGAAGAGTTGGTACTGTTCAGGATCAATTATTAAAATAAAATAAAAAATACTCGAAAAGAGGGGCTTTACACGAGACACTTCGAGTGTCAAAACCAAAACTGTGACCTGAGGTGAGCGGTGTTGCACGGGATTCTTCAAGCACTAAGACAGAAAAAATTGACAGGAATTTTTTTCGAAGACACTTGGAGAGTGAATCCCTTGCAATATAAGTCCCAGTGGCTACTTCAAATACTTTCTTTTAGATAACATCAGACAATTCCATTCAGCTTAGAGAAACCTAGGGACTCTGGAGAGATACAACTATGAGTCTAAGTTGCAGCTTCAAACTGGACTCAACTTTACCTCGCCCTTGTAGTTGCGTGCTTGCACCCATCCGTCGCCGTCCCCTTCTGCGAGTAACTCGAGCTCCTCGTTCTCCAAGATGCTGAGTTCGTCTGGATTCTGAGCCTAGAAGCAACAAAAATGGGTCAACCCCGAGCAACTGTGAGAGAAATGTTAACAAGTTCAGTATCTCTACGTACGTAGATATGTCCAACATATGCCATTAATATGTTCTTTATCTGTGATATAACATCATTCTAAATTGACGGAGACATGTTAACCGTTCAGGTAAATTTTGTTAGAAAACACACGACACAAAGAAACTATTGTGGAAGGAACAAAATAATTTATACATTAAAAATCAAATCAATGGGAGGGTTTTGACTGAGAGGATTAGGAGAGGAACAGAGGGAATAATTGGTGAGGAACAGTGTGGGTTTAGGACAGGTAGGGGTTGTTTGGATCAGGTTTTTGTGGTACGACAGATATGTGAGAAAGCTTTAGGAAAAGGTAAGGATGTTTTTCGGGCCTTTATGGATTTGGAAAAGGTTTATGACAGGGTAGACAGGAAGGCACTGTGGGAGGTATTTCAGGTATATGGGATAGGAGGAAAGCTGTTAAGAGCAATCAAGAGTTTTAACAAGAGTAATAGAGCCTGTATTAGAATTAGAAATGGAGAGAATGAGTGGTTTGAGGTATAGGTGGGATTTCGCCAGGGATGTGTTATGTTGCCTTGGCTATTTAATTCATACATGGATGGGGTGGTACAAGAAATAAACGCAAGGGTAATGGGTCAGGGATTAGAGATGGTTAAAGAAAATGAAGAAACGTAGGAGATAAGCCAGTTGTTGTTTGCTGACGACACTGCAGTTGTGGCAGGATCAGAGGTAGGATTGAGGAAGTTAGTGACAGAATTTGGAAAGGTGTGCGAGAGACGGAAGTTGAAGATAAATGTGGGAAAAGTAAGATGATGAGACATACAAGGGGAGAAAGCGACAGCAGACTGGAAGTGAGTATTAAGGGAGAGAGACTGGAGGGAATGGATAGTTTTAGATACTTGGGTGCGAATGTGGTGGGAAAGGGAGGAGTGGAGGTGGAGATAGAATGTAGATTGAGAGAAGCAATTAAATGCCTTGGTGGATTAATAAGTGTAATAAGAAATAGACATTTGGGAATGGATGCTGAAAAAAAATTGTATGAAGGATTGATTCTGCCGACAGCACTGTATGGGACAGAAACATGGAACATAAGAAAGGAAGAGAGGAGGAGCTTGAATGTATTTGAGATGAAATGACTGAGAAGTATGATAGGGGTTACTAGGCTAGATAGAGTGAGAAATGAGGAGGTGAGGAGGAGAACAGGGGTGGAAAGGGAGTTGGGAGATAGGGTTGCTGAAAGAGTATTGGGATGGTTTGGAGACATGGAAAGAATGAGTGAAGAAAAATTAGTAAAAGAGGTGTGTAAGACAGAAGTGGATGGAGTGAACATGAGGGGGCGACCAAGGATGAGATGGATGGATGGGATAAAAGGGGCATTGAGAATGAAGGGATGTCTGTTGAGGAAGGACGTGAGACAGAAGATAGGAGTGAGTGGAGAATGGTTGTGTATGGATGATCCTGTGATGCATGAAAGGGAGTGGGTGGGGGATGGAGGGTGAAGGAGTATGTGTAAGTTATATATTGACGAAGCCCGAAGGGATTTCTCCCCGTCTTCTCTTTTTCTGCATGAGGGGACGGGGATAGGGGGTCGCCGATTTAATGAAGCCGCCTTCCTGTGGATGTTCTGTGTCTTGCGACACTGCTTCTGACACAGGGAAGTGGGCGAGATGCAAGGATGACCTGTCATTCAGGAGGAGCCAAGATAAGAGGTAGGGAGGGGGATTGAATGGGAGTGGAGTATGTGGGGATGGAATGGATGGGAAAGGATTTTATGCCTTTGTTTTTAGCTACCTTCATTATAAGGGGGAAAAGCCTTTGGTATATGTATGTAAAAACCAAATCACTAATACTAATTACAAAATCATCAGAATAAAAAAGTGAATACAAAGAAGGTAAACTTTGTCAGAATGCACACAACGACACAAGGAAACTATAAGGGAGTAAAAAAAAATAGTCACAGTGAAAAAATCATGAGAATGAAAAAAGTGAATATACAAACAAATAAGTAAATTTTGGCAGAAGGCACACAACGGCACAATAGAGCGAAATGAAAAACAAATTTGAAAGATAAAAAACAGCTCAGTAATATATATATATATATATATATATATATATATATATATATATTATATATATATATATCAAGGGCTTTTTTCCCTTTTCAAGGGAGGTAGCCAAAGTCAAAAGCATAAATCCATTCCCACCCATTTCATCCCTACATACTCCACTCCCATTCAACCCTCTCCCTCTTATCTTGGCTCCTCCTGAATGACGGGTCATCCTTGCATCTCGCCCACTCCCCTGGGTCAGAAGCAATGCAGCAAAACACAGCACATCCACAGCAAGGCCGCTTCATTTAATCGGCGACCCCCCTCCCCCTCGCAGTCCCTTCATGCAGAAAAAGAGATGATGGGGAGAAATCCCATCGGGCTTCGTCAGTATATAATTTACATATACTCCCTCAACCCCATCCCTTATCCACTGCCTTCCATGCATCACAGCATCATCCATACACGATAATTCTCCATTCACCCCTATCTTCTGTCTTCTCCCTTCCTTCCTCAACAGATATTCCCCTCTTTCCCAATGCCCCTTTTATCCCATCCATCCATCTCATCCTCAGTCGCCCCCTCATGTTTACTCCATCCATCTCTGCCATCCACACTTCTTTTACTAATATTTCTTCACTCATTCTTTCCATGTGTCCAAACCATCCCAATACTCTTTCATCAACCCTATTTCCCAACTCCCTTTCCACCCCCGTTCTCCTCCTCACCTCCTCGTTTCACACTCTATGCAACCTAGTTACCCCTACCAAACTTCTAAGGCATTTTATCTCAAACATATTTAAACTCCTTCTCTCTTCCTCTCTCATGTTCCATGTTTCTGTACCACACAGTGATGTTGGCAGAATCAACCCTTCATACAATCTCCTCTTAGCATCCATTTCCAAATGCCTATTTCTCATTACACTTTCAATCCCCCATGTTATTTACTTGCTTCTTTCCATCTACATTCTACCTTCACCTCCACTCCTCTCTTTCCCGCCACATTCGCACCCAAGTATTTAAAGCTATCCACTTCCACCAGGCTCTCTCCCTTAATAATCACTTCCAATTTGCTGCCATCCTCTCCCTTTGTACATCTCATCACCTTACATTTACCCACATTTATATTCAACCTCCTTCTTTCACACACCTTCCCAAACTCTGACACTAACTTCCTTAATCCCTTCTATAATCCTACTACAAGCGAAGAATCGTTAGAAAACAACAGCTGGCTCATCTCCCATTTTTCTCCATTTTTATAACTATCTCTAATCACCAGTATATTACCCTTCCACTTACCTCTCACACCACCCCATCCATGTATAAATTGAACAGCTATGGTGACATTACAAAGGATTACAAAGGCAAAGCATGCCGACAGGAGACCTTTTGATCCATATCTAGGTCGGATGCACAAAAAAAAAAAAAAAAAAAAAAAAAAAAAATCATATTAATAATAAATTAAAACTATAACAATGTAAATAACAATTAAGATACATAATAAATGCATTGGTATAGTTGAATAACAAACAGGTAAATAGTAAATGATAATAAATTGACATATAACTAATAAATTAAAATCAGACAGACAAATTATAACAAAACAAAAACAAATAATATAACATAAATTATAATAATTACAGCATCTTACTTAGGTATTTATCTAAATGATTCTTAAAGCTTCGAACTGAACTACATTGCACTACCTGTGCAGGAAGTTTATTCCATTCATTAACTACACGGTTGGCAAAGTTGTTTCTACCTACTTCCAAATTGAATCTATTTCCGGACAGTTTGAGACCATTGTTTCTTGTCTGATTCTCATTCAATGTGAAAATTTGGTCACTTTTGATGTTGTCAATTCCCTTTAAAATCTTAAAGACCTGTATCAAGTCACCTCTGAGTCTACGCTTTTTTAGGGAAAACAGATTCATGTGCTTAAGTCGATTTTCGTATGATTTATTTTTGATATTTGGAATCAGTTTTGTGGCTCGCCGTTGTACTTTTTCCAGTCTGTCAATGTCTTTAATGAGATTCGGTGACCATACGGAAACAGCATATTCCAAATGTGGACGAACTAACGATTTATATAGCTTGTTAATGAGTGATGGACTTTTGAAATCAAAAGATCGCGCAATCAATCCCAGAATCTTATTTGCTTTCTCAGAGGCTGAAATACACTGCTTGGATGATTTGAGGTCGTTACTGATAATTACGCCGAGATCTTTTTCACTATCCACTTTTGTTAACGAATTTCCAAATAACTTGTAATCGTACTTGCTGTTATTTTTACCTATGTGCATTACCTTGCATTTACTTGTGTTAAATTTCATTAGCCACTTTTCAGACCATTGCTGTAATTTATCTAAATCTTCTTGAATATCTAATTGGTTTGAGTGATCATTTGCCACTCCGCACAGTTTTGTATCATCAGCAAATTTGGAAACAGTAGATTTTAGTCCATGGTCTATATCATTTATATATACTATGAATAGAAGTGGCCCAAGAACGGAACCCTGAGGAACTCCACTTGCAACACTTTTCCATCCAGAAGTTTTTCCATTTAAAACAACTCTCTGTTTTCGACCTTTCAACCAATTACTAGTCCAACCTAATAGGCTACCACTTATTCCATGCAAAGCTAATTTAGTAAGTAGTCTTTCGTGTGGGACGGTATCAAAAGCTTTTGCAAAGTCTAGATATATTAAATCTATATTGTTTCTTTTGTCATAATTCGAGACAACTGTGTTGTAGAATTCGAGTAAGTTCGTCACGCAAGAACGTTTCCGTCTGAAACCATGTTGGCTATCATTTATCAAACGGTTACTTTCTAAATGATATTCGATAGCATCTCTGATGATAGTTTCCATTATTTTTCCTACGATCGAAGTCAAACTAATAGGCCTATAGTTATTTGGTTTCTTTTTGTCACCTTTTTTGAATATGGGAGTAACGTTAGCTAGCTTCCATTCTCTTGGGACATCTCCGGATATGATGGATTTCTTGAAAATAATTTCTAATGGAACAACAATCTCATTTTTAATTTCCTTTAAGATTCTTGGATGCCAACCGTCAGGCCCTGGTGTTTTATTAACTTTGAGTTTGTCTATACACCTTTTAATTGTTTCTTTTGTTATATTTACCGTAGTGAGTAAGTTTACCCCAGACTTTTCACAGGTTTCATAACACATCCCTGGCGAAGTCTCGCATTTACCTCAAACCACTCACTCTCTCCATTGCTTATTCTAACACAGGTTCTACTATTCTCGTAAAAACTCTTGACTGCTCTTAACAGCTTTCCTCCTATCCCATATATCTACAATACCTCCCACAGTGCCTTCCTGTCTACCCTGTCATAAACATTCTCCAAATCCATAAAGGCTCGGAAAACATCTTTACCTTTTCCTATAACTTTCTTACATATCTGTCGTACCACAAAAATCTAATCCATGCAACCCCTACCTGTCCTAAATCCACACTGTTCCTCACCAATTATTCCCTCTGTTCCCCTCCTAATCCTCTCAGTCAAAAACCCCCATAAGCCTTCCCATCTACACTTAACAAACTGATCCCTCTGAAACAATTACACTTAGAGTTGGCCCCTTTTCCCTTGTAAAATGGAACTATACATGCACTCCTCCAGTCCTCACGCACTCTACCCTCTTTTAGACATACATTAAACAACCTCACCAGCCAGTCCACCATCACAGTACCTCCCTGTTTTGGACACTCCGCATGACACCTATCTAACCCAGGTGCCTTACCTGCTCTCATCATTTTGATAATTGCTTTCACCCCATCTTTTCTTATTTCTCCTCCATTTTCCTCACTCATCACTGTCATTTTTTAGCTCTTCCTACTACAACTACCTTTCCCTCCCTATCCTACTTCACATTTAACATCTCCCTAAAATACCCTGCTCATCTTGCTCTTACTGTCGTCTCTTCCATTATCATCTCTCCTTCAGCACGTTTTACCTTTTCTTCTCTACTTGATTCGCCTTTTCTTCCTCTCTTAGTGTCCTTCCTAAACATCTTTTTATTACTTTCAATATGTTCTGTCATACTCTTACCCCATTTCACATCTACTCTCTTTTTTGCCTCCTATACCTTATACATTACTTCTCTTCTCTTTTCTTTGTACCGCGCATATGATTCTCTCGTCCTATTTTGCAACGAATCTGTGAAAGCTAATTTCTTCTCTTCAACAACCTTCTTTGTTTCATCATCCCGCCATTCACTAACCTTCCTTCTATTTCCTCCAGTTTTTCTTGTTTCACACATACCATCTTTGCACACCTTGTGATTCCTTCCTTGAAACATCCCCATTCTTCCTCCACTCCTAGTTTTACTCTATCCTTCACTCCCTTCCACTCTTCTCTCAGCTTCTTCTTGTATTCATTTTCCTTTTCTTTCTCATTTAAACATTTTACTCAATGAATCTCCCTACCTTCTGTCTTTTTCCTCTTTCTCCATTAACGTTCTATCTACCACCCATCCACCACCCTTTCCCATGTGTACTTATGCTTGACTCTTCCTAAACACTGTGTTTGCAACCATCAACTCTCTTTCTAGACACATCTCCACCATCAACTCTCCACTACGTTTTTTCCGCCTATTGTTTTGTCTCCTACCCTAGTATTGAAATCTCCCACTACCACTACAGTGATATTTCTCCCTAAACCCTCTATACACTCATAATCTATTCAAAAAGCCTTCCTCTCCTCTACACTCTTCTCATTACAAAACCCCACATCTACCTTCCCAGTTTCACCTTCATCCACATTAACCTTGAAGAAACCTCTTTCCACTCCACCACAAACTTACCTATCTCTTTACTTACTCAATAATAAAAAAAAAACGGTTAATCATAAAGGCCTTTGTCGCCTGACACCCACTTACTGTGTAGTTGTAGAGAACGATGCACTTCGGGTAGGTGACCTGGTCCTCGGGGGGGCCATTTGTAACGGGGGGCAGCGGGGAGACCGGGTCCTCTCCCCAGTCCACGTTGATGGGGTCCCATGTCAAAGACTCCTGTCTACGAGCTTCTGGTCCCCGAAGACAGGAGAAAGAGAAAGAGAAAGAGAGAGAGAGAGAGAGAGAGAGAGAGAGAGAGAGAGAGAGAGAGAGAGAGAGAGAGAGAGAGAGAAACAGACAGACGAAGGCAGAGAGAGATAGAGATAGATAGATAGAGAGAGAGAGAGAAACAGACAGACGAAGGTAGAGAGAGATAGAGATAGAGAGAGAAAAAAAACCAGACAGAGGGAGATAGATAGATAGAGAGAGAGAGAGAGAGAGAGAGAGAGAGAGAGAGAGAGAGAGAGAGAGAGACAAACAGACAGAGGGAGATAGATAGAGAGAGATAGATATAGAGATAGAGAGAGAGAGAGAGAGAGAGAGAGAGAGAGAGAGAGAGAGAGAGAGAGAGAGAGAGAGAGGGAGGTAGAGAGGGAGAGAGATAGAGAGACAGAGTGAGAGAGAGTGAGAGAGAGACAAACAGGCAGAGGGAGGTAGAGAGAGAGAGAGAGAGAGAGAGAGAGAGAGAGAGAGAGAGAGAGAGAGAGAGAGAGAGAGAGAGAGAGAGAGAGAGAGAGAGAGGGAGAGGGAGGGAGAGGGAGAGAGAGAGGGAGAGAGAGGGAGAGAGAGAGAGAGATAGAGAGAGAAAGAGAAAGAAAGATATCAGATCACAATACCTATACCCACAGTTTGTTTACTTTTACTTCTAAATAAAGTTGTCTAATTACCAAAGGTCAGAGCGGGAGTACGGGACTCGTTCTCATCCGATGGTGTTTCCTCTGGCAAAGAGACAGGATGAGGCCAAGCCAACGCCAGAATAGGCGCGGTATAACAACAAACCCCACATACGAGTTATCCTGATGACTAAGCCCCGCCCAGCGTAACCCTAACCCAGTTAAGGGAACTGGAGACTACCCGACCCAGGCATTATGGGACCTATGACGTCATCACAAAAAATAAACAAACAAACCATGTTACCTTCTTCTGCTGTTATCTCTGCGGCTTCTTCCGTGTCCAGGGACGAAGACTGGGCCGCATTTGTGGCGGCGGAGGATGTCGCGTTCTCCTGTTCGCCTGTATCAGTCTCCCCAGCTCCCGCCTTCGTCAGGAGGAGAAAAAAGGAAGAGAAAAGAATTACCCAAAGCCGATCCTTCGAGAACGTATTTCAATCCTACCACAACAACGCTGATTCAAACGAATCTGTCTTCTTTGTTCTTTGTCAAGACCTTGCATGTGTTTCAACAAACCATAATTACAACAAATATAATTAAGATAAAAAAAATACACCTAAAACAGGAGTATATTACAAACTAGCATGGCGGATGGGCATATTCGTGGGATGATCGGACATGGTATGGACGGGGAGAGCACGATCGGCTTGGGAGGGGGAGAGGGGCATGGGTTGCCATACGGAGGGGGGGGAGGGGAAAGGCATAAAGGAGAAATCTAGTTCCCTTACTCG
>NC_134792.1:46227200-46234700 GCF_046742065.1 Oratosquilla oratoria | reverse complement strand
AGAGATGAAGAGTGGGGAGGGGGGTAGGGGCGGATCGTGCGTGGTGCGTGGAGGGGACGGTGATGATCATACGTGGAGTTGCATCTTGGTGCACAGTGACGAATCACAATACCGATGGTGGTCATGGCAGTGGGTGTGCGAAGAACAAAGGAGACGCTAAAGGAAGGCGAGCTGGAGGACGGGAAGAAAGGAAGAAGGAGGATGCCAAAAAGGAAGGAAGAAGGAGGACGCCAGGAAGAAAGGAAGAAGGAGGACGCAAGGAAGAAAGGAAGAAGGAGGACGCCAGGAAGAAAGGAAGATGGAGGACGCCAGGAAGAAAGGAAGATGGAGGACGCCAGGAAGAAAGGAAGAAGGAGGACGCCAGGAAGAAAGGAAGGAGAACGTTAAAGAAAGGAAGAAGGAGAACACCAGGAAGGAAGGAAGATGGAGGACGCCAGGAAGAAAGGAAGAAGGATGAAGCCAGGAAAAATGGAAGAGGAAGGACGCCAAAAATTTAGGAAGAAAGAGGACGCCAAGAGGAAAGGAAGAAGTACGCCAGGAAGAAAAGAAGAAGGACGCGAGTGTATGTGCAACGAAAAAGGATGTGGAGGATCAGGTGAGGGCTGCGCATGCGCGGATGTGAGATGGTTTGAGGGTGGTGACTGTACTTCCCTATCTATCTTAACTAGGTGAATATGTATTTCTTTTTTAAAACTAATAAATACTCTAATTATAGTTCTTTTTATTTCCGGTTTTTTCTGGCTGAATTTCTACGTTTTGGATGTGTGCATATCATCAAGAATCCTAACACAGTTTAGGAAATTTCCTTTTCTCAAACATCCGCGAGGCTAAAACGATTATAATACAGACGTGTGGTACTTTCAGGAACAGGAGTACACACCTTGAGGGTAATGGAGCAGTTCATAAACAGGAGGAAGGATAATCTTAAAAGGGTAAGTCCCTGCCTAAAGCGCTCATACATACTGTCATAGGTCCCCACTTGCCGTGGGAGGATTTGTGATCGGGGGTGGGTGGGTGGGTTAGCTGGGGTGGGGGGGGACAGCGTGTTTTTATGTTCCTTCCTCGCCTGCCCTAGTCGCGCGGCTCCTTCATACCTGACAGAAAATGAACCTTATACGTCCTTGACGATCGTTTTCTTGGTGAGAAAAAGATGATAAAGGACTAAGGTACCAAGGAATTTTGTCATCGAGCTAATGCCATGATGTCTTTAGGATACTCGTGGAGAGACCGATAATATAGTAGGCTGAGTACCTTGTGTCCAATGCCGAATCAGTCCGCGGATCAAGCCTCACGGGTATGCTTCATCCCACGCCAATGAGGTAATCAAAGAAAACGATTGAGCGGGAGGGAGTACATCATTTCTTAGGTAACGAGGCGGTTGTGGGACATGTTTGGCTGAGAAGACCTTTAGTGGTCAATGCAAAATATAAACGTGTTTTTTCAAAATATATGTTTAAAAAGATATACTTTACTGATATCTGGAGAAACAAACGAGACTTGTCTGCTGCAGTAGAGATATTAGTTGAGAGCGAAACCCTGGGAACAGCCTATGAACTTCGTCAGAGGGTCGACGATGCGGGAGATATGTAAACAGAAGTGAGAGGATTTTACTTCCTGGTGCACTGGATAAGTGTGCACTAAAACCTGAGGTTATTTTGCAAGTAATGTAAGTCTAATATGCGGTAAAAGCTGCTTAATGGAAAGAGAGAGAGAGAGAGAGAGAGAGAGAGAGAGAGAGAGAGAGAGAGAGAGAGAGAGAGAGAGAGAGAGAGAGAGAGAGAGAGAGAGAGAGAGAGAGAGAGAGAGAGAGAGAGAGAGAGAGAGAGAGAGAGAGAGAGAGAGAGAGAGAGAGAGAGAGAGAGAGAGAGAGAGAGAGAGAGAGAGAGAGAGAGTGCGAAAGAGAGTGAGTGAGTTTGTGAGTTAGTGAACAAGAAAGAGGAATCACTGTTGAAGCATATCACTCGCATAACTCGCTGATACGAGAGTTCCCAATGACCTCATGTATCCGGGTAAAATACATATATGTATATTTTTTCTTTCTTTTTTCTTTTCTGACGGGGGTGGGGGGGTTAATGGTTCTCCTTCATAATCAGCATCGTTTTTTAATGTGTTAACAATAGTACTGGAAACTGACAAACCCGTTTTAGTTGGAACTAAAACAATCTTGAACAGAACTTATAGAATATTATACAAACCAAAGAGAAAGGAACAAACACCATTCCTGGGTTGTCAAATGTTTATATGGGCAATAATTTTTACCAAATATTTTCGTGGGGATAATAGATATTTTACCAGATTGAATTACGGATATCAACCGAGTCTCTTGAAGTTAATTGGGAACCCCTGCCATTGAGAATTACACAAGAAGCTCAATATAACCACCCAAATCTACAAGCACGATTCGAAATTAGAAATTAAAAGAATATATAGCATCAGATCTCTCTCTTTTGAATACTTTCAAGTCGTGTGTTTGTGTACAGCCTTTAAGTTGTCTGAAAGTTGCCATCAACAAGGCGTCTTGACACGTGTTCAGATGATGTGTGCATAATTATAGAATAAAACGTGGCAGGGACATTACCTTTTTTTCTTTCTCCTCAGGAAATAAACCAAAACGAGATGATTAATATCTGGTAATAGAACACGGTAGTTTCTAATTCAAACAAAAAATAAAACACAAAAAATACATCAGTTCCCGTCCTGTACCACAGCCTTCTCTTCTCCATCTCCACCTCCTCTTTCTTCTCCTCTTCCTCCTCCTCCTCCTTATCTTTCTCATATTACTCTTTCCCTAACATTCGTTCTTCATTCTCCATTTGGATTCAACCACTCCTCTCATTATTTCTTTCTTAATTTCCTTCAAACTTAACTTCAAGTTGGCCACCTTCTCCCTTTCCCTCTCCCTCTTTATTCTTTTCATTAATCTTCCTTGACTCACCTTGGCACTGTTTTTCTGTAAAGATGATATCGACTGGAATATGGAACCCTTTTTCCTCTTCAACCTGAAAAAGAAGAAGAAGAGAGGAACAAGCTTGATACCATCATTTACTTTCTCATTTTCTATTTCTATGACTCTAGCGATATTGTCCTAAAGGACAGAAGCGCTGACGATGAAACATAACCACTTTCTAACTGACATCCATTGCATGTTTTATAAATATATTATCCCCATGTTATTTCATTCACTGTACTTTATCTTCCGTTCCACATTCCTCTACATGACATGATCATCCCTGGTTAGTCCCAATTTCTTTTCATAGAGTAGCTCTCAACGCGTTGGCTATTACATAGTTTGACTAAAACAAATCCCATCTAGCCTAAAGAAGCTTGACTCTTTAAACAAATCACAACCCCGTCTTTACGAATGATAACTGTCCTTGGAAGTGACGAGTCAACTTCTCTTAAACGATAATCAAGGGATAATGGAACGGCATTCATGTAAGCTTCTGGATCGTCGGTGCGCACTCCGGTCTGCCCCGGCAGCGTCTCGGCCCCGGTTCACCCGTTGCTGCTGCCCACGTTCCTCCTCCTCCTCCTCCTCCTCCTCCTCCTCCTCCTCCTCCTCCTCCTCCTCCTCCTCCTCCTCCTCCTCCTCCTCCTCCTCCTCCTCCTCCTCCTCCTCCTCCTCCTCCTCCTCCTCCTCCTCCTCCTCCTCCTCCTCCTCCTCCTCCTCCTCCTCCTCCTCCTCCTCCCCCTCCTCCTCCTCCTCCTCCCTCCTCCTCCTCCTCCTCCTCCTCCTCCTCCTCCTCCTCCTCCTCCTCCTCCTCCTCCTCCTCCTCCTCCTCCTCCTCCTCCTCCCACATACTTTTCTTCGGCGGCGACTGCCTTCTCCCTCGCGTCGTGTGCCACGTGCTCCTCGTCATAATAAGACTTTTTACAGCGGTCCAGCTCCTGTACCTGCAGTTGTACGTCCTTCTGCAGAAGCTGCAGCTGGTCTATCAACTGTGAAATGAAAGGGAGAAGTTTTGTGTAAAACGGAGACATTTTCTACGCCATTTCACGCAGACCTAAATTCCCGTCTATTTGAATATATATATATATATATATATATATATATATATATATATATATATATATATATATATATATATATATTTACACACATATATGGATTGAATGTCTGAAACCACCACAGAAAAATACATTTTCTCAGAAAACCGAGCCTATTCCCTCTCAAGCACCTCCTTATCTTCCTTTCTTTTCCTTTTCCATCCCTGTTTCTTTCCTTCCTCTACCAACACCAAAAAAGGACCAGCTCCGCAACACCCCAATAGAATAAAAAGGAACAACTCTCCTCACCCTTTTTCCAAGTGTGATCTTGGTCTGTCGAGTTTGTTTGGCATCCTCGGAGATCTGCTGAAGGAAGACCTCGACAGCTGCGAGTCGAGCCTTCCCGAGCTTCTCCGTCTCGTCGAGGACGGTCCTCCACACACTATAGACATTCCTAAGAAGAAAAATAAAAAAATAAAAAAAATTGTCCGCAGATATCGGCTGTCAAGCCTTTCCTTAGCATAGATAGGAATATATATAGACAGAAAGATGGATAGATAGATAGAATTATATATATATAGATAAACAGATAGATAGATTAATGGATAAATAGATAGATGAATAAATAAATAAATGAATAAGCGAATTAATAAATACATAAATAAATAAATAAGTAAATAAACACTCCATATACACACATACATATATTACGAAATGAGAAGATTGTACTTCGGACATATGTCTTATATAATTTTCAAACACAAATACCGTATACATATCGGCAAATAAAACGAAAATGTAACTGGTATGATTCCTAATTACACTATCTCAAAAGATTGTGCCTACCAAGTCGATAAGATATTTTTCGTTCTGTAATGTCAAATGCAATTATGTTCTTGTACTGTTACTAATGTGAGAGACATTACGTTGCACTGTGTACTAAAAATCAAAAGTCAGATTAAAATGAAAAAATTGACGTTAAAGAGGATGTACCTTAGTACGTTAGCACATCCACCCACGCACAAGTACCTGGCCCGGTCGATAACAAAAGCACTTGGTGAAAACAACATTACACATATTCACCCAAACAGAAGTTCATAAGTAGATTACCTAACTGCGCTAATCAGAGTTCTTCTATTTGTGCAAAATTACTTGTAAGATACAAGTAATTATCATGTTACAAATTGTTTCAATCTGTTTAAATATCCACATTTCCAAACTTTGAGTTTTGTACACTTAATCCCATAATTTACCAACAAGTAGACCTTTTCTTCGTCACAAGCTTTGAATGAAATCTTCGTACATATATATTTATATATATATATATATATATATTATATATATATATATATATATATATATATATATATATTTATATTCCCAAAATTATTTGCACCCAGTGGGTTGCCCAATACAAGTAAAAACGATAATATCTGACATCATCCGAACCATGATGACATTTCCTATGACATCCCACCCCTTCCCTCATACAGCATTCAAGAAAATCTCATTAGATCCAACACAACGTCGCGTATGTCATCGACACAGGGCAAGAAGGATATATGAGCCGCTGTTATTACATCATGCATCGTCGTGTGCACTATGGAGCGCCCTATGAGCCTCATAAACACGGGATTTTAATATATGAGGTATTCCCATGTGATTCTAACACATGAGGTATTCCCATGTGATTCTAACACATGAGGTATTCCCATGTAATTCTAACACATGAGGTATTTCCATGTGATTCTAACACATGAGGTATTCCCATGTGATTCTAACACATGAGGTATTCCCATGTAATTCTAACACATGAGGTATTTCCATGTGATTCTAACACATGAGGTATTCCCATGTGATTCTAACATGAGGTATTCACTGCTTTTCCCACATAACATCTCTAATATATTTCTTTGTACACTTTGTACACACCTGGAATCTCATGTCTAATTTTAGAAACTGCCTAGTGTAGGCCTTATGGTCTCTTGCAGCCTCCTTCTTTCTTATCTTTTCAAGTTCTTCTATTGTGTTTGTTTAAGATTTAGACCAGAGACAGAGTCAATCATTCATTTTTATGTAGGCCAAATTCTTAAACAAATGAATAATAATAGACAGGTAGATATATAGATAAATGAAAAAATACATAGAAAATATAGATACGGATGAATAGATAAATCATAAATAAATGCATAGATAAATGTACAATTGATAAAAGATGAATAAGTAAATAGATGAATATATAAATGCATAAAATAGATCAACAAATAATTAATTAAGCAAGCAATTATTATAGATAATCTGATCAGTTAATTAATTAATTATAATTGATCAATATTTAAACAAACAAATGATTAATTATAATTTATCAATATTTAAACAAACAAATGATTAATAAAAACAGAATTAAATTAAATAAAAACATAGGCAATATCTGATTCCAAAGGGCATCTCAAGATCCCTTGATCCCCCCACCCCCACCCCATCTTTCCCACATCCTCCCCTAACCTGAATAAAATAGTCTCACTTTAGTCAAAACAAAGTATCTCAAGTGCGTGATAGTGATGCTGGAGTTAACCCTTTCGCGCATGCGCAGAGGAGGGAGGTTCCCCCCCTCAGCTGAATAAAATCGTCTGGCGGCAGGCAGAACAAAATGCTGTATATCTAAAGAAGACCTTAACCTCTATATCTGCGACCACGTACTACATGTATCCATCCCCTCCGTTCCACACCCAGGCTGTGTGACTGTGAAGGCAGCAGACACCTTACCCACCGTCCATTTGCGTATGCAGGTTCCAGGCGATTAGGCCCGGTCCAAAAACGACACTGAGGAGTAGATGGATTGTGTAATTGGCAATGGAGGAGGTGGAGGAGGAGGAGGAGGGAGTGGTTGAGGAGATGGAAGTGGAGGAGGTGATGAATGAGACAGAGACAGTATTCATCAACCAATCAATCACATAAAGTAATAAAAACTAGGGTAGAATACTTGTTAGCAAATGCTTCAAAACCAAACAATCAAGGAAACATATAAGTAAATAAATCAATAAGAACACAATGAATTAATTATAAATAATAACTGAATAAACGAGTAAACGATTTAGTAAAACGAAATTATTTGATACAATAAAGTGATGTGGAATGAACATAATTTGAAGTAAAAATGTAAAAGAAAAAACGAAATATGAAAAAAGGTGATATTTTTCAAGAATGGGATCGATTGTGTGTAACGAATTAGTTAACCACAAAAAAATGTCGTATAATTCTAAACAGAACACTCAAGTGATTAAGTTTTTTTTATAGATTTCCTCTACGGGTTTTTCTACTCTGACAAAACTAACGAAAACATATTTTTAGATTTCATTAGATGTTAGCTCTAGTAAAGGAACTGCAACGATGACCAGCTGTTAATGATAGGGGAAAACTGAACATTGCGTAATGGAAAGGGATGATTGATTGACTGGTCTGGAAGAATACGCAAACAATGAACAGATGAATAAATAGATGGATAAAAGAACG
>NC_134792.1:46219700-46222200 GCF_046742065.1 Oratosquilla oratoria | reverse complement strand
GATTGGCAGAACGCAGAGGTTAAATAAAAAGGAAAAGGAAAATATATTAGGTTGTTACTAGAAGCATGGGCTAGTGACAAGAACAACGTCAACATGTTCGTCACTTTGAACCTGATTTACAAGGGAGCCAAGGACATATTGGAGAGGATTCGTTCATCGTGACAGTAAGGTACATGTTTGTCTGTGGTTTGTTTGTATTAGTTAATGGTACAACCATTCTGTGTTGTTGGTTGATGGGATTGTGTCTTTATGTTTGTTTATTTTATTACTATGTTGTATACCAGTTTTACGTTAATAATTGTTTTTTCTGGGACTTCTGCCTAGTGGACACTTGGTGCATATCTCTCCTATGTTTATTCGTTATTTGCTATTTTTTCACGGACAGTGATTTAGTTTAAAGGATGTCATTTGTTATTCCATTTCATGCTCATACCAATGTGGATTTGTGAACTGTGTGATATAGTGTCCATCAGTAAGTATTTTTTTCTGGTTGAATTAGCGTTGCAGTTGATTTTGTTATGTGGGATTCTGTCCTTAGTCGTGTGATTATTTCATCCTACGTTGTTTTTTTTCTATGTTCATATATGTCTGTATTATACGTTTTTATTCCATTGCATTCCGGGCGATTGGTACTTAAATCATATATGGACTTGGGGTTTTGTCGCATAATTTTAGTCACATCTATTTTTAGCCTAGAGATACGTTGCCATTTCCTTTGATACCAATATCGATTTGTGAATTATGCGATTTGGTGTCCATCTCGAAGTATTGGTTATGCTATCTTTAATCCTTGGGATATGTATTTCCTGTGACTGTTTTCTACATGATATTTTTCTGGAGTGTAACGGTGTACCAGTTATGTCCCTTTTTAAAGGATTTCCTATTGCTGACACTATGACCCTGAAGACAGACCCCGGACAAGGCTCGATACGTCGGAATAAACTTCAGACGATGAGTCCAGTGTGTGTTTTTCATAAATATATACATATATATACATACATACATACACACACACACACACACACACACACATATATATATATATATATATATATATATATATATATATACATATATAAATACTTTTTACATACATACATATACGTATACATACATAAAAATGTATACATGCATACATCTATACATATATACATGCATACATACGAGTACATACATACATACATATATACATCTACACATACATACTACATACATATATACATACATTTATACATAAATACATATACATACATATTTACATACATACATATACCTCTACATACATACATACATGCATACATACATACATATACTATATTTTTATATCTAAATTGCTCTTCGTAGTAATATGAATATTTCTTAAGACTATCATTCCAGAAACTATTATAGCCTTACTTTTTTATTACAAGTCTCAGGTACTGTAGATTAGGACAAAGAGATAATTAACAGACCTTGATCCATGGAAGAATTGCGTGATTGTGATTAGGTTAGACCAAACTGCCCAACCCTCCTGACTTTTCACCCTCCTCCCCCCCCTCTCTCTCTCTCTCTCTCTCTCTCTCTCTCTCTCTCTCTCTCTCTCACCTTATGTTCCTTCGTTCTCCTCCGCTTTCTTCTCGATTTCTTTTTCCTTCTTCTCCGTCGTTTCTTTGCCCCTTTCTCTTCGTCATACTTCTCCTACCCCCCTCCTCCTCCCCCTCGTCCTCCTCCTCCTCCTCCTTCGCTTCTTTCTCCTCGCTCCCCTCTTCCTCTCCCTTCCTCTGCCCCCCCACTCTCTATCACCCTTCTCGTCCGCCATCTTTGTTTGCATTTATTGAACACGATTCAGTTACCAGCGGTCGTTTCCTTCTGTTCTTTGAAGCACACACACACACAAAACCTGACATCAAACACGTATTCAAATGACTGTATTGTCACTACGACAATATCACGCAGTGTTGATATCCTGACCACATCAGTATCAGTAGCATCATCCCTTCTCTTAGAGTCTAACAGTCCTGATGAATTCCCCACCTGGTTCCTATGGCAACATCCTAATGACGCTGCCCATATCAATTATCAAAATTTTCAGCATGCAATGCCAATACGTCACTCATTGCAGTAATGCAACAATAACACCGGTAAGTGTAATAAATATATCTTATTTTAAGTGAATATTTAGCCTATCCTCCACTTTAACGACTTATAGATTCCAAATTGGGAAACAACACACATACAGTATCTTTACCATTCAGCATCTAACTTTAATAAACACGGTTTTGACAAAGCCATGATGATATAATAAAGTTATTGTAACACTAACCTACACTAAGAAGCCATGCCCATTCCTCCCATCTCTTAAATATCACACTGAAACTTTGATCACTGGCGTGTCGTCCTTTTCAAAAAACGCGGCCAAGTCATCATCAGCTAGGCGACATGACGTCATCGCTTTGACAGCAGAACGGACACAACTCGTTAAGAATCTCTTCTGTTGCCAAGTCAATGGAGATTTGGCAAC
>NC_134792.1:46197200-46204700 GCF_046742065.1 Oratosquilla oratoria | reverse complement strand
TCATGTGTTGGACTCGTGAACGACAGCTATTTCTCTCCCGGAAGAGAGCTCAGAGCTCGTATGACCGATCTATGGGTAATGCTGAGACCTTACACGCACACACACACCCAACTCCCCGCCCACGAGAGTTGGAGTAATGACTCGAAGCGCAGCGATACTGAAATTATTTCAGCCCTGGACAGGTTTCGAACCCGGACCGCCGTAGTCACAGTCGGGGACTCTACCAACCGCGCCACCAATTCGTGTAAGTGTGTGTGTGTGTGTGTGTGTGTGTGTGTGTGTGTGTGTGTGTGTGTGTGTGTGTGTGTGTGTGTGTGTGTGTGTGTGTGTGTGTTCACCTATATATACTCACTTTGCAGAATTGAAATAAACATTTGACGTCCTGTGACAAGTCCACTCCACTGTTTCTACGATGTCTTACATGTGCTCTACGCAGTGGAAGTACTAAACTTGCTAGGAATGTATTTTGTCCGTCAGTTACTTTATGCTCAATTTATGTTAAATTAGTTTATGCTATATTTAAGTTAGTTAAGGTTATGATATGTTGGGTTAGGTTAAGATAGGTTAGATTAGGTTGGGATAGGTTAGGTTAGGTTAGGTTAGGTTGGGTTGGACTAGTTTATTCTTAAGTAAATATAAAGAAGTCAGGTTAAGTTAGGTTAGGCTAATTTAGGTGTGTGTGTGTGTGTGTGTGTGTGTGTGTGTGTGTGTGTGTGTGTGTGTGTGTGTGTGTGTGTGTGTGTGTGTGTGTGTGTGTGTGTGTGTGTGTGTGTGTGTGTGTATTTGTGTATGCGTTAAAATAGGTTAAGATAGGTTAGGCTAGGTTAGGTTAGATTAGGTTAAGCTAGGTTAGGTTAGGTTAGCTTAGCTTATTATAGGCTAGGTTAGGTTAGGCTAGGTTAGGTTAGGCTAGGTTGGGTTAGGATAGGTTAGGAAAGGTTGAGCAAAGAGGTGAAAAGGTTAGATCACAAATGGATTCGCCCGGGCCTCACTAAGGTCAAGTTCTCTATGCTTTTTGACCTTTCCTCTGTACCGACACTTACGTATGTCTTTGTCCTGACCTTTGCTCTGACGTCATTCTTGACCTAAACCCTGACCTTTATCTCGGATTTTTCGTGTTTTATTCATTCATTAATTTATTTATGTATATGTTTATCTATTTATTTACCTATTAACTTATGCATTTATCTATTTATTTATCTACTTATTTACTTTGTTATGTAGTTATTTATTCCTTTACTTATCTGTTTACTTTTTACTTTTACTTATACAGTTATTTATTTATTAGTTTGTTTTGTATCCGACGTTGTCATCGATCAAAAGGCCTGCCGGCGCGTTTCATCAATGCAACTTGTACTGAAAGACAAATATATATATATATATATATATATATATATATATATATATATATATATATATATATATATGTATATATATAAATATATTCTACTATAATAAAGTAGTATCTTCTGTCTGTATGTTTGTTTATTTGTTTGTTCACTCCAGGTAGGCTACTTGGATAACTAAATTTCATTTTTTTTTCTATTTATTTATTTATTTATTTATTTTATTTTATTTATTTATTTATTTATTTTTTTATTTTTTTTGGCTAGGGTTAATGGATAAAGGGGTATGGTGGGGTAACACGCCACTACTGCAGTATCCCCTTAATACGATTGGCATTTAGTGACAAAAATTACCATAATTAAACAAACCAGTGTATGTGTTCATAAATATTAATTTGTGAAATTAATGTTGCCACAAACTATGATAGCCTTAGTAAGGAGAAAGCATGTAAATGTAAAAATATTGTATAATTTTACCAAATGTTTATTTATTTTTTTTTATTTTTTTTTTTTTATTTTTTTTTTTTACGGGCGGTAACATACTCGAGTTCATAGAAGAAAACAAAAAAACGTAGAGACTGAACATCTTCAAACCAGACTTAATGACCCCCTTATGAGTTGATAGGCTTAAAAAAATCGAGTTCATCACGAAGAAAACGAAGAAACGTAGAGACTGTACAACTTCACACCAGGCTTAATGACCCCCCTTATGGGTCGATAGCCTTAACATAAATAAATAAATAAATGAAAATAATAATAGTTATTTTGAATCGATACATTAGAAAAATACCATTTTCACATTTTTCATGCGTTACATTTTCCGTTGAGTTATAATGATACGTGTAACTTTTCTCCACAAATTCTATCAAAATTAAAATAATCAGCATTTGCCCGCAGCAATGCGTGGGTAATTTGGCTAGTACTATAATAAAGTAGTAGCCTCTGTGTGTCTGTCTGTTTGTTAGTTTGTTTGTTCACGAAATCCTCCAAGGGTTTTGGAGATAGACCATATATATTATGATACCCTATCACTCCAGGTACTTGGATAACTATATCTAATCTAAAAGAAAATTGGATAGGGTTAACGGTTAAAGTTAGGTGGGGTATGGTGTGGTAACACGCCACTACTGCAGTCCCCTTAACGCGCGTAGCATTTTTGTGACATAAGAATTACTTTGATTAAACAAACCATTGTATGTATACATAAATATTATTAATATTTGTGAAATTAATGTCGCCACAAACCATGACAGCCTTTGAAAGGAGCATGTAAATGTAAAATGATTATATAATTTTACCAAATTATGAAATATTGGTTATTCTCATTTCATTCTATTGCGGGCGGAGATGCAATAACAGAATCAAAAAATATTTAAAGTTTGTTTCAATTTTTCTCTTACTGCCGAGTACCGTTCACCATGTAGTGTTAACAATCCACTACAATGGTTACGTTAAAGATTATTCGCGAACTCCTCCTGGGTTTTAGCAGATAAACCTTATACCCATACATATTCTGAAACCATATAACCCAAGGTACCCTGATAACTATCTTTCATTTGTCCGTCTGTTTGTTTGTTCACGAACTCCTAGGGTTTTAGAGATAGACCCCATAACCATATATATTCTGATACCCTATAACTCCAGGTACTTGGATAACTATATTTCATTTAAAAACATATATATATATATATATATATATATATATATATTTTAGGGTTAACGGTTAAAGTTAGATGGGGTATGGTTAGGTTAGGGATTATTCACGAACTCGCAGCAAGACGCGGGTAAATTGGCTAGCATATATATATTCTTAATAGTTCGCTTGTATTTATTTCTCTCTACTCTTCTCAGTCGTCTAAACTTGATACTGGCGGACATACACAAGACGATCTGACCGTCTCAAGATGTAAACAAACCAGACGTCACCCATTTTCTTCTTAAATAACAGAAATTAGAGAAAAACTAATTCAATTGAGGTAGTCTATAAATAGAGACACACTGTGGCATTATATTCACCACAGATCTGGACAAAACACTTAAGGGATGAAAATATTTAGAGGCAATGACATTATTGTCCGGAGTGTTATGAAATAAGTCGGTACGGAGGTGCATTTCAGAATATTTTCTATATACACAGCTACATAATGATATGAACAAGATAGCATTTCTCTATTTGTATGTACTAACTGAAGAATATAATGCTTATTCTTACGTTCAAGGAACTAGAACAATTTTGTTTCTCCGAACTGAAAAAAAAACGATCTGAAACTGTTTGAGTAAACTCGAATCCTTCGTTTGTTCGTTTGAATTACAAACAGTCGAGCGCCTGCAGCCGAGCAGCGAGGCGACCGGCTGTGAATGACAAACAGCACCGCTGGCATTGCAAAACCTATCTGCAGTTGAAGACCCGTCAACCCAGAATCATCTGGTTTGGATCAAATAGGGCGTCTCCATTAGGTCGGCCCTGACACCTTACACGAAATCCCACACCAACACATGGAGCCAGATAGACGGAATGGAGACAAACAAGCCGTCCAAAAGACAGGAATGAACACACACACACACACACATACACACACACACACACACACACACACACACACACACACACACACACACACACACACACACACACACACACACACATATATATATATATATATATATATATATGTATATACATACACACACACACATACACACACACACACACACACACACACACACACACATACACACACACACACACACACAAAGAGAGAGAGAATAGAACAAAGGAAGAATACAAAAGAATCCAAAAAGGAGAAACACATCAAAGAGGTAAAACTGACAAGGGTAAAGACGAATCTGAAGCTGCCTACTTTTTTTTTGAGAGAGAGGAAATAACGAGCTAAACGTAGATAGGAAGGTCTATGAATACGCAAAATCTAAATCCGAAATAAAGAACAAAAATATCTAGTCAGTATTCACTAAATAAAATGTCTTTTAAGAGTGAAAAGGGAGTGACGGGAGATTTTGAATCAGAAAGCCTCAAAAGTGGAAATGTAGGAAGTTTATCAGCTATTGGAGACCAAAGATGTTAGGGAAGCACTACGTCCTTACGGGATTCTTGACTGGATACTTATTAAAAGATGCAGAAGTCAATTGCGATACAAGATTCAGAAGGTAATTGCATGTTTATTGGAAGGAGGAAAAGCGCCTCAGGAATTGCAAAGGACCGATGTGGTGCCAATTTACAAAGGGGTGAGAGGCAAGGAGTAACCACTGAGTTATAGATCAGTGTCCCTGACCATGATAATAGTTAAATTGTGTGGGAGAATTATGAAAAACAGATGGATGAAATATCTGAAGGAGGTGGACTTCTCGGTAGATAATTGATTATATTTCGAAAAGCAAGATCACGCATCTCTATTCTGTTACTCTTTTACTTGATGGCGACCGATGTACTACAAGAAAAAGATGGTTGGG
Source organism: Oratosquilla oratoria (assembly GCF_046742065.1). NCBI lineage: Eukaryota > Metazoa > Arthropoda > Malacostraca > Stomatopoda > Squillidae > Oratosquilla > Oratosquilla oratoria. Next base: position 46,199,886 of record NC_134792.1, on the reverse strand, counting down.
TGGTTTGACAAAGTATATCACAAATGGTTTATGTGGAAACTGGAACATATAGTACTTAAAGTATTCCTTCTAAAATGGATGAAAAACTTCCTTAAAGACTGACTTATGAGGTACAGAACGTCAAAACAGAGGAAATTAAGTAGCGGAGTCATACAGGGCTCGGTACTGGTACCCCTAGTGTTCCTAGTGTATGTAAATATCACGACGAATAAGACTAATTATTATATTAATCTATTTGCATACAGTATATAAGTAACTGTGTACAAAAGGAAGATTATTTTAGATTGCTACAAAAGGATCTAGGCAGGATGTTTGACTAAAAACCAAGTATGGAAAATTTAGTTCAACAAAAAAAGGGGGTGGGGAAATACTGGAAAAGGGTAAAACTCATAAGAGACCATCACTGAAGTTCTCATTGAGAAATGGGTTAGCCCATTACCAGGATCAGTTTGTGTCGGAAAATGCAACGCGAAATCAGACTACGATTTGAAACTTGAGGGCCACAAAGGCCACTCTCCTACGAGGTTATCCTCGAGGCGCGGGTCACTGAGGGTCAAGAAAAACGAGACACTAAAGAAGACACATGGTGACTTCGATCAGTAAAGATACATGCCTGTGCTGAGTCCTCACAAACACATGGAAACACACACACACACACATACACAAACAAACGGAGTAAGGACATGATAGTTGCAATTCCATTGATCTTGGTAGATAATTGAAGTCCCCCTTTTCTCGCCATTAGTACCTAACGAAGGGAATATCCAGCCCACTCATCACGGTTAAGAGGAAGAAGGGAAAGGGGAAGGGGAGTTGGAATGCAAACGTTTCAACACAGGCGAGGGGAAGGGTGCGATCAATGGTGGGGGGAGAAGAAACACGATAATGTTACTAAGGGGAGAAAGGGGGAATAAAATTAGGATTTCAAAAGTCATCGAGTTGTTCCAGAAGGAATAGCCGTGCAATCTAGTTTATCCTCTTTAAGTACTAACAAACGATTTGTGTCCTTACTCTGCCTGCCTTCAGGCGATTTTATTCAGCCAAGGGAAATCCTTCTGTATGGGTAGAAGGTTAGAAAACGGTAAGAAAACGGACAAAAGGGTCTGAAGAACCTTCTGGATAAAAGAAAGTCGACACGTGAAGTGCGGGTCTCGTTGATGATGGTCTGAAGAGAGGAAGAACCCTTGACTTTATTAACTGGAGATGGAGGAGGCAACGAACGATAAAAACCTCGTAAGGGCGATAGAGAAAAAAAAAATGGAAGAGGGAAATGAGGTCAAAGGTGAGGTTCGCAATGAACTTGCAAAAGTGAGACGTTCTTTGCAATCTTACATAATGTCTTTTTTTATAGTTGGCGTTGCCAATGGATTCTGCATTCATCTAATAGAAATTGCACGTGGTAGACACTTGTTTAAAGCTTGTTGCCACGATGATATTGCATTATTTTCATTACAGTTGTTATTCATTTATGTTCAATTCAACTAATGAACAATAAGGAATAAGGCCGGTAAATATACTTCAGCCACTTCAAAATAGAAAATTAATAAAGAATTAAATAGATGAATGAATGAACATGCAAATAAGTATCTAAGTAAATAAGAAGATAAAAGAACAAGCGCCTATAAAGATCCTGTTAAAAAACGAGTAAGTAAACAGATATAGACTGATAAACACACATACAAACATATAAAAAAAGATAGGAAACAAGCAAACTAACCAGTAAACAAGTACTCGCGATAAAAAAGAGGGAAGACCATCGATAAATCGTGACAGCACCCGTTCGCGTGACAAAACACAGTCGCGTTTTCAGCAGCGTCGTCGATTGACAAAGTTCGCCGGATCGGAGATGACCTACAAGCGCCGAGGCGGAGACGAGGGTGTCTATGGGTACAAAGGGGGACATACCGCGACAGTCAAGAGAAAGAGAGACTGTGGCACCATTTTCATTCAAAATCGAACGTGCTTTGACAAGGACGTCGTTTAGATCTTGCGAACATATTTCAAGAATGAAAACCACAATTCTATAATCAGTTTCACTGATTTTGAAGAAATGTTAGACTAGCTTTTTTGATATTATCTCAAACCCATCAGCCGATGTTGCCATAAAAAGAGTATAACACATTTGTAACCACACCGTGATATGACTGCAAGTATGGCTGATCTTGTTCCAGTGGTGACAGGACCACATGGCACCAAGAAAAGAAAGAGAAAAAGCAGATTTTTTATTCAGGAATTATTGATGTACTGCAAGGGAGATGTGTGTAGGTGGATTGTATATACTTGGTCTTAGAGAAAGATTGTGAGAAAGTTTTATATATATATATATATATATATATATGTGTGTGTGTGTGTGTGTGTGTGTGTGTGTGTGTGTGTGTGTGTGTGTGTGTGTGTGTGTGTGTGCGTGTCTATATGTATATATATATATGTATATATATATGTATATATATATATATGTATATATATATGTAACGTAGAAACCACTGTTGGAGTAGAAAAGACTGGAAACGGGGAATCTATATATTTCGATTGCAAACTGCAATCCTCTTCAGTAGATCATCTACTGAAGAGGATTGCAGTTTGCAATCGAAATATATAGATTCCCCGTTTCCAGTCTTTTCTACTCCAACAGTGGTTTCTACGTTATTGACAAATGTGTGATTACATTTTTCACCTGTAATATATA
>NC_134792.1:46182200-46187200 GCF_046742065.1 Oratosquilla oratoria | reverse complement strand
TCCTGTCCTTTACTAGTCTTTTTTCAGCAAGTTTCTCATTTATTCCATGAAGCTCCCTTTAAGTCTTCTCACATATTTCAACACCCACATTAGTCGTTTATGAGGTATTTTGTCAAGGGCCTTCTCCAGATCCAGATACACACATTATACTCAACCGTCTCTCTCCTGTAACACGTCAATTATCACTGAGCAAAGACTTAATAGATTTAAAACACGTGATCTTCCATTTCTGAATTAGAACTTGTCAAAATGTCCATCTCTTGTAGATATTTTCCCAACTTTCTTTCACAGATCTCTCACGCAATTTAGTTATCATACTGGTCAAGGACACTGGTCTATAATTCAAAGGATCCTCCTCTTCCCCTCTTTTGTAAAGTGGTGCCACGTTGGCCCTAGTCCATTCCCGAGTCGCTTTCCCCGTCTCGTTAACGCACGATTTGGCCGTGAATATTGCCCGCTCCCAAGATGAAAGTTGTTCTTTGCATCCCTTTAGTATCTAGACAGTGATCCCATCACGCCCTAATACCTCCCTTACATTTTAGGTATCTAGAAGTTTATATGCTTCCTACATTTCTACTTTTGTATATCCAACACATTTCTTGTCACGCCCTTCCACCCCCACCCCACACAACGTGTACGTGTGCATGTATGTGCATGCTCACCTAAGATGCATTTATCCAAATTATTTTTATTGAATAAAAAAAAAATCCTTCTTCTTCTAACTTAAAATATGTTTTGAATTATAAATGATCAGGGTGGGGATCGCTGCTCCAATAGCTATCAAGCCAACCATTACAAACACAGGGGGAAATATATATAAACGAACGCGTGGTCGTGTTCTAAGTAGGTAAGTTTCCCACCTCCATCTCACAGGAGAAGCGGATGTTGGGCTCCTTACCCTCGATTAACGCTGTCTTTACCTCGTGAGGTATTACAGGGAGCCACAACTATTGCATCCTCAGCCAGTTTCTCGATACACCAAATCCTGATTATTGATTACTTTTAGTCTTGTGAATGCTCGGAATAACGCCCCCTCCCCGTTAGTTTCTGACAGTGCATTGTGTAAGCGATGGCATGTTTATACTTGTTCCTTACACATTTGCTCTATTTTCTTTCAGTTCACACTTTTTCAAAATTATTTCTCTTTGCCTGACACATCCTATCTTTTCCTTATAGCCAGCATATATTCCCTAAGGTTTGTGCCTTCATTATTTTTACTCTCCTGTATGCGTGTGTATGTGTGTGTCTGTATTTGCGAGGGTTGTTTGTGTGTGTGAATGTGTATATATGTATATATATATATATATATATATATATATATATATATATATATATATGTGTGTGTGTGTGTGTGTGTGTGTGTGTGTGTGTGTGTGTGTGTGTGTGTGTGTGTGTGTGTGTGTGTGTGTGTGTGTGTGTACACATGCGAGGGTTGTCTGTGCGCATGCATGTGCATATATGTGCGTGTGTGTACATGTGTGTGTGAATATAAGTGTTTGTGCGTATGTGTGTGTGTATGCATATACATGTGCAAGTTTCAGTATAGATTGATTCGGGCTGCATAGGTCGTGTCCCACATCGAGTACTGGGCGTGTTAGCAGCAAGGTCGTGGGCGTGGAGTACGAGATTGTGGGCGTGTGGCGGGGGCAGCCGGAGGGCAATCGATGATGAATGAACAAGAAGTGGTCAGGAGCTGTCCGAACGCTTTATCCAAGTGTACGAAAAGTGGCCACGGTTAGTCAGCTTCACTGGGCAAGATCAATCTATATATCTAAATACTTATTACATTCATACATACGTGCGTACACACACACACACACATATATATATATATATATATATATATATATATACATATATATATATATATATATGCACATGTATACAGTATATGACAGGGCACCTGTGACAAACACTGTTGGAAATGGAGGATTTTGTATTGAGCTATAGGCCTACTTGGAAAATGTGGAGCATGAGCAGTATTGTTTTGAACAAAATGGGCGTATTCCCCCATACAATAATTAGCAAACATTGACTAAGACCTTGGTCCCTTCGTCAGCCTGGCACCCAATAATCTATGGCATCCTCCTACAGGAGACCTGTGCCCACGGAGCTTGAAGTTGATCGAGAACTTCGAGGTAGTACGGGAGGGGAGGAAGGGGGTGGGTGAGGGTGGGGGTGGGGCTGTGGGAGTCACAAATATAATCATGTATATTTCTTCTCCTTCCCCACCTCCCCTCACCCCGTCACTGTACGGGCAGGTTACAGGAGCACGTTGATATATGGCGTCTGCTTCACACTTTCGTTTTCCTTCTTCACTTTATAGTTTGTTTCTTTCACTTCAACGCCTTTTTTCACGATCGCAACCGCTTACACTACGAGCAACCATCAACACGGTCGACGTTTCGCGGTTTTTCCATCATGGGGGGAAGGTCCAGGGCATTTGATCATTCTTTTCTCGCCCCAATTCAAACTGGGAGGACACCTACCTTTCTAGGTGGTGGCTGCATGATGACATGAAGATTTCCCTGAGTTTAACAGATTAACAGTCGTATCTTTTAAAGGCCAGTTATCCACTGCGCTTCTACACCAAGTTCCATGCTACTCCTGTCACAAGAGGCTGTTCTTGCTACCAGCAATCCTCCCGATTCTTAACGATCTCTTCTCACCCTTGCGTGGTTGCCAAAGATCGCTTTTCCAATGCCAGCTGTAAAGACAACACGCATTTTTGTTAAGATCTTTGTGTATACTTATTAAGTAGTTACCGAAATATAAGAATAATTCCAATGGTACCTTGGAACTGCGAATAGGTTTGAATGGTGTCTAGTAATAATATTGGTCAACGTTGGCTGGGGAGGCGCGCGCGCGTTGGGAACAGCCTGTATGGATCGCGCAAAGCATAAGAGAAAACGCAAGGGCTGGCAAGTCGGCCAAAACTAATCCTGTAGTGTTGCCGCGAGCCGCACCTTCCACGCGTGCCCTGAGCACCCCATGGTTAGAATATCTTACCAGGAGGAGCTGTCCCCCTGCGAAGAGACTAAGTAACTTCCCCTCGACGCTGAAAGCTTCACAACTCCTAAACCTATAGCTCTACCTATCTTTCTGACAGCAACACATTTGACACCACCCATACTCGGTCCTTGCGAATACAATCATATGTACTCTGATGATAAGACAAAAATACCCTTAATACATACAAACAGACACCTCCGAAGTGTATAGAACGCCACAAGAAAGACAATAAATAATTTTCCTTGGCTGGAGAAGTCTATCTCACAAAACTTGCCTACACTCCATATCACACTGGTCTCAAAACAAAAACTTTGAACAAAACCGATTCCATCAACCTTAGCAGCCCCAAAATGATTCTGTATCTTTCTCTATCGCCCGTCACTCATAACTGCATGCAGCCGGTTGTATGGAGATAAAACTCAACGACTTAACTTCCCCGGTGTGAATGTGCATTGATGTTTGCGTGCGCATCAGCTGATTGACTGAAAAAGCGCGCCAAATTTGAATCACCAAACTGTCAATATGGAACGACGACAGCTCAGGACAGATTTGTTTAAATGAGCGAAAAATCCTAATTATCTTGGAAACGAATCCATTTACATGGCAATAAATTGAGAATGCGTCAAGGTTCATAGTTATCCTTAAAACATGTATACATACGAGTATAGCAATTTTAGGTGCGAATATGAAGTCATCGGGGTTTTAAATTATTTTAAAAATGAGGAATGGGGAAGATGTCAGAATCGACAGGCTTAAGATAAAATTTACTTTGGGCTTAAAAATGTATACTTAGATATATAAAAGAAATTAACGGATATGATTTGAAGATAAGAAAATAAGATCATTCAAGAAGTTGCCACTTTGTGAAAATGTACATGTTTGTAATTTGAATTACACACACACGCACACACGCACACACACACACACACACACACACATGCACACACACACACACACACACACACACACACACACACACACACACAGAGAGAGAGAGAGAGAGAGAGAGAGAGAGAGAGAGTATAAAGAAAATAGAAAGAATCCAGAGAACAGCCACAAAAATGGCACCTGCACTTGCAAACTTATCATATGAGGAGAGATTGGCTAAACTGGAGTTACCGATTGGAGCAAAGAAGAGAGAGAGGTGACCTACTGACCATCTACAGAATCATGAAGGGCACAGAAATAGTCGATAGAGAGGACTTGTTAAACTGGGACAAGAGAAGCACAAGAGGACATGGAAAGAAAATAAAAAAACAGTTACAGAAGAAATCTGAAGAAAAACAATTTTCCACATAGAGCGGTGGACACTTGGAATAAACTGGACAAAAAAATAGTGTGCGCATAAACCATTCATGAGTTTAAGAGCAAACTAGACACTGCGAGATACAAAGGCGGGACATCACGAGCGTAGCTCCCCTTCCCGCAAAATACAACTAGGTAAATACACACAAACGTGTACATTCTCACAAAGTGGTAACCTCTTCCTGCATGTTTTTATTACCTTCTAATCATACCCGTTATCAGCATTAAAGATGAATAAGAGTAAAACCAAAGTAATATTCAACGCGAAACTTCAAAAGTAAAGAGATTATAATCGATGGTGAGTCTTGAATAAGTTGAAGAGTTTAATTATTTAGGCTAGATGGTGGAAGCGACTAATAATCATGATATGTACATACATATACCAAGAGCTTTTTCCCCCTTACAAGGGAGGTACCCAAAGTCAGAAGTCATAATTCCACTCCCCTCCCTCCTTCCCTCTCATCCTGCCTCCTCATGGATGACGGGTCATCCCTGCATCTCGCCCATCGCCTTGGGCCAGAAGCAACACAGCAAGACACAACCCATCCACAGCAAGACAGCTCCATTTAATCGTCGACCACCCCCCTCTCCGTCCCCTCATGCAGAAACATTGAAGACGGGGAGAACTCACTTCGGGGTGCGTCAAAATATCGCTCACACATAATCACTCATAACCCCCCCAT
>NC_134792.1:46062200-46174700 GCF_046742065.1 Oratosquilla oratoria | reverse complement strand
ACCCCATCGTCTCGATGCGTCAGTATTGGATTCGTTCGTGGGTGGGTCGTGAGGTCAGCAAGGCAGAGCAAGGCTAGGAAAGAATCAACTACAGAGGTATTATACCAAATGACGTTAATATCCAGAATGATGATCTGCCTCTGTACCGACTTTAACGAGTGAAATCAGAGCAGTTTTAGGCGTCCTCATGGCAGCCACAATACTGTTCACACTCGCAAGTTTTAGCTAAGATTTGCTTTTCCGAATTATGTCGTAAATATAACTACATTTGCAATAAAGAAATATAGAACACATGTGAATGTAAACAGTTGTAGATTTTTATTTAGCATAATATCTAAAAGTCAGAGCCCTTACATGCCCAGAGCCAACCCCCGGGCAAAATGCCGCCTCGGGACAATGTGCCGCCCCAGGGCAAAGTTCTCAGTGACGCCCCCACTACCCCATCACCACTTACCATCTCCACCATCCCTTACAGCCTGTCATAGCCATTGGCTTGCGAAATAAACGAAGTTTAAAAATTGTATATAATGTCCCTATTGCAGAAAGGATAATGGAAAAATATTTCATATTCTGTTTATTCTAACGCAAATGTCGTATATTACAGTAAAATAGTCAGGGTTCCTTTGACCTTTTTTATTATAATTATTTTCTCAGCCTTGTGGGCGGCATGTCCTGACTAGAATCGCCGCCCCCAAAAATGTGCCCCCCCCCCCTGGTGAGGGCCCTGGTAAAAGCACCAGACGTTCGTGGCGACAACTTGTAATCGTTTACGAATTTGCGGGTGTAATGAAGACGGCATGTATAAACTTTACTTTGAGGGTCGAGAGAGATGCACGTGGGTATCACGTGTGACCCTGTCGAGTTCAGTTGCATGGTTGCGTTAAAGAGGTATGGAACTTTAGCATAGGGCTGTTCCAAAGAATTATCAACCCCCACGCACGATATCCCCCTGATGTCCTCATAATGACGATGGGAGGTCGGGGTGTTGATGTATTAACATGATTTGTAAAGTCATACTCCAATCGCTGTAAAAAACACTTAAGGCCTGGAGAAGCAAACTGCGACTTACCATAGGTTGAGAGGTGCATGACAATGCCAGGTTGAGAGAGGTCGACTCCATCTGGGATCCACACACAATGACATTTATAAATTGAGTACTTACAAAACAATGCAGCAAGGTGGATCAGATATGATTACAGACAATACATCAGTCACTAGGTTAAAACAAGACATTAAACATGAGCCACTTGAAATAAGATTAATACACAGACAAATGATGTATAAAATCACATACAATTTAATATAAAAGAAACTTACACCCAACAGATACAAATACAACTTGAGGCAGTCACAACCTGAAATATCACTTATACCAATCAAGCACAAACATATGTAAGTGCTTGTTCTTGCCCTGCAGCATCCAAGAATGGAGTCATCCTCCATCTCATGTAATCAATAGTCCCACTCTTTATACATACATCATACATATACCAAGGCTTTTTCCCCCTTCCAAGGGAGGTAGCCAAAAAGGGAAAGGCATAAAAACACTCCCACCCATTTCATCCCTAAATACACTCCACATCCCTCCCACCCTTCCTCTCATCTGAGCACCTCCTGGATGACGGGTCATCCCTGCACCCTGCCCACTGCCCTGGGTCAGAAGCAGTGTCGCAAGACACAGTACATCCACAGCAAGGCCGCTTCATTTAATCGGCGACCCCCCCTCTCCGTCCCCCTTTGCATATAAGGAGAGGACGGGGAGAAATCCCTTCGGGCTGCGTCAAAATTTACTCACACATACTACCCCACCCCCCATCATCCATATACAACCATTCTCCACTCACCTCTGTCTTCCGTCCTCTCCCTTCCTTCCTCGACAGACATTCCCCTCTTCCCCAAAGCCCCTTCACCCCATCCATCCACCTCATCCTAGGACGTCCCCTCATGTTCACTCCCTCCACATCTGCCTTCCATACCTCTTTTACAAGTCTTTCTTCACTCATTCTTTCCATGTGTCCAAACCATCCTAATATTCTTTCATCAACCCTATCTCCCAAATCCTTTTTCACCCCTGTTCTCCTCCTCACCTCCTCATTTCTCACTCTATCCAGCCTAGTAACCCCCACCATACTTCTCAGACACCTCATCTCAAACACATTCAAACTCCTTCTCTCTTCTTCTCTTATGTTCCACGTTTCTGCCCCATACAGTGCTGTTGGCACAATCACTCCTTCATACAGTCTCCTCTTCGCATCCATTCCCAAATGTCTATTCCTCATTACACTCTTTAAACCACCAAGACATTTACTCGCTTCTCTCAATCTACATTCTACCTCCACCTTCACTCCACCTTTTCCTGCTACACTTGCACCCAAGTATCTAAAACTATCCACTTCCTCCAGTCGCTCTCCCTTAATGTTCACTTCCAGTCTACTGCCACTTTCACCCCTTGTACATCTCATCACCTTACTTTTACCCACATTTATCTTTAGCTTTCTTCTATCACATACTCTCCCAAACTCTGCCACCAGCTTCCTCAATCCCTCCTCTGACCCTGCCACAAGCGCAGTGTCGTCCGCAAACAACAGCTGGCTCACCTCCCACTTTTCTCCATTTTCTTTAACCATCTCCAATCCCTGACTCACTACCCTAGCATTCACCTCTCGCACCACCCCATCCATGTATAAGTTGAACAGCCAGGGCGACATAACGCATCCTTGACGAAGTCCCACCTTTACTTCAAACCACTCACTCTCTCCATTTCTAATCCTAACACATGCTCTACTACTCTCATAAACACTCTTAACAGCTCCCAAAAGCTTTCCTCCTATCCCATAAATCTGCATAACCTCCCACAGTGCCTTTCTGTCTACCCTATCATAAGCCTTTTCCAGATCCATAAAAGCCCAAAAAACATCCTTCCCCTTTCCTATAGCTTTCTCACATATCTGTCTTACCACAAAGATCTGATCTACACAACCTCTACCCGTCCTAAATCCACACTGTTCCTCACCAATTACTCCTTCTGTTCCTCTCCTAATCCTCTCAATTAAGATCCTCCCATAAGCCTTCCCTACTACACTCAACAGGCTAATCCCTCTGAAATTACTACATTCACACTTGTCCCCTTTTCCCTTGTAAAGAGGAACTATACAGGCACTACTCCAGTCCTCCGGTACTCTACCCTCTCTCCAGCAAACATTAAATAACCTCACCAACCAGTCCACCATCACTGAACCTCCCTTTTTCAGACATTCTGCATGACATCCATCCAGACCATGTGCCTTACCTGCTTTCATCATCTTTACAACTGCCTTCACCTCATCCTTCCTTATTTCTCCTCCATTCTCCTCACTCATCACTCTCATTTTCTTCGCATTTCCCACTGCAGCTATCTTTCCTTCCCTATCCTCCTTCACATTCAGCAACTCCCTAAAATATTCTGCCCATCTTCCCCTCACTGCCATCTCTTCTATTATCAACTCTCCATCTGTACCTTTTACCTTTTCTTCCCTACTCCCACTCTTTATACTTTTAAAAATAGAATCACCCATCAACACCTCCCTCTCCTCAATCCTAATCCCAGGCCAGACCTTAATTCTGATCCCACCCTCAACTCTTATCCTAACCTCATTCCTTTTCCTCCACTGAGAAGTTTGTAGAAACTGCTTCTGGAGGCTGTACTGGGGCTCCTGCTGCTGTCTGGATTGGAAAAATATAAAGACCCCCCCCTACACACACACACACATGCAAAATAAGCCCCCCCCCAAAAAAAAAAAAAAATACATACGTACATATACCAATGACTATTTCCCCCTTACAAGGGAGATATCCAAAATAAATAAATAAATACATAAATACTTAATCAATGCCATCCCATACTTACTCTCCTTGTCTATTTTTTCAGGGTTCTCTCTTCAATACCCATCAACCTCAAGATTAAAAAGGTTTGTAAAATGTATGTGTGTATGTATAGTCTTCCACAATATATACTCTCTCACAAAAGAGACATGGCATACTTTTCATCATTGTACCAGTGCTGCACATGAAGTATCTATACCACAATAATTAATGCAGGAATAAACAATTCTGTGTTCAGGCAGTTTGAGCATACAGAAAGAATGAAGAAAGACTAACAAAGTCAAGATTATAAGATTTATAAAATAATGACAAACACAAGTGGCATTCCACACAATGGACATGATTAAACATGTTACAAAGTATAGAGAAAAATGAAATTTACAACCAAAATGGCTCTCAGCCTAGCTGACAGAAAATAAAGATTGAATAATTTGGATCAGCTGACATTTGAAAGAGATATGATAGTAGTAACCAGAGAAGTGGTTATGAAAAGAATCTGAAAAATACAAGGTGTTTGAAATATATCAAGCAATACAGTTCGCCATGCAGACGCATTGAATTGCAAAACACAGAAGTGCCAAAAGAGTCAGATTAAATAAGTGAATTTGAAGCAAAGCTTGACTGATGGCACCAGAGATGGGATGCCATGTCCATACGTGTTATCCCATACATCACAATAAGATCAATAAATCCATTACCATATCAAAAGGGGTAAATGAAAGACCATATTAATGATGCCAACATGTTAATGAAAGTAAGAGCATGTCGACATTAATACATGAGCTGTACAAAGAAGAAGAGGTTCTTGGGGTTCTCAGGTCAAGTGATGCCATCTTGGGAACTCTCAGTGCATCTGTACACTGCACCCAACAAATATTTATCCCTGTCTTCACCTCTTATGCTTGCTCACTGGGAAGAAAAAAAAAAGTTAGGAGAAATGAATAGGAAAATTCAGAGCTGTTATGATATAAAAGTAGGAGGTGTGAGGTGAATGAGGGGAAGAGGAGATGAGAAAAAAATAATTTAAAAAAATAATAATAAAAAAATAAAATAAAATAAAAGAAAAGATGATGATGAAGGTGGAGAACAACAGAGGAAGAATTAAAAATCCTTGTCCTTCTATATACATACACGTTTTCCCAATTATGATGTCACATCACTTCACCTGGGTTCCACATATCATCACAGACGGTTGCAGTTCACACAGTATATCAGTCTCATCATATGATAATAATTATGATATTTACATGCACTAGCATACTGGCTAAGATGACACTGGGGAATAATACACTGTCCCCGCATGGCAAGAACAGTTACAATGCTATTACACACTAGCATGAAATCAAATGCACTGAAACATCTTTTAATCTTTTTTACAAATATATCAAATTACTATCATTAGTATCCCCAACGTCATCACTACCATCATCATCACTATCAGATACCTTCAACCTATAATGACCAACATCAAACTTCATCAACATATAATTAACATTACTATCAATGCCAATGACCGGCCATGTTGAAAACAATACATATATCTGCATTGAGAAACCACAGCATTTCTTTTTTTCTGGTGCCATTTACATAGATAAGTGTGGTCAAATTTTCATTATATATATATATATGTGTGTGTGTGTGTGTGTGTGTGTGTGTGTATACATATAGTTAAATCTTGTTTAACATTGCCCCAGTTAATGTCATTTCACTTTTGCCATGAAAAATTATACATATTTAAACCTAAGACACGAGACAGGCAAACCATCTTGTTTTCTTATATTATCCAATATAAGTTAAAAAAAACAAAACTGTGTAAACCTATAGTACCAATAGGAAATGTAGAAAACATATTTCTATATGAGAAATAACATATCTATAAACACCGTATCCTATAAATGAAAATTTTTGTTTACTAAAAGTAATAGCACAAAATACAGTACATAAAAATATAATGTACAACATAATACAACCATATGGCTATATTAACAAATTATCAAGTGAATCTATCTGCTCCAAACAAATGCACTTCACCAGACCTTGAGAGATATACACAATGAGAGGTCTTAGCTCAATATTACTTCTCTGAACTTGACATGAAAAAAAAAATCTTTGAAACAAAGGAAGGCAATATCATTCATGATTAACCTAGAAATGTTTTGATCATAACCATACTTATAACATTGACTCTATGAAGTTATTGGGTTTCATTAACATCATTTCAGTTAATGTTATGGTTTTTTGGAACCTAACACCAATATCAAACAAGGTTCAACTCTCTGTGTGTGTGTGTGTGTGTGTGTGTGTGTGTGTGTGTGCATGCGTGTGTATGTTTGTGTGTTTATGTGTGTGTGTTTGTGTGTGTGTGTTTGTGTGCATATCTATGTGCACTAGTCTCTCCATTTAACATAGTATACCTCCATTCAACAGGTACAGATGTACTGAAGAAACTTCTGGTAATCTGTCTGCCCATATTCTAAAATTCTCACAATGACTGGACAGTGACCCATGAATCCATAACTGACTACTGATGCATGGTGGCAGAGGTGGTGCAATGTTTAAACTCCCATTATGTACACTTTCAGTGACCAGATCTAAACCTCCATTTGAATTCTAGAGTATATATATATATATGTATATATATACTATATATATATATATATATATATGTATATATACACACACACACAATTATTGTAAAATGTAGCTATGTGTGTGTGTTGTTTTGGATTTATGTCTATGTTACCTCTGCTTTTTTTTTCTAAAACTACCAGCACCTTTACCAACCTGCAACTGCAGATAATTCAAATTAATGGAATAAGGTCCCCCCTTCAGTATATTAAATGGAGTTACATGTATATGTGTTTTTTCTGCTAAATATCTTAATTTTTCTATAGTGCTGTGTTCAAGCAAGGGAAACTAAGCTAAACAAAACTTGAAAATTACTGTATGAACAATATCACATGCAATCAATACAGACTCTAGCCTTTTTGCCACCTTAAAAGCTTCTGTGTAGGCACATTATGTAGTCAACCAGTATATGCCAAGGTTTCCCAGCATCTATCACACTTTCTCACAACTAGTACACTAACTTGAGTTAAAAAGTTATAAATACATAATGGATGCCAGACTTGCATTATATGAATCTTCCTAACATTGTGCAAACTTGGGTCCTGGCAGATGGCCTACCCCTGTTGGCAACTTGGATTCTGGGCTTGGTTCAAGATGCAGGTGGATGGACAGGCTTCCACTGTCAGTAGGTATCAATGTCACCTTTTCCAAGTAAGGGCCAATACAGACAACAGAAATTACCACTCCAAGAAAATTGTCTATCACTTTCAACTTCTACTATCCATCCTTCTTGTTATATTCCTTAAAAACCTTCTTTACCTCTTCAGTGCAATATTGTCCCCAAGGATAGAAGTGCTGTTTATTGGTGACACAATACATATACACAGACAATAGAAGCATCAAGATGTTATGTTTCTTGAGAGGACCACTTTTGGTGGTACTTGAATGCTGTGAGAATCATCACCTTCAACCTTTTGCTACAAGTATGCTCCTTAGAGATTGTGTTCTAGCTAATGCTACACAATTCTATTCAACTGAGAGCAAGACTCCATGCTGACTTGAGTAAGGAAAGTGCCATTGCATGGATCAATTTACTTTGGCCATTTTTTTTTCTAACATTGATGAGCAGTGATCACAAACACCAACTACATTTTTGGTAACTGCCTTGTTTAATTAAGCAACCTTATATTTGGAAGCTACTTTGCATACTGATAAAATCTATATGTGAAGGCAAACAAAATCAGCAGCAGAGTCCATGAAACTGCCCTTAATTAATGCACCTCACAGATAGAACACATAAACACAAAGTATATTAAGCTAAAGCACAGTGCAGTGTATAGGGTGCACTAAGCTCTCTAAATTTGTTATACAAGTGTAAGGTATTAAAGGAAGAAAAAAAAAAAAAGCCTAATGTAATTATACATTGAAAATTATAAGACAAATAATTTTTTTTTTCTTTTTAGATCATAGCTGACAAAGAAGACTTGTCATTCAAAAAGGTGCATTTCATTACAGAAAGAATTGGTATAGTGTTTGGACGGCTAACTACATATGAGCCTGAAAGTGGTGCATTGTGATGCCAAGGGCCTTCTGCTAGCAGTTATGTCTACATCCACCCTACTGCTTCATTTGTACACTGCTCTCTAGGTGTTCTCATGTCATTCCAACATATCCTACAGTTCACAAGCAAGCAAGCAAGAAGTCATTTTGTGCTCTACATTAGATTTCAAAGAAAATTACATCTGAGGAAGAAGAAAATAACTCATAAAAGAGGAATAGTATATGAATATTAAATTTTCATCTTAATATCAAAATACACAAATATTTTGGTTACATAAAAACATATTCTGCACTTTTCTAATATGCACACAAATTCCCTCAACAATTAATGGCAATGAGAATTCTATCTATCAGCTTGCACCTGGCAATTAGCACATATGTTGTCACCCTTAACACCTTTTCCTATCTTCTAAATCTCTTGCAAAAGTGGTACCCAATTTTGTTAGGCTTCTCCAACATCATATTAAATTTTCACAAATTTATACATACATACATACATACATACATACATATATATATATACATATATATATATATATATATATATATATATATATATATATATATACACACACAGACACATATACACACACATGTATATATACATGCATACATACACAAACACACACACATATATATATCAAAGGCTCTTTTCCCCTTATATAGGGCATGGGTGAGTGAAAGCACACACCTACATCGTAAACAATTTGAACTCATTCAATCATTCCTCCCATTTAAGCATTTCCTGGGTCAAAACAATGCAGTGAGTAAAAGCTCTTCAATAGCAGTGCCTAACAATTGGAACTGGTTTACTCTGACTGCTTCATTGTATGGAGACTTATCCCCTTAAAACAAACACACACACACATAAACCACAGGCAGGATACACACAGCTAGAAACGAGCTCTGACGTGCAGTACTTTTTCGATAAGTTCAAAGGAAACACCTAGCTTTGTATTTATATTCGGGATAAGGAAATGTGTTTAACAAGTGACCGAAATGATAAAATAAAATAATTTCACATTAGTGATAAATACACAAAATAGAGAATGATGGAGAAAGACAAAAATATAGTGAACCAATGAAGAGAAGATTGGAAGTAAGCTGGGTGGAATCACCGATGGGGGTCATGACTAAAAAGTTTTGTAATATGGAAATGCCGAAATCAACTCAAAGGTTTGATAATAAAAAAAATTCAGGGTTTATAAAAGAAAAAGGAATACTAGGTAGAGGTTTAGAATTAGAAAGAGAATCAAGGTTTAAAAATATCCTAAGAAATTAGGAGATTACAGAATTGATAAATGAAATTATAGATCTGAAAGCTGAAAATAGGGCAACATACAGAAAGGTGAATGAACTGAAAAAAAAAATGAATACTGAAACTAATAGAGTTTAATGATCTAAAAAAGGAATTAAACAAAGTCAAAAAAGAAAATGAAAGAATGAAAAACGAAGATACAAACAAAAATAAGGCATTGAAAAAAGAAAAGAACAACTACAAGCGGTGACGAAGAAAGTTGGAGAAACAATTAAAGAGACAGATCTCCAAGAAATAAAAAAATGGAGTGTGGAACAAGAAAATAAAAAAAATAACTTCTAAAGAAATAGTATAGCAACAAGTGGAAGAAAATGCTAAAGAAACAGTAATTAAAGTAATTAAGGAAAAAAAGAATTGGATCAAAGACTCAGTGGATAAAAAAAAGGGTGCATAGTGGTTTATGGTATTAAAGAAAAAGAGGAGAAAGAAATTACTAAAGAAATTCTGAAAGAGATATAAGAGGAGGGACAAGCAATGAAGAAATAGAAGTGCATAGAATCAAACAATACTCTAAAGAAAAAACAGACCACTAAAAATCAAAGGTCTCAAATGATAGCAAAAGAAGTACTATAAAAAACAAGTTGGCAAAAAAAGAAAATTACAAAAATATATGGATAAAAAAAAAGAGCAATGAGGAAAATGAGAGAAAAGAAACTAAGAAATGAAGCAAATGAAAAAAAAAATGAGAGAAGAACGGAGACTGAGAAGAACAAGCTTTTTGAAGAGTACTAGACCTGAGGCTGAGAAAATGCAAATATTATACCAATATATAAAGGGGGAGATAAAGAAGACCCAACAAACTATAGACCAGTCTCCCTTACAAGCACAATAGTTAAAATATGTGAAAAAATGAACAAAAGTAGATGGATTAAACATCTGAAAGAAAATAATAAACTTAATCCAAAACAATTTGGCTTTAGACACAAAAGATCATGTGCCACTAACTTGATTTGCTTTTACTCAAGGCTAATAGAAATAATGCAAGAAAGGGATGGATGGACTGATTGTGTTTTCCTTGATTTACAAAAGGCATTTGATAAAGTACCAGAGAAAAAGTTACTAAGAAAACTCCAAACAACAGGAGGTGTACAAGGAAAGCTATTGAAATGGATGGAAGACTTCTTGAACAGGAGAAAAATGAGGGTGGTACTTAGAAACAAAAACTCAACCTGAGAAGAAATGATAAGTGGTCCCACAAGGTTCTGTATTAGCTCCGATAATGTTTGCCATATATATGACATGGATGAAAGTGTAGAATGTTATATGAACTTCTTTGCAGATGATGCAAAACTACTAAAGAAAGTACAGGAAAAGACTGTGGATCACTACAGAGAGACCTGGATAAAGTCTGGGAATGGAGCCAAAAGTGGGAAGTGAACTTCAACATCAAAAAATGTAGTATAATGGAGTTTGGAAAAAGTAAAAACAGAATATCAGGGCAATATAAAATTGGTACAAAGGAAGTAAAAAAAGTTAGATCAGAAAAGGAACAAGGAGTAATTATTAACAAAGACATATCACCAGACAAGCATATTAACAAAATAGAGAAACCTTCAATTTACTAAGATCAATAAAAGTGGCCTTGGACTACTTGGATGAGGTAATGGTAAAGAAAATATTAGTAACACTGATAAGACCAAGACTGGAGTACATTGCGACACTATGGACACCCAGCACAAAAAAGATTATAAAGAAATTAGAAAGAAGCCAAAGAGCAATGACAAAGATGGCACCAACACTTTCTAAATTGACATACAAACAAAGATTGTCTGAACTGGGACTATCAAACCTGGAACAAAGAAGAGAAAGATGAGATCTACTGGCCATATACAGAATTATGAAAGAGATGGAAGTCTTTGACAAAGATTGATTAAAGTGGGATAAAAGAAAAAAATTAAAAAGGATAGTTATAGAAGAGATCTGAAAAAGAATAGTTTCCCACACAGAGTGGTAGATGTCTGGAACAAATTGGATGAGATAACAGTTTATGCAAAAACTATACAAGAATTTAAGAACAAACTAGATGCTGAAAGATGCAAAGGCAGGTCACTACAAGCATAGCTCCCTTCCCGTATAATACATACATACATGTACCAAAGGCTTTTTCCCCCTTACATGGGGGGTAGCCAAAAATAAAAAGGCATAGAAACCACTCCCACCCATTCCATTCCCTACATATTTCACTCCCCTCCACCCTCCTCCCGTATAATACTAGGTAAATACACATACATACATACATACATACACACACACACACACACACAAAGACATGTCACCAGACAAACATATCAATAAAATTCTGAGAAAAAAAAAACATATTAGTTACACTAATAAGACCAAAACTGGAGTATGCTGCAACATTATGTACACCCAGTACTAAAAAGAATATAAAGAAATCAGAAAAAAATGTAATTTTCGCTGGAAAATTAATTTTTCCCTGATACAAACCTGAGGTACTCCTTACACTCGGATATTCGCGCTACGCGAGAGTATCCTAGTGTAAGGAGTACCGAAGAGTTTGTATTCTTCGGAACAAATACAAAGAGCAAAGACAAAGATGGCACCAACACTTTCCAAATTAACATACGAACAAAGATTGTCCAAATTGGAACTACCAACTCTGGAACAAAGAAGAAAAAGAGGAGATCTACTGACTATAGAATCATGAAAGGAATGGAAATCCTAGATAAAGATGATTTATTAAAATGGGACAATGGAAAAACAAGAGGACATGAAAAGAAACTCAAAAAGGATAATTATAGAAGAGATCTGAAAAAGAATAGCTTCCCACACACTATTCAAGAAATTAGGAACAAACTTAATGCTGAAAGATACAAAGATGGGTCACCATGAGCATAGCTCCCTTCCCATATAATACAACTAGGTAAACAAACAAACACACATATACACATACACACACACATATATATATATATGTACATACACACACACATACATATTGAGAAATATAAATTTCAATTCTCTGCTTGAATGTGTGTACCTGCAAAGTGAGCTGTTTGGGCATGGGAAAGAAACATCCTTACCCCTATCACTCCTATAATGCTGTTGTCTCATTCATACTTTCATGCATTTTGTGAAAATTCATTATGACTAATAAACAGTGATTTTAACCACCCATATTCCTTAATTATCAAATTAAAGTTAAATTGCTCAAAAAAAATCTGCATTTTGTAGTTGCCATTTCTAAAATTCAAGATAGCTGACATGTTAACATCCAGAAAATGTAAAGGATTGTATACTTCTGCAAAAACTGAAGAACATTACACTCAGAACCAGTCTTTTTTGACCAAATCAAAGGTCACAGACATGGCAATAGATACAGGTACACAGGCATATACACACATATCAGTAGGTAATTACAAACACACATACATTCCAAATCACAAAGAACAAAAATATATGATGATGTACTTTATAAAATATGAATTCTTACTAAAGAGGAAAACACACAAAAACAAATAAAACATGCATGCACGCACATACACACAAACACACACTAGCATCTGCCATAAAGTTATATCATTAGACTAATATCATCATCTTTATCTTACCATCTCAGCAGTACACCTATTGTATTATCTGTCACCTATATAATATTTACAGGAAAACCTCTCTCTCATTCTTTTCTGTCCTTATCACCTTTCTTCATCTTATACATCTTTACACTCATGCAAAGAGGTGACTGGGACAGAAGGGTGCGGTGATGAATTTGGGTGGGTGGTGGGGTATTAAGAAAATTGTGCAGATAATGTTGGACTGTACTTTGAAGATTTTTCCCATAACAGTAGGTCCTAAATTCCAAATAAGTTCTTTTCCCTTCAGCTTTCCCTTGACCACTCATGAGAAAAGTTAAATATACTGTAATGCATTAATACACAATGATGAGGTGATAATATGAATTAGATTATCATGGATTGCAGAAACAACTTGTGTGTGGTCACCTTGGACCACCTTGGTTTTTTAAGTTCAAAAAGCAATGCAGTTGGTGCTATAATGCCACCACAAACCACAGCTAAACACATTTTGCCGGGTATGTGTGTACAAATATGTTTAAGCGTGTATGTGTGTGTGTGTGTGTGTGTGTGTATTTACCTAGTTGTATTTACCTTACAACTAGGTAAAAACACGTACCTTGGTTTTTTAAGTTAAAAAAGCAATGCAGTTGGTGCCATAATGCCACCTCAAACCACAGCCAAACACATTTTGGCGGGTATGCGGGTGCAAGCACGTGTGTATGTGTATGTGTGTGTGTGTGTGTGTGTGTGTGTGTGTGTATGTGTGTGTATTTACCCAGTTGTATTTTATGGGACAAGAGCTATGCTCGTAGTGACCCGTTTTCATATCTCTCCGCATCCAGTGTGTGTGTGTGTGTGTCTGTGTGTTTACCTAATTAATCATCTGTAATATACATGATTGAAGCTATGGCCATGGGGTCCTGTATCTCTCCAATCAAAATTTGCTTTAAATGAATTTATGTTGTCCACCAGGATTGTTTCGTTTAATCTATTTCAAATCTAACTCGCCTGCATAGACAGACATTTTTTACATCCTTTAAGCAATGTCTTTTTTTTTTTCTACATCATTTATGTCCTTTCTTCCCACACTTGCTATAATTTTTTTCCCACTTCTTTCACCATTCTCAAGATGGATATGATATAATATTTTCCCTTTTTTTTCTTCTAATGCATTCTTTTTGTGCATTTTGTCAGCCCGGCTAAGGATCATTCTGGCTGCCATCCTTTATTCTTTTCCTATTTTTCTTATATCTTTCATTTTGTGTGATGACACCACCACTGTTTATTCCAATATGCAGCAAATAAGATCTTTAACTTCTTATTTTTCATCACATCTTCACCAATATAATGAAATATCACATGTCTCTCCTGTTATTCTACCAATATTTCTTTGGTAAGAGATCATCCACAACCAAGACTACCTTATACTTTTCCTATTTTGCCTAATTGATTGTTTCATCTTTCATTGTATAACGCCATGTCCTCTCCATGCTTAAGCTATTTTCCCATTTTTATGGAATTCTTTACATTAACTTTGATTGTCCACTCCCAGCTCCATTGATAAACCTTACCTAAGTCTTCCTGTAGCAACTCCTAACACTCTTCATTTTTCATTCTTTTTATTATCTTGTCATCATCAGTGAATAAGTTTAGTCTTTGAAAATTGTACCTTTTCAAATATTCTTCCTCCCTCTGGATTCTCCTCACCTCATCTTACAATGCCCTACTCTACCCTTAAACAGACAACAATACAATATCTCTTCCTTGAGTGACTTGTGAACCACAACTAAGTCTGATGGCTGTGGTTCTCCTGCAATAAACTTGGGCAATGAACTGACTGATTGTATCCTCCTGTAATCATTTCGGTCTTTTTTGTATTATTTCTAAGTTCTATTTTTTCTTTTATCTAATTCCAAATCTTTTACTGCCTCACATCTGATGAACCAATCCTTTTCTTTTTTTTTCCTGCTAATCCCCCATTCAAGTTTTTCAATGCTCAAATTATAGTTTAAAAGCATACCTATTTTCTTCTGTTCCTCTTGTGTTCATAAATTTATTCCAATCCATTTCTTCAGAGAATTCCCTGAAACTATTAAATCTGTTTCCCAGTTATACCTGCCCTGTCAATGTAATTATTTCTTGAATCTATCTCCTGTTTACTGAAATTCTAGTGCTATCAGATCACTTTTTCCTATAGGTCATATGTACTTTAAAGAATTATACCACATTCTTTGGTTAGTAGTTCATCTAATATCATTGGTGTGTTCACTCCTCTTGATCTTGTTGTGGTTTTAACCCATTGGGTAATTGCCTTTTCCATTGTTATAGAATGTATTACCCCTTGAGTCTTTACATGCACTTGATTTGCACTCCTCCCATATTACCTCCTTAATATTGATGCAACTCACTAGGACTATATTATCAATTTGTTCAATCCTTTCCTTTACAAGAATAGTTGTGTATGTGTGTGTATGTGTGTGTTCATTTGCATGCATGTATGTATGTGTGTGCACACTATGTGTGCACATATGCATGCACACTTACCCAATCCATCTCCTGAAAAAACAAGACTTCCAATAAATCTTTGATTTCAAATCTATGAATAAATATAAAGACTTTGATTTTTTATAATGCTGCATTGTCCCCTAGATGGACCTTAAGGCCCTTTAAGCTCATCATCACCCTTAGTTGCCAAGGCTCCACTTGCATCAGACCTATTATTATCCATGCCACTCCTGGCACTACCTCGAGGGACTCCACCTTTGTCTCTAGCACCAGTGACATCAATGCCAGAAGCTGTGCTGCCAGAGGCTTTGGCACTACCCTTGTCCCTTATACTAGGTCCAGCCATATGGTGGACATCACTCCTAGTTCCAAAGTATGGAAGAGGGTTACTCATATATCCTTGGCTACCTCCTCCTGTTCCTTTTCCCACTCCCTCACTATGTACTACAATTTGTATTCCATGATTGACTTCACTATCAAGAACAGATCTATAAAGTTTGACAAAGCCTTGTTTCCTCTCCCTCTTTCTCCTCCCCCTCCTCCAGTATACCCTCTTCCTCCTCCTCCACTTCCTAGTAACATTCACTTCACTTCCTGTGTTCCCACACATAGTAATGAAACCCAATGTAGCCTGCACCATTTTCATCACATTTGTCAATATTTCTGTTGTAGTGGTCAAGGATTTTGTCACTTTCGTCGACGTTTGGGTCGCAGTAGTTAACATTTTGGATACAGTTGTGAATGTTTTTGATGTAGATATACATACTTTGGTCACTATCAAAAGTGCAGTATGATAACAACAGCGACGACAACGAAGATGACAGCAGTGATGGTGATAGTTGTGGTACTGCTGCTGTTGCTGTGGTTGCTGTCTGTAGTGACATCACGAAAAGCAGCAACAGAGCTTGCGCCAGCCACGTTTCCTAACACTTCCATGATCATCTCCCCCACAGGACTCAATGCAGGCATGATCACTGTGCTGGTCATAATCACCACGTCTCCTCTCCAAAGTCTCGCTCTTCTTGACCCTTGATGACCCACGTTTTGAGGATGACCTCGTAAGAGAGTGGCATTTACGACCCTCAAGTGCTGAGAGGATAGCCTGGTCAAACACTTCTTTCAGGTTCCGCTGTGTCAGAGCAGAAGATTCGATGTAAGCCACTGCACCAATTTGATGAGCTAACTTTCGTGCTGCACTCTCCGAAACAGGCTGTTCACGATACTGGGCTAATTCAATCAAAACCTGTAGGAGAATAAATGTCATCAGATCTGAGGAAACAGGTTAGATCAAAATCATAAGTAAATGAGACTATTGAGCAAATTTCTGGGACCTCTTTATTCATTTTTTTTTTCTTTTTCTTTTTCTTTTTAGTAAAGTACCTTAAAGTTGACCTGCACCTTCTGGCCTAAGCTGAGGACAAAAATTTTATAGATTTTTTATTATATAAACCATTTCCTACTACAACAATATTAGATATTTTTCAAAGATGTCTCAGAAACACATTCTTGTTTTCAAACTTCCAAGGCAAAAGGGCTTCTTGAATCAGCCTGTGTGTATCATCTAACAAACATCCTTGACCACAGACATGAATTAACCTCCTTATACCAAAAATCACTGTAAACAAGGGAATAAATACTGTTGGTACTTCAAGTGACTTTAGAAGCTAAGATGGCCATCATATTGTGATAAAATATAAAATGTGACTCATCTTGAATTTACTTTATGCTGTTTATGTCAACTGAGTCAGTCACATACCTATCCAAATGTTAATGAGACATACAACAAACTTAAAAACAAAGACAATAGCAGTGTCAACTGCTCAACCCTACAAGATCTGGTTGCTGGTAAATGTGTGTCTATAGGAAGGAAGTATACCTGTGGATTAGAGAAACACATGTATAGTTCTATTATACAAAAGGAAGAGAAGCATTATCTGTAGTAGTTACGTGTAGTAGCTTTAGGAGGATCAATCAGTTGAGTGTGGTCAGTAAGATGTATTGTGTATGAGGTATGTTCAATAAGTGATGAGAAATTTTCAGGAGAGACACTTATTATTTTCATAAGCTTAAAAAACTTTGTCTCCTTTAAAATAATGGCTTCTCCCATCTACACACTCCTGAAAAATTTTCATCAATTGTTGAACATACCTCATATATTAATTGAGAGGGTTAGACATGGAACAGAGGTAGTAACTGAGGAAAAGTAGTGGTTTGAGGAGAGAGTGAGGCCTCTTCACATTCTTTTCACTTCCTTCCAAAATACCAATGTATTCTTTTCAAATAATAATATAAACAAGATAATATTGCCTTGAGTTTCACTGACTAGAAATACTGCCCCACAATGACTGGCAACAGTCCTTGGGCCCTCTCATAGATCTCTCTGGGAAGAATAGTGTTGAATTTTTTTTTCTACAGTCCCACATGAAAGACTACTTGCTTCACATGGAGTAAGAGGTAACCTATTAAGCTGGGCTAGTAACTGGTTAAACAATCATAAACAGAGTTGTTCTAAATGACAAAACTTCTGGATGGAAAAATGTTATGAGTGGAGTTCCTCAGGGATCTGTTCTTGGGCCACTTCTATTCATAGTACATATAAATGATACAGACTATAGAATGAAATCTATTGTCTCCAAATTTGCTGATACAAAATTGGCAAGCAAATGACCACTTAAACTACAGCAATGGTCTGAAAAGTGGCTAATGAAATTTAATCCAAACAAATGTAAGGTTATGCACACAGGTAAAAATAACACTAAGTACGATTACAAGTTATTTGGAAATTCGTTAACAAAAGTGAATAGTGAAAAGGATCTCAGTGTAATTATCAGTAATGATCTCAAATCATCTAACCAGTGTATTTCCACATCAAAGAAAGAAAATAAGATTCTAGGACTGATTGTACAATCTTTTGATTTTAAAAGTACATCTGTCATTGACAAGCTATATAAAGTGTTTCTTTGTCCACACTGTCCACAAACCATCCACATGGGATGGTTTGGACACATGGGAAAAATGAGAAGAAAGATTTGTAAAAGAAGTGTGAAAGGCAGAAGTGGATGGAATGAACAGGAGGGAGCAACCAAGGATGAGATGGAAGGATGGGATAAAAGGGGTGTTGAGAAAGAGGGGTATATCTGTTGAGGAAGGAAGAAGACAGAACACAGGGGTTAGTGGAGAATGGTTGTATATGGATTGTGCTGTGATGCATAGAAGGGAGTGGGTGGGGGATAGGGGGATTAGGGAGCATTTATATGTGAATGATATTTTGACACAGCCTTGCTGTGGATGTGCTGTCTTGCCTCTGACCCAGGGCAATGGGCAAGATGCAGGGATGACCCATAATCTAGGAGGAGCCAAAAGAGGGAGGGAGGGAGGAGTGGTGAACAGGAGTGGAGTGAGTGGAGGTGAAATGGGTGGGAGTGGAATTATGCCTTTTGACTTTGGCCACCTCCCTTGTAAGGGAGTGGAATATGCTGTTTCTGTATAGTCACCAAATCTCATTAAAGACATTGACAGATAGGAAAAAGTACAACAGTGAGCCATAAAACTGATTCCAAATATGAAAAATTAATCATACAAAAAATTGATTAAAACACATGAATCTATTTTCTATAAAAATGCACTCAGGTGATTTTATACAGGTCTTTAAGATTCCAAAGGTAATTGACATCAAAAGTGGTGATATTTTCATACTGAATGCAAAGTAGACAAGAAATAATGGTCTCAAATTGTAAGGAAGTAGATTTAATGTGGAGGTGGGTAGAAACAACTTTACCAACCATGTAGTAAATGAATGGAATAAACTTCCTGCAGAGGCAGTGCAATGTAGTACAGTTTCAAGTTTTTAAGATTCATTTAGATAAACACCTGCTATGCCTGCCATTTATTTTATTTCATTCTAATTTTTCATCATTATTTATGTATTATTATTATTCATCTGTTTATTCTTTATCATTTTCCCTGTCTGGGGTATTGGCTGCATGTTAATGTGGGGCTACAAGCTGCTCAGTAACATGCAGCTCATAATTTGGGGTCTATATAGGGCACCCCAACAGACCAGAGCCACACATTATTTTGCCTGTGATAGAGGAAATCTTTATTCATAGAGAAAT
Source organism: Oratosquilla oratoria (assembly GCF_046742065.1). NCBI lineage: Eukaryota > Metazoa > Arthropoda > Malacostraca > Stomatopoda > Squillidae > Oratosquilla > Oratosquilla oratoria. The sequence continues at coordinate 46,155,237 of NC_134792.1, read as the reverse complement.
AATGCTACTTTATTATACTGCGACTGCCCCCCCCCCATTATGCTGTCCCCTAACTCTTAATATTGTCCTGTACTACTTCTTTGAATATTCCTCTTTTGCAGAACCCTGTGGTAGGGGAGAAAGAATACTGCCACTGAATGTTCCCACTCGTCATAAAATGTGACAGAAATGGGACAGGGATAGGACTAGGCATCCTACTCTCTGTAGCCCCAATAACATTCCTAAAAAAAAGCAAAAGCATAAGAGAGTCTGGGAGTTTTCCAACTCGAACCCTAAGGTTTGGGTTTTTAAATGTGCATGAATGTGGTACAGATGAGAGTAAATGGGAAGAGATAGGCAGTATGTTTGTGAGAAGAAAGATGGATAAGTTGCATTGAGTGAAACTATGTTGAAAGGGATGGATAAATTTCAGTTTGGGAGTATAGTTGGGAGGGTATCAGGAGTGAAGAGAGGACAACGGAGAGAAAGGGTGGCTCTACTAGTGAGGAAACAGTGTGGTGGAGCGATTTCTTCAAAGTTAATGTAGATGACGGTGAAAATGAGGAAATATGGGTCTTTGTAAGTGCATATGGGCCTGGTAATGAGAAGAGTGTAGAGGAAAGGGAGGATTTTTGGATAGATTTAAACAAGTGAATAGATATAGGGAGAAATGTCAATGTAGTGGTATTGGGAGATCTCAATGCTAGGGTAGAGACGAACCAATAGACAGAGTGGTTGGGAGGTGTGGAGTTCCAGGAAAAAATGTATTGGAAAGATGATGGTGATGTGTCTAGAAAGAGTTGATGATAGCAAATACAGTGTTTAGGAAGAAAGTCAAGCATAAGTACACATGGGAGAGGGTGGTGAATGGAAGGGTAGTAGACAGGGCTTTAATGGACTATATAGTGGTAACCAGGAGAAGAGTAGGAATAATTCTAGATGTACATATTCTATGGGAGGAGAGTTGGGGAATATCGGATAATTTTTGTGGAGGGTAAGTTTAGAGGATAGATGGAGATTGAGGAAAAGGACAGAAGGTTGGGAGGTGCTTCAAGTAAACTGCTTAAATGAGAAAGAAAAGGAGTACATGAAGCTGAGACAAGAGTGGGAAGGAGTGAAAGATAGAATAGAACCAGGAGTGGAAGAAGAATGGGGATGTTTCAAGGAGGGAGTCACAAGGTGTGCAAAGATGGTGTGGGGAATAAGGAAGGGAGGATATACAAGGAAGGGTAGTGAGTGGTAGAATGAGGAAGCAAAAAGGTTGTGGAAGAGATAAAACAAGCATTCACACATTGGTTACAACATAGGATGAGAGAATCATATGAGAGGTACAAAGAAAAGAAAAGTAAAGCATAAGATTAAAGAGGCAATGTGAGATGGGGTAAGAGTATGACAGAAATATCTTAAATTAATAAAAAGATGTTTTGGAAGGAAATTAAGAAAGGAAGGGAAGGTGAATCAAGTAGAGAAGAAAAGGTAGAAGGTGCAGATGGAGAGATGATAATGCTGTGAAAAAGGATAGGGAGGGAAAGGTAGTTGCAATGGGAAGTGCTAAGAAAATGACAGTGATGAATGAAGAAAATGGAGGAGAAATAAGGAAAGGTGAAATGAAAACATTTATTAAAATGATGAGAGCAGGTAAGGCACCTGGGTTGGATGGGTGTCATGAGGAGTGTCTAAAAAAGGGAGGTACAGTGATGGTGGACTGGCTGGTGAGGTTGTTTAATGCTTGTTTAAAAGAGGGTAGAGTGCCAGAGGACTGGAGGAGTGCCTGTATAGTTCTGCTATACAAGGGAAAAGGGGACAAGTGCGAGTGTAGTATTGTCAGAGGGATCAGTTTGTTAAGTGTAGTTGGGCAGGCTTATGGGAGGGTTTTGATTAAGAGGATCAGGAGAAGAACAGAGGGAATAATTGGTGAAGAACAGTGTGGGTTTAACCACTTCAGTGCGAGCCAAATTTTTGTGTGCAGCATCGGCTCCCACATGTATGCTGCATCACACTATTTGCATAATAAAATGTAAAGTTACTACTATATTACTCCTTCTCTTTTACTCTGAGTAATAATACATACAAACATACATATACCAAGGCTTTTTCCCCCTTACAAGGGAGGTAGCCAAAAAGGGAAAGGCATAAAATCATTCTCACCCATTCCATCCCTGAATACACTCCACACCCTTCCACCCTCCCTCTCATCTTAGCACCACTTAGCATAAAATCATTCTCACCCATTCCATCCCTGAATACACTCCACACCCCTACACCCTCCCTCTCATCCCTGCACCTTGTCCACTGCCCTGGGTCACAAGCAGTGTCGCAAGACACAGCACATCCACAGCAAGGCCACTTCATTAAATCGGCGACCCCCCTCTCCGTCCCCCCATGCATATAAGACAAGACGGGGAGAAATCCTTTCGGGCTGCGTCAAAATTTGCTCACACATACTACCTCACCCCCTATCCCCCCACCCATTCCACCTCATGCATCACATCATCATCCATATACAACCATTCTCCATTCACCCGTCTCCTGTCCTCTCCCGTCCTTCCTCAACAGACATTCCCCTCTTCCCTAAAGCCCCTTTCACCCCATCCATCCACCTCATCCTAGGACATCCCCTCATGTTCACTCCCTCCACATCTGCCTTCCATACCTATTTTACTAGTCTTTCTTCACTCATTCTTTCCATGTATCCAAACCATCCTAATACTCTTTCATCAACCCTATCTCCCAACTCCCTTTCCACCACTGTTCTCCTCCTCACCTCCTCATTTCTCACTCTATCCAGCCTAGTAACCCCCATCATACTTCTCAGACACCTCATCTCAAACTCCTTCTCTCTTCCTCTCTTATGTTCCATGTTTCTGCCCCATACAGTCCTGTTGGCACAATCACTCCTTCATATAGTCTCCCCTTAGCATCCATTCCCAAATGTCTATTCCTCATTACACTTTTTAATCCACCAAGGCATTTGCTCGCTTCTCTCAATCTACATTCTACCTCCACCTTCACTCCACCTTTTCCTGCCACATTTGCACCCAAGTATCTAAAACTATCCACTTCCTCCAGTCGCTTTCCCTTAATGCTCACTTCCAGACTACTGCCACTGTCACCCCTTGTACATCTCATCACCTTACGTTTGCCCACATTTATCTTCAGCTTTCTTCTATCACACACTCTCCCAAACTCTGTCACCAACTTCCTCAGTGCCTCCTCTGATCCTGCCACAAGCGCAGTGTTGTCCGCAAACAACAGCTGGCTCACCTCCCACTTTTCTCCATTTTCTTTAACCATCTCCAATCCCTGACCCACTACCCTTGCATTTACCTCTCGCACTACCCCATCCATGTATAAGTTGAACAGCCAGGGCGACATAACGCATCCTTGACGAAGTCCCACCTTTACCTTGAACCACTCACTCTCTCCATTTCTAATCCTGACACAAGCTCTACTACTCTCATAAAAACTCTTGACAGCTCCTAGAAGCTTTCCTCCTATCCTGTATATCCGCAAAACCTCCCACAGTGCCTTTCTGTCTACCCTGTCATAAGCCTTTTCCAGGTCCATAAAAACCCAAAAAACATCCTTCCCCTTTCCTATAGCTTTCTCACATATCTGTCTTACCACAAAGATCTGATCTACACAACCTCTACCTGTCCTAAATCCACACTGTTCCTCACCAATTACTCCCTCTGTTCCTCTCCTAATCCTCTCAATCAAGATCCTCCCATAAGCCTTCCCAACTACACTTAACCCCTTCCATACGGTGCCGCACACGTAGGCGTCATGGGGAGCGAGTGTATTCGCGAGGCTGCCATATCGGCGTCTTGATTATATTTATTGTAGTCGCCCCTCCATAATGACATTCTTTCTAATTCTTTTGTAATCGCATTTTCTATGGTTATCAAAATTCACGGGTGAAGAGAGAACGATCGATATAAGCGGTGACTATATTTTATGATGCGAGTATTATTACGACACGTCGTACGGCTGGCATTGGCTGCTGCCACCGAGATCTAAGTCCATGACGCCTACGTGTGCGGCACCGTATGGAAGGGGTTAACAAGCTAATCCCTCTGAAACTACTACATTCACACTTGTCCCCTTTTCCCTTGTAAAGTGGAACTATACAGGCACTCCTCCAGTCCTCTGGCACTCTACCCTCTCTCCAGCACACATTAAATAACCTCACCAGCCAGTCCACCATCACTGTACCTCCTTTTTTTAGACATTCTGCATGGCATCCATCCTACCCAGGTGCCTTACCTGCTTTCATCATCTTAACCACTTCACTACGGGACTTAAATCTCGCGGGCAGCAGCCAATGCCAGCCATACGACGTGTTGTAATAATACTCGCATCATAAAATATAGTCACCGCTTATATTGATCGTTCTCTCTTTCACCCACGAATTTTGAAAACCAGAGAATAGGATTCAGGGCACATTTGGGAGAATGTAAAAACACAGGGGCGACTACAATAAATATAATCAAGACGCCGATATGGCAGCGTCGCAAATCCACTTGCTCCTCATGACGCCTACGTAGGCGGCACCGTATGGAAGGGGTTAACAAGTGCCTTCACTTCATCCTTCCATATTTCTCCATTTTCCTCACTCATCATGGTCATTTTCTTAGCATTTCCCACTGCAGCTATCTTTCCCTCTCTATCCTCCTTCACATTTAGCAACTCCCTAAAATATTCTGCCCATCTTCCCCTTACTGCCTTCTCTTCCATTATCATCTCTCCATCTGCACCTTTTACCTTTTCTTCTCTACTTGATTCGCCTCCTCTTCCTCTCTTAATTTCTTTCCAAAACATCTTTTTATTACTTTCAAAATTTTCTGTCACACTATTACCCCATTTTACATCTGCTCTCCTCTTTGCCTCCTTTACCTTTTGCTTTACTTCTCTCTTCTTTTCTTTGTACCTCTCATATGACTTCCTCGTCCTATTTTGTACCCAATCTGTGATTGCTCGCTTCTTCTCTTCTACAACCTTGTTTCCTCATCCCACCATTCACTACCCTTTCTTCTATTTCCTCCTGTCCTTCTTGTTCCACACACCATCTTTGCACACTTTGTGACTCCCTCCTTGAACCATCCCCATTCCTCCTCCACACCTAGTTCTACTCTATCCTTCACTCCCTCCTTCAGCTTCTTCTTGTACTCCTTCTCTTTTCCTTTTCATTTAAAGAGTTCACTCTAAGCACCTCCCTACCCTTTGTCCCTTTCCTCTTCCTCCATCAATCCTCCACTCTCAACTTACCTTCCACCAAAAAATGATCTGATATTCCCCCATCCTCTCCCATTAGCACATGTACATCCTTAACTCTTCCTATCATAATCCTATTAACCACTACATAGTCCATTAATGCTCTATCTACCACCCTCTCCCATGTTTACTTATGCTTGACTTTCTTCCAAAACACTGTATTTGCTATCATCAACTCTCTTTCTAGACACATCTCCACCATCAACTCTCCACTACGATTCTTTCCTGGAACTCCACATTTCCCAACCACTCCATCAATTGGATCATTTCCTACCCTAGCATTAACCTCTTCACTCCGGGCCAAAATCTCGCGGGTAGCATTATCTGCCAGACATACGATGTGTCGTAATAATACTCGCATCATAAAATATAGTCACCACTTATATCGATCGTTCTCTTTCACCCGTGAATTTTGATAACCATAGAAAATGTGATGAAGACAGTTTAGAGAGTATGTCATTATGCAGGGGCAACTACAATAAATATAATCAAGATGCCGATATGGCAGCCTCGCATATCCACTTGCTCCTCATGCCGCCTACGTATGCGGCACCGTATGGAAGGGGTTAAGGTCTCCCAGTACTATTACATTGATATTTCTCCCTAAATCCTCTATGCACTCATTTAAATCTATCCAAAAATCCTCCCTTTCTTCTACGCTCTTCTCACTGCCAGGCCCGTACGCACTTACAAAAACCCACATCTCCTTTCCCAGTTTCACCTTCATCCACATTATCCTTGAGGAAACCTCCTTCCACTCCACTACACGTTTACCTATCTCTTCACTTACTAGTATAGCCACCCCTTCCCACCCTCGCCCTCTCTTCACTCCTGATAACCTCCCATTTACACTCCCAAACTTACACTCGCCCTTCCCTTTAGCTTAGTTTCACTCAAAGCCAACACATCCACCTTCCTTCTCACAAACATACTATACTCGTTGCATCGAGAAATGGCCGTTAGGGCGGAGCACTGGGAGTCCCCCTGTGGTGCCACATATAATTATTTTATAATTATATTTTACTTTATAATTATATTTTATAATTTTACAATGTTGCCACATATAATTATATTATATTTTTTGTCACACACCACCACTGAGGTAAAAATCAAAGCAATGTTTTCTATACAAAGGTTTCGTTTCCTCGAGTCTAGACATGGCATATGAGCAAGAGAGAGCGACGCTGCCGCTACATCTAATCTCTGGCCCCGCCCCCCTCACACTGCATTCTGAAAACATTGCATCCACACTCGCACGTTCTCGCCATGGATGCCCATGTGTGGCAACACCGAAAAATCTCCTAGCCCCGCCTGAGTGGTCATTTCTCGTTGCACTGACTATACCTATCTCTTCCCTTTTACTCTCATCAGTACCACATCCACGCACATTAAAAGACCCAAACCTTAGGGTGCTGGTCGGAAAACTCCCAGACCCTCTTATGCCTTTGCTTTTTCTTTTAGGAATGTCCCCTGTGGGGCTACAAGAAGAAGGATGTCTAGTACCAATCCCCGTCCCTTTCTTCTCGCCTCTTACGATCCAAGTGGAATTACTTGGTGGCAGTATTCTTTTCCCCCACCACAGGGAAGGTAGGCAAAAAAGGAAATGAATATTCAGAGAAATTGTACAGGACAGTAACAAGGGGTTGGGGGACAGCATAACGGAGGGACAGTCGTAGTATAAAAGTGTCATCATTTCTCTATGAACAGAGTTTTCCTCTATCACAGCCAAAATGATGTGTGGCTCCGGTCAGCAGGGGCGCCTCATATAGACCCTAAAGTATCAACTGCATGCCATTTTGCCACAATAACATGCAGCCAAATACCCCAGACACAGAAAATGTGATCAAACCAGTTCACAGACTCCAGGGGTAACTCATGCAGGTGTTATTGTACCAAAGTGGTTAAGACAGGTAGGGGTTGTGTAGATCAGATTTTTGTGGTAAGGCAAATATGTGAGAAAGCTTTAGGAAAATATAAGGCTTTTTTTGGGGGGGCCTTTATGGTTTGGAAAAGGTGATGAGATGTATAAGGGGAAAGGAAGGCAGCAAATCGGAAGTGATTAAGGGAGAGAGACTGGAGGAAGTAGATAGCTTTTAGATACTTAGGTGAAAATGTGATGGGAAAGGGAGGAGTGGTGGTAGAGATAGAATGTAGATTGAGAGAAGCAAGTAAATGCCTTAGGGAATTACAAAGTGTAATGAGAAATAGACATTTGGGGATGGATACTATGAGGAGATTGTATGAAGAGGTGATTGTGCCAACAGCAATGTATGGGGCAGAAACATGGAACATAAGAGAGGAAGAGTTTAAATGTGTTTGAGATGAGGTGCCTGAGAAGTATGGTAGGGGTCACTATGCTGGGGAAAGTGAGAAACAAGGAGGTGAGGAGGAGAACTGGGGTGAAAAGGGAGTTGGGAGATAGGGTTGATGAAAGAGTATTGGGATGGTTTGGACACATGGAAAGAATGAGTAAAGATTAGTAAAAGAGATGGAGGGAGTGAACATGAGGAGGTGACCATGGATGAAATTGATGGATGGGATAAAAGGGGCACTGGGAAAGAGGGGAATGTCTGTTGAGGAAGGATGCGAGAAGACAGAAAATAGGGGTGAGTGGAGAATGGTTGTGTATGGATGATTTTGAGATACATGGAAGGGAGTGGGTGGGGGATGAGGGGGGGTGAAGGAGTATGTATGAATATCTTGATGCAGCCCAAAAGGATTTCTCCCTTTCTTCTCTTTTTCTGCATGAGGGGACAAAGAGGAGGTAGGGGGGGAGGTCACCATTTTAATGAAGCAGCCATGCTGTGGATGTGCTGTGCCTTGCTACATTGCTTCTGACCCAGGGCAGTGGGCAAGATGCAAGGATGACTCATCATCCAGGAGGAGCTAAGAAAAGAGGGAGGGGTGGTGAATGGGAGTGGAGTATGTGGGGATGAAATGGGTGAGAGGGGATTTATGCCTTTGACTTTGGCTACCTCCCTTGTAAGTGGAAAAAAGCTGTTGGTATATGTACATATTATATATTCATTGTATTTTTTTATTATTTACTGATGTTTGTTCATTATTCATCATTATCTATTTTATTTATTCATTTATTTCTTCATCTATTTTATTCAATTATTTTTCTTGCATCTGACCTAGCTATGGACCAAAAGGTCTTCAGTCAGCATGCTCTTTGAAAATCCTTTGTAAATTGTTGTCTTTGTTGTATTGATGTGAGACTGTTCCTTTAACTAGCTTATATCAAAGGAGGGTAGTCCCTGATTGCCAGTACTCCTTTTGTGAAAAAGTGGAGAAAATATAATTTGATGTGGATAGAGATAGGTCTTAGGTTCAGTCCAGAGACCAATTGTCAGCCTCTTGGGGCTGTACCTCATGATGGAGGTGAGGATGTTGATGTGTTTTGAGGATGGCCAGCAGGGAGAGTATTCTCTTGCAGGACTACCATTTACTGGCACCCACTGTTGGTCCCTGCAAAGATGCTATACTTAAAAAAGAACCATTTAGTGGGTTAGGCAGTTTACAGAACACGTGTAACATCTGATAATTCATCATTTCTTCTCAAACTAGTCAGCGAATGATAAATATGACAAGAAGACAACTTATGTGATTAGTATTTGACCTAATTCAAGAAATCTTGTGTGCATCATGTTCTTTCACATTCCTTCCTATCTTAAGCCATGATTCAACAACTTTGAATTCACGTCCAATCTGCTCATTTACTGAACTCCCACACTTTTTGGCGAATATCTAATGAGATTTTATTCAATAATTTATTACATACATAATCCACATACCAAGGGCTATTTCCCTCTTACAAGGAAGGTAGCCAAAGTCAAAAGGCATAATTCCACTCCCACCTATTTCATCCCCAACCATTCCACTCCTATCCACCACTCCTCCCTTCCTCTCATCCCCCCTCTCTATGGCCCCTTGTGCAGAAGCATTGAAGATGGGGAGAAATCCCTTTGGACTGCATCAAAATATCATTCACACATATCCATTCCCTAACTCCCCCTATTCTCCACCCAATTTGCTTCCATGCATCACAGTATCATCCATACACATCCTCATGTACCTACTCACACCTCACGACACCTATGTGGGCGTCATTGGACCAAAGTGGTTAATGTGTCTAAGGAGGAAGTATACCAGTGAATTGGAAAAGTGCAAGTACAACTCCACTATACTAGGGAAAGAGAGACAATTATGAATGCAGTAGTTCTAGAAGATGTCTGTTAAGTGCAGCCAGTAGGGTGAATGGGTGTTATCTGCTTTATTGCTGGGTGATGACATGAACATAGTCATAGTAGTGTGGTTTTTGCTTCTCTTAGGAGGGATTTTTCAGTAGGGCCAATGTCTTGAGGGGTTTGAAGGCATAAGAAAATTGGGGGTCAGTTTTTAAATGTTTGTTTTGGAAGGTCTCTGTGGGAAGACTTTTACTATTGTTTACATTGTATTGGTGTGGGAAAGTTTCTATGTCACTGGCTTATAGTAGTAATAATTTTATTAGGAGGAAGGAAGCAGATGCCAGTTACTGTTGATAAAAAAAATGCAGCCCCTCTAGCTGGTGAGGGTGTTGACCTGAAAGATGAATTTTAATCACATTTATGATATTTCTGAACTCATTCTTTTCATATTAATTTCCAACCTAATAGTAAATAATTCATCTTTAGGTCAGTAACAAACATCACCATAACAACCTACTCACCTTTACATCTGTTCTCAGGTCACTCTGAGTACCAACAAGCACTATGGGTGCCCTAGGGTTGTGGTGTCGAATTTCAGGAAGCCATTTCTCCTTGACATTGTGAAAGGACGTGGGAGAGACCACACTGAAGCACACCAGGAAAACGTCTGTCTGTGGGTAGCATAGTGGCCGCAACGAATCGAAGTCATCCTGCAGTGAAAAAATAGAATCAGCTTTTTAATATAAAAAATTTAATGTTTCTATGATGAATGATAATCAGAATACTCTAACAACAAAGATACACTCAAAACCATATATATCCCTTTCTGGGGTGATGATCCTTTTTTTCCAATTTTTTTTTTCTTATTCTTAAATGTTGTTGCACACCCTAAACTGAAGCAATACCACCAAAGAATAGGCCCAACAAGACACTATATACCCCACATACAACCACCACAGATAAGACACAATTAAGTTTGACTTATTCAGTTCAGTGTCACAAACTCCCCTCTTAGAGAGGACTAGGAGAATGCCTCCTCATGGAGGGCTTTTTGAAGTGATATGGTTTAACATCACACACTCCTCCCATCGGAAGGCTAGGACAGTACCCCTTACAGAGGACTATGAAGTGTGGAATTTAATGAACTATGCCCTTGGTTCAACTTCGCTGGTGTCAGGATTCCCCTCGACCTTCCCCGCAAGTAATGATGCACTAACCCACTCAGCGAGCAAGCTTCTTGAAGTACAAGACAGTAATCATATCATAGGACAAAGTCCAACACTGACTCCTGACAACACCACAAAATCTCTTTGGTTAGTGACTTTATGAGCAGAATTGATTTCCAAAGCTGATGTCCTAGGGCCCATGGTCTCCTTCAAGAGAGAACTGAGACAGCAGATTAAGTGACTGATTTTTGTTGAGATAACTTTAGCTAACTTTAAATTATTAGAAGTATTGCTTTGTTGATTATGTATGTGATACAATGAAAATTTTGCTACACAGCATTGTCTATAAAATGGGCAAGCACTAAACTTCCCACACAGGCAATGGAATGTGGAGTTCCACAATGAACAGTTCTAGTCCCAATAATGTTTGCTATATATATTAATGATATGGATGAAGGAATTGAAAGTTATATGATCTTCTTTGCGGACGATGCAAAACTATTGAAAAAAGTGAACATTGAAGAAGATTGAGTTGCTGCAGAGTGATCTCAATAACATATGGGAATGGAGTAGGAAGTGGGAGATGGAATTCAATATTCAGAAGTGTAGTATAATGGAATTTGGAAGAAGCAATAAAAGAATAGTGGGATCATATAAACTGGGAGAGGAAGAAATAAAAAAAGTGGAAAAGGAGAAGGACCTGGGAGTCATTATTATGAATAATATGTCACCTGAGAAATATATAAAAAAAAAAAAAAAAAAAAAAAAAAATGGAGAAACTTATAATTCGATAAGAACAATCAGTGGCATTTACATACCTAGACGAAGAAATTGTGAAGAAAATACTAATAATTTTGATAAGACCAAGATTGGAGTATGCAGTGACAACGTGGTCACCAAGTACAAAAAAATGTATAACAAAACTTGAAAGAATACAAAGAGCAATTACAAAATTGGCACCAACACTCTCAGAACTATCATATGAGGAGAGACTAGCAAAACTTGAGCTACAGACATTAGAGCAAAGGAGAGAGGAGACTTGATAACTATTTATAGAATCATGAAAGGCATAGAAATTATTGATAGAGGACCTAATAAAATGGGAAAGCAGAGATACAAGAGTACACAGAAAGAAAATCAAGAAAGACAGTTATAGAAGAGACCTGAAAAAGAACAACTTTCCCCACAGGGTAACAGATGTTTGGAACAAGTTAGATGAAAATGTGGTGTATGCAAAAACAATACACAAATTTAAAAACAGCCTAGATAAAACGAGATATGAAGATGGGACACCATGAGCATAGCTCCCCTTCCCGTAAAATACAACTAGGTAAATACACACACACACTATTAGCCCTTTCCCCTTTATAAGGAAAATAGCCAAATTAAAGCATACACATACCACAAACAAACACCAATGTAACCATCCCTCCTATTTCAGCAATGAAGGGGTATCTCTGCCCCCTATCACACTGCTTGTGTGATAAGTAATGCAGCAGGGCACAGTTCTTCCAGAGCAGTGCCCAACAATAAAAACTGGTTTATCATCATCACTTCACAATATGGGAACCTCCTCTCTTCATACATTCAAATTATGAAACAACAAGAAAAACATAAAATTGGCATGGCTCCAGAAAAAGCATGTCCCTAATGCTGAAACCACACTGAAGATATAGAATATGTCATCTTCCACTACTTTACTTTCACACAAAACTGCAATACATTTCCTCTATGAGTTAATGTTGGGCCACTGCCACTCTATATTGATCTAACCAGTATGATTAATCTAGGGATACCAGGTAAGAGTAAAGCGACCAATCCAGATTTACAACAGAAAGATCATGGTTCCAATACCTTCTAATTCACCATGATAGAATCACAGAAATCTGTCTGTGGAAGTAAATTATTGAAGTACATGGGAAATTTCACAGAAGGAAAGCAAATGGAAGTCATTAATACATACATACATATACCAAGGCTTTTTCCCCCTTACAAGGGAGGTAGCCAAAAAGGTAAAGGCATAAAATCATTCCCACCCATTCCATCCCTGAATACACTACACACCCCTCCACCCTCCCTCTTATCTTAGCACCTCCTGGATGACGAGTCATCCCTGCACCTTGTCCACTGCCCTGGGTCAGAAGCAGTGTCGCAAGACACAGCACATCCACAGCAAGGCCGCTTCATTAAATCGGCGACCCCCCCTCTCCGTCCCCCCATGCATAAAAGGAGAAGACGGGGAGAAATCCCTTCGGGCTGCGTCAAATTTTGCTCACACATACTACCTCACCCCCTATCCCCCCACCCATTCCACCTCATGCATCACATCATCATCCATATACAACCATTCTCCATTCACCCGTCTTCTGTCCTCTCCCGTCCTTCCTCAACAGACATTCCCCTCTTCCCCAAAGCCCCCTTCACCCCATCCATCCACTTCATCCTAGGATGTCCCCTCATGTTCACTCCCTCTACATCTGCCTTCCATACCTCTTTTACTAGTCTTTCTTAACTCATTCTTTCCATGTGTCCAAACCATCCTAATACTTTTTCATCAACCCTATCTCCCAACTCCCTTTCCACCCATGTTCTCCTCCTCACCTCATTTCTCACTCTATCCAGCCTAGTAACCCCTATCATACTTCTCAGACACCTCATCTCAAACACATTCAAACTCCTTCTCTCTTCCTCTCTTATGTTCCATGTTTCTGCCCCATACAGTGCTGTTGGCACAATAACTCCTTCATATAGTCTCCTCTTAGCATCCATTCCCAAATGTTTATTCCTCATTACACTTTTTAATCCACCAAGGCATTTACTCACTTCTCTCAATCTACATTCTACCTCCACCTTCACTCCACCTTTTCCTGCCACATTTGCACCCAAGTATCTAAAACTATCCACTTCCTCCAGTTGCTCTGCCTTAATGCTCACTTCCAGACTACTGCCACTTTCACCCCTTGTACATCTCATCACCTTACTTTTACCCACATTTATCTTCAGCTTTCTTCTACCACACACTCTCCCAAACTCTGTCACCAACTTCCTCAATCCCTCCTCCGATCCTGCCACAAGTGCATTGTTGTCTGCAAACAGCAACTGGCTCACCTCCCACTTTTCTCCATTTTCTTTAACCTCTTCACTCCGGGGCACATCGCACGTCTGGCAGCATTAGCTGCCCCACGTGCGATGTTGCGTCATAATAATCGCATTATATAAAATAAAGTCAGTGCTCATTCGTTCGTTCTCTTTCACCCGTGAATTCTGATAACCATAGAAAATATGATGAAGCCAGTTTAGAGAGAATGGAGGTTACGTAGGTACGACTACAATAAATATAATCAAGACGCCGACGTCGGCACCATCGCGTACCCACTTGCTCCTCATGAAGCCTACGTAGGCATCACCGTATGGAAGTGGTTAACCATCTGCAATCCCTGACCCACTACCCTTGCATTTACCTCTTGCACTACCCCATCCATGTATAAGTTGAACAGCCAGGGCGACATAACGCATCCTTGACGAAGTCCCACCTTTACCTTGAACCACTCACTCTCCATTTCTAATCCTGACACAAGCTCTATTACTCTCATAAAAACTCGACAGCTCCTAGAAGCTTTCCTCCTATCCCGTATATCCGCAAAACCTCCCACAGTGCATTTCTGTCTACCCTGTCATAAGCCTTTTCCAGATCCATAAAAGCCCAAAAAACATCCTTCCCCTTTCCTATAGCTTTCTCACATATCTGTCTTACCACAAAGATCTGATCTATACAACCTCTACCCGTCCTAAACCCACACTGTTCCTCACCAATTACTCCCTCTCTTCCTCTCCTAATCCTCTCAATCAAGATCCTCCCATAAGCCTTCCCAACTACACTTAACAAGCTAATCCCTCTGAAACTACTACATTCACACTTGTCTCCTTTTCCCTTGTAAAGTGGAACTATACAGGCACTCCTCCAGTCCTCCGGCACTCTACCCTCTCTCCAGCACACATTAAATAACCTCACCAGCCAGTCCACCATCACTGTACCTCCTTTTTTTAGACATTCTTCATGGCATCCATCCAGACCAGGTGCCTTACCTGCTCTCATCATCTTAACAACTGCCTTCACCTCATCCTTCCCTATTTCTCCTCCTTTTCCTCACTCATCATGGTCATTTTCTTAGCATTTCCCACTGCAGCTATCTTTCCCTCTCTATCCTCCTTCACATTTAGCAACTCCCTAAAATATTCTGCCCATCTTCCCCTAACTGCCTTCTCTTCCATTATCATCTCTCCATCTGCACCTTTTACCTTTTCTTCTCTACTTGATTCGCCTCCTCTTCCTCTCTTAATTTCTTTCCAAAACATCTTTTTATTACTTTCAAAATTTTCTGTCATACTCTTACCCCATTTCACATCTGCTCTCCTCTTTGCCTCCTTTACCTTTTGCTTTACTTTTCTTTTCTTTGTACCTCTCGTATGACTCCCTCGTCCTATTTTGTAACCAATCTGTGAAAGCTCGCTTCTTCTCTTCTACAACCTTCTTTGTTTCCTCATCCCACCATTCACTACCCTTTCTTCTATTTCCACACACCATCTTTGCACACTTTGTGACTCCCTCCTTGAACCATCCCCATTCCTCCTCCACACCTAGCTCCACTCTATCCTTCACTCCCTCCCACTCCTCCTTCAGCTTCTTCTTGTACTCCTTCTCCTTTTCCTTTTCATTTAAAGAGTTCACTCTAAGCACCTCCCTACCTTTTGTCCCTTTCCTCTTCCTCCATCTATCCTCCACTCCCAACTTACCTTCCACCAAAAAATGATCTGATATTCCCCCACCCTCTCATTCATGGAGAGCAAAAAAGGAAGGAAGGAAGGAATGACAAGCATTGGTGCTAGTTCTATACCAGTCATGTTCCTCATCATAAATGAATAGTCAACTATACAATCTCCACATAAGGACAACAGAAAAGAGCTCAACAAAGTCCCTGACATCAGATTTACACTGTACCTAAAATATAATAATCAATATCCTTTACACTTTCCTCCCCTAACTTTTCAAAATGGCAGGGTAAAACAGGTTTGGGTCTATCTCTACTAAAGGAGTACCACAAATAAAAAAGCCTACTTAGTCCACATGTAAATTATAGAATATATATCTTAATTCCTACCCCTTCTGCCAAATGCAAAAAGGGTAAACTGATAAAAAGTTGGCCCCTTTATCACCATAGGGGAACCACAGCACTGAATGAAACAGCTTGGTGATGGCCTGAATTTGTATTCAAGAGCATAGTAATATTCTTAATTATTTCTCTAACCCCAATCTCTAACCAAGGTGGAAAAGATGAACAAGTTTTTAGCCTACTGACTAAAGGGACACCACACATATCAATGAAGTAGAGTGATGAGAGTATTAGTATTTCATCACCAAAATCCAATGTGTCTACCCTGGGGACAATACTGCACTGAAGAGGTAAAAATGGTAAAGCAGATTCAAGAAAAGTGGCAGAAGAGAGAATTAGTCAAACTGAAAAACTATCAGCATTCTTTTTTGGAGTGAAGATTAGTCTCCAACTATAATAGACAGCTGGATGACCAGAATTAAGAAGTCATACTTCACACAAGACTTAGTATTAGTCACAATAAAAAGTGCACAACCTACCCAACCACCATACAATTCAGAAGGAAGAAGTCCAAATAGGTTAACCACATTATAAATAAATAGGGGTCACACAGCTAAATCAAGTAGCAGTTTTGTGCTACCCCACGAAAATATGTATAATTCTTTCCACTCTCCCTTTCCCCCTATCCAGTACAGAAAATGTGATCTGAGGTTTCACATCTTTATCTTCATTGGGATACAACATGGTTGAATGCAATAGCAGCCTAGCATGAATAAGATTAAAATGATGGGTACCTTGTTAATCATTCTTTAACTGAATTCTGCAACATGCACATACTTATTCTACTGTAATTCAACATCTACTTGATAAAATGAAAGTACCCTATATCATTAGTTTTTCACAGCATACCACCACATCAAACCCATACAAAGCATGCTATTTGGGAATAAACACATTTATTGGCTTCATTTTACATCAGTAAAAGTCACATCTTGACCACTTCAACCTAGTGACATATATTAGATTTTATTCTTTCTTATGCCAGATAATCTATCTCAAGAGTTTCAGCTATGATGGTATCCTATAGTATATCATCTGGCTGATATTGAATTACAATATTTTTCCAGCAGTCACATTAGGGCTGTTGTGTAAACAGTACTACATTTGGGAAGTTCAGGAAAAGAATGTTTACTAAGATTATTTCAGATTGCGGAACTCCATTTGAAACCATTTAGGACATATGCTTATTGACAAACATTATTTTGTTTGCCAATCTGAAGAAACTTTGAAAGCAACTCTGTTACATATATACAGTATTACCGTACTAGAACAAATATATGGCAGAGGGTGAAAAGGATATTGGTGTAATTACCAGTAATGATCTTAAAACATCTATGCATTATATTTCTGCCTCAGAGAAAACAAATATGACATTGACATTAGTAGTACAACTTTTTTATTTCACAAGACCAGCAGTCATCAGCCAATTATATTGATTAATGGTCAGCCCAAACTTGGAATATGGTGTTTTTATATGGTCCTCAAA
This sequence comes from Oratosquilla oratoria, assembly GCF_046742065.1. Lineage (NCBI taxonomy): Eukaryota > Metazoa > Arthropoda > Malacostraca > Stomatopoda > Squillidae > Oratosquilla > Oratosquilla oratoria. Next base: position 46,137,971 of record NC_134792.1, on the reverse strand, counting down.
CTTTAATAAGACAATGGTGGAAAGAGTGCAGTGGCAATCCATGAAACTTACTAAATATATGAAACAAAGCATATGAAAACTGATTACAATGTGAACATATTCTCTCTCAAAAAACAAACTTAAGGGGACAAACCTTTAAGATTTCAATGGGAAATGGTAGCATTAAATTGAAAATATCTCCACACTAAATATCAAATGGACAAGAAATAACGGAATCAAGCTGTTTGGATACAGATTTTACCTAGAATTAAGTGGACACAATTTTGCTAATTATGTCATCAATGAATAAAATAAACTTCTATCTAAGGCCACTGTTTGAATTTTTAAAATTCACTTGGATAATTACCTAAGCATAAATTTGCATTGCGTGTGTGTGTGTGTGATATAATTACTAGCCAAAAGGTCTTTAGCATGCCTTATCCTTTATCTCTTTGAATGTGGTGGTGAGTATGCATATTTCGGAACGAACATCTAGCAAGTACTTAAGACATGTGCAGCATATAGTAGCTGCCTACCTAGTAAAGCCTAATGAAAACAAAGATGTACTGTAATATAAAGTGAGCAGTGTGCACCAGTGAAGGAAGCCATCTCAAGTGTATCCAAGAATAGGACACTTGATTGGCAGGGTATCAACACTCAAACATTTATCAACCCTTCAATGAAGTGATGTAGTGTGCTACTTGAAATATTTCACCCAGGGTGAGATTCATGCATTTTCATTCAGCTTACACCAGGAGGTACTTAACTCCAGCCCTAGCAGGTAGCAATCACTGGTATGGATTCAGATATGACATTCCAGTTGTCTGTTGTCCTACTCTCATACATAAATAATCTAGGATTAAAATACAACAATACCCTGAAGCATAGCATCACAATGAAGTAAACTTGATGCATTCTATACATTACGGTCTTAATGCTTTCCTTTACAGATTTTGTTCTAACACTAGTTAGTTCTACTCAGCCAAGAGAAAGACTATAAACAAAAAAAAACCTGGGCTTTGATAAACTGAGATCCCTTTAAGTTCATTCTCCAAGTCTGCTGAATAAAATTGTTGAGCATTAAGTATAATGCATCATTGGGAAAAGATTTAGTCAGACACCTGGCAAGTATACAAGTTCACTTCTGAATGTCACTCAAGTCACTGACAACTTTTAAATGTCTTCAAACACATAAGTATGTGCGTGTGTGTGCATGCATGGTCCTTGGGCCTTTTTGGGTAGATACACTAGACTGCTGATTGTGTTGCATTAGTGTGGGACCATTTGTCATTGGGCTACAAAAGTAGGAGGAGGAGGAGCAGAGCATTCACTGGTCAGCTTTCCTTGTGTAAAAAAGGTGGAGGAAATACAGTTGAATCTGATAGAGGGATTCTTGGACTGGATCCAAATACTGAATTTTGACATTGCTGCAGGACAATGACATCTGTCCTGCAGAACAACCACTTACATGTACCCAAGAACAATACAATAACCAACAAGGTACAGTTCACATCATGCAGAGGTAACAAAGTCAAAAGAAAAACTCAACTTCTACTGAGCATAGGTACAACATGCACAAAATAATCTACCGAAAACATCAGTGCACACAACAAACTGAAGACAATGTTTACAACAAACACAGGAAAGACCAACTTGATTCCCGACTTCTGAATTGGACTTCTCTTCCAACCTACCTCCTCTTCACCCAAACTGGGAGTCTCCTCCTCATTCTGCATCCTGCCTTTTCTCCATCCATCCTACCAGGAAAGGCTACAGATAACGAAAGTGTGCTAAAGGGGTTATGAACACAAAAATAAAAAGCACAACAAAGAAGCAAGAGAAACATTAGGAAAATCTAACTAATTGATGATGGAAATAGAATAAAAGGGGAATTCCAAAAACCCTTAAGTACCATATTTTCCAGCATACATCAGGCAGATACCGCACACCTTAAAACTGATAAGTTCATTTTGGGAAAAAAAAAAAAAAAAAAAAGGGGGGGGGGGGCTTAAGATGCCAACGAATCATGGCAAAATCTCAAAGTTCCCATCTCACAACTCAAGAAAAGAATACATTTTTCTGGTAGATTTAGGTGTGTTGTTAATGAATTTAATAACCATTTCTGTCACAAAGAAGAAGTATGTTACTAGCTGGTTAGTGGTGCAGCAACTGTAAACAAACTCATGGCAGTGTATCAGGTGTGTCTTTGAATCCTTTTACCTATCACACATTGGTGATTGAAGTCCCATACTAATATAAAAACAAGTGTGATCATCAATCATTATTAAACATAGTGAATATTGGTAAGTTTTTTTGGTTGAATATACTTTAGAAACCATTCCATAAATTTACACAAGTGCAAACATTACTAATTTAGCTTTATCATCATTTTGATAAAAATTTCATTTGAGATCTGTTGCTAGAGTACAGTATTTAGACATAGCACTGGGCTGTCTTGGCACTAATGGGACGGATATGGACTATCTTTCCCCTCCCCACTCCCCTTCCAAAAAAAATCATAGCTTCACTGTATAATGTGCAGGGTTAGTTTTTAAGTTTGATTAGTAATAAAAAAGTGTGGTATAAGCCAAAAAATACAGTAAAACATCTAACTCGCCTCCAAAATAGACCCTTGAACATAATTACTTAACACATGCATGGTTCCCAGAAAACCAAAGTACAGTGGAACCTCACTTAATGAGCATAATTAATTCCCAAATCTTACTCGTAATGCAAAACACTCATTAAGAGAAACGATTTTTCCCATAGGAATCAATGTAAAATACGATAATGCGTCCCATGCTTAGAAAAAATACCTAAAAATAATTTGTAATAATATCGAAAATAGATTTTTAAATTATTAATGCATAAAATAGAAAGATTTTAATGTGCAGTAAACAAACCTGGGAATGAATAAATAATTAGTAAAATAAAATAATAAATAAAAAACTTGCAAATTTACGAAAAAAAGAAGGTAGCTCCTGGCACAATGGAGACAGACAGGGGGGGAGGATTATTGAGGTGAAGAAGGAGAATCTTCCACCAAGGGAGATTCCTCTTCACTCGCTGCTATAATAGTCTCGACTGACTCACTAGCTTTAAATCTTTTAGAAACATTGGCACAACTGGCACTTTCTTTAGAATCCTTTTTCACTAGAAAGCTGTCTAGAGACATTTGTTTTTGTCTACGCTTCAAAATTTGGCAAAAATGTGACACAGCATTATTATTAAATAAATTTGTAGCGCGCATAGCCACTGCCTTATTAGGGCGATACTTCTCAATGTACTATGAAACAGTTTCCTATACTTTACACATCTCCCTTTGTGCACTGAAAAGTTTTTGCTCTGCTGAGAATGTTACCTCCTCTCCCCTGATGAAATCTCCTCCACAATTTCTTGCTGTGAAACAGAATGCAACTCCATAAGTTCTTCGGTGGTCATCTCCTGTCTATGCTCTTCCACAAGCTCGTCAATGTCATTGTTATCCACCTCCAGCCACATTGTCATAGTCAAAGACACAATCTTGTTGACTACAGGCTCCATAGGCATTTACTCAAATTCATGTTCAACAATGCTGTCTGGCCAAAGCTTTTTCCAAGCCAAAATAAAGATTCTCAAGGTAACCCCCACCCATGCCTCGTCAATCATCTTGAAGCACGCAATGATGTAGAAGTGGTCTTTCCAAAACTCTCTGAGAGTGAGATTGGTCCCCTCAATCACCTCAAAACAATGCTCAAAGAATGCTTTAGTGAAGAGCTTCTGAAAGTTTGAGATGACCTGCTGGTCCATGGACTGAAGTAAAGAAGTGGTGTTGGGAGGCAGGAATTGGATCTTGATTACCATATTTTATGGCTTACAAGACGCTGCATCTTGGAAGACGCACCCTAATATTTGAAAGAAATTTCTAAGAAAAAAAAAGAAGCCATTCTCATACAAGAACACATTCACCATATACCCAACCACTGAACACAAAAACATAAGAAGCAAGGACGACACGTATTGGACGTATTGTTTACATTACGAAATCACTTGTCTGATTTTGTTTGTATGGCGATGATACTGGTTGGTGATTAGTAAATATACTATACATTTTTCATTGTCTAAGGGTGGTTTTATTTTCATAAAAATAAGATAAAAATTTCAAAAATATGGATGTAGATATATAAAACTCCACTGCCGAATCATTTTTTCGGTAGGCGGTGGTCCAAAGTTTCTTTCTGCTGCTCTTTTATAGTGTTCTTTGGCATATCGTACAACTTATAGCTTGTGTGCGATAGTATAACTAAACCGTTTTGATGAACTAGCCATGGGTGATAATTTCCAGGACAAAAAATCTTATGACACATGTGATAGCCTGGTGGTAACTGATAAAGGCACCTGGCATTTGCATGCATTCATGTGTATGTGTGTGTTGCTATGAGACAAGGGAACGGCCCGTTTTCTCCACACGCTGAGTAGGCTCCAGGAAGGATTATGGTATTGGAAATACTTGTAACAGCTAAGTACTGAGTTTACATAATATAAAAGGTTGAATTAAATAGTACTTAAGCTAACATCATAGTGTAATGACTCAACATACAAATCCAGGTCGCTATCGGTCAAGTGTCCAAGCTTACATGAGCCTGGGTGTTGCCTTGCAATACAACATTCATCTTGGAAGACACATTAGCATTTTTCAGGGTATTTTTTAGGAAAAAAAGTGTGTCTTGTAAGCCGTAAAATACGGTAATTAAAATTCATCAAGGAAGTCATCTTCTAGACCTGGAGAATGGGCAGGACCATTGTCCATAACAAGCAAGACATGAAATGGCAGATTCATCTTGGGCAAATATTTTTTTACAAAAGGACCAAACACCTCATTGATCCAATCAGTAAAAGGGTCATGTGTCACCCGAGCCTTGCTGCTGGGCCTCCACATCATACATAGCCTGCTCTTCTATACTTTACACATCTTGAAGGCTCATGGATTTTCTGAATGGTAAATGAGCAGCAATTTTGCTTTCAAATCAGCACTTGCATTGGCACAAAACAGCAGTGTGACAGTCTCTCATTGGCTTGTGGCCAGGCAACACCTTCTCCTCTGCTGTTATATAGGTTCACTTTGGCATCTTCTTCCAGAAAAGACCCATCTCATCACAATTAAAAACCTGCTGCAGCAGGAAACCCTCAGAATCTGCAAGCTTCCTAAAGTCACCAGCGAAATTCTCTGCTGCCTTTCTGTCAGAGCTTGCTGCTTCAATGTGCCTCACAAAGCTGTGGATGCTGGTTCTTCTTTTAAACTTCTCAAACCACCCACGGCTTGCCTCGAATGCTTCTTCTTTATCTGTTGCTGCTCCTGGCATTTTCTTAACAAGGTCAGTGAAAATTATTTTTGCCTTCTCACAAATGATGCTCTCGCTAATAGTGTTGCCTTGCATTTGCTTTTCATTGATCCATATTAAGCAATCTTTCAATATCATCAAGAATATGTGGCCGTTGCATAGATATTATGTCACTCCTTTTAAAGCATCTACCTTTTTAATCTTATTCTTGAGGATAGTGCAAATTGTTGATATAGTCCAATTGTATGTGTGTGCTAGATCAGCCATGTTCACACCTCGTTCTCACTTCTCAATGATTTCATGTTTCACTTCTACAGTGATTTGTCCTCTCTTATCCCTATCTTCTTGCATTTTTTTCTTCAGGGACATTCTTACACTGAAAAAATCACAAATAATGTGTCTGAACACAAGTCTGGAAAAGGTACAATTACAAGCACCACTAAGATGCTGGCAGAACGAGCACTAAACACAGACTAATAGCCGAGCTTCCTGGTAACATGAACAGAATGTTCACTTCCTATACGTATGATATGTGTCCAGCTCCCATCACTGGCTTCTTACTGAATGTATGTCACAAACTGATCTATGACGCATTAGTTCATCACTAATCAATCACCAAGTTAACATTTGTTTTGTTTCCAATTGCATTTCATGATCCACTAATTACCACAATGCAATTATTACAATATGGTTGGAAAATATCCAGAATTGCACCCACAGAAATTTTTATTGTAGAAACATGTTTTCTACTGTTTTGGACGATTATATGACACATTCTTCTATGATATTTTCATAAAAAAAAAAGTCGTATTTTCAAGTTATGCAACCCCCTACAATTATAGCAGCAAAATATTCAAATTTTCAAAATGGAAATGGGGTTGTACACCACTGTGGATGATTCTACAACTCTTAAGTTCAATGAAATTTCTGTTAAAAATGTCTCGTTTTTGAGGTATACCACCCCTTTCCCCTTCACAATTTTGGGAATGAGAGCCTGGGATCTGGGAATCGGGGGTTTTGGGTGGGGAAGTAAATGATGAGTGGGTAATTCTTATCTAACCAACTAAACCAAACCTTAGCTAGCCTACCCAATCGTACACATGCAAAACCTAGCATTATATCCACCGTGTTCAAACTTCATACTAAAGGCAGGAGTTGCAGCCCCGCAGGATAAACGTTGACTGGCAAAAAGAGTCCCATGACACTCATAGTTATATATGATTGGCTAGAAACTAGGCATAACTTGAAAATGTGCCATTTACTATGGAAATACCATAGAAAAAAAAAATGTGTTAGAATAGCCCAAAATAATAGATAATCATGGTTTTATCATTTAACTTTACTTTTTTTTTTTTTTTTTTTTTTAGGAATATCCCCTTTTGGGGCTACAGGTATTAGGACTCCTAATCCCATCCCCCGTCCCTTTTTTGTCGCCTTTTACAACTCAAGTGGAAATACTTGGTGGCAGTATTCTTTTGCCCCCACCACAGGAAGAGAAGGCAGTGAGAGGAAGGTGGGCAGAGTATTTTAGGGAGTTGCTAAATGTGAAGGAGGATAGGGAGGGAAAGGTAGTTGCAGTGAGAAGCACTAAGAAAATGAGAGTGATGAGTGAGGAAAATGGAGGAGAAATAAGGAAGGATGAAGTGAAAGCAGCTGTTAAGATGATGAGAGCAGGTAAGGCACCTGGGTTGGATAGATGCCATGCAGAATGTCTAAAAAAAGGAGGTACAGTTATGGTGGACTGGCTAGTGAGGTTATTTAATGTTTGTTTAAGAGAGGGTAGAGTGCCAGAGGACTGGAGGAGTGCCTGTATAGTTCCGCTTTACAAAGGAAAGGGGGACAAGTGTGAGTATAGTAGTTACAGAGGGATCAGCTTGTTGAGTGTAGTTGGGAAGGTCTTGATTGAGAGGATTAGGAGAGGAACAGAGGGAGTAATTGGTAAGGAACAGTGTGGTTTTAGGACAGGTAGGGGATGTGTAGATCAGATTTTTGTGGTAAGACATATGTGAGAAAGCTATAGGAAAAGGTAAGGATGTTTCATAGATGCTTATTATGTGAGGTGCTCGTCAAGCGAGGTTTGACTGTACTCTTCCCATAGCTCAACTCGTATAATGAAACATCACTGACTCGAGGAATGTCACCAAGACATTCATAAGATAAAGTCCATAAAAAGTAGCTCAGCCTATTTAGAAAAGATATGACTATAATGTTTCCTCAACTACATGACTGTAGTTATTATTCTTCACTCAATAAGGAAAACAATGTTTAATAAAACCTATAAAACAAATTGCATTTACATATACCAAAAGGACCTTTAATCCTTATAAGGGGGGTGACATTTATTTTGACTAGATGCAAATACTAGGTCTTATCAATTAATGAAGGCAAACACCAAGACAATAAATTACACAATCACTCTTCTCAAATCCTATGGATCATTTCTTATGCTCCCAGGCCATTTCTAGGCAGATACAAAAGTCATCTAATGCAATCATATCCTTCAAGGTTACCCTTTTGGTTTTAATTGTTTTGGGTAATTTCTCTTAGATATAGACCCTCTATGAGCAGGGACAACAACATTTAGACTGTGACCATAATGCCTCAGCTAGAATTCAATTTTAATGTATGCTACTTGTGTCATATGTGCACCAAGAAGTATATCCTAGTTTCATTTTCAACAAATTTATAATACTTGTACATGGTATATCCTGTACCTACTGTATACCATAATGAGTGAAGTACAGTGCATTACCCCACACAAAAATTAATTATGATAGCAATACCAACAAAAATAGTGTGGTTACTGGTGCTGGGGTGAAGCAATCGAGGAATTCTTACTTCATTATGCTCCCATAACATTATAAATTTTACTACTTGAGCATATGGCCATTTCTCACAAACATTAAAATACTAACAAGTTACTAGCTAAGCAAGTAGTTAATACAATTCTAATTTCAAAAGTACCATGACAAAGTATCCCTTAACCTCTTCAATACGAGTCAAATTCTCGTGAGCATTTGCTGCCTGACGTATGATGATGCATCACAATACTCACATTATAGAATATAAAGTTGCAGCTGTATTACTTGTTTTCTTTCACTTTGAATGTTAATAACCACAGAAAATATGATCACACCAGTTCATAGAATACGAGGGTCACTCAGCTCCAAGTATAAAATAAATATAATCAAGATGCTGATGCCAGCATCCTCATATACCTACTTGCTCCTTATGATGCCTATGTAGGCATCATCATATCAAAGGATGGTAGAGGGAACTGTATCCCTATTACCCACATTCAAAACCCATCAACACCCTTACCTCTATCACTTATACAAATTGTGTAATTATTACTTTCTATACCCCCATAAATTGTTGAACTTTTTTGTTGTATGAAAATGTGACTTCAGCATTCACTTTATGTGAATTCACTCAATTTCATAATACCACATTGTATCTACTGAATTGTAATATATGAAACTTTTTCTTTACATGTGATCTTTTTTAATTTGTTACCATGACCTCTGAATCTTTCCAATCCCAAACAGATCTCTTGTCTGAACACAAGTCTGGCAAAGGTACAATTACAAGCAACACTAAGATGCTGGCAGAACGAGCACTAAACACTACCATTATTACCTCTTTCTATTCTTTCTTTAAGTGATGTCAGGTTTATTGATTTTAATCTCTGGATGTTTTATCTGCAAGGCTGGAAGTCAATTTGTTTGCTGCTACCTACTGGTATATGTATTTACATAATTGTAATACATAAGAAAGGAGCAACAATTGTTGGGTCCACCTCCCACTCTCAAATTTATCATACCTAGCCTTAAGTTCATGTACAGTTCCAATTTAATCTATATCTTTGATTTCCAATTAACATATTTAGATCTGAATTCATGTATTGTTCCACCTTAAGCTATATCACCTTCTAAGCTATTCTGAGTATTTATGCATCTACATGGAAAACTATTTGTTCATATCTTTTAGACATGTAGTCTTCTTCAATTTGTTCTCATGATCTATTACGGTCCTCCTATCCTTGGAACAAAATGTATCCTTTGCATATTTCATTTCTTATTTACACCAGAGGTGGATGGAGGCAGAGGTGGATGGAGTGAACATGTGGGGACAACTGAGGTTAAGATGGATGGATGAGGTAAAAAGGGCACTGAGAAAGAGGGGGATGCCTGTTGAGAGAGGAAGGGAGAAGGCAGAAGATAGGGATGAGTGGAGAATGGAGGTTATGTATGGATGATTAATGTGATCCATGGAAGGGAGTGGTTATGTGTGATGATATTTTGATGCAGCCTGAAGGGATTTCTCCCCATCTTCAATGTTACTACATTAGGGTACGGAGAGGGTCACTGATTAAATGAAGCAGCCTTGTTGTGGATGTGCTGTGTCTTTCTGTATTGCTTCTGACCCAGGGTGATGGGTGAGATGCAGGGATGATCCATCATCCAGGAGGAGCCAAGATGAGTGGGAGGGAGAGAGGGATGGTGAATGGGGGTGTAGTGGGTGGGGATGAAATGGGTGGGAGTGGAATTATACCTTTTAACTTTGGCTATCTCTCTTGTATGGGGGAAAAAACCCTTAGTATATGTATGTATTTACTAGTGATGTGCCAGAACCAAAATTTTTACCGATACCGATATTTTTTTTAGCATTTTACCGATACCGATACCGATACAGGAATTTAATGGGTTACCGATACCGATACCGATATTTTGCGCATTGCTCACAATGCCTTGTACTTTATTGTGCGCTTTTTCATAAAGCTCTGGGATAGTTGTGTTAGAGATGTATTTCCTGCTTGGGATCTTATAGTTTGGTTTTAAGTGATTAAGGAGCCTAGCAAATCCCAGATCTTCTACAATAGATATAGGTTGACAATCTATTGTGATCATTTCAGCAATATATTTGTGTACCTCTTTTGCTGGAGCACTGTTGATGTCCCAAATCTTTTTGTACTGGAGAGTAGCTTCAAGAGTTGGCTGTTGAGATACCTGTTTTGCACTTGAACAGCCTGTTTGACTTTGACTAGAAGTTGAAGTTGAAATTTTTAGCTTTTTGGTAGGTGGAACATTTAAGAATGAGGCAAGTGTTGGGTTTGATTCAGCTGCTTTTTTCTGCTCCAATTCGGCATTTCCAAACTCATCAGGATGTTTATGTTGAAGATGCTTTCTAATATTTGTTGTTGTTTGGGTTTGCCTGTTTATTCCTCCTCTGCTTAATATTGTATTACAGAAATTACAGGATACTTTTGAAGAATCATCTTTGCATACTGTCACTAGATTCCATATAACACTTTACTTTGACTTAGGCATTATTGCTAATTCTGGCAATTCTAATTGTAATTTAATAAATTTATCACAATATTGACTATCTGAAAAATGCAAGTTCAAATATTAAATATAAATAAATAATTACAATAAATAAATATTAAGAATGAGATCGAAAAGGGTAATAGGATAATAGCCATCAGCTAGCTCTCTTCTCTTCTTACATAAGACGCAAATGATTCCACAACCACATGGCGTGAAAGACACCCTTTACTTTATATATTTATATAATTATTTATTTGTTTCATGAATGAAAGTAATTTAACTTAAATTTTCTCTCAAGGTATCGGTATCGGTATTTATTTTTCAATACCGATACCGATATATCGATACCTTCTATTTTACCGATACCGATATATACCGATAGCTTGAAAATAAACCGATATTTACCGATACCGAAGCTTCGGTACATCACTAGTATTTACATCAATATTTCAAAACTGCTGCTGCTGCTGCTGCTACTACTATTACTAATAACAAAATTAAATAGCAATCTAAATAACTGATTAACATCAGCTGATAAAAACTGGCCAATCTAGGTGTGTAATGACATCTAAAGAAACCCCTGAAGTTACCACACAAATGATTTGTGTTATTTGAAGCATATTGGAGGTCTTACAAGGGCGCTTTCTGGATTGGAGACTTCATGAGAGACCAATACAACAGCAGTATGGATATCACATTGGAGGAAAGCAACTACTGGAGTCCTACAAAGACCAGCACTGGCACCCATAATATTTCTGATTTGTGTAGATGCCATATTGGAAGAATGATCCAAAGATCTTGAAGAGAATGGATTAAAAATAACGCAAAATGATACAAAAGATATAGACAGAATTATCAACTAGATCTATGAGTGGGAATTAAATATCAATATTAAATACAAAATTTTGTAAATGGGTAAAAGCAGAGACCAATAATGATTTACTCAATGGGTAATGAAACAATTATGGGACTGAAAGAGATGGACCTGAGAAAGTTGGTCACATGATTTGTCACCCAATAAGTATATGAACAAGACTTTTTTGTCAGACATGTAAACTGTTGATGATCATAGAAGTGGTATTACACTGCATGGACAAAGAGATGATGAAAAAACTTATAGAGAACTTGATCTGCTCCAGATTATTTGCAGTAGTTGTGTGGGGACACGAAAAAAAAGGTATTGTTTATGTAAGAGGAAGAGAATGAAGACCACTGACCAAAATGGTTCCCTGGTTAGCTGACAGACTTTATAAGGAAAGGTTATAAAAACTGGATCTTCCTTCATTAGGGCATAAAAGAAAAAAAGGTGACATAACTCCTCTGATCAGGAACAAGAAAGTGGACAAAATTTAAAGGGAAGAGATTAGAGATGAGTAGGCAAGGGGTGTGGAAAAATAAGGAAGTGAAAGGGAAGGGATGCAAGGGAAATGGGATTATTTCATCAGTGATAAATGGCACTTCTGTCATTGGGGATAATATTGCACCAAAGAGGTGAAGTCATAGAGGTGGTCAAGCAGACAGAAGGGATAGTGGAAGTTGAAAGTGATCAGAATTCTTTTTTGAGTGATCATTTTCCAATAAGAAAAGAATACTGCATGACTTCGGTTCATAGGGATGTCACTAAACTCCTTAAAATATTGATGAGCATGGGGAACAAAAAAGCATAGACAGGATGAGGAAAATGATGAGAAGGGAAAGGAGATGGGAGAGGAAGGGAAAGGAGATGGGAGAGGAAGAGAAAGATGAGGAATAGAAAGCAGGTGAATAGAGGGGATGAGATAGAAGGCAAAGCCAGACACATGAGGATTAGGGTTGGCAAGATGAAAAGATGGAGCATGGATAACACAGCGAAAGAGCATGGAGAAGGTTGAATCAAGAAGGTTAGAAGATATAAAATAAGAAGACATGCAAAGAAGAAAGGATGAAAGGGAAGCAGAGAGAGGGTGATAAAAGAAGATATATTGTGAACAAAAGCAAGGGGAGAGAAGAGAAGACATGAAAATGAAGGTGGAAACATTAGAGAAAAAAAGGGAAAAAAGAAAGAAGAAAAAAGGGGGGATGAAGAGAAGAGGCATGAAAAGGAGAGGAGGGGAAGGCAATGAAAGGAAGAATGGATGCATGCAAGAAAACGAGACAAGAAAGACAAGAGGGGAAGGGAAGCTATGAAAAAGGGATGAAAAAGAAAAGCACATAAATAGGCAGCAAGCTGAGGAGCAGTGGGAGAGAGCACCGAGAGGACATGAAGAGACCAATGTGAAGGAGTAAGAGCAATGAGACAGAGCAGATGAATATGGAAGAGGTGATGTTGTCAACTTATATTGAAAATCAGGGAGGTGGCACAAGTGAACAGACACAGAGACAATTGAGAAGAGATGGAGGGTGGCATTGGTGGAAATAGAGGAGGAGGAGGAAGTGTGGACAAGAATGAGAGTCAGTGGGATAACAAGGAGGAGGAGGAAGGGGGAGGAGGAGGAAGAGGGAGTACAAAGAAAAGGGAATGGGAGAAAGGTAAGAGAAAGGGAATAGGAGGAATGAGGAGGAGGAGGAGGAGGAACAAGGAGGAAGGGAGAGGAGGAAGATGGAAGGAGGAGGAGGAGGAGGAACAAGGAGGAAGGGAGAGGAGGAAGATGGAAGGAGGAGGAGGTGTGAAGGAGTAAAAGGAAGTGGAGGGGAAGTGGAGGAGGCAGAAAAAAGAAGGAAAACACAGAAGAAAAGATAAGGAGGTATGGAAAAGAGGAGAAGAGAAGAGGAGGAGGTGAAGCAAAGGAAGGAGGATAACACAGAGGAAAAAAGGGCAAGGAGAAAGGAAGGAGGAGAGAGGAGTGAAAGACTAAAATGAAGAGGACGGGTAAGGGTATGAGGAGGAAGGAAAAAGACGCAGAAGAAAAAGATATGGGGTAAAGAGGAGAATGAAAGGTGGAGGAGGAGGAGGAGAGGGGAGGAGGAAGAGGAGGGAAAACATGGAAGGAGGAGGAGAGGGGAAGAGGAAGAGGAGGGAAAACATGGAAGGAGGAAGACGCAGAAAAATAAATAAATTAATAAAGAGGTACAGAAATGGGAGAAAGGCTGAAGAGAAGAAAGATGAGGAGGCCGAGGAGGAGGAGGAGGAGGAGGAGGAAGAGGAGGAGGTAAACGAGGCCGAGGACGAGGCGGAGCAGGAACATCGGCGGCAGGCGGAAGAGCGAAGCCGAGGACGAGGTGCCGGTGGCGGAGTGAGGGGAGGGGGAGGAGACAAAGGAGGATGGGAATGAGAGGAGTGAAGACGTGGAGTAGGAAGGGGAGTTGATGATAACGAGGGGAAGGGAAAAGATATATAGTGAGATAGCGATGTATAAAATATGTTTACATACATCAAATATGTCTATACACAGTGTAATATATATATATATATATATATATATATATATATATATATATATATATATATATATATATCATACACACACACAATGTGTGTGTGTGTTTGTGTGCACTTAAACAGAGAGAAAGAGAGAGCAGTGCAGGCAAAGGTGTTGGACGGATCGAAGGTGGAGCCTGGGGGCAGGAATGGCTAGCCAAGAGGGCGGCCTCCGGCAGCAGTGGTGGAGAGGGAGCGCGAGCAGGTGGCAAGCAGCAGCGGGGGCAGGTGTGCACTAGGAGTTCCTACAATAGCATCCTATATCACATGCCTCCTCCACCTCCCTCCCTCCCGTCCTCCCTTTCTCTCTTCCGCCACTAATATTTCTCCATTTTCCTCCATATAAATATCGCTATCTACTTTTATGTCGTCACTTCCTTCCCTTTAATATCGGCATTTCCTTATGTAGTATTTTTTTCTCTCATTATCATTATTTTCCTCCAAAACTTCTCTTCCAGTGTAATATAACAGTGCATTCGGATGGCGTGCAAGTTAACCGGTCTTTCATTGTGGAGTCGGCAAACAGTCACGAAAACCCTACGGAAAAAACATGAAGTTATTTCCTTTCATTTCGTATTAAATTTCATGAAACGCTTAGACCGCTCATCGTTAAGCAGACAGGCATGCCAGCGGCATTAGACTGTCGGTCGACAGCGGGCGGGCGGGAAGCTTCGTCATGGGCCAATGACTACTCATCTACTACATTTTTTCACTTAAACTTTCTCATGCTACATTTTTTTTTACTATATATATATATATATATATATATATATATATATAGTGTGTGTGTGTGTGCATGTGTATGTATGGACGTATATTTCTTTTGTAAGACTTACTTTTTGCAATTTTGGTCCACACGAGGAAATTAAACATCAACGACCGAGACCCCACAGAATCCATCGCCAACTCTCCCACTTCCCATACCCTCCCCAAACCTGCATTAGCTCCCCATTAGGCTACTTATAATCACCACGTACCCTGGCTATCTAGTATCTAGACATACAAGGCAAAGGTGCCAAAGCTAATCCCAGTCTGTAAAATAATCTCTTCCCTACAGGACTGCCATGTGACTACTAGAATAAGTACGGCTTTTTAAGGAAGGGAGCTTCCCACGGGCCGATACCTTGACCTTGGTGCGCTGGCTTGAGTATCTTTACGACTACAAGAGGTATATCGATCAAGAGATCTCTTTAGGTCACCCATATTGAACAGGTCTTGTATGAAAGGTGCGACAAAGAGTGGTCCACTCATGCCAACAGTCGCAGGACCTGGTGCTAACTGGTTCATTCTTGTGTCGACAAACAGGAAAGTTCCTCATGGATACGCGAGGTACCGGTCACCCTATAAATATCCAGAGCTCCACTGAATATATAATTTCTCTATTAACAACCTAATATCTGAAATCAAGCTACAAATACGCAGACCACAATGGAAAAGCGTACATGCTTTTTGTGTTATCCTCGGCAATTTTGGATTTATTATTCCGAACTATGTGTTCTTGTCATTATTTGCACTTCATGTACATTGATTCATTGCCAAATAAAGTCTATCTATCTATCTATCAGTCCCTGAAATTGAAGTTACCTGCAGGGTCCCTGAAATTGAAGTTTACCTGCAGGGTCCCTGATGAACAAAGTCCAGAATATGGAATGCTGGAAATCGTTACTGGACTAATAGTTTTGAAGAAAGGAAATAATAGCAAACTGATCCTCTTATAAATGCACAATGGGAAAGGGTTTTTGGTTTATAATATAGCTGCATCCAACATTGTAGGTTAAAACTTCCTAAACAGGGCAACTGAAAGATGGAATTCACTTCCAGTAAATGTGATATATAACAGCTCACAGCAGTGTTATGACTTTCCCCACCACTCCATGACAGCAACCCCCCTCCCCATCCACTCAAAAATAATTTATGAAACAAATGACATCCCTTTGTGTATTATGAAATGCAAAATATATATGAAATTGCATGAATCATTGTTCTTGATCAGCTCATGTGACATTAAATCGTAACAACACAGCAACAAAAGAAGCAAACTACCCTTACAGGTTCCCACAGGAGACTACTCCAAATGTATTTATCTTGTGTGAGTGCTGTGTAATCCATGAAGACATGTGAGACTTCCTGACAACATGAGCATATACCACCTGTTCTATTTTATGTTGTGGGTGTATCATTGCTTGGCACCCTTCTTATAAAGGGATGAATGCCTTTGATGTATATATACAGTAAAGATTTTGTAGGATAGCTTTGTGGGATCAATGACAGATGCCTCCAAGTGGGTGTATGATGGACATCAGAGGGAATCATCTCCCCACCATCCATCTCCAAAACCTGTCAACAAACTAAACTCTATCTGGATGTGCACATTGATTCCAGACTTGGACTATATTTCCCCTGCTGTTTCATGTGAAGAAAACTAACAACCAGTGTCTACTTCTCGTTTCCTATTACTAAAACATGGTGATATAGAAAGTCTAACACTACCTCCTGAGATCTATAGGAGAGCCTGAGGACCACTACCGGCCACTGCAGGCTCTGGTCAGTGAAACATTATTGTACGGTACCTTTGAACTTTTAGCAAACTTGACGCAATGTTAAATCCCAGTTATGATCATTTATGGAAAGTAAAAAGAGGCTTCAGAAAAAACCTACAAGGCACTCCATTTTTAGTCTTTGGTCAAAAATCTTACCATTTGACCTTAAGTGTCAGAGTGTAAATAAATCAACCTTGATGCACTGTCAACTCACCTGTCCAGCTGTATCACACAGCTGCAGTCGTATGGGCTGGTTATCCACAGTTACAACCACTGCAAAAAGAATGAGAAAAAAAATACATAAGACACTGACAAAACAATCCAACCATTGAAGTGTGGTGGTGCAAATGGGGAAGGACGGGGAGGACATAAAGATGGTGAAGGTTTCTAGAGAGAAAATCCTAACACATACATGAAAGCAGCGGTGTATCTAGGATGTAATTGATACATGTAACCTAGGAACCACTTGAATGAGGTGGTACTAAGCAATATCTATCAAACATGCCATCACTGGATGAAGGGAAAAAAAAACAAAAAAAAAAAACTCACACAATCCACCTTAGATCACAAACAAATTACAGGTTAAAATTCCAGACTTGCATTTTTCAATTGATATTATAGTAAAGATATTCAAAAGATGAGGATCACATGTTTGGATAGAGATGCATTTCTGGTACTTGCTCTTGGTAATATTTTCTGTTGATACATCTGAGTAAATGAGTAAACATGATTCACCTGACAGAACACTACTGGTGACCAATGACATAAATAAGGCATCTGAATGTCATAAGGAGCAAAAAGAAAAAGGGGAGTTGATTGCAGTGTTCAGATCACTGAAGAGTGAACAAATCTGACAGAAAATACATCTTTATTTGAGATATAAAATCACCAGGAAATCATGGCATAAAAAGTCCATATGCTCAAACAATACAAAAAATTAGCTTCTCACATATACCTGTAAACTCTTGGAAAAGCCAAGAATATCCAGTATATAAATTCAAAATGAGATACAATAATTAGAAAATTTAAGACAGGACCACACAAATTTAGCTATTTTCCTAGATAATACAATTAGGTGCTTGGGTGAATCTGGGCAACAGAGTAACGAGTCGGCAGAAAAGAATGAGGTATCCAAAGTGAAATGCATGTATTGTAACAAGTGCATGGTTGCAGTTGTTTTATGTGATGGTATGGCACTCAATATCTACTACAATTGTGCAATGACATGCTGATAAGATAATTAATGCATCATCATGATAATGAACATTATGATCAAAGATACTGGCATGTAACGGGCAAGAAACCAATAAACTCGTTGATTAATGAACTGCTTGGGTGTAATACCACTGATGTTACTGATTTATTGTTATCTGTTCAATGCAAATGGCAACTGACATATGAAGTTCTTAAACTTTTGTTCACCTTTTGGTACATTTGTCAATGATATGTCATACTAATGTGTTAAAAGTTAACACTATTTTCATGGTAAACAACACTCAGATCTCAATTTCAAGGATTTTAAATTCAAGGTACTTCACACTGAAAAAGCCTATTTCATGCAGAACTTCTTGAATATGGAGGCATACATATATCAACAGCTTTTTTCCCCTTACAATGGAGGCAACCAAAAAACAATATGAATATGGAGACACTTACACAAACTCCTAACTGAAGTCCCTTATACTCGTATCAAGGGTCCAGTGATTAAGTACATGCACTGACATGACAACACTAAAATCCTGAGCACATGACACTCCTTACAATATGAAGCTTAAGTCATTAAGTCTTAATGAAAAGAACAAGGCCACAGATCAGCATTTCTCAACCAGGGTTCCACAGAACCCTAAGATTCCACAAAAGATTATTGTAATAATGTAATATAGACATCATGCTATCTAACCAATTATTACAATGAAAATAAAATGAGAAAGATATGGTATATGTGGGGTTTTTTTTGCGCATGGGTTCCTTGAGACATGCAATTTATTCTAAAGGTTATGCAAGGGTAAAAAGTTGAGAAATGATGCCATAGACTATTAACAGTTTAGTTTTAATATTATGCAAGTAATTCACATCTCTTAATTTTGGAACAAATATATATTCTTTTTTTCAATGAAAACTAGACCTATCTTGGAATGGCTAAAGCCCCACGTGTGCCAAATTATGAAGGGCTCTGTGTACAGAAAGCAAAATAAGACCCAAAGAATGCAAAAAATATACTGTACATACTCATGTATAGTGTGACCCACAATTTTTTTTAAAAGCTGAAGCTGATATTTCCACATACCTCATGTATAATGCGACCCCAGTTTTTAAACATTACTAGTAGGCCTACCATAGTTGAATAATTCAATGCTGGTCATCATTCCGGACATATCTTATAGCAAATAAATGGTCTCCATTTTTTTTTTTCCGAAGAAAGATATCACAAAATGGTCAAAAAACTACTTAAAACATATGATATGAATGAAGATTTAGACACTGCATTTTTGCTCTGTTCATGCAAGAATATGGTTGCTCCTTTACCCTGCGCATGTCTCCTACGCAGCCTAAGTTTTTTTCCTTTTGTTGTTGCATGAAGAGCAAATTCTCACCCACTATGTATTCTACAAATCAACAAATACCTCATGTAAATGAAGAATCAATTATATTTTTTTCATGTCTCAATTTTGTGTGCATCTTCTTTTGCAAGTGTTTACATCAGCAGCATAAACATGTGCAAACAAAGGTGCATGTAGATTGGAGGAAAAAAATCAAGCCTTCATTGTAAACGCAGTGGTTGAAGTCCTGATAGTCATGTAGCAAAAGAAAGGAAGAATGTAGGCTATGGGAGGCAGGTTAAAAGAGCTTACTGGTACTGTTAGGTTAATTGAAAGTACCATGAAACTGTAGGCCAGCCAGATAATTTACAGTAACCAAAAATGCATTATTTCAACATATTCAAAAACATTGTGTATAGTGCAGCCCCCTATTTTTGAGTAAAGAATCTATCATAAAAACTCAAACTATACACAAACATAATGGCTATAGAAACATGAAATTCCCAACATAATCCCAGAAAAAAAAGAAAATCAAAACACATAATTACACTTGTCTGCCTCCATTCATATCACCATCCAATACAAAAAAAAAATTCTAACATATTCCAAAGCCCTCCACATCAAACTCAAAGCACAGAACATTTCACCCTCCACTGCCTTGTATTCACAAACTAACTATTGCCTGGAGTTTTTCTCACTGGAAACTCATAGCCCTACAGTTGTTGTTGTTGTCGTTCCCTAGACTGTCTGTCCGAGCAGTCCCGTCTCCCCAAGGAAGGCCACAGCCGAAATTGGGTTTTCCCACAAATCCTTTATAGAGTGTATGTTGTGTTGTTTGCGTGCATGATTGTGTATAATGCAGTCTTCCATTATGTGTTGTATGGTATGGGGTGAAGTGTTACATCCTGGGCAGCTGTTCACAACACGGTCGTCCAGCCTCTTCTGGTAGCTTAGAAGTGCTGGGTGGTGACCGCATCGCAGTCTGGCCAAGTGGACTCTGTCCTTTCATGGGAGAGAGGATTCAGAAGGGTGGATATCAGGGGGTCTGGCATGCAGCAGTGTGTTGTCTTTCAGTGTGTTGTCTTTCAGTGTGTTAATGGAGCGGTGAGTGATATGATTATGAATATGTTTCCGGAGGCTGGTATTTGGTGGTTGTGGAGGAAGAGAAGAGAGTATCTGTGCGTAATAAAGGTCTTTGGGTGTAGTTTTAATGTTTCTTGGTGTGTGTGGGTGTTCTGCTATGTAGTGTAGCGGGTGTGATGTGTTTGTGGTGGCTGCAGCAAGTGTTTGTGTGCCTCTCATGTCGAGGTGGTCCTTGACTTTGAGGACTTTTGTTTCATGGTGTAAATGGTCTGTAGGTGTTGTATTTGTGCAGCCTGTAATTGTTTTTAGGGCTTTGTTTTGTATGATTTGAAGGGTGATGGCCATAAACCCCTTTCACAGATTTTCATGGGAAGAAAACACTGATCTTTGTGTTGTGTGAGTATGAAACTTTCTATGCCTATGTCTTGCAGAGCAATAATGCGAATCTTAACTTTTTAACTAGTTACTGACAACCTTTGGTGATTTCAAGGTAGACTAGTGGTTTTTGTTTCCTCTGCCATATTTGTTGACAGCTACCATTTCCCAATAGGTATCTTCTGTAGATCCATAGGATCCCTCAGAAGATTATTGATATGATTTACAGCCTTTCCTTTGAGAGAGAGGATGCTGTGAAGTGTGGAGGAGGTATGTCTGGCCTTTCTCCTGTTAATTCAGGAATGAATTAGGGCTGTCCTCAAAATTTTCAATACCAACATGGATTGGGCATTACATAGAGGTGTTGATCAATGTCCTACATAGCATCCACTGGTAACAATAAGATTACTGATCTTGCCTTTGCCTAAGACATTGTACTTCTTGCAGTATTGTTGCATGACCTAGATGCAGCCCTTACATCACTGCACAGAGAATAGAGACCACTAAAAGTCCAGGTTTTCTGGATCAAGACCAAGGTCCAGGGATTTGGGGAATGATGGATGATACAATTCAGTGTGTCTATGCATTTGGTAAGGGCATCAAGGCATTAGAAACCTTTATATACCTTAGTGGTTTAATAATGGTGGGTTATGCCATAAAGCCCTTTGAATAACTGTCATGGCCAATGGTGTTATGGACCCACTCAACCAGAGTACGATATATGGTTTGCTTGTTGTCTGTCTGTCTGTCTGATGTTGTAAACCCATTCATAAATCATTTTATAAAGACAAGCCATCCCACCCTGCACCCTGACAACCAACGCATCCTTCGACATAAGAAAGACTTCCTTGCATACCCTGACTAAACACCCTTCACAGACAGCCAGACAAAGCATATAATCCATAACCTCAAGCACTCATTCAAATGTGGCCCTGACAACATAAGTAACATCCACTTGAAACACACTGGACCACATGCACTCACTAACACTGCAAATTACAGCTATGCGCACAACATTATACCCAACACCTGGAAGCTTGGGAAAATCATCACAATCCCCAAACCCAACAGTTCCAGCATCACACTGACTAATCACATTTTCCTGCACCCCCTCCAAAGTCACAGAAAGCCTCATACTACAACTTGTCACACCACATAGTCCCTTTACTGAGTCGCAACACAGCTTTAGACCACAACACTCCACAAACACTCTTTTGATAAACCTCGCACAGTTTTCAATGGCATCAATTCAGATAATCCCCCACACAGAACACTAGACAATAGTAAAGCTTTTGATGCCACCCCCCATCACAATCTCACAAACATGCACAATAATAATAAAAGATGGCTGGCCAATTACCTGGCAAGTAGAAATGCTTATGTGCCATATAATGGCCAATCATCACACCCAAGAAACTTTAAAGATCAAAATGTACAATGGGAGACACTTGAAAATATTTTTGCTATTAAACCTGAATTTCAACTCTGAATAAATCACCTGCATTTCAAAAACAGTTCCAACTACTGTTTGGAATCTTTGGAAGTATAATGTATGAGTAGTCAAACATTGCTCTTCACATGCCATTGTTTAACACTGAATCTACTGAACAGCAGTGAGAAAATTTAATAAATTATGGTCTATTGTGTAGCTGCTGAGTGTAAAAATGGTTAAGGAATGTACCAAAAAAACCAATACTGTCAATAATTTGGATTTCTACATCTTTAGGACTAAGATTCCAACACCTGTTGATCTGTCCCCTTCCTATTTTTGATGTTTTGGGATCCTCCCTTATAATATATACCTAACATATATAAATTTGACGCAGCCCAAAGGGATTTCTCCCCGTCCTCTCATTTTATGCAATGGGGGGATGGAGAGGGGGGGGGGTCGCTGATTTAATGAAGCGGCCTTGCTATGGATGTGCTGTGTCTTGCGACACTGCTTCTGACCCAGGGCAGTGGACAAGGTGCAGGGATGACCCGTCATCCAGGAGGTGCTAAGATAAGAGGGAGGGTGGAGGGGTGTGGAGTGTATTCAGGGATGGAATGGGTGGGAATGATTTTATGCCTTTTTCTTTTTGGCTACCCCCCCTTGTAAGGGGGAAAAAGCCTTGGTATATGTATATATAAATATAAAAATTTTCATGCAGAAGGTTCCCTTCTAAAGTACCAATATAAAATTCCTTCCCTTTCTGACTGCAGGATATTCAACATGGCATTTTACAGACTGAAAAATATTTTTTTTTGTCATGGATTCATACTGGTTACATCATCTAACAGTCAAATTTTACCTATGTATGGCACAATAAATGTCTTCTCTATATTTTCATATCTCAAAATTATAAACTGAATTCTTTCCTTATGCAAGACCATGCCTATTTTAGCTACATATGGCATCAATTCAGATAACCCCCACACATTTTTCTCAGTTAATACTGGGGCAGCAGAAGTCTACTCAATTTTATTTTGTCATCTCTCATGGTCTAGTTCATGAGTTTGAAGAGTAACTTAGGGGATATTCCATGAACATGAGAACCCACCACTGCCAATAGACTCCTAGATAGCCGATGTAACACATATTTTGTGAATTTGCAGATTATTAATATTCATAAAATGTGCAGCACCAATTATGAACACATAATTGGACACACATATAATGAATCTATTTGACATGCACACATTATGAAGATTTGTAAAAAGATTAGGTTAAGTTTAGTTCATAACATATGCCTAATGGATTCATTATATGTGCATCTAACTATGAATTCACTATTGGTGTTACACATTTTATCAAATATTCATAACCCGTGCAGATTCACAAAATATGTATGACAGCCTACACAAATGATATCCCACATACCCTATGATAGACCAAGGAGCTGAATATGGCTGTCCCAATACTTCCAAGTTATGGCATATGTAGTTGGCCTATCCCTACATGACACAAGACTGAGACTGTCATGACTAGTACTAGGTTTAAAAAATTATTTTGTCTATTGTATTATGACCTTTAAGAACAGAGTACCACAGGGCTCAGTTCTACCTCCCACACTCTTTAATCCATACATGCACAATATACACACACCTGGCACCTCAGAAATACAAATATCTTCTACACAGACAACACAGTACATGCACACACCATAGTGCAGACAAAGCCACAGAAATACTACAACCATGCCTTAACACACTCAACACCTGGTTCACTACAAATACTCAAAATAGCCAACCAAATCTACAGCCACACTTCTCACCAATTGGACAGTGGAACACGAATACATACCACACCTCTTTATCATCAACATTCTCTTACCACACACACATAAACCCAAGATTCTTGGTGTAACATACAACACATCCATGTCATTCATACAAGTCACATAAAGAACAAAATGAATATGGATTTAATGTTCTTATATCAACTGCAAGAACAACATTTGGACAAAGCAAAGATCCTATTACTACAGTATACAAACAATTCATATGCTCAGTGATGAATTATGCAAGTCCTGCATGGACCTCTAATCTCATTGAGACACACCACAACACCCTACAGACCATACAAAACAAAGCCCTAAAGACAATTACAGGCTGCACAAATACAACACCTAAAGACCATCTACAGCATGAAACAAAAGTCCTCAAAGTCAAGGATCACCTTGACACGAGAGGCACACAAGTATTTGCTGCAGCCTCCACAAACACAGCACACCTACTACACTACATAGCAGAATACCCACACACACTAAAGAAACACCAAAACAACATCCAAATATCTATACAGTAAGTCCTCATTATACGGTACATATGTGTTCCTGAAAACCTTACTGCAAATTGAAATTACTGTATACCAAACCCATTACAACATGTAATAATAGGATATGGCAGATGTACCTTCTCCTTGCTCTTTCCTCTTCAAAATATCTAGCAGATACCGTATCTGTGAATCTTTCTTACCGTAAATAGAATGGAGGGTAGTAATTACCAAATACCATAACTGTGAATTTACCAGTTAAAGAATTACCTTATAAGGACTCACTGTATCACATACAAATACTCTCTTCTCTTCCTCCACAACCACCAGCTTCTACAAGTATATCTAAAATCATATCACTCACTGCTCCAGCAACAAACATTACTGCATGCCAGAACCTCTGATATCTATCCCTCTAAATCCTATCTCCCCCATAAGGATAGAGTCCACCTGGCCAGACTGCAGTGCAGCCACCATCCAGTCCAGGATGCAACACTTCATCTCATACTATACAACACATTATAGAAGACTTGATTGTACACAATCACTCATACAACACAATATACACTCTATAAGGGGTTTGTGAGGAAACCCTGTTCCAGCCACAGCATTCCTATGGGATGCAGGACCACTCAGCCAGACAGTCTTGGGAATGACAACAACAACAACTATATATGGTGTTGTAAATGATTATACAAGAGGACCAAGTACTTCAAGTTGTTTGTTTTCCTGCCTTGTTGTATGGCTGTCAGACATGGACAACCATTGCTTGTTTGAAGAGGTGTTTCAACATTCTGGTACCAAGTGCTTTTGCTGCATTATGAAATGTCACTGGTATGATTTTGTACTAAACCAGTGATTAATCCATGAGAAATAAAGGACTGTCACTAACATAAATTGTGAATGTCAACCTTGGCTACAAGGTCATGTGACATGGTTCTACATGAGATAACTGTTTGTGGAGGAGATAAGGAGGATACAGAACTCATGGCTGGAGCAAGTCAGCTGTGATTGTCCTGATAGCAGTTTGGAGTGGGATGGGGGGGGGGGGGTATATGGGGACCTGCTTGGAAAACCATGAGTAATGGCACTGGCATATAAAGGGTCTAACAGATAAATCCGTACAACTTCTTATCACATGTTTTAAGATTAATATCTCGGGTTATAATAAACAGAGAGTTATGAAATTTTCAGTATATTTAGAAAAGGCAATAAGAACAATGATTTCATTCAATGTAACCACCTTCAGCTGTTATGATGCTTTCAACGCGTTTACGAAACTTGGATACAGCGTTGATGATCTCAGACTTTGATAATGAACCCACAGCCTTCTTGATGTCTGTCTTCAGGGTTGTTATACTTCTGTGTGGCTTGTCACATGCCTTGGCCTCAATTCGCGCCCAAAAATAATAATCTAAAGGGTTTAGGTCTGGCGAATTTGAGGGCCACAACTCTTTGTTCCAGAACTGCACATTTGACCCTTCGAGAAGGTTGGTGGTCCTCTTCGCTGTGTGGGCTGGAGCCGAGTCTTGTTGGAAGACAAACTGGTTGCCACTAGCCTTATCTTTCATCCAGGGTATCATTTTCTCTTCTAGAACTTTGCAATAGACAACGGCATTGACTTTCTCCTTGTTGTTGAAGAAGTGAGTGAAGACGTCCCCCTCAGTTGACACCACACAGAGCACCATGACACTTGCTGGTTTCTTCGTCGTTGTCTTGTGTTGAACCTCTGAGGATGAGGAGGCTATCCAGCGATCATTCCGCTTATTGAAAGTCGCATCAACCGTGAAAATCTTCTCGTCAGAAAAAAACTTGATGACTGAGCCATTCGACTTCATCCAGTTCAACAGCTTTTGGCACCTGGTCAAGCGGATTTCTTTCATTTTTCGTGTCACCAGGTGCCAAAAGCTGTTGAACTGGATGAAGTCAAATGGCTCAGTCATCAAGTTTTTTTCTGACGAGAAGATTTTCACGGTTGATGCGACTTTCAATAAGCGGAATGATCGCTGGATAGCCTCCTCATCCTCAGAGGTTCAACACAAGACAACGACGAAGAAACCAGCAAGTGTCATGGTGCTCTGTGTGGTGTCAACTGAGGGGGACGTCTTCACTCACTTCTTCAACAACAAGGAGAAAGTCAATGCCGTTGTCTATTGCAAAGTTCTAGAAGAGAAAATAATACCCTGGATGAAAGATAAGGCTAGTGGCAACCAGTTTGTCTTCCAACAAGACTCGGCTCCAGCCCACACAGCAAAGAGGACCACCAACCTTCTCGAAGGGTCAAATGTGCAGTTCTGGAACAAAGAGTTGTGGCCCTCAAATTCGCCAGACCTAAACCCTTTAGATTATTATTTTTGGGCGCGAATTGAGGCCAAGGCATGTGACACGCCACACAGAAGAGAGGTGGACAGACTGAAGGCTGGACTAGATAAATTCCTGTCTTCAGTACAAGACGAACCACCAGTACCAGGCTACACTGCTGGATGCTGGTCGACAAACACCATACCAGACCAGGTGACCTTAAAGAAATTGGACACCAGGAATGGTAACAGTGGTGGATCACCATGGCTGTGAAGAAGTCCTCTAGACACATCCAAGTAAACTCCAAGTAAAGTAAGTGAACTGGACCCAAGATCTTTGAGCTTTGAATATATTTCTTCCACATTTTCTCTGCTCTCCTACTACTATAAGCTGATGACATAGAAATAATCCCACATAAAGACAACAATCCAATGTTTCTTCCCAGAGATCTATGGAAGGGGCTGTGAGTTTCCACTTAGTGGAACTCAAGGCAACAATTATCCAGTGTGAGATGTTGACCTTTCAAAATTTCCTACAAAAACACACACACACACACACACTCAGGTTACAAAGCAAACACTCCTGAACCAACACCAAATATTCCTAGAAATCAACCCAGCAGACATTACATTGGAGTGCCTACATTCTGATTACCTTACACTATAGCATTACCAACACAAAATCAATTAAACAACAAACAAATTACTAGAGGCAACCTAGTCTATCTATATATATCAAGTGCTTTTTCTCCCTTGCAAGGGAGGTAATCAAGTCAGAGACACACACCTATACCCACCCATTTCACTCCCCTCCATCTCGGCTCTTCACAGATGATGGGCCATCCCTGCATCTACCAACTGCCCCGGGTCAAACACAATGCAGCAAGACACAGCACACCTATAGCAAGGCCACTTCATTTAATCAGCAAACCCCCTCGTCTCCTCATGCAGAAAAAGATGGAGAGAAATCCCTTTGAGCTGTGCCAAAACATTATTCACACACAAGCACTCCCATCCCCCTTCCTTGTTTAACAGTATCATCCATACAGTCATTTTCAATTAATCTCTATCTCCTACTTTCTTCCTTGCTTAATAGACATTCCCCTCCTGTCCAATGCCCCCTTCACCCCATCCATCTCATCCTTGGTTATCCCTTCAAGTTCACTCCCTCCACCTCTGCATTCTTTCCTGCCACATCTGACCCCAAAAACCTAAAGTTATCCACTTCCTCCAGTCTCTCTCCTTTTAGATTTATTTCCAACTCACTGCCATCCTCTACCATTATACATTTCATCACCTTGCTTTTACCCACATTTACCTTCAACTTTCTCCTATTGCATTCCTTTCCAAACTCCATCATTAACTCCCTTAATCCCTCCTCTGACCTTGCCACAAGTAGTGTCATCATCAATCAACAACTGGCTCACCTCCCACTTTTCTCTATTTTCTAATAAACTCCAGCCCCCTACTCATTACCCTCACCTTTACTTCCCACATCACCCCATCCATGTACACATTGAAAGCCATGGCAACATGACACAGCTCCGACGCAATCCCACCTTTACATCAAACCACTTGCTCTCTCCATTTCCTATTCTAACATAGGCTCTACAACTCTTGTAAGAACTCTTGATTGCCCTTGATAGCTTTCCCCTGATCCCATATATCTGCAAAACCTCCCACAGTGCCTTCCCATCTACCCTGTCATAAGCCTTTTCCAAACCTATAAAGGCCCAAAAAAACAACCTTACCTTTTTCCAAAGTGCTTTTTACGAAATCATTGTATACTCATTCAAGACAACAATACAAAATATCTTCACTGAGTGACTTATGGGTTTAATTGGTACCCATGACCAGTTTTCTGAGGGCTGCAAGTTTCCTGCAGTAGAGAATGGGTTCCAGATTGACCACTGGGTGCTTCTTTGATTCATGGTAGTCAGGGGTAACTGTAATCACTGAGGACTTCTGAGGGGATGCTGACATTGTTTTGCATTAGCCATAATTCTAGTTCTTTGAATGTTCCTGGTTGTTATTTCATATATAGTTTCTATGCTCAGCCTTTATTAAGTCATCTGAATGTATGACAGGTTTGTTGTTTTGCTCCAGGTTTGAGATGGGAAGGATGCAAGTAAATAGATTAAATAGTACAAAGATAATATTGCAACCTGGGGGGGGGGGGGGCATCATTGTAGTCTTTTGTTCTCTGATAAATGGTTTTGAGATAGGCATTCTCTGCAGGCTGGGAAGTTTGACAACCTTTCCTGGACATTGTGGTGCATTTCAGTGTATTATTTTTTTTTTCTTTTGAGAGAATGTATCATCTTACAGCATGAAACTGTCCACAACATTAAAAGTGCTAGAGTTGCTGTAACAAAAATGCAAATGTCTGAGGACTGTCAAAAATTTTATTTGCTTATTACCACCATTACTATTCTGTCATGTGGCACTTTCCTGTTGAAGTCTTTCAACAACAATAATAATTGTTGCCTCTTGAGCTTCAATGAAAATCCAGTATTGGCAATAGTTCTTTGGTCATCCAATACATCTCTTTGGAAAGAAAATTTTGACAGCAGCCTGTGCCATACAAGTGTGGAACTGGTTCTATGCAATAAACTTGTACTAAGGGGAGGGGTGCAGTTGCTGTTGTCAGTTCTCCTTCCATGAAAAGCTGACAGACATTAAGTGTTGTACCTCCAGATGGAGATAAGGGTGTTGACAGGATCTGAAAATCAATCTTCCTGGACCAACACTAGCAAGTACCTGTTGTCAGACCACAACCTTCCAATATAAGTTGGGCAAAGTTTGTAACCAGTGTGCTCAGGGAGTTGGCCTTTGAATTAGAGCTGTAAATCAGATGTGAACATTTGAGATCAGAAGCACCATGATCAGGTATTAAACTGGAGTGGAAGTATCAGAACTTTCTACCCATTTCTTTTATGCATATAATAGTGTACCCTTTGTTTACATGTTATCCTGCTGGTCAGTGGCCTACATTGGGTGACAAGGTTTCTAAATGTAAAAGTCAACCAGAATTTAGCCAAGTTTGCAATTGTTTACAATTTTTGTGTTTTATTAGGAGACATTTTCCTATTTTTCAAATGTCTTGTGCAAGAAAAATATATTCCTTTTTATTTCTATATCAAAGTCCAGGGATCGTGAAAAAT
This sequence comes from Oratosquilla oratoria, assembly GCF_046742065.1. Lineage (NCBI taxonomy): Eukaryota > Metazoa > Arthropoda > Malacostraca > Stomatopoda > Squillidae > Oratosquilla > Oratosquilla oratoria. The sequence continues at coordinate 46,108,188 of NC_134792.1, read as the reverse complement.
CAGAAAATACTGAAGAAAAATAGAAAGTCACAATCTATGAACTTTTATCCTATAATACACTAATAAGTAGAGGGTGAGGGAAAGAAAAGAAAAAGAAGCCACAGTTTAGGAATGTCATTATGGAATAAACTAAGAAGTAGAGGGGATATATATATATATATATATATATATATAAATAGAGAGTTAAAGCGAAGTTAAGTAACTTCATCCCCCCCCCAAAAAAATAATAGTAGAGGGAGACAGAGAAAAGAGGAAGAAGTCATAGTTTAGGAACTTCATTCTGGAATAAAAGAGAGAGAGAGAGGAGGAGGAGGTCAAAGTTTAAGAACTTCACCCTAGAACAAGTTAAATAAGAAGTAGAGAGACCTATGCAGCATGAAATTACCATGGCAATGGCCTGACAGACTAAGAAGGGGGAGCCGCAACTTGGTGTACTGAGATGACAAGATCAAAACTGTTGCTCTTTGTGAGAAATTAACACTTGGTGTGTCACATGTCAGAGCTAAAATGTTAATTCTATTGCTTCATAAAAAATAAATAAGCACAATTTTTTTCAAACAATGCTTATAGGGAATTATAAGTGAACATTTTATTTTTAGTTTCACAGTTTCATTGGAAATAATTTGATATGGCAGAAGGGCTAATTGGGCATAACCATTTGACTGAATTTTGTTCCATTCAAACTGATGGCAGATATATTAGTGACAACAAACCATAGCCATGAGTAACATGTCTCATAAAATGCGCATATCATTGTTGCAAAAAATAACATGAAAAATTAAATCTACATAATACACAAATTCACTGTTATGCGAAGCCCCTTGCACGGAAACAGACGTGCACACAGATACGACTATAAATGGGTGAACTCCCTAGGCCAAACAACAAATTCCCTGTAACAGACATATTTTAGTTCACGAGCCAATAGTAGTTGTGACATAGTCATCAATGGAATGCAGGGACACCCGGACATCGCTGTGGCGCAACTGAGTTCGGGGACCAAAAATCGTCCTTCTCGCCTACCGCGTCAATGAATGTAAACAAAGCTAGCCAGGTGTCCCTCCACTCCTCCATCATTGACCATTCCAGAACCTTTCCGATCTCAAGGAATTACGAGCGTATGCTCGATACCCTCTCCACATTAGCTTTAAAAAATAAAAATAAACATACCATTGTAATTGTCGAAGGCTGTTGGGACATACTCCGTCGGGTATCCATTGGTGGTGTACGAAACAATAAGCGAAGTTTTCCCTACCGATCCATCCCCAACCAAAACGCATTTAAGCTTGGCCTTAACTTCACAATTGGCGTCTTGGGTACCTGCCATGAGATAGGAGGAACCTGAGGGCGGGTCAGCGCGGCCTACGAGAGGAGGCATAGTCGACCCAGAACACCTATAGATCCAGTCGTACGTTGCGGCAGTTGACGTGCTAGTTGGCTCTGCAGAGGAACTGTTTGTCACTGTGGTTGTGACACTGGTGTTCCCGCCCGTGTTGTTGTTAATAGAGGCGGAAGTGGTCGGGCAGTTATTGTTGTGGGGCAATGTATTGGTTGTACCTAGGAAGCTGTAAGGCCGTTTGCACGTCTCAGACCCTGAACTAAACACTTGCCGTGCGTAGCTCTCGAAAGACCTCAGCCTCAGGTTTTTAAACATTAGGATTATCTGGGTTAAGTAACCCAACACACGCTATCTCGGCAGCATATATATTCCAGAAGCGAATAGGATTTAGTAAACACTTCACTAATTTCACACACGATTATTCATGGTGTTTAATACGTACAGCTCGTTTTACAGAAAAAAATGCGCAGCCACCCCCATCTCCTCACAGCTTCACTCATACTAAGGCGTAAACGAAACTCGGCAATAAGCAACAGCTGATTGCAGTGACGTCATAAACCTTGGTTCTGATTGGTTGACCTTTTTGTGGTAATTTCATGAAAACAGACTTTCATTTTCCCGCAGTTTTGCAAACAATGAATTATTATTATATACCTTATCCACTTTATAATGCTAGTACGACTGGAATGTTAATAATCATATTGAAATATATGGACAATGCGCACGTAGGTGTTTATTTGTTTGGTATTTACAGGAAACAGGCTAAGAAACTACTCCACAATAAATTATACTCAAGTTTTCAATTTCACTATGTTCTTTGTTGCCACTGTACCAAAATGTAGTATGGATGAGATTTTTGTATTTATTCTTTGACTTGAATGATGAATATGTTGCTTAAAAATGAAAATAATATTATATTTTTTTTAGCTTGTTATTGGCAATGCTGTGAAGCTCAAACGACGGAGAGGGAAAGGTCAGGGCCATACTTAAGACTGTTTTAAGTTGCTAAGCTCTGGTTAGGCATAACCATACAATATGTATACACGCTTATAATAATTCTGATTGTCAGCCTATCAAATATAATTCATCTGTGGAAGATGTAAACTTGTATTAAACTAGTAGTTCATTGTTGATGAGCAATGAACTCGAATGTGATGAAATTATTAAGATAAATTTGAACATATAAAGGCATATTTACAAAGGTTCATGTAAATTTATAAGTAATTTGTATTGCGTAAAAGTGTATACGTGCCTTCATTATCATTACATTGGGTACATGCAAATTCGGTTACATTCCGTTAAAGGTGTTATATAACCAGGATTGTTTGGGAGTTGCTGGGGTTCTTATCTGAGACTGAAGGCATATTTAGAAAAAAGTTATCTGTTTTTCAAGGCTAAATCAATTATCTATATCACCCTGTGTAGGCTCCAGCCTTCGTTTCAGTTGAGTTTGTACATGGTTGTGTGAATTAGACTTAGACCTTAGTAGTGAAACTACTTGTACTAACTAAATTTTAAAATCATATTTAAGAAGCAGGACAGTTCTGGACAAACTCTCCAACATAACTGACAAGTAACAATAAAAGCTTGAAAATATGCCAAGCATCTCAGATACTGATTTTATTATTATTGTCATAAGCAATATTTATAACATAAGTCCACACCTACACAATATAACAATTAATTTTGAAAATTATAATACATTGATGTAATAAAAATATATGTTTTTCTTGGTGGAAATCAATAACAGAAAAAAGTTGCTAAAGGGAAACATGACTGAACGAAGCTGTGATTGTAAGATCGAGGCGCAATGTCCTCTTTCCAGTCGTGCTAAAACCAAAGAGGAGTGGGTCACATTGAATCGCCAGCTCCTCCTTAGGACAATCAATTAATCAGTCTGTTACCCTAAGTCTCTCAGGAGACCCACAGCACCCGCGTAACCAACAATGGCCACTTGACAGAGGTCACTCAAAAGCAAAAGCCCTAATTTTTTTTACACATGACCATTGCCTCCCAATGAAAGACACTCTTGCAAATGCAAGTAAGAAACTAAATAGACTTAGAATGGTTGTGGGCATAGAGGTTTGCAACAAATACCATAAAGTTCATTTCATCCATTATTGATGCAGCAGAGATGGATCTCCACTGAGCCCAGCCATCTCTCTTCCCTCCATGATTCAGTTTAGTAGGTACTTGGAGTTGGGTATCCTGGCATGGGTGGTTTGTCTTGAATCTTGGCCAACCATGCATCCAGGTGGTATTTGAAGGTGTTGGGTCATACACCACTCAGGTTCCTGATTTTTGCCAGATGCAGTTGAAAAGTCGTGTTCCCTTGTAGGTGAAACTGGTGTCATTATTTTATGAGATGTTCCAGGGGTGGTCTTGACATAACACAGCCTTCCTCTTCTTGGGTGGGTCTTTACTGTGGTGTTAACATTGGAGACCTTATTTCCTAAATCTTCCAGGTATACGAGTAGATAATGATGTACCTCTGCTGCTAGAAGGACAGTTGTAGCTTTACAATTTTTTCCCAGTAGCTAAGGTGTCCCTTGGATCTTGCTTGTGAAAGATTGCTGTGGGCATTCCAGCTCTGTTTTTTCTGAAATTTTGTTTGGGGACCAGAGATGGCAGCAGTATTTGAGATGGGGTAGCACATTAAAATGTGCAAAAATCTCATAAGAATTACACTAGACTTCCAGCTCATGGTATCCAGCAATTAAGAAAAAAAACATAACAAGGCTTTGAGAATAGGAACTGGCTGTGCCAAAATTCTTTCTTGTGCATCTCACACTCAACCTGTCACTCATTATTTTTTGAACATCTCATCACTTTACTTTTGCTCATTTGTAACTTTCTTCTCTCAAAGACCCATCCAAATTAATTTATCAACTGCTTCAGGCTCTCCCAAGAATCAGTCTGAAACAATGTCTTCAGTACATAACTTTTTGTTCATTCACTTTCAGTGTCCTTCCATTCATAACTAGAATTGAGCAGTAAATGCCACTCCATATGATAAGTGATGTGTGCTGCAATTATTCTGTAAGCATTATTTCAATGAATGTGTATCCTCGGCTGGAGGGATATCACCGAATTAAAATACTGAAATCCTTTTGAGTCTGTATTAGCCAAATGGAATACAGATATAAGAGCAACTGGTTGCAAGCATTCTTTCTGTGAGACTGCCAGTCCTTTGACCGGTCTCAGATGTCCCAGGTCAAAACTGCTGACCTGACATTTCACTACATAAATGCCAGGCTCTTGTACACATTACATCATTGTGTAAGTGGTGGCTGTGAATTACATTTAGTTAATAAAGGTGTATGGTTGTGTTTAATGTTGAGTTATGTATCTATGTATATCATAACAGAGTATAGTGGTGATGTGAGTGGTTGGTGATATTAGGCATCTGCCTTGATCATGTGTCCATCATGAGCTCACTACATGATAAGGAGGTTTATTCTCATGCCTTGACACATGTGTGAATCATGGTGATGCGTGAGTAATGACTTATATGGTTACAAATGTTTTATTTATTTCAGATGGGTGCATTAGGCCTGCTGAAGCGCTTGCTTATTGATTTGTTTGTGGTGGTTGCAGTATTTGTGTTCATCCCAGGCATTCCCCCATATGCAAATTATAAGTCCTACAAGTAAGTTGGATTTTGGTATGGTATAATATAAATCATATAATTTTTCATGTTTTACAAATGTGTCATACCACCATTCACACATGTACTTCCAAGAAATGTACCAAGATCTAAGTTGTTGTTGTTGTTAGAAGTGCATCATATTTTGATGTGCATAAGTATACTAGCCTTAAGCTTTAACTTATACACATATACATGAACATGTACCAAAAAGTCCTTTCCCCCTCATAAGTGGGGTGCTTGATTCAGAGCATACATCCACCCTTCACCCATCCAAACCCCTGTCTCTTCTATCTCAGCTCCTTGCTCCTTGTAGATGAAGTCATTCCTGACTCCTGCCACACTGCTTGGTCAGAGGCAGTACAGCAAGATTTAGCAATTCCACTGCAGTGCCAAACAGCCAAAGTTGAAAGTGTGGTAACTTGGTCTGTAGGGATGTCACAAAATCCATAATATATTGATTGCATGAAACATGCATCCAGTAACCTATACAAGGTTATTAAGTTTGCAAGATCATAAAAGATAATAAGTTATATTTACTTTAGTATTGTAAAATAGAATTATTTTGGCATACCATTATTTGTGAATTTTTTTAATCAAAAAGATTAATTACTGATCATTTGATATTGAATAAATTATTGAGTTACTGAACTGCAATAATTGTTTGTCCACTATCTTTTAGAAAGACTGGAAGAAGTGGATAGATAGCTTTAGATACTTTGGGGTAAATATGGTGGGAAAAGGTGTGGAGATGGAGGTAGAATGTAGATTGAGAGAAGGAAATAAATGCCTTGGGGTATTAAAAAATGTAATGAGAAATAGACATTTGGGAATGGATGCTAAGAGGAGATTATATGAAGGGGTGATTATGCCAACAGATGTACAGGGCAGAAACATGGAATGTAAGAGAGGAAGAGTTTAAATGTGTTTGAGATGAAATGCCTGAGAAGTATAGTAGGGGTTACTAGACTGGATAGAATGAGAAACAAGGAGGTGAGGAGGAGAGCAGGGGTGGAAAGGGAGTTGGGAGATACGGTTGATGAAAGAGTATTGGACACATGGAAAGAATGAGTGAAGAAAGATCAGTAAAAGGTATGGAAGACAGGTGGAGGGAGTGAACATGATGGGGTGACCAAAGATGATATTGATGGATGGGGTAAAAGAGCCATTGGGAAAAAGGATGTCTGTTCAGGAAGGAAGGGAGAAGACAAGATAGGAGTGAGTGGAGAATGGTTGTGTATGGATGATGTTGTGATGCATGGGAGTGGGTGGGGGAATACAACTGAATGATTTTGATGCAGCCAAAAGGGATTTCTCCCCATCTTCTCTTTTTCTACATGAGGGGATGGAGAGGAGGGAGTTGAAAAGAGGGAGGGATGGATGGTGAGTGGGAGTGGAGTATGTGGGGATGAAATAGGTGGGAGTGGATTTATGCCTTTGGCTGTGGCTACCTCCCTTATAAGGGGGGAAAAGCCATTAGTATATGTATGTAGTACTGGGTAATGAAAAATGGACAGAGGGGAAGACCAAGAATAAGATGGATGGATGATTGGACCATTGGATACTACAGGAATGCCTGTCAGGTAAGGAAGAGATAGATGAAGAATAGTTGTAAAATGTTGAGGAAATGACACAGTCCAACAGCCTTTCTTATTTCCTGCTCTGTATAGTCCTCAAGTGAATGGTGGGGGGTCACCATGTAATGAAGCACTAAGGGTAAACCAGCCCCAGCAGTTGGGCTGTAGTGGAGGTGCTGTATCTTGCTGCATTGCTTCTAACCTCTGACCTGAGCAGTGTAGCAAGGGACAGGAATGGCTCTTCATCCATGAGGTATTAAGATGGGATAGACAACAAATGGGTTTTTGGATGGGTATGGGAGGGGTGAAGAGTGAGTGTATGCATTGATTTGACCACCTTCCTTATAAGGGGGAAAGTGCCATGGTATATGTATGTATGTATGTATTATATCATAATGATTATTGCAGAACAGATGAAGCAAGGAAACTTGAAGGCCCGTTATCCCAAAATGATAAGTTGGAACGCATTAATCGTTTGTTTGACGGCAAAATAGTTGGCCCAGAATCAATTGCTAGTCGTAGTCCTGATGAAATATTTGTCAGTGTTCATGGAGGAAAGATTGCTCGCATTTGGGGGGATCAATGGGATCACATCAAGATAGTTACCTCTATTGGCCCAGGATGTGGTAAGTAATGACTATAAATTGTAGAATACACTTATTATTGTGTAAGGCCCAGAATATTATTACAGAGTATTTCTAGTATGGAAAATTACACTTGATTTATCTAGATAGTCTTAGGAATATAATATAGTCCATACAGATAATGAAATGAGAAAAAATTAACATCGAACAGTTGTGTTCATCAAAATGGTATATGCAGCATAGTTCTTCATCTTCTACTTCTTTGCTTCTTTATCTTCATTGTCTTCTTTTTTCTTTCTTCTTCTTCAGTAGTGATTATACATCCATTTGTTTCAGAGGGACCATGGGAAGAACACATTTGTGGTCGTCCTCTTGGACTTAGGTTTGCTGCTGATGGTCGGCTCCTTGTAGCTGATGCATATCTGGGTATCTTTGCAGTTAATGTTGAAACAGGTACAATCATATACACATTTTACTTGAGGTTGTATACTTGACAAAACCCAATGTTTTGGGGGCAGTGCAGTGAACAAACTATCCTCTCAAATCTGTTGAAATGGCCCATCACAGCCTTTCTTTATTACACAGGAGAAAAGGAACTCTTGGTAGATCCAAGTAAAGAGATTGCTGGACGAGTACCTCGGCTCATTGATGACCTGGACGAGGATGATGAGGGCAACATTTATTGGTCTGATGCTTCTACCATTTCCAATTTGTCAGATAGCCTTCTTGAATACCTCTCTGATGGCACCGGAAGGTAAGTTCATCGTGTCATTTTGCCTCCTCCTCCTCCTCCTCCCCCTCCCCCTCCCCCCTTAGCAGATTCCAGGTTTAATTTCAAGAAAAGGGAGTGTGGTGGCTGAGCAGACTGGGGCACTAATATCTAGTGGTAAGAACAATAATTGTCTCAATTTTCACTTACTGGAACCTGCAGCCTTAAAGCAGCTGGCAGTGGTACTCAGACCCTCCCATACATCACTATGGGAAAAGGCTTTGAACTGGTGCCCATGTTGCATCAGGATATGACCTGTCACTAGCTAATAGTAATAAGAGAGGAGCCGTTGCCAATTGTCAGATCTTCTTGTTTGAAAAGGTGGAAGAAATATGGTTGAAACTTATTGATATTTTGGGTTTAGTTTAGTATCAACCCCTTGGGGCTGTGTATCTCTAGATGAAGGTGAAGATGTTGGTGGGTTCTGAAGATGAGTGGGAGGGAGGTGATTTGCTCATATGTCTGTCTCACAGGACCGCTTTGTTCAGATAACCAACATTTGTTCCATGAGGTGAGAAGTTATATATATTATGGTTTGAGTCCCACTAACAAAGTGAATATATGATAACAATAAAGGCATATAGTCATAAGTTGCTGAGTTCACAGCAATGGCATTCACTGTCAAGATACCTTGCACAGTGGGGAATGGATAAAATTGGAAAAATAGAATTTTAAACTTGTTTATATGATTCTAATTTGGTCAAGTCCTTTATCCACAAGGTTGTGAATGGGTATGGTGGGAGGGTGCATGCTTTAGTTGCTTACCTTCCCTATAAGGGGGAAGAAACTTTTTGTTATATAAATTTAGAATATGTATAATATTTATAGATCTCTGTATTCATAGTGTATTTGTGTGATATGCTCTTTTAAATTCTTTGCAGGTTGATCAAGTATAACCCTAAAACTAAAAGCAATACAGTTCTTGTCAAAGATGTCCACTTTGCCAACGGTGTTCAACTCGCACACAGCCAAGACTTTGTGCTGTTTTCTGAAACATTTAAGAACCGTGTGCTAAGGTGAGTTTTCTGTATTAACCTGTTTCCTCATGGGTGTAGTCTAAGTAAACACAGGTTGTTCTTCATTCAAAGATATCTCTATCATTGGTGATCATCACTAAGAAGACATGCAAAGTTATCCAAAACTAAGCCTTAAAAATAACAACAGATTGCCCCAAAACTGCACCAATTGGCCATTTGCATGTGAAAGCAAAATACTTCCTAGCAGTTAGTACATCAGTACATGAAATTGATAGATACACAATCATATGACAACTCCTTGAAAACTCACTTCATTACACAACAAGAACCTGCAGAATGAAACAAAGTCCATTTTTACAACAATTCTCACAAAACATATATAACCCAAAGTATGTCATGGAAAATGGAGGAGAAATTAGGAAAGATGAAGTGAAGGTAGTTGTTAAGATGATGAGAGCAGGTAAGGCACCTGGGTTGGATGGATGTCATGCAGAATGTCTGAAAAAAGGAGGTACAGTGATGGTGGACTGGCTGGTGAGGTTATTTTATGTTTGTTTAAGAGAGGGTAGAGTGCCGGAGGACTGGAGGAATGCCTGTATAGTTCCAATTTACAAGGGAAAAGGGGACAAGTGTGAGTGTAGTAGTTTGAGGGGGATCAGTTTGTTAAGTGTAGTTGGGAAAGCTTATGGGAGGGTCTTAATTGAGAGGATTAGGAGAGGAAGAGAGGGAGTAATTGGTGAGGGAAAATGTGGGTTTAGGATAGGTAGGGAGAACCAGTGTATTGGATTGGTTGATATTTATGTGTATCTACTATAATAAAGTAGTAGTTTCTGTCTGTCTGTTTGTTCATGAACTCCTAGGGTTTTGGAGATAGACCCCCATAACCACATATATTCTGATACCCTATCACTCCAGGTACTTGGATAACAATAATTCACTTCCAGAAGAATATTATTTTGGATAGGGTTAAGGGTTAAAGGGGTATGGTGGGGTAACATGCCACTACTGTAGTTTCCCCTTGACACGATTGGCATTTTGTGAAAAAAAATTACTATGGTTAAACAAACCATTGTGTTCATAAATATTATTTGTGTGAAATTAATGTTGCCACAAACTATGATAGGCTTTGTAAGGAGAAAGCATGTAAATGTAAAATGATTGTATAATTTTACCAAATGTTATTGGTTATTTTTATTTTACTTTCTCGCGGGTGGTAATATACTCGAGCTCAAAGATAATAAAATGTTGGTTCACTTCATCTCTTACGGCCAAATATATTTTATTTCCAAAGGGTGTCTCCCTCCTCATTTTATTTTTTATTTTTTTATATATATATATATACATATATATATATATATATATATAACATTTTATTTGTTACCTTTTCAATTGGGTTATATTGATATGTGTAACTTTTCTCCACAAATTCTATCAAAATTAAAATGATCATCATTTCCCTGTAGCAACGTGCGGGTAATTTGGGTTGTATATATATATATATATATATAGATATATATATATATGTGTGTGTGTGTGTGTGTATATATACATATATATGTATATATATATATATATATATATATATATATATATATAACTCGTAATGTGCCTCTTTGTGGAATATGTTATTTTCTGTTAGTACTGGCATCTTTTTACTTCCTTACAGGTTTTGGTTGAAGGGACCCAAATCAGGAAAAGTTGATGTATATGTGGACAAACTGCCTGGAAGCCCAGACAATATTCGTCCACGTGCTGAAGGAGGATACTATGTATCTCTCATTGTTACGAAGGGTGAAAAGCTTGATCTTAATCCTTACTTGACAAGAGTGTCCTATTTCAGGAAATTCCTTTCAAGATTCCTTTTAATCATAAAATTTTGCATTGATGGGATTACAAAACTTGTTCCCAACAGCATCACTCCTCAAGTTTCTTATATGGTAAGTTCACTCTTTGTTTAATCAATTATTTCATTTGAGCTGTATTGAAGGAACCAATGATAGGTACCTGCATGCAGTGGTCCTGTAAGATGACAGAGAGTCTGCCCATTTTCAAAACAAATCTGCACCCTTCCATGAGGAGATGTAGCCCTAAGGGGCTGACACTCGTGTCTCCAGACTGAGCCCAAGATCTCTTTCTGTCAGCTTCAGTTGTATTTCTTACACTTTTTGACACATGAAAAACTGGCCACTAGTGACTGTTTCCTTCTCCCTACCACTTTCAGCTGGTGACATAAAAACAGTTCAACACTAACAGAACACAGTGGTCCAAAGTTTCTTCCCAGAGATCTGTGGGAGAGCTTGAGGTCCATTGACAGTCTCTGCAGGGCTGCAGGTTTTCCACCTAGTGAAACTCAAGGCAATGATTAATTATTGATTAACCTTTCATGGTCAAAATATCCCAAGTGGAATATTTTTGAATGTTTGTTTTTGCTAGTGTCAAAGTTTTACTTATACTAGGGGATGCAGCAGATAAAGGGTTAATCACCTGATGTATATGTGCCATAGATCAAAGCTAGTAAGTGCATTTGGGTAGTATTTTTACTGGTGTTTCATGTAGAGTGGAAAAATAAGAGAAGGGAGGGAAAATGGAGATGAAAGTGAGTTGAGTGCAAAGGGGGGAGAAAAATGTATAAATACCATATAGATTTGAGGGATGTGTGGACTAAAAGAGGTGGGGAAATATGAACTTTTTTTTTATCTTTCTTTTTATATACAACAATTTTACTTAGGTCAGATTGGAATAAAATTACAATAATTTTTGTGCAACTTGGAAAATATCTGGACATAATTATATGATTTGCAGGGGAGTTCTCATTATTTAATGACAACGGTTGTCATATGACTTGATGACCACAACTGTGAAACGCCTATACACCATTCAGGTAGGCTGTGATTTCTCGAACACCTGCCAAAATGTATTGCACTCATAAAGTTGATTAGCACTATATTTAGATATGAAAGTATACTCCCAGTAATTGTCAAATCAGGAACTTTTTGAATTCTAAATGCATGTATATGTTCGAGTAGAGTGATGCAGTAACACATAAATGAAGTTAGATTGTAACCCACTATCATAGAAAATAAAAGCAGAAGTACAGAAATATTTGTCACCACTTATGACTCAAGTTGGAACACATAGTGGCAATATTCTTTCTCCCCTACCACAGGGTTCGGCGAAAAATGAATGTGCGTTGGTGTGGCACAGATGAGAGTAAAAGGGAAGAGATAGGCAGAATGTTTGTAAAAAGAAAGATGGATGTGTTGGCATTGAGTGAAACTAAGTTGAAAGGTAGTGGCGAGTTTGAGTTTGGGAGTGTAGTTGGGAAGGTGTTAGGAATGAAGAGAGGTCAAGGGAGAGAAAGGGTGGCTTTACTAGTAAGTGAAGATGAGTGCATAGAGGGTTTAGGGAGAAATGTCAGTGTAGTGGTATTGGGAGATCTCAATGCTAGGGTAGGAGACAAACCAATAGACAGAGTGGTTGGGAAGTGTGGAGTTCCAGGAAAAAATTGTAGTGGAGAGATGATGGTGGAGATGTGTCTAGACAGTTGATGATAGCAAATACAGGGTTTAGGAAGAAGGTCAAGCATAAGTACACATGGGAAAGGGTGGTGGACAGAAGGGTGGTAGATAGGGCATTAATGGACTATATAGTGGTACCCAGGAGAATAGTAGGAAGAGTTAAGGATGTTCATGTTCTAAGGGGAGAGCGTTGGTTAATATCAGATAATTTTCTGGTGGAAGGTAAGTTGAGAGTGGAGGATAGAGGGAGAAAGAGGAAAAGGACAGAAGGTAGGGAGGTGCTTAAAGTAAAACGCTGAAATGGGAAAGATAAGGAGAAGGAGTACAAAAAGAAGTTAAGAGAGGAGTGGGAGAGAGTGAAGGATAGAGAAGAACTAGGAGTGGAGGAGGAATGGGGTGGTCTAAGGAGGCTCACAAGGCATGCAAAGATGGTGTGTGGAACAAGGAGGATGGAAGGAAATATAAGGAAGGGTAGTGAGTGGTGGGATGAGGAGGCAAAGAATGTTGTCGAAGAGAAGCAAGCATTCACAGAATGATTACAAAATAGGATGAGAGAGTCATACAAGAGGTACAAAGAAAAGAAAGGAGAAGTAAAGTATAAGATAAAGGAAGCAAAAAGTAGAGCAGATGTGAAATGGGGTAAGAGTATGACAGAAGATTTTGAAAGTAAGTAGAAAATATTTTGGAAGGAAATTAAGAAAGGAAGAGGAGGCGAATCAAGTACAGAAAAAAAGGTAAAAGGTGCAGATGCAGAGATGATAATGGAAGAGATGGCAGTAAGAGGAAGATGGGCAGAGTATTTTAAGGAGTTGCTAAATGTGAAGGAGGATACAGAGGGAAAGATAGGTTCAATGGGAAGTGCTAAGAAAATGACTGTGATGAATGAGGAAAATGGAGGAGAAATGAGGAAAGATGAAGTGAAGGCAGTTATTAAATTGATGAGAGCAGGAAAGACACCTGAGTTAGATAGGTGTCATGCAGAGTATCTAAAAAAGGGAGGTACAGTGATGATGGACTAGCTGGTGAGCTTATTTAATGTTTGTCTAAAATAGGTGCCAGAGGAGTGCTTGTATAGTTCCACTTTACGAGCAAAAGGGGACAAGTGTGAGTATAGAAGTTTCAGAGGGATTAGTTTGTTTAGTGTAGTTGGGAATGCTTATGGATGGGCTTTGATTGAAAGGATTAGGAGAGGAACAGAGGGAGTAAATGGTGAGGAACAGTGTGGGTTTAGGACAGGGATTGCGTGGATCAGATTTTTGTGGTAAGGCAGATACATGAAAAAGGTTTAGGAAAAGGTATGTATGTTTTTGGGACTTTATGGTTGTGGAAAAGGCTTATGACAGGGTGGACAGGAAGGCATTGTGGGAGATATTGCAGATATATGGGATAGGATAAAAGCTGTTAAGACCAGGCAAGGTTTTTATGAGAGTAGTTGAGCCTGTGTTAGAGTTAGAAATGGAGAGAGTGAGTGGTTTGAGGTAAAGGTAGGACTTCACCAGGGATGTGTTATGTTGCCTTGGCTGTTCATTTTATACATAGGGTGTGAGAGGTAAATGCAAGGGTAATGGGCCAGGGATTGGAGATGGTTAAAGAAAATGGAGCGATTAAGGAAATTAGTGACAGAGTTTGGGAAGGTGTGTGAAAGAAAGAAGTTGAAGATAAATGTGGGTAAGATTAAGGTGATGAGATGTACAAGGGGAGAAGATGGCAGCAAATTGGAAGTGAGTATTGAGGGAGAGAGACTGGAGGAAGTGGATATCTTTAGATACATCTCTACCATCATCTCTTCTCTACAGTTTTTTCCTGGAACTCCACACTTCCCAACCACTTTGTCTATTGGTTCATCTACCTTAGCATTGAGATCTCTCAGTACCACTAAATTGGCATTTCTTCCCAAACCATCCTTCACACACCAGTGTTTTCCAATCTAGAGGTTGTGTGTATGATATTTGTTGGGATGGAGATGTAAGGTCCTTCCTCAGTTTTTTTAATATATACATACTTTAATCAAGATTCATGATTTAGGAATTGATCAATTACTTCACAGCCATGCATTTTGGTTTGTTTGATTTTTGTCTTGTTATTCCTACAATATGCATACATACATACATATACCAAGGTTTTTTCTCCCTTACAAGGGAGGTAGCCAAAAAGGAAAAGGCATAAAATCATTCCCACCCATTCCATCCCTGAAAACACTCCACACTCCTCCACCCTCCCTCTTATCTTAGCACCTCCTGGATGACGGGTCATCCCTGCACCTTGTCCACTGCCCTGGGTCAGAAGCAGTGTCGCAAGACACAGCACATCCACAGCAAGGCCGCTTCATTAAATCGGCGACCCCCCCTCTCCGTCCCCCCATGCATAAAAGAAGAAGACGGGGAGAAATCCCTTTGGGCTGTGTCAAATTTTGCTCACACATACTACCTCACCCCCCCATCCCCCTGCCCATTTCACCTCATGCATCACAACATCATCCATAGAGAACCATTCTCCATTCACCCCTGTCTTCTGTCCTCTCCCATCCTTCCTCAACAGACATTCCCCTCTTCCCCAAAGCCCCCTTTACCCCATCCATCCACCTCATCCTAGGACGTCCCTTCATGCTCACTCCCTCCACATCTGCCTTCCATACCTCTTTTACTAGTCTTTCTTCACTCATTCTTTCCATGTGTCCAAACCATCCTAATAATCTTTCATCAACCCTATCTGCACATTGAGATTAATGAGAATAAAATGAGATTGGAGGGTGGTTAGTGGGGGTTGAGGGAGTGCTTTGCAGACAAAGCTCAGTAAGTTGGTTGTCATGCAGTGTTATAAAGCTTTGGAACTGCTGTGCCAGAAAGATCAGTAGGGAGGGTCAACCATTATCAGTAAAATTGGGGCAAGGAATCTTTATGTAATGAAACAGCAATTATTGCCACGCTGTGTTGTTACCTCACCCATTGTTTCTAGCACCGGCTATAGATTTTTCTTTTTGTTTTAGCCATACACTTTTTCTTGTATCCATGAACACTGTTGTATGCAGCTCTTATTACTTTGTATTCTTTAATGTAAGCCCATAATGTCTCCATTTACCTTTCATTGATTTCAGGGTTGGACACAAAAGCTAAGTTTATCTTTCTACATATCAAGGGCCTCTCTCCCCTTATAATGGAGGTAGCCCTCAACCACTAAGACTTAATGTGTTTTCCCCCAACCAGTCCTTAATTGTCCATAATTCTTGCTCTCACCCTTATGTTAGTACCCAACCATAAATGTTACATATTATACCAGATATTTCTTTGTTCACATTCCAGTCATTTTTGTTCATTTGGTCTTGATATTAATACCTTCAACCATTTTAGAACCTTTTATGTTTGGAGACTAAGCTCCACCATAAGAAGAATGCTGCTGTAGGTGAGAGGCCAAAAGCAGTGTATGGGATCCAGTATATTTAACATCTCACCCAGCAGGGCTTCTTCAGAAGTAACATAGTGGACAAACATCTGACCCCTTATTTAGCCTGAGTTTGAGGGGAGAAATGAACATGAAAATAGTGTAAACAAAGCTTGCATAACTTGCTTGTTACCTTGTTACCAGAATTGCTAGAAATTTATTTGACATAAAGAATCCATTATTTTGGTTGATATTATCAATAGTAGATATAAAAGCAGATTCAAAATGTTTCATAGTAACACGGTAACAAACAAGTTGTGCAAGTTTTGTTTACACTATTTTTATGTTTGTTTCTCCCCTCAAACTTGGGCTATATAAGGAGTCAGATGTTTGTCCACTGTGTTAATTTTGAAGAAGCCCTGCTGGGTGAGATGTTAAATATACTGGATCCCATACTCTACTTTTGGCTTCTCTCCTACATTGCTGTTGCAATCGTTGCTGCTTTTTACTCAAGAATGCTGTTATATTGTAGCTTCTGTTATTCTACCTTTATTAAATCACTTGAATAACCTCTATGACCCTTTATGGCATTAAATGGTCCCCCATGAAAACACTAGTTATCATTGCAGAAATACAATCATTGAGGCTTTTATTCAGCTGGTATGGGACCCAAGACTCAACAGCATATATTTTTATCAACTGAGCAAAATCATCCAGTGTTCACCTGCCAGTGTTGAAGTTTTTAATTACATTATTATTGTCTATTATTGTCATTGTTATGATACAATTATTATGAATTATGAATATAACCTTTTCAGTTCTTACATCTTGAACCAGTGGCAAGTACTATGGGTCCTTCTATCGTTGTCGAAGTGGATGAAGCTGGAACCATTATTGGATCTCTGCAAGGAAAGGGAGAGTATATATCTGAAACTGCAAGGGTAGGTGATAATCTCTTCTTTGGTTCTCCCTATAATAAGTATTTGGGCCATCTCTTCATTGGAGAACCTGAACTAGATGTTGATGGACAGTATGTCAGGGTAGTTTCACGAGGCAAAGAAGTTGAGGAACCTGTTGTTAGAGAGGTTGAAGAAGAAATTAAAGAGAAAAAAGAAGCAGTGGAGAGTGCTGGTGCACCAGTGGAGGCTGTTGAAGAACTTGGGGAAGGTGTTGATGAAGAGCAGGTTCAGTTTGCAGAAGGGGTTAAAGAAGAAGACCAGCCTATTTTGGAGGGAATTGTGCCAAGTGTAGCGGAAGAAGTTGAAACAATTGAGGAGGAACTAGTTGTGGCACCTGAAGAAGGTCAGGTAGAAGTGACAGAAGAGCAGGTTGAAGTAGGTACTGTTGTTGAGGAAAAGGCAGATGCAGTGGAACAAGTTGAAATTGTTGAACAGGAGCAAACTGTGGTAGTTGAAGAGGGTCAGGTAGAAGTAGCAGAAGAGCAGGCTGAAACAGGTACTATTGAAGAAAGTAAACCAACTGCCAAGGAGGATGAAGTGAAAGTTGTTGAAGAGACATCTGAATCAGTTATTGCGGATGAAGCACCCATTGAAGAAGTTACAACAGAAAGTGAGCAAGTTGAGGCAGCTGCTGAGGAGCAAGTCGAAGTAGCTGTTGAGGAGCAAGTTGAGGCAGCTGCTGAGGAGCAAGTTGAGGCAGCTGCTGAGAAGCAAGTCGAAGCAGCTGCTGAGAAGCAAGTCGAAGCAGCTGCTGAGAAGCAAGTCGAAGCAGCTGCTGAGAAGCAAGTCGAAGCAGCTGCTGAGGAGCAAGTCAAAGCAGCTGTTGAGGTAGCTGCTGAGGAGCAAGTTGAGGCAGCTGAGAAGGAACCAGTTGAAGCAGTTATTGGGGAACAAGTTGAAGCTCCTGTTGAGGAGCAGGTTGAAGCAGCTGTTGAGGAGCCCACTGAAGCAGTTATTGGGGAACAAATTGAAGCTCCTGTTGAGGAGCAGGTGGAGGTAGTTGCTGAGGAGCCCACAAAAGCAGGTGTTGAGGAAGAAGTTGAGGCAGCCATTGAGCACCATGAAAAAAGTCCTAGCGAAGAGGTCAAGAAAGAAGAAACACAAGCAGAGGATAATGTTGAAGGTGTTAAAGTGACAGAAAATGAAGAAAAGGTTGTGCCAGAAGTAGAAATACACAAGAAAGAAGAGTTGTAGAAATAGTAGGCTGTGACATTGGTAGGTTTAGTAGATTAGTTTGAGTGCACATTGTCATGAACCGTCCAGAGTGTGTTGCATTTTATGTGTCATTTTTGTTCCTTTATAAATCTGGATACTGCCCTTCATGTGATATAGGCTGGTAGTTAGAACTCCACACTGAACATATACTTTGCAAAATATAAGCTCAGTTTTGCAGCTTGACAAAATTGAAGCTCAGGTCTCATTTAATTATAGTGAAATGAGTTGCCAAATTAGTAATGTCTGTGATGTAGCTACCTAGTTATATGTACTGAGTACTTGTTAATAGGATTGAGTTTATCCTGGTTATATCCTGTCTCTCGGTCATATTTGAGCTCAAATTCTGACTTGTTTTTCTTGAACACTTGTATGCTCTGGGTACACACCTCCATGTGCTCAGTTGTACCATACACAATAAGAGGACATCTTTCTTTACCAAGGAAATTAACAATTCATTGGACATTCCAAGATTAATAAGTTTACAAGGATGGAGAAGGGAATGTGATGGAAAATAGTGCTGACAAAGAGCAAGTAAGCATGATGATGAATGAAATAGGTGCAATGAATTTAGTCACTCAGAATAAAAGTGTCATTGAACTAGGTGAAAGCATGATGAAGTTTGTTTACAAATAGCTAATGGGCATCTTGAGTGTTTAAGTTCAAGGGAAGATATTTAAATTCAGATAAGAAAAAGTCAGGAGAGATAGTATAGTATGGGGTTTACTCATTCCTGTAAGTAAAAACTAGGGAATCATGACTAAAAAGTCACAGGAAAAGAACTTATGTGAAGACATCAGCAGGAAGAGCAAGAAAGCACAGACTACAGAAAGACCAGGAAATAGAACAGTAGGTGAACTAGGTTGCCACTGGAACTTTATGAGGCTCAAACTGTAAAGGTTAAAAGGAGATGGTGATTACAAAAAGATAGAAAGGAATAGTAAATAAAGAGAAAAAATGGAAGAGAGAGTCAAAGTGAGGAAGAGGGTTGGGTGTAAAAAAATTCAGAGAGTAAAAGTCAGAAATGGAGGAAATATATACTTCAACATACAATTATGAGCCTATCATTTGACCTAAGACCATGCATCATTGGGAATGAGTAGACATGGCCACAGTCAAACTTTCATAGGGTTGATGGTACCCAGTGCACTCAGGGAACTTAGAATAACCAGTCATTAGTTTTTGAAGTAATAAAAAATAGAGGATGCAAAAAGTATAATTCTTTTAGGTAAATACGTGTGCATACATGATGCACAAACCATGACTTAGGGCATGGCTTTCTTATACCCTCCTCATGAGGGAATTTCTTATTGATGTGAAGATTACAGATTCTTTTACTAGTAGTTATACCCAGATGCATGAGTGTGATTAATTTTATTGTCATGTTTAATGGAGAGCTTTCCTTTGTAAGTCAAATTAAAGATGGAAGGACAGAGTTGAATAACAAGTACAAACCTACTTTAAAGACAATTCAGGATGACATATCTGACCATGGGTACAATGGTTACATATAGCAGTTCATCTCTTATTTTTAGCAGGTGGTGGTTTTTTTTTTTTTTTTTTTTTTTTTTTTTTTTTTTTTTTTTTTTTTTTTTTTTTTTTTTTTTTAGTTCATGATGTTTAGGCTTAATATTCAGTGGCCTCGTTTGAATGGAAGTAGGTCATGTAGTAGTCAACTGAATAGAAAACAGTGAAAGCTAGCATTGTGAATGTACATCTCACTAAATGAACACAAACAATATGTACATACAAAGACATATGCACACTTTGTCACAGAACTAACACTCCACAATAGCCAGTCAAATTCTAAACCTCTAACCCACCAACCTATATCTAAACCAATGGAGAATTCAGTCCCAAGACAATAATTGCACTCCTGTTTCCTTAGATACAACCATCATGCAGAATACACAAGAGTGTATTATACACCTTTCACTGATCCCTCCCACATAGCAACACGAAATCTCTACTGAAGAAAGATGTATGGGGTAAACCTGTAAGAGATAACCAGGACAGTAGATTACTTTGTTGCACATAAACAAAATAAAATAAACACAAAAGTTGTAATATTAATATTTAGGACCAAATTATCAAAGCACAAACTACACAACCTAACCCAGTTCCCAATCCAAAGCACATTACCTAACACAGTCTGGTCATCCAACCCTGAATAAAAATGAATAAAACACCAATAGAACTTGCCTTACTTGATCCAGTCGAACCCAGACAAGTCCTAAGTTTATCCAAACCCCTAACAAATAAGACAAACCTTCTTAGACCCAATCTGGATCATTGAAATATCACACCAAAATATTATAGAAAATTCTGTTCGGTTTGAAGCCTGCTACAGCAGTACACAGCAAAAACTGGACAAAGCCAAGTAACATAGCATTTCATGTAATAGAAAAGCTTCCCAAAAATAATAAGAACAAGGGAAATGTACACAATACTTGATAACCAAATAAAGTATGAAAATGGAAAGACTGGCTAGAGAATTGGACTTGCAAAACATCAAATCAGGTGTTTTAAAGTGTACTGGTAATAATTCATGATCAGATTATATAAAGAAAACATTACACCAGTTAACTAATATGCCTTATAAAGGGAAAGGGCCCTTTAGAGTATATATATGTATCAGTGTGTGTGTGTGTGTGTGTGCATGCATGCATGCTAAAAGTAACTCTCCTCCATATAACGGGTGGCTGGATCAAGTCACATATGTACCCGAAGTGTACCACAAAGTCAAAAAGCATAATTCCACTCCCACCCATTTCATCCCCACCCATTCCACTTTCATTCACCGTTCCTCCCTCCCTCCCTCTTTTCTTGGCTCCTCCTGGATGACAGATCATCCCTTCATCTCACCCATTAACTTGAGTCAAAACCAATCCAGCAAAATGCAGCACATCTCCAGCTAGGCTGCTTCATTTAGTGACCCCCCTCTCTGTCCCCTCATGCAGAAAAAGAGAAGACAGGAAAAAATCCCTTTGGACTACATCAAAATATTATTCACACATAACATAACCCCATCCCCCACCCATTCCTTTTCATCAAGTCACATGCCCAACAAAGACCCGTGTCCCCTTTGATCTCAATACCTGGGGGATGAAGGGTTATCCTGTCCCCATCTCACTGCTCGGGTTACTGCTGATAGGAAAAATAAGAATAAGTAAACTACATGAAGTTTGTGTATGATTTGGTGATAGAGAGACAAAGGAATTATCTGAGCAGGAAAATGAGGGAAAAAAGGGCAAGTGTCAAGGGGGGTGAGGGAGTTTTGGGAGCCCCAGTAGAAAAAATAAAAGAAAGGTCACCTAGGAAGCAACCTTATGGAAAAAGTAACAAAGCTCTGAGGTCAGCAGAGGGGCCAATATGGTGAAGGTAGGTGCAGGAACCCAGACTACATATGCATTAGCAAGAGGTGCGGGAAAGAGATTGGAGGAAGAAGATTTGTAGTGGAAATAATTTACCAAAGAAAAATTGTGATCACTTGGAAGTTAGATAAATGCGTGAAATACTAAGTAAAACCATTCGTGCCTTGATTCTCTTTTGGAGAAAGTTAAAAGGGGGGAGTTATCTTTTGAAAATAGTTGCAGAAAAGGTAGTATTCAAAAAGGAAATCAAAATGTATATGATGTTTTGACAACATTCGTTCATGATACACTGATGTCATAATCAAATAGAAGGCATAATTAGGATATTTGTAGCTTGTTTCTCCATTCAGCTAGTCAAAGTACTTTGTATGATGTAAAGAATAAAGGGAAAAGTGCTATTGACCATTACAAGTGTGAGTGTAGTAGTTTCAGAGGAATCAGTTGTTGAGTGTAATTGGAAAGGCTTATGGGAAGGTTTTGATTCAGAGGATTAGGAGAGGAACAGAGGGAGTAATTGGTGAGGAACAGTGTGGGTTTAGGACAGGTAGGAGTTGCATGGATCAGATTTTTGTGGTAAGGCAGATATGTGACAGTCTTAGGAAAAGGTAAAGATATTTTTGGGCCTTTATGGATTTGGAAAAGGCTTATGACAGGGTAGAAAGGAAGGCACTGTGGGAGGTATTGCATATATATGGGATAGGAGGAAAGCTGTTAAGAGCAGTTAAGTGTCTTTAAAAGAATAGTAGAGCCTGTGTTAGAATTAGAAATGGAGAGAGTGAGTGGTTTGAGATAAAGGTGGGACTTTGCCAGGGATGTATTATGTCACCTTGGCTGTTCAATTTATACATGGATGGAGTGGTGCAAGAGGTAAATGCAAGGACTGGAGATGGTTAAAGAAAATGGAGAAAAGTGGGAGATAAGCTGATGACACTGTGCTTGTGGCAGGATCAGAGGAGGGATTGAGGAAATTAGTGACAGTTTGGGAAGGTGTGTAAAAGAAGGAAGTTGAAGATAAATGTGGGTAGAAGTAAGGTGATGAGATGTACAAGGAGAGAATGTGGCAGTAAATTGAAAGTGAATATTAAGGGAGAGAGACTGGAGGAAATGAATAGCTTTAGACACTTGGGTGCAAATGTGGGAGGAAAGGGAGGAGTGGAGGTGGAAGTTGAATGTAGATTGAGAGAAGCAAGTAAGTGCCTTGGTGGATTAAAAATGTAATTAGAAACAAACTTTTTGGAATGGATGCTAAGAGGAGATTGTACGAAGGGATGATTGTGCTGACAGCACTATATGGGGCAGAAATATGGAACATAAGAGAGAAGGAGTTTGAATGTGTTTGAGATGAAATGCCTGAGAAATATAGTAGGGGTTACTAGGCTAGATAGAATGAGAAGCAAGGTGAGGAGGAGGGTGGGGGTGGAAAGGGAGTTGGGAGATAGGATTGATGAAAGAGTAATGGGAGGTTTGGACACATGGAAAGAATGAGTGAAGAAAGATTAAAAGAGGTGTGAAAGGCAGAGGTGGAAGGAGTGAACATGAGGGGGCAACCAAGGATGAGATTGATGGATGGGGTAAAAGGAGCATTGGAAAAGAGGGGAATGTCTGTTGAGGAAGGAAGGGAGAAGACAGAAGATGGGATGAATGGAGAATGGTTATGTATGGATGATGCTGTGATGCACGGAAGGGAGTGGATAGGGGATTGGGGGATGAGGGAATGTGTGAATGATATTTTGATGCAGTCTGAAGGTTTGGACACATGGAAAGAATAAGCAAAGAAAGATTAGTAAAAGAAGTGTGGAAGGAGTGAACATGAGGAGGCATCCAAGGATGAGATGGATGGATGGGGTAAAAGGGGCATTGGGAAAGAGGGGAATGTCTGTTGAGGAAAGGGAGAAGACAAAAGATAGGGTGAATGGAGAATGGTTATGTATGGATGATACCGTGATGCATGGAATGGAGTGGGTGGGGGATTGGGGGTAAGGAAGTATGTGCGAATGATATTTTGATGCAGCCGGAAGGGATTTCTCCCCGTCTTCTCTTTTTCTGCATGAGGGGACGAAGAGGGGGTCGCTGATTAAGTGAAGTGGGCTTGCTGAGAGGGATGGGGTTGAATTGGGAGTGTAATATGTGGGGATTGAATGGGTGGGAGTAGATATTATACCTTTGTTTTTGGCTACCGCCCTTGTAAGGGGGAAAAAGCTGTTGATATATGTATATTTATGTAAAACATAGTGAAACAAAAGAAAATTTCAGAAGATAAGAACCTTTGGATTAAAACATATCTTCAGAAAGTTAAAAAAAAGGGGAGACAATGAAATAAGCTTAGCTATGGTGATGAAAACACCAACAATGTACTGTATGAAATGTTGGCACACAGGGAAACAGGGAAGGTGTGATCAGCAGTTCTCAAAATAACAGTGAAGTGTCTTTGTAGGGTTTTGGACTAAGTAAACAGCCTGATGAATTGAAAGGGATTAGGAAGAGTTGAAAAAATTATGAGTCATATTATGGAAAGTTTTTTAAAAAACAAAAAATCAAACAAGGAAACACCATCATGAAGTGACCAGAGTAGACGCCAAGAAGTCGGATAATATTGGCTCTACTTGGCATGAGTATGGAATCAAAGAGAACATTTAAAAAACAACAACACTTGGGTCAAAATTAATAGTATAATTAATTGGTTAGATAGGCCAACCTCCAAAGTGTAATTAATACTACCTGCACATAATGAAAATTATTTTGAAATGTTTCTTAGATAGGCCATACAAGTTGTCCTAGTTGATATCTTAACATTTTGTCAAAGTATGTTCTATTAATTTAAGAAATTATGGAGGAAAATTGTTTGAGGATAAATGGACTGGCCTAGTGAAAGTTGAGCCAAAATTTATATATATAGTATATATACACACACATATACATATATATATATATATATATATATACATAGAGTATATACTGTAGAGTAATCCTCTTATTATACAAAATCATATTATACAGCTTCATGTTAACATGATTTGGGTAGGGGGAAGAGAGTGGTAGAATGGTAAAATGTTTTAAGAAAGATTAGATAAATCTTGTAGTGAATTAGGTTAACTTGAAACCAGTGAATGGCCTGACAGGACCATTCACCTTGAATTTGTGTGATCTCGTAGGTTGAACAAAAAGAATAATGCTATCAGTAATAATGATAACACACACATATACACATGCATAAACACACAACTACAACAATATTCACACAGACACACACACAAGGGGACATGGAAGGAGGCTCAAAAAGGAGTTATAGAAGGGATCTGAAAAAGAACAGCTTTCCCCACAGAGTGGTGGATGTATGGAACAAACTGGACAAAACAATAGTGTGTGCAAAAACCATACACAAATTTAAGAGCAAATTAGACATGGCGAGATACTGAGACAGAACACCATGATCGTAGCCCCCCCTTCCTGTAAGATATAACTAGGTATATATACACACCTACACATACACACCAAAGGCTATCTCCCCCTTATAAAGGGGGTGGTCAAGACAAAGCACACACATAAAGATATAAGTAATAATAGGAATAGTAATAGCAATAAACATAGATAAGTAATACTAATATTTATGATAAAAATTATCCTATAGCACCTTTTATTTGGATTCTACCGTGTTTTGAAGTAGCATCATGTTACTGACTGACTTGAAACAAATAGAAAATAAAAAAAAATGAGGGACATTGTTTTATACATTATGGCTCACAACATCAAATTTCTTCAGCTAAATAAAGTCCCCAATATTCAGAGTTAAATTTTCTTACATAAGAATTTCAGTGATTCAAATAATTATGATGTGCAAGATAGATATCTATTTTAATAGGGATTTGATCCCAGTATATACTATTAACCTTCATATCTTCCATGGAAGAGGCCAAATGTAAGTATAACAGTAACATACCACTGTCACATTGACATGCAAAAAAATTAAAATTATACAGAGCCAAATCATATTCAGTAATATAGATATGCAGATCATATTCGCATATAATCATGTGGTCCTGATTTACCCTTTTGTAGAAATTTGAAAAAAAAATCATTATTTTAAGGGGACAGGTGTGAGTGTGGTAGTTTCAGATAGGGTTGATGAAAGAGTACTGGGATGGTTTGAACACATGGAAAGAATGAGTGAAGAAAAATTAGTAAAAGAGGTGTGTAAGGTAGAGGTAGAAGGAGTGAACATGATGGGGTGACCAAAGATGAGATGAATGGCTGAGGTAAAATGGGAATTGGGAAAGAGGGGAATGTCTGTTGATGAAGGATGGGAGAAGACAGAAGATAAGGGTGAATGGAGAATGGTTGTGTATGGATGATGCTGCGATGCATGAGGGGGAGTGGGTGGGGGATGAGGGAGTATATGTGAAAAAATAAATTGACACAGCCCAATGGGATTTCTCTCTGTCTTCTCTCTCTCTCTCTCTCTCTCTCTCTCTCTCTTTTTTTTTTTCTTTTTTTTCCAGCAATTTAATGAAGCAGCCTTACTGTGGATGTGCTGTGTTTCACAATGCTGATTCTGACCTAAAGCAGTGGGCGAGATGCAGGGATGACCTGTCATCCAGGAGGAGCCAAGATAAGAGGGTGAATGGGAGAGGAGTATGTGGGGATAGAATGATTGAATATAGCATGTGGGACACACATTTACAACCAGTTTGAAATGTGACTTAGCATGTGGTGATGACTGTGGTCCTACCCACCCAACTAACCCAAAGATCTCAATTGTCCAGTCAAACAAATGGGGCCAAGCAACCCTCAGGGGCTGTCTGTGCACAGGTGGGTGCCACTTGACCTTCCCCTAGTGCAAGTGAGAACAACTTACCCTCAGGAATTATGCACATGGGGGCAAGGCAAAACCCTTGTCCAGTTTCAGAGTCATGAGGGGACTGGCAAGGAGATCAGATGGTGGTCCACCTTGCAGTACTTCTTAAGATAAATTGCAATTGTGGGGCAGCATAGCAAGGTGTCATCATCTGGCCATGATATTTCCTGGAAATGTAAGACCAAAAATGTTCTATTAATTCCATTTATAATCACTGTTTACTTACATAATTAGTTAGGTTGTATTTGGCATCCTGTCCATAATTGTTTTTGAGGATAAGATGTAAGACCTTTGTTTATATCTCTCATTTCTTCCTTCTTGTTTTTCTCTTATCTCTCTCTCTCTCTCTCTCTCTCTCTCTTTTTGAGTGAGTGCTTGTGTGCACACAAAAGATAGATATTACAGAGTAGAAAATGTTCATGGAATAAAAGAAATGTCAGATGGGAGTTAATGTCACTAAGTGTCATTTGCTGCAAATAGGAGAGTATAAAGACAATAAAGAAGATATATGTGTAAACTGGTAGATATATTAGAACTTTATAGATGGAAAAGGATTTGCAAAAATGGTTACGGTAACAGAAGCTTAAGACCCTAAAAGCCACACAAACTGTATAGTCAAAAGAACATATACCTCGTGGTAGTCATTACTGAAATTTGTTTGAAAAGACATAATTGTAACAAGTGCTTTGTAATTAGTCTTAAGTACAGTGTGGTTGTTTAGAATGCAGATAGAGAGGATTTAATAAGATTACAAAGATACAGAGCAGTATCAGAAGATGGATTCCAACTTTATAGTTGTCCTTAAGAGAGACTTATAGTTGGGGGATTACCCAGTTAAGAGGAAAATAGGGAGAGGAGCAACATGATCACATTGTATAAATACACTAAAGGAAAAAACTTGATAGATATTGAGGACTCTCTCTAGTTGACATAAACATAAACAAGAGGTCAGACTGCAAGAAAATGTTATAAGTCAAAGCATGTTAAGAAATTAAGCAACCAAATAGGACAGTAAACTGATGGCTTAAATTTTTAACAGTGGTCCATGCTCAGAGGATTTGGGAGTTGAAGAAAAGGTGGCATATTGAAATAAATAGTCAAGAAATGGGATTTCATAAACTTTTTTTTTTTTTTTTTTTTTTTCTGGGGATTTTTCATTGTACTTAACTGGGATTCATCTTTTTTCCAATATTTATTTTATTCATAAAGTCAAATATTTTTCAGTTAATAATTTCCTGGGATATTGAAACACTGAATCAATGGAACATTGATCATTGATTCAACAATATGATCCATACTTGTTAGGTACATTATCATTGTCCATTGGTATGGAATTTGCATGGTTATTGTACAGTACTTTTGTGCAGTTGCGTGGTATGTATGTACATATTTTGAAACCCATTTTCTTATCCAAAGCAGTTGTTTTATTACTACAGTATGTGCACTACATGCAGCACATTACTGCATTTCTTAATCTTCTTGTACTTTTATTTTCTTCTCTATGCTGAACATTTGGTTTCAGGATTTTGATATATATATTTGCCACAACACTACATAACAAATACATGCACACATATGGTGATACAGAAATGAATTGTGAAAGTTCAGAATAAGTAATAGTTGTAAAGATAAACTGTTTCATGGTTGTGTGTAGTATGAGATTAAAGATTTAAAAAGTGAAAACATGACAACACTAGGGATTGGGTCGGGATAGAGGAAAATATAAACAGACTTTCCATAAGTTGTATGGACATGTGAAGAGAATGGGAAGGAGTAGGCAGGTCAAAATAGTGTATGTGGTAAATATGAAAGCAGGGAAAGGAAAAGGAAAACCAAAAACGGTGTGGAAAATAAGTACTTAGAAATAATTGTGGAAGAAGCAGATGTGTAAGTGCATGATAGAGGTAAGTGGAAGAGGAGGAGGTGGTGCACTGTGGAAGTAGAACAAAGAGGGTAGGGAATGAGAGAAGAAATGGAATGGCTATTATTGAAGAGAAAAATGTGAGAAGAGAGGGAGAAGGAGGAAAGAATCTTATGTTTTAGTTTGCTTTATACTAGCCTGACCCATGCCGCAACACAATATCTCTTTCTTGATTCATTTATGAGCTAATCCTGTGGCTGTTGCCGGTTACCTGGCAGCCATGGGTCTCCTGCAAGAAAGACGTGGGGCAATGGATTGATTCGATGATGAGGACTGAGAGAATACTGCGGGCACTGTCTATTTACATTTTGATAGAAATTTTTGTGATTTATTTACATAATTTTCAGGTGCATTCATTTGTTACCCAACCCAAAGTATCATCCAGCTGCATACTCATGTGCAGTCTGTTTCCAGCTTCCTCTGACATGGTTCCAATTCCCCAGTGATTCTTTGCTTGTATGATAAAGAAAAATAAGGACTAGCCAGAATAGTATCACATAGTTGTGCAGTTAGATGTATCTATTCTTTGAAGTTTTAGTGTTTTGTGAGTGTTTACTCTTGTGTTTGTCCTACCATTAGGGATACTGTATCTGGTAACTGAGTGCAAATGCTTTTTGATGAACCAATTATGGGTGCCTGTAAGTGGTTGTCCTGCAAAATTTATGCCAGAGAGAATCATCTTGCCATCAGTACCCTTACCTCCATCTGGAGTTGCACCCCTTGCCTTGAAACATGGCTTCAGATCTCTATGTCAGTTTAAACTGTACTTCCTCATTTTCATATAAGGAGAACTGATAACTGGCACAACTGTTCCCCTTGTACTACTGTAAGCCAGTGACATAGAAATTTACCCAAAGCCCTACAGCAGCTGGCAATGGTCCATTGGCCTTCCCACAGATCTGTCTGAGAAGAAACTTAGGCTGTTGTTTATGTTATATTAGTATGGAACTGCTTCAATGTCCTCAGCTGAAAGTGGTAGGTGGGGAGGGGATCAGTCACTGGTTGTCAGCTCTCTATGTGTAAAAAAGCATAAGAAATACAAATGAAGGTGATAGAGACAGATTGTGGGCTCAGTTTGAAGACTAAATGTTAGCCTCTCAGGGCTGTGCTTCTTGATGGAGATAAGAGAATTGACAGGTTTGAAAATCAGCAGCTTTGCTGTCCATCTTGCAGGATCACTACATACAGGTACTTGTCATTGGTCCCCAATTCCACATTAAGAAAACACTAACAACAATCCAAAGTTTCTCCCCAGAGAGATCTGTGGGAGGATCCAAGGAACATTTCCAGCCACTTTGGGGCTGTAGCCTTCCAGTCAGTGGAACTCAAAGGTTGCCATTATTTTTATCATAATGCTTTCTAAGAATAAAACCTATTGGCTATTCTTGTAAGAAGGTTATGTATAAGTACAAGATATTATGTAGTATACATCAGTGATCAAGTTCATCTTTAGAAAAATAACACTAAACCTTATAGTTGTACTATTTACTTTAATTTGGTATAGATGTTCTTTGATATTATTGCTAAATATCTCATAGTTCCCAAATGCTATCGAATACACTGAGATTATTATTCTAGTGACTGATATTTGTGTTTTGTTGTAAATCTCTGCCAGGTTAGAATAAATAGACTCTAAGTTTTACAGACCCCAGTAGAACTGCAGCACAAGAATGGGGTTTCAAAAGTTGGTGAGAAACCAGTATCAAATATCTTATGTCCATTGTCACTGAAATGGTTTGTACAGCAGAAAATCAGAATGTGGTACAAATTTAACAAATATTTGTTTTAGTAAAAGGTTTATAAAGATGTGTTTAGTTTTGTTATGGTTTTTGCTGAATTTTGGTGTGCAATTTTATTTTAATGTTTTATTGGTTTTGAATGATGACTTGTCATAAAGATTTCAAGAATTATCGTGTCTTCTTAACCTTGATTCAAGCTTTGTATGAACATTGCACTCTTTCAACTTACTGCAAATTATTGATAAAAAGGTCCATTTATATGTGTAAGTATTTTTGTTGTTTCGAGTTGGTAACTTTTGCTATATAACTGATCCTACTTCCAGTCTGCCTGACTTGCTCCATTCCATATCCACTCCTGTATCAAGTAAAAAGAAAAGAAAAAATATATATATTGTTCTATTCTGCTTTCTTACCCAGCTTGCTATCTTCCTGTCTTTCACTGTGCACTAATTAACATAGTCTCCATCCTTTTCATCAGTCAAGATTCACGTCTGTGAGCAAATGTATTTCAGACATACAGATAGAGCCTGTTATGATCCTATATTTACCAGCCAGTAAGGATACATCTTTTTATTTAATTTTTATTATTTTAGCATTTGGCCTAAGTAATTATAATTGTCAACTATTTAAAGATCTTTGCCATTGATCATTTCCTTTACTTTGAACTTCAATGTTGAATATTCTTCATCTTGTTCAACTTTAAACCCAGTTGGAGACTTCATTATTTGGATCCCTCAATTTGTTTTGCAAGTCTTCTTCTGTTGTTTCTAAAATGAGCATAATTGGTGGCACAATGGTAGAGTTCCCGGCCGCCACTATGGCGGTCCAGGTTCGAATTCCGCCCAGGGCTGGAGTAATTTCAGTATTGCTGTGCTGTGAGTGGTTACTCCAACTCTCGTAAGGGGAGTTGGGGGTGTTTGTGCGTGTAAAGTCACACAGTTATCCATAGATCGGTCATACATGAGCTCTGAGTTCTTCCAGGAGGGAAATAGCTGTCGATCACGAGTCCAACACGTGATTCAAGACCATGGTGAATCACACACACACACATATATATATATATATAGAATATGTACTCTGCTTATGGCATTTAGTATTTCTGATTGTTCTATTGAGGTAACAATGACTACTCTCGTCATTATCCACCTCCAAATTTAAATAAAGACTAGCAAGAAGAATGTGGAAGGCGAGATGGAAGAATTAACTCCAGGGGAAGACCGAGAATGAGGTGGATGGACAGGACGATAGAGTCATCGAGTGCAAGAAACAGGAGTGGGTGATAACAATGACTACTCTCGTTATTATCCACCTCCAAATTTAAATAAAGACTAGCAAGAAGAATGTGGAAGGCGAGATGGATGAATTAACTCCAGGGGAAGACCGAGAATGAGGTGGATGGACAGGACGATAGAGTCATCGAGTGCAAGAAACAGGAGTGGGTGGGGAATGCTTGTGAACGAATACGAGATTGGTGCAGCTTGAAGGGATGTGTAATTGTCTGTTCGGTAAATTCTTGAGTGAATAAGTGGGGGGGGGGGCGGTGTCACTATGTAATGAAGCAATGTAGATAAACCTGCTTCGGACCCTGCTGTGTCTTACTGCATTGCCTCTGATCCGAGCAGTGTGGCAGGGTGCACAAGGAGCCAAGACAGATGGGATAACAAATATATCTGCATAGAGTTGACCAAATCAGAAACGGGCACTTAATGACGTATTAATCAGGTGCAAATTGATGAAGATGTCTTTACACAATGTGCGTTTTATTTGAAAACTGGTGGTGACGATCATAGTCATGCTAGCGGTGTTACGTCTTGGTTGCTTCTAGACTCGCACATATTTTAATAGCAACCACACAAACGTGTAATTGGACGTCCACTTTGGAATGTTCCTGCGTGGCGATGGAAGGGGAGTGGAAGAATACGGGACAGGCCAATCATGGAGGGCTGCATGCCAATTTGTATGTGAAGATATATCGTATATACTGGTGGAACTGATCTACTTGGCGACCATGGGCCCATGGCTAACATCTCCGCCCCATAATCCAATGTAAATGAATACAATTTAACAGGTTATAATTATAAATGCACGCTCCTTCATTTAAGAGATATCGCGGTGATTTCACTATTAGGCATAATACTTGTTCAGGGGATGGTGTCGGTTATGTACCGACCCACACCAAGGCGACGCTTGCGTCGTAAATCCCAATTTATAACTTCGTGATAACTGCTATAATTTATATATTTTAAATATTTTTTCGATGTCTCACCAGCGGGCCTGGTGCAAACTCAATATAGTCTATTCATCAACATTCATGGGAGAGTGAAAGAAAAATATTTACATGTATTTTTTACGTAAATTCTAGATTCACAAACTATATTTTAATCAGATATTTGTACATATTTACATGTATCTCTTCTTGAGCAGTCATTGAAAATCACGCAGTCATTACAAACGATAAGGCATTTTCCAGGGCGGGGGTTGTCTAAAAGCCGGACTCACTATTTATAGCAACAGTACCGGTACGCTGACTGACGCTGGTGACATAGAGTGAATATAATTATTTTCAAACCCGCTAAAGCAGGATATGAGCTGCCAAACTAGGCCACATTTTATAGATTATCAGACCCGGTTTCAACAGCGGATATTAGAGGAGCATTCCAACAGTCGCCTTTGAGTACTGGCATCCAGTCAGTATTAATAGAGTTGATTCCACATTTTAGACTCCATTCACAACTACTATTAATTAAACACGACCGACATTTCGCACCTCCCATACACAACTTACCAAACCGGGGAATGAAAATGATAATGTACACTATCACCACCCAACTGCTAGATGTAACTGCAACGGGCTTTCATGACTGGAATTTTTCATGAAGAGCTGTAGGGCCCTAAGCATTGAATAACAGATTGTGAGGGTTTCGAGAATAGATAAAAAAAAATCAATATTATAACAGCATTGATATATTACTATTATCAGTGAATAAATGAATATACTAAAAAATTCCAATATCATAACATTAAAATGTTATTATCAACATTATTATCATTATTACCACTAATAACCTTGAATACTTTTCTGATGGGTCGCACAAGCCTATTGTCGGACGCTGGAAGTACAACATGGCATGTTGGCATTCAAGATCGATAGATACCGTCCCACATTCTTTCACTAACTATCCCCTTCCCCTTCTTCCACTCACCTTCCACCTCCATGCAGGAAAAAATATAGCGATTACCAGTATCTACATTCCTTTTCACGCACTAGTATAGTTTTGATCAAGATACCAGTAGATTCATGAACACAAATTACATATACATTACTGCTATTACCATTACCGCCAGACGATTTAATTCAGCTTAGAGGGAACTGGCCTTATCACCTGGATGTACGTCTTCCTCAGATGAATGAAATCGATTGGTGGGAGCAAAAATAAATGAAATAACTAAGTAAAAAACGTCAAATGTTTAATCACGATAAGCCTAACCTACTGGACGTCTAAATGGGTTTTCTTTCAGCTGAATAAAATCGTTTGGCGGCAACCAATGGATCGAACATAGGCGACAAAAGGGAGGAGGGAAATACTTTATTCCTGACTAGTTTCGTCTTGAGTGGCTTCACATATTTTATTATAATTTATATTGATAGTATTATTGTCGATTTTGCAATGGATCACTGTGCAACTGTCGGAGCTGAACTAAGGGCATACATGTACAATAACTTATGTAATAGGGTGCAAAAGTTGCAGTATGTGTATATGTATGTATGGTATGTGTATCTTACGTGCAAGAGAGACTTAGACTTGGCGACGACGAGGAAAAGCCGTTGGGCAGGGATTAAGCGACGACTTCGTGACTTCCTTCGCCTCCCCCATCTCAGGAAAGAGAGTACTGTGACTGCTACTACACACACGCTGACGTCATGTCGACCAGCAGTGCCGAATATGACGTCATATCGACAACGAAACCGACTGTGACATGTCAACAGCGGAACCAATTATGACGTCATGTCGAAAGCGGAGCCGATTGTGACATGTCGACAGTGGAACAAATTGTGACGTCATGTCGACAACGGAGCTCGACCAGTGGTGTGCAGAGGTCTAGTGATTCCCGGAGCCAACTCCTTGATTGTATGTCCCAAAGATGCAAGTATAAGGCATATTGAGAAATAGCATGAGAAAGGAAGATATTTTGAATATATAAACACAGTTGAAAATTAAAATAAACACTTTATTCGGTTTAGTTATAAACCATTCAGATGTTAGTTCTTTTCTCCAAATGAGTTGATTGGATGCCCTTCCCCATTTAGATGCCCGGGGTCACCGTCACCCACCACCACCCCCCGTTCTGCACTCCACTGGCCCGACGTTATGACGACAGTAGAACCAAGTATGACGTCATGTCGACAACGGAACCAAGCATGGCGTAATGTTGACAGCGGATCCGAGCATGACGTCATGTCGACACTGGGGCCAGTTATGACGTCATGTTGACAGTGGAGCCAGTTATGACGCCATGTCGACAGTGGAACCGAATCGAATAGTGGAACACATCTCTTCATCACGGAGACTTTTTGATTCGGTTCCATTAAGATAGTTTTCATGTATTTACCCCCACCCCCGATAGAAAGGGGTTCTGGTGATTGAGTCCTCGATCAGGATCAAGGCTACCTGCTCCTCAACTCCGTGGAATCGTTTGGCGTCTGCAACAGCAGAATCTGGACGCCATGTCAACGACTTTATACGCAAACACCGTTCCCACCATTACCTTGGACTGGTACATACATATATATACCAAGGCTTTTTCCCCCTTCCAAGGGAGGTAGCCAAAAAGGGAAAGGCATAACAACACTCCCACCCAATTCATCCCTAAATACACTCCACATCCCTCCCACCCTTCCTCTCATCTGAGCACCTCCTGGATGACGGGTCATCCCTGCACCCTGCCCACCGCCCTGGGTCAGAAGCAGTGTCGCAAGACACAGTACATCCACAGCAAGGCCGCTTCATTTAATCGGCGACCCCCCCTCTCCGTCCCCCTTTGCATATAAGGCGAGGACGGGGAGAAATCCCTTCGGGCTGCGTCAAAATTTACTCACACATACTACCCCACCCCCTATCATCCATATACAACCATTCTCCACTCACCTCTGTCTTCCGTCCTCTCCCTTCCTTCCTCAACAGACATTCCCCTCTTCCCCAAAGCCCCCTTCACCCCATCCATCCACCTCATCCTAGGACGTCCCCTCATGTTCACTCCCTCCACATCTGCCTTCCATACCTCTTTTACTAGTCTTTCTTCACTCATTCTTTCCATGTGTCCAAACCATCCTAATATTCTTTCATCAACCCTATCTCCCAAATCCTTTTTCACCCCTGTTCTCCTCCTCACCTCCTCATTTCTCACTCTATCCAGCCTAGTAACCCCCACCATACTTCTCGGACACCTCATCTCAAACACATTCAAACTCCTTCTCTCTTCTTCTCTTATGTTCCACGTTTCTGCCCCATACAGTGCTGTTGGCACAATCACTCCTTCATACAGTCTCCTTGGACTGGTAGGACAGGTTAAAGGCATCGGTAACCGTTGGGAACCGACCCCTGGCCTCTGAACGCACGAGGGGGAATCAAGCAGGAAGCACGAGAGTTAGGTCTAGTTTTCGTATCTCATCAACAATGATCAGTGTTCCTGTCGTAAATTAGGCCTATTGTATTACTAACGCTCTAGTAGTACCTGAACTTGAACGACACGAAATAAAAAAGATGCCAACACATATTTCATTGCTGAATATTTCATGTTCAAATATACTACAGTTCTTATGAAAAGAATAATGCTATAGTCAATTTTGTTTTAATGTGACGGCAACGAAAGACATTCGTAAATATTTCCCGTTATAAACTGACAGCTCGTCGACCAAATTCCACAGATTCAAACATTCTTAGACATGTCGCCGGTGTGTCTGTGGCGAAATGTGAGTGCGTGACGGTTATGAGAAATGACGAATTTTGGTGTAAACCTGACATATATACAAGAATATTACTATCTATCTATGGACCGATTTTCCCCTCTTATAAGGGAGGTAGCCAAATCAGAAGCACGTACCTATTTCCACCCAGTTCACTCCCACTTCCCCGTCTGCAGGACCCTCACATGGGGTGGGGAATGCATATGCCCTGGGGCAGCAATTCTAGTCTGGACATGCCGCCCACAAGGCCGACAAATTAAGCATAATAAAAAAAAAGTCAAAGGAGCCCTGAATATTTTACAGTAATATACGAATTTTGCGTTAGAATAAACAGAATACGAAACATTTTTCCCTTATCCTTTATGCAACAGGGATATTAAATAACATGTTTAAAATCCCACTGCGTCATCATCCCTGCACACTACACACGGGCGAACCGGCTATTAGGACATTTGGGCAATGGCCGGTAGGCCGGTTCTTTTGTGCCCAAGTGGGCCGGTACAAGGACCAACTCCGCTTGGGAAAAAGCTTTATCTATTTCCAACACTTTAATTATTAGAGACACTATCTAAAATAATCAATCATGTCCCTACATAGACCTCAAAATACTCCTGTCATCCTTGCCAACCGACGCGACAAATATTTACTTGATCAGAATATGGCAACACTTGTACATATGTATATAATGTATAATCTGGCAACCCCCGAGTCTCCCTCGGAGGCTGCATGTTTGTATAAACCAGAGAAGACGGGAACATTAAAGCTAAGAAGACCTATACTATATTCAGCGCAACGAGAAATGACCGCTAAGGCGGGGCCAGATTTCCCGGTGTTGCCACACGGGGATCCATGGCGAGAACGTGCGTGTGGATGCAATGTTTTCTGAATGCAGTGTGAGGGGGGCGGGACCAGAGATTAGCTGTAGCGGCAACGTCGCTCTCTCTTGCTCATATACCATGTCTAGACTCGAGGAAACGAAACCTTTGTATAGAAAATATTGCTTTGATTTTTACCTCAGTGATGATGTGTGACAAAAAATTGTAATATAATTATAAGTGGCAACATTATGAAATTATAAAATAGAATTATAAAATAAAATAAAATTATAAAATAATTATATGTGGCACCACAGGGGGACTCCCAGTGCTCCGCCCTAACGGCCATTTCTCGATGCAACGAGTATAGTTTGCCTCTCCAAACACCAGTACTTTCAATGTATTGATAGATACAGAACTACAAATCTACACCACCCCTCTATCAACTATCAACGTCATAACCATATCTATGACATTTGGCAACTTTATCTCTATTTGTTAATGGGTATTTATGAATGCATTAATTTATTTAGTTTATTTACGTATATGCTGCGAGCCAAGTAACATAATGGTTATGCTGCTAAAACTGAATGGCTTGTGCTAACACTTTGCCTATGCTCCCACCACCTTCACAAACTGATTCCACAAGCGCCTCTAGCCCAGATACTTCGAAGCTTTATTCGTGATGATAATTGTAATAATGATGACGATGCCGATGATGCTAGAAATAAGTCACAATAATAAGAGTAGTACCAGTATAAATTATTGCCTCGAGCTGTACCGAGTGGAAAACCCAGAGCCCCAAAGTGGCTGGCAACGGTCCTCACTCTTACAGATAGGCCTTTCGGACAACTATGGACCACTGTTTGTGTTGTATCGGTGTGGGACTCTGTCACCGGCTACGTGGTAGGAAGAGGAGAGCAGTCACCGGTTATCAGCTCTCCACATATGAAGAGGGGTAAGGAATACAGCTAAATTTGATAGAGAGGTCCTGGGCCCAGTCCGGAGATCTAGTGCCAGTCCCTCGGGACTGCACCTCCTGACGGAGAGAGTGGAGGGGGTTGATGGGTATTGAAAATGGGCGACTCCGCTGTCCATTTTGAAGGACCACCATAAGCAGGTAGCCACAGGCTCATTTTCAATAATAATAATAATAAATAATAATAATAACGTGGACAGGAGGTAGAGGGAACATTCGTCACATTGTCCTATCTACATTCGTCACAATGTATACACATAATAATAATAATAATAACGTGGATAGGAGGTAGAGGGAACATTCGTCACAATGTCCTATCTACATTCGTCACAGTGTATACACATAATAATAATAATAACGTGAATAGGAGGAGAGGGAACATTCGTCACAATGTCCTATCTACATTCGTCATAATGTATACACATAATAATAATAATAATAATAATAATAATAATGATGATAACAATAATAATAATAATACATATACCAAAAGCTATTTCCCCCTTACACGGGTGGTAGACAAAAAGAAAAAGGCGTAGAAACCACTACCACCCATTCCATTCCCTACATATTCCCCTCCCCTCCACCCTCCTTCTGAATGAGTCATTTTAAAATATTCTAGTCTTAACAAGGAACTTTCAGCTAAATAATTTCATATCAAGGCTCCAAGGTTATTTCCTCTAATAGTAATTTTCTATGAATATTTTCGATTGATCACATCTTCCTTCAGTAGCTCAGAGGTCTAACTTAATGTGAAAATAGTCTGGTGTTAGCCAAGACAAATTTTCTAAGACACAGGCCTGGAAAAATCAACTGTCATGTATTGACTCTCCGTTGTAGTTGTTGTCATCAACGTGCTGATATCAATACCAGTGAAGCGCATCTTTCCAATTTCTGTTGAGTCATGGCTGCCGCGTCAACTGTCGTCTTGTCCTCGCCACTTCATCACCCACTCACGACACTACTCCTTTTCATGATCACAGCTCATCAATACCAATCACGCTACCCATTAATCTCCCCTCCTTTCTCCAGACCCCTTTCATTCACTTCATTTTCCTTCGCCTCTCCATCGTTACAAAAATGTGTCCAATTTTAAAGATATTTTCCCACATCAATAACACTATTATAAATTCATTATCGCGTAAATGCTTGCAATCGAACGCGCATTTCCTAGAATTGACAACTAAATTTCCGGCACATCAACACCACTGTACAATTCTTTCAAATATCCCAAGACATACTTGCCTGCCTGCACCTCTAAACCGATGGAGTTTTGTTCCACATTATGATTTCCGGTAGCGTTGCTGTGGTTGGAGAGAGCTTTGCAACCGTCCTTCACGGTTTTCCTCAGAGGCCCAGATCGGGGTGGTTGAGCATACGCGCCCCAGGGGAGATACTTGGATAATGAAATATGGAAGACTGTCATTTATGCGTTTGTATGTGACCATTCGTGATGACAGGTGATGACATTTGTTCGTTAAAAAATATTAATCTATGTCGAAAGATGATACAGTAATGAGACTGTAAATTAAATTCGGATAATCGTGCATGTCATTATTTTGTTATGCTTTGATCGTAACTAGGCTAAATGCATTTACCACTCATTTTTATTCAGTTTGCACTCAACACAAATGACTGCTTTGCATACAAAGTAATATGAACAAAACTTACAGAATTTTGCATGGGTGGAACTAAGAAGATATTTCATCCGAAACAATTGTTTTATCCATCTGTACAGAAAAAAAGTGTAAATAGGTACTTAGACTTTCTTTGAGCTGATGGTAACATAATATATGTGTATATATTTATATATATATATATATATATATATATATATATATATATATATATATATATATATATATATATATATATATATATATATATAATATATAAATCAGATATGGAAGGAAAGAGGATGGAGGGGGTGGGATATTATGATTTAACTTTTTGAACTGACGAACGATTGTCTACAAAGTAACAAACCCAGCAATGACACCAGCGTTCGGTTCGATTACAACAGTCGGCGACGGTTCGTGATCGCAGGAACGCACACGGCAAAACCGTTGCAGTTGCACCACCACTGCCTCGTTGGTAATGTGTGTAAACCCTCCGCTGAATAAAATCGCATGGCGGTAGACAAAATAATCGTGCAAATTTATTTCTGCGTTCGAAGTGTGAAAAAAAAAACAGATTATAGGAGAGATTCAAAATATAAATCTAATCAAAACTACCTTCACCATTATCGCATATCTTCAACCTAATAACATGTAGAGTACATGACCATATTGGATGGGATCAAAAGACTGTTTTGACACATTCATTTATTTTATTCTATTTTCAAAGCTCGAATCCCGCGCTATACTCCGATTCCCAGCAACTCATAGGGCTCCTCACCTACGTACCTCCATGGTTCCACCTCTACGGTGTGATACTGATCCCCAAGGAAAGAAGCGCTGGTTATTGGTAACGAAATGTCATCTGAGATTGAAATACTGCCGCCCATAAATATTGCGAGCGTACATTGCTTATATCAGATGCTCAGTGACGTGCTACGTCAGATTGCAGAGTTCAAGACGACAGGCATGTCTCCTTTTGCATTGACTCTTCTAGCCATCTTGTGCGGCACGCATGGAATAAAGTGGCGGCATTCCTCTAACCCAGTGGTTCTTAACCTGTGGGGAATTCCCCACTGGTGGGGAATGGCGGAGTTGCCAAGTGGGGAATGACCGGTTGGACAGAAGAACCACCGTCTTTTTTTTTTTTTTTTTTTTTTTTTATTAATCGATGTGTTTTTGTTTCTTTTTGTTTGTTTCTGATGTCTTCTTGTTGTCACATTTCGTGAATTTGTTTCCACCCACAAATAATCGATAGTGCTTCAAAATTTAATACATTACATCCAAATGTTGACTTACTTTACAAATCACAACCATTTACAGACTGTTTTAATAACAAAAATAACCAATATATGAGGTATTGTAAGTCATGTTTGGGTAAAAGTGACAACACTGTATATTTACGTACTAAACACTGCATGGGTTAAAATCGAATTTGTCAAAGACCAATGCTGTGGTGGGAAATTGAGAGTTGGCTCACTAAAAAGTGGGGAATTGGAGAAAAAATGTTAAGAACCCCTGTCTAACCCTTCTCCCATGTACACGCCCTAGGGCCCAGCACGTCGCCCAAATGATCCCTCAAAAATTCCCAGTTGGGATATTCCCTGGATTTTGATCAAAATCGCAAGGTCGGGCCATTATTGAGGCTCCGGATGGTTTTTGTAATTTCACATTTCCGTCCCTGTAAGCAGCATATTTGGCTTGAACGTTAAAGAAAAAAGAATAAAATAATACAAATACACGTGTATAAAAATAGCCGATCATTCTGAGCGAATATATATATATATATATATATATATATATATATATATATATATGCGTATATATACATATATATATACACACATATATATATATATACAAGCCACGGGCTTCGCCCTTTTCGGCTTCGCCGGAGGCTTGGCTGCGCAAACAGCGGCCTACGACCGCAGCTTTCCGCGCTCTAATCCCTCGTTTTCCCCTTCGGCCTCGGGGCGGAACCCCAACACGGGATCCCCAGCACGAAGAAGAATGCGAAGAAGAACGCGAAGAAAAACACGAGGAAGAAGAAGAAGAAGAAGAACGCGAAGAAGAAGAAGAACGAGAAGAAGAAGAAGAACGCGAAGAAGAAGAAGAACGCGAAGAAGAAGAAGAAGAAGAAGAGGAACGCGAAGAAGAAGAAGGAGAACGCGAAGAAGAAGAAGAAGAAGAATACCACCTGACCCCAACTTACCCAAGCGCTTTTTCAAGAATATTTTTAGGACAAAGTGTCACCGTAATACCACCTGTCCCCGACTTCCATATCGTTTTTTAGAATATTTTTATTTAGACTTATATATATATATATATATATATATATATATATATATATATATATATATGTGTGTGTGTGTGTGTGTGTGTGTGTGTGTGTGTGTGTGTGTGTGTGTGTGTGTGCATTAGAAGCAGACATATTTAGTGACGACACCAACGGTCAGTAAGTTGACCAGAGACGCCTTGGATTCCCCCCGGGAGTGGGTCATGGTTGTCGTTGCTTGCTCCACGACTCTGGAGAAAGCAGAGCTTTTTGAGCGTGACTCAAGAGCAAACGATCCGAGAACTCAAGGACTATACTGCTGCAGAACGGGAGGACCCTTTGAGTCGTAAAATGGCTTCCTCTAGCCGAATAGAATCGTTAGGCGAAAGCCAGAAAAATATGCTAAACCAGGGGTGGGCAAACTATTTAAGTGAGGGTGCCGAAACCAACCAAATCCTTGATATGAATTTTTTTCTCGCTTGGCAAACGGGGTAAAACTATAGGCCTACAAGCGAGTATGGTCCTTCATATCGTAGGGCCCCAATCTACCGCCCATCGCCGCATGTGGTTGCCAATAGTCATGATAAAGAAGTTGGATACTTATTAGTTATTTTTGTTAAGGTGAGCTCTGGATATCACGTCCCGGAAAAAAATGGGAATTTGTGAATTTTCGTCTCGCCCGCTCGCACAGCATTTTGTATATATTTTGTATCAATATCACGACAAATTTATCAACTCTTCTTATTAACGCTTCTTGGGAAAATTAATATTATAGGTTGATGAAAAAAACCGCAACCTCTCCGCTACTCGCCAACGAAGAAGCCATTTTTGTTGCGAGCATCACCCACTATTTTTTTTTCGGAAAACGTATGTTTTTCTCCATATTGTAACCTAATCTAACCTACCTAACCTAACTTAACCTAAAAATACGTGCAGGGACCAACGTACATCTTACATTTTATGACTGGACAGCCATGACACCGCTTCGACGTGCGGGTGGCGGGAAGGTTGTGGGAATTATTTTTCCATCATCCTTTACTATAAATTTGAGGGAAAAACTTTATCAAGGAAATTTGTTGGAGTTTTCACAATATAGATGCAAAAAATATACAAATTACTGTGCAAGCGGATGAGACAAAATGGCATGTAGCAGAAAATTGTGTGAATTATTTATTTCAATATTCCTTATATTAATTTCCGCAAGAAACGTTGCCAAGAAAAGTTGTTGGATTTGTCGTAATATGATGCAAAAAAAAAAAAAAATACAAAATGCTGTGTAAGCAGGTAAGACAAAACTTCACAAATTCCAAAAGTTGTTAGTGTCCCAGGTAAATACGAGTGCATCCCTGCGCAAGGCGATGCCTTTCGTGTTGTCCATCTTTGCGGTAAGCAGATGCGGAATATCTCTTCTGGAAGCAGAAAAGTTGACAATAAAGATTAGGATACATCATGTAATAGGTGATAAATGTAATGATAAAGGGATCCTTAGTGTGGGCCAGTGTGAAGTTTAAAATTACTTTATAGAACAATATTAATACCAAAACTGGGTGCTGTTTTGGTATGTGATCTCAAAGTCGCGCTTTTGTTTTGGTATGCGATCTCAAAGTCGCGCTTTTGTTTTGGTATGCGATCTCACCTGATAGTAGCGATCTATGTTCATCTTATCTTTTTTGCTGTTTTGGCATGCGATCTCATTTATGGCGTGATCTAAAAAATTAGGATTTTGCTTTGGTATGCGCTCTCAATATTTTTAAAATAGGTAAAAAAACAACAACCTAACCCAACTTAACCTAACCTAAACCTAACCTAACCTAACCTACCTAACCTAACCTAACAAATAAGCAAGAAATGCGTGTTGTGTTAGATTAGATTAGGTAGGTTAGGTTAGGTTAAGTTGGTTAGGTTAGGATCGCATACCAAAGCAAAATCCTAAATTTTGAGATCACGCCATAAATGAGATCGCATACCAAAGCAAAATCCTAAATTTTGAGATCACGCCATAAATGAGGTCGCATACCAAAATAACACCCAAAACTGATATATAGATTTGGAAATGACAAATTGAGACAAAAGTATAAGCGAAAAGTAGATTAAATAGTATGTATTGAAACAAAAATAAAAACTGAATGCGTACTCGCCAAATAATAAGAGGAAACAGCAACGGGAGAAATGCCGTTGAATGGTTATGGAAACGGCATCCAAAAGGATGCAAATGTAAAAAACAAATAATGTAAGATCTGGGTATTCATTGTTTGTTCACAGGAAGAACTGTTTGATAAATTATAGCCAGCATGGATTCAGACGGAAACGTTCTTGCGTGACCAACTTACTCGAATTCTACAACACAGATCTCGTATTGTGACAAAAGAAACAATATAAATTTAATAAACCTAGACTGTGCAAAAGCTTTTGATACCGTCCCCCACGAAAGGCTACTTACTAAATTAACTTCACAAGGAGTAAGTGCTAGCCTATTAAGTTGGACTATTACAGAGAGTTGTTTTAAATGGCAAAACTTCTAGATGGAATTTTTTTTACGAGTGGAGTTCCTCAGGGTTCCGTTCTTGGGCCACTTCTATTCTTTGTGTATATAAATTATATAGACCACGGACTAAAATATATTGTCTCCAAATCATATACACACACACACACACACACACACACACACACACACACACACACACACACACACACACACATATATATATATATATATATATATATATATATATATATATATGTACATATATATTATATGTTGAGACATTCTGACATGTTACCAGCATCGAAACGGTTCACAGCCTAACTGGCCGACAAGGAAAAACGAGACAGCTGGGATTTTCCCGTACGGGAAGAAAAGAGGAACTACGGAAATGTTGACAAGACTGACAGAAAAGTTATCCTTGTACGGACCGAAAATTATCAAGAGGACAACAATAAATAGATAGATAAAAAACAAATAGACAAATATATATCAATGAATAAGAAAATGTAAAATACAACAAAGTACAACTCTCCGTACAAAAACATTCATTCAATACATGAATTAGAAGTGAAACTGAATAAATGGAGACCGACGGGAACCAATCCACAAGCATAGTGCCTATCCTGTATATTGCAATCAGATAAATGTAACAAAGTAAAACGCGCTGCTTTCCGATGCTGTGGGTAGCGTCTTCACAACGCTCTGTGTAGGTCACAACATCACCCGGTAATTGGACTACAGTATATGATCTCTGAGCACTCATCGGGGAGGGTAATAATCGTCGATCACGAGTCCAGCACATGATCCAAGGCCACGGTGAATCACACACTCAACAATAGCATTGTTGAATACTATCGCTGAATCATTGTCGGTTCCATTGTTCCAACTGAAACGCGTAAGATGGGTCTTACGTAATTTAAATATTTAAATATAT
This sequence comes from Oratosquilla oratoria, assembly GCF_046742065.1. Classification (NCBI taxonomy): domain Eukaryota; kingdom Metazoa; phylum Arthropoda; class Malacostraca; order Stomatopoda; family Squillidae; genus Oratosquilla; species Oratosquilla oratoria. The sequence goes on along the minus strand of NC_134792.1, from coordinate 46,063,274 downwards.
ATATATATATATATATATATATATATATATATATATATATATATATATATATATATATATATATATATATATATACTGTTAAGCTGTAATGCACTGGCCTCGATCTCGTGTCACAAGACCCTTTTCAAACAAATCCTGTGTATCCGCAAGTTATACTCCATGATTTTTTTTAGCATTGAATACTACAACTGCAACAAGACACGTCCATATACAGATAGTCAAAAGATCCGAAGTCCTATTCACCTGCTGGCTTTATTTTGATTATTATCATTATTGTTATTATCATTATCATTATCATTATCATTATTATTATTATTATTATGAAGGAGTGGGAGGGAGTAAAGGATGGAGCAGAGATGGGGGTGGAGGAGGAATGGGGATGGTTCAAGGAGGGAGTCTTAAAGTGTGCAAGGATGGTGTGTGGAACAAGAAGGACAGGGGGAAATAGAAGAAAGGGTAGTGAATGGTGGGATGAGGAAACAAAGAAGGTTGTAGAAGAGAAGAAGCGAGCATTCACAGATTGGTTACAAAAGAGGACGGGGGAGTCATATGAGACGTACAAAGAAAAGAAAAGAGAAGTAAAGCAAAAGGTAAAGGAGGCAAAGAGGAGAGCAGATGTGAAATGGAGTAGGAGTATGACAGAAAATTTTGAAAGTAATAAAAAGATGTTTTGGAAAGAAATTAAGAGAGGAAGAGGAGGTGAATCAAGTAGGGAAGAAAAGGTAAAAGGTACAGATGGAGAGATGATAATGGAAGAGATGGCAGTAAGGGGAAGATGGGCAGAATATTTTAGGGAGTTGCTAAATGTGAAGGAGGATAGGGAAGGAAAGATAGCTGCAGTGGGAAATGCGAGGAAAATGAGAGTGATGAGTGAGGAGAATGGAGGAGAAATAAGGAAGGATGAGGTGAAGGCAATTGTAAAGATGAAAGCAGGTAAGGCACCTGGTCTGGATGGATGCCATGCAGAATGTCTGAATAACGGAGGTTCAGTGATGGTGGACTGGTTGGTGAGGTTATTTAATGTTTGCTGGAGAGCGGGTAGAGTACCGGAGGACTGGAGAAGTGCCTGTATAG
>NC_134792.1:45957200-46057200 GCF_046742065.1 Oratosquilla oratoria | reverse complement strand
TAACCAACACAGTGCATAGGAAGTATGTAAGTCAGAATAGCCATTTTGACTCCAAGGAATTAATATGGCAGAGATATTTTTAATTTTGGAAGTTATGTTCCCAAAATACATTTCTTCTTAGGTGATGGCAATGCCTGTCTATATTAGTTGAAAGTTCACACAAGTTGTTCTAGTGACCAGGGGTTAGGTATCTACCTGTGTGATGGTCATCATTTTAAAAAGTATTTCTATTATCTTTCAACACATTGAGAAGAGAAAACTGCTTCCTTCCTTCCCAGGATTTTCAGCTGATGACACAGAAACTGTCCCACACCAATACAAGACAGAACTGTTTCTTTGTGGAGAACCTAAGGACTTTTGCCAGTCACTGTGGGGCTGCAGGTGTTCCATTTGGTGAAACTCGGGGCAAAATTTATTAATAATTTATTCCATTTTAGAAAAAGATTACATCTTGCAGTAAATTAGTAATTATTTTTATTTTCCCTCTTCCAGCAATTGAGAAATACAAACCTAAAGATGCCACGACAAATCCATCACTCATCCTTCAGGCAGCCTCCATGTCAAAGTACTCCAACCTGATTAACAAGGCTGTTGAATATGGCAAAGGACAGTCATCGTATGTAGTAATTGTTTTGTTGTATATGATAATTTTCTTTATTATTGTAATTATTATATTCTTAAAAAAATTTCATTCCATTTTTGTGCTTGCAAATGTATTTATGGGTTTTAATTGGAATAAGTTCTTTTAAGCTATTTAGTGAGTTTGTGCATCTTATGGAAAATTGTTTCTTGATATCCCACAAGTATTTTTAGTTTGTTCCCATAACCCTTCTGTCAGTTTTTGCGCCCTTTATACTCGTAAGGGTTGACTTTGTATAGCAAGTACCAGCTACCATACATGCATGCATATACCAATGGCTTTTTCCCACCGTACAAGGGAGGTAGCCAATGTCATAGGCATAAATCCACTCCCACCTATTTCATCCCCACATAGTCCACTCCCATTTGTCAACCCTCCCTCCCTCTTTTCTTGGTTCCTCCTGTAGCAAGACACAACATATCCACATCAAGGCTGCTTTCATTTAATCAGTGACCTCCCTTCTCTCCACCTGCTCATCATTTGGGCTGCATCAAAATATCATTCACATGCACTCCCCCCATCCCCCACCCACTCCCTTCCATACATCACAGTATCATCTATACACAGCCATTCTCCACTCACCCCTATCTTATGTCTTCTCCCTTCCTTAACAGACATCCCCCTCTTTCCCAATGTCCCTTTTATCCCATACATCCATCTCATCCTTGGTCACCCCCACATGTTCACTCCATCCACCTCTGCCTTCCACACCTCTTTTACTAATCTTTCTTCACTCCTCCTTTCCATGTATCCAAACCATCCCAATACTCTTTCATCAACCCTACCTCCCAATACTCTTTCATCAACCCTACCTCCCAACTCCCTTTCCACCCCTGCTCTACTCACCACCTTGTTTCTCACTATTCAGCCAAGTAACCCCTACCATACTTCACAGGCATTTAATCTCAAACACGTTTAAACTCTTCCTCTTATATGTTCTATGTTTCTGCCCCATACACTGCTGGCAACACAATCAACCCTTTATACAATCTCCTCTTAGCATCCATTCCCATATGTCTATTTCTTGTTGTACTTTTTAATCCCCGAAGGCATTTACTTGCTTCTGTCAGTCTACATTCTACCTCTACTCCTCCTTTTCCTGCCACATTCACACCCAAGTATCTAAAGCTATCCACTTCTTCCAATCTCTCTCCCTACTTGCTTTTAATTTGCTGCCATATTCTCCCCAAGTACATATCATCTTACTCTTACCCACATTTATCTTCAACTTCTTTCTTTTCTTCAGGTCAATTCCCATTGGATTTTCCATGACCACTGTACTTGGGGACTTATGTCAAATGCAACTGGTAAACAGATTGCACCAAAAATTACTGCAAGTGTTGCATAGAATGTGAGCACATGAGGGGAATGCTTTGATATGTTGCAGAAGTTTAACTTTGTCTTACACTTTTTTGATCCCATCAGGATTTGGATATGTTAAAGCTTGGCACCACATAAATGTGGAAGCATTGCCCAGGATCTGCATCACTTGCATGCGAAAAAAAAAAATTAATTTCCTCTCATAAACAGTAGATCCCCTAGTTCTGAAGATTTTTTTTTTAAGAATTTCATCAGAAATATATAACACTTCTATACTCAAGAACATTGTCATGCTGAAGAGGTGGAGTCATAAATGGTTAATGAGATTTAAGGGGATAGGGGAGATAAGGGTTAGTAGAATTTGAGTGTTTGGTGATCTATTGGGAGTGAAGTCTCCATTCATGAATGAGTGCTTTGTGACTGGTTCTTTAGGGTGTCATTGAAATTGCTGAAGTACTGTAAAATTGTGCAGTCAGTACCCCCAAATGGGCTCTGGAGAGATTTGGTGTGGATACCTTGGATACCTTGGGTACTGGCTACACAGGGAGTTCCAGGCAGGGAAGCAAGACACAAATCTTGCTAGAGATATTTAGGGCACAATTTCCCATCTAGCACCACAAGTTGGATGTACCAAATGAAAGTGGAGGTATTTGGATTTGAATGTATATATGTTGATATTGAATTATGATATTTGACCGTACAATCTTTTATTATCATTTAGGGACAAGAAGCTTCAAGTGAAAGCAGCAATGGATAGACTTTTTGTCCTTTTTGGATGTGAAATTTTGAAGATTATACCAGGAAGAGTGAGCATAGAAGTGGATGCCAGGTTGAGCTTTGATAAGAAGGGAAGTGTTGCAAAAGCCAAGAAATTTATCAAGATGTTTGACGAATTTGGAATAAGTAAGGATCGTATTCTCATCAAGCTAGCCAGTACATGGGAGGGTATTCAAGCTGCAAAGTAAGTATGGCTACATAATTCACATGCATATACTGGTATGTTTATATATTTTCTATGTGAGCATTTTTCTGGATTCTAATGAAACATTTGATTACATTTCTAATGCAGTATATATTTTATTTTGTAGGCAATTAGAAGAAGAAGATGGTATTCATTGTAACTTGACTCTGCTGTTCAGCTTCTACCAAGCTGTAGCCTGTGCTGAAGCTGGGGTGACTCTCATCTCTCCATTTGTTGGTCGTATTTTAGACTGGTGAGTTGTTGTTGTTGTTGTCGTTCCCTAGACTGTCTGTCCGAGCAGTCCCGTCTCCCCAAGGAATGCCACAACCGAAACTGGGTTTTCCCACAAATCCTTTATAGAGTGTATGTTGTGTTGTTTGTGTGCATGATTGTGTATAATGCAGTCTTCCATTATGTGTTGTATGGTATGGGGTGAAGTGTTACATCCTGGACAGCTGTTCACAATGCGGTCATCCAGCCTCTTCTGGTAGCTTAGAAGTGCTGGGTGTTGGCCGCACCACAGTCTGGCCAGGTGGACTCTGTCCTTTCGTGGGAGAGAGGATTCAGAAGGGTGGATATCAGGGGGTCTGGCATGCAGCAGTGTGTTGTCTTTCAGTGTGTTAATGGAGTGGTGAGTGATATGATTATGAATATGTTTCCGGAGGCTGGTATTTGGTGGTTGTGGAGGAAGAGAAGAGAGTATCTGTGTGTAATACAGGTCTTTGGGTGTTGTTTTAATGTTTCTTGGTGTGTGTGGGTGTTCTGCTATGTAGTGTAGCGGGTGTGATGTGTTTGTGGTGACTGCAGCAAGTGTTTGTGTGCCTCTCATGTCGAGGTGGTCCTTGACTTTGAGGACTTTTGTTTCATGGTGTAAATGGTCTTTAGGTGTTGTATTTGTGCAGCCTGTAATTGTTTTTAGGGCTTTGTTTTGTATGATTTGAAGGGTGTTGTGGTGTGTCTCACTGAGATTAGGAGCCCATGCAGGACTCACATAATTCATCATTGAGCGTATGCATTGTTTGTATATTGTTGTATCAGTTTCTTTGTTTTGTCCAAATGTTGTTCCAGTGATTGACTTAAGTGCGTTAAGTCTAGGTGTGCATTTGTTTTTTATGTTTGTGATGTGTTGTTTGAAAGACACGGATGTATCGTATGTTACACCAAGATTTTTTGGTGTGTTTGTGTGTGGTATTAGAGTGATGATGATGTAGAGATGGGGTATGTATTTGTGTTCTTTCGTTGGTGAGTTTTCATAGTTGCCTAAGATAAATCTCTCTGTAGTTCATTTTTTTTTTCTTCTTTTTTCTTTCCTTCCTCCTCCAGGTTAACATATCCCTTGTTTTATAAAATAGGGACCAGTGATGGGTATCTGTTATTCAGGGAGAATTGTCTCCCTGCTGACCATCTTGAAAGCTATAAGTGATGTAGTAATGTTCCCACACTAATTAAGCGGACACCAGTCCAGTGTTTCTTTCCAAAGAGGTCTGAGATACCCAAGGACCATTACCAGCTGCAGTAGGGTTGTGGGTTTCCAGTTGGCAGAATTCAAGGCAATAGTTGTTACTGTCCATCTTCCCCAGAATAACCATTATGGCTGTGGCAGACAACTTCCTTCCATACAACAACAAGTTTGTTCTATTACCTCGTGAAAAAAGCTGGTGTTGAATGTTAATTTCATCCAGCATTACCAAGAGACAGGATGCAGGGATGACCTGTCATCCAGGAGGTGCCAAGATAAGAGGGAGGGAGGAGGGTGGAGGGGGAGATGAATATATGGGAAATGAAATGGGTGGGAGTGATTGCTATGCCTTTTTCTTTTTGGCTACCCCCCATGTAAGGGGGGTATATGTATGTATGTATATTACCAAGAGATAAGAGTGGCCTAAGATCAGTTGCTAGCTGTCTTGGGGCCCTGGGTTTTTGAGACAAGGAAATCTTGTGTAACAATTTATTCATCTACATTTTCTTTTGCTCACAATTGTCTTTATTCTATTGTAGGTATGTGGCCAATACAGACCAGAAAAAGTACCCTGGTAGTGAGGATCCTGGAGTGCAGAGTGTCACCCGCATTTATAATTATTACAAGAAATTTGACCACAAAACTGTTGTAATGGGAGCTTCATTTAGAAACTCAGGTAACTTTTCATTCCCCCCCCCCCCATGTCTTTGTTTAAGCAGATGAATTTTTCTCGTTTAGATGCACAGTAGATGTGCTATCAAATGTTGAAAATGGTTAATCTACCCCAAATTTATCTTATCATATTTGCTGTCCTCTGCAAACGTCCCATTAACAGAACAGTATTGTTTGCATAAGATTGGTCATCCAGTAACTAAAATCCTTGCCTCCCACTGGAGACTCAGAGGAGCCAACACTCCAAGAAATCCCGTTGTGGAGTGGCATGTTTCCAGACTGTGAAACTTGAGGCAGAAATGATTACCATTACATTGTTTGTGCTCTTTAACTGCCTTTTTGATCAACAGGAGAAATAAGAGAGTTGTGTGGCTGTGACTTGCTTACAATCAGTCCCAAGCTGTTGGAGGAGCTGCATAATTCCTCTGAGGATTTCCCACAAGTGCTTTCAGTTGAGGGAGGTAGGTGGACATTCAAGGGTTGGTCTTGTAACCATTGGTATAGAGGTATACTGTTTCGATACAACTATTCTCCCAATCATTAAACAGATTTCCAGGTTTGGTCTTTTTTTTTTTTTTTTCTCTCTCTCTCTCTCTCCTCTCTCTTTCTCTCTCTCTCTCTCTCTCTCTCTCTATCTAAAATGTCGAAGCTTCCTGTCTTCACTATCATTAGAACATGTATAAATTTGGCCACAAAATAGAATTGTGTAGATACTGATAACCACTCCCTAAATCCCCCATCTCCCCACTTCCTTCCTTGCAACCCAGTACCATCTCTACACAGCCATTCTCCAGCCACCCCTATCTACTCCCTTCCTTGCTCCAACATCCTTTTTACCCCAGCCATCCATCTCATCCTCTGTTGTCCTCTTATGTTCACACCATCCACCTCTGCCTTCCACACCTCTTACTAATCTAGGGAGTGGTTATGTGTGAATGATATTTTGATGCAACCTAAAGCTATTTCTCTCAGTCTTCTATTTTTCTGAATGAGGGGGATGGAGGGGTGTGGTCACTGATAAAGTGAAGTAGCTTTGCTGTGTCTTGCTGCATTAGTTCTGACCTGCAGTAATGGGTGGGATGCAGGGATTACCCATCATCATAAGAAGCTAAAATGAGAGGGAGGAAAGGGTGGTGGAAGGAGTGGGCATGTGCATATTAATGTTGGCTTCCTCCCTGGTAAGGGGAAAAAGACTTTGGGTTATAGATAGATAGATACTGATGGTTCTGCCTCCCTCACCAATTTATTTTACTCTCCAGCAAAAAATCAGGATATGGAAAAAGTTGAATTGGACGAGGCCACATTCCGCTGGGAAATGAATGAAGACCAAATGGCAACAGACAAGCTCTCTGAAGGCATCCGCAAATTTGCTGCAGATGCTGTGAAGTTGGAGAAGATGTTGCTGGAAAAGATTAAGTAAATAATCAACCTTGGCAAGTACATCCTTGAAGGTGTTCCCGGTGACTTCCTTTACAGTGTTATCATTCCAAATAGATCTCAGATTAGATGAAAATTTGGTATGTAAATTATATTAGAAAAATGATGGGTGTCTTATTAATGCCATGACTGAGGTGATGGGTGTCGTAGAATTAGTGATAAATTGGTTGAGGCACCAGCTTTGCTTTCAGTTCAGCTTGATAGGATGCATGGCAGCATCATTGTGCAGAAGATATAGGTGGTTGAAATGTACAATCATAACATGTTAGACATATTATCATAAGAGATGTATGTATCAATGAGATCAATACAAAATGTATTAGATGCTCAGCATTTAGTATTTTGGGCATAAATCAACATTCCAGTTTTGAACTTGGATAGAACATATTTTTCAGTAAACAGAGTTCCTATGTAATAAATTGTTTGGTCTTACATCAGGTTTAATTTCTCATCCCACACACTATGGACTGTATATTTCACATATTTTGACAAAAGGGCATGCTACCCACACCTTTTACAAAGCCACAAATAAACCAGGTAATTTTCCTGCTCAGTTTCTGTTCTGCTTCTAGTAAAGAGGCACCAGCACTGCGGGCATCATAGAAGCATGTTTCTTGAACTTGGTCATATTTTGTGTGTGAAACTTCTGTGCACCTTGTGCTCACTATATTTAGCACCTGGCAGGGTGATAATTGGTAGCTTTTATTAAATGGGAACTTGGTATATTGGGAGGCACCATACTGTTTTAGATATTCCACAGGTGTACAAAGTGGTCACATGACACATTAAACATAAACAGAAAATAATCATTCCAAAGTCAGCTATATTCACATGTATCTAGGCCACCTCTATGCAATGAAATGTGAGCTAGGATCAACAGACGTGGTTTGAAGCACACTGCTAGATGCTTGCACCATACTTTTATACAAGTCTCCTGTGCTATACCATGCATTAATATACAATAGAACATGTATACAATTGCTCTATAGTAATACTTTTACACTATACATTTAGTCAGTTTCACTTTATAATGAGGCAGACTAAGGCTGTTTCAAGATTTGAAAGATGAGCACTTACCTATTTTTTCCACAAGTTTGAGCTTGCTTTGTGTTTACAATTTATTGTATTGTCATAAAATTAAGATGCAAGTTATTTTTTGCTTGAACTGGATATCTGAAAAATTAGGGGTCCTTAGCATCAAGTATATGAAAATATTTTTATAAAGGAAGGCAAGGAGCATATGCCAGGAGGTATGTAGCTGTAGATGAAGTCACTTTTGTCCAGTGGTCTTGGACCGTTAGGGCAGGTAAGTCACTTCAGGTAATCAAAGATGTGTAGCACTTGAAACTGTAAGTAGGAAGATGTGAAATCTGCATGCTTCTGATTGCACCAGAATTTTTACACAAGGGTTCCCTAAGATCTGAAAATTATTTCCAGGGTTATGCAAGGGGGAGAAAGGTTGAGAAAATGGGAGAACTAGCTCAATTTGTGATGCATGTGGCTGGTTTCATTGCATATCTCACTTCCCCTGGTATAGTGGACTATGTGTACTCCCCTCCCCAATCCACCAGGATATATTTTACTGGTACTCCACCATGTCCGCCCTTTTGTCGGACCTTCCACCAAATATGCATCCAATCTAGGTGCTTTTCCAGCTTTCATTTCATCATCAATCATTCTCTAGTGCTTCATTTCCTCTATATTCAACTCATTTACTTAGTGAAGTTCTGAGGTCGATCCTCACAGCCGTAGTGGACTACTGCTGCTGCCAGTCCTGTTGTCCCTCCTTGTGAGGGTCAGTTGGTCTGGTAGTGAGTTTGGAGAGAGCCTACTGATGGCGGTGTAGCCTGGGACTGGAGGCTCGTCTGGCACCTTCCGCAGGAACCTGTCCAGTGCATGTTTGAAGCTGTCCACTGAGCATTTAGTTTTCTCTCTCACCTCTTTTAGGAGGGCGTTGAAGATATGTGGACCCTCATGGCCTAGGCTGGTTGCCAGTAGGGTCTTTATCCTTTCTGGGGCTCTTGATGGGAGAGTTTGCCTCTCACACTTATGCCCATGCCTTACACTGTGGTATGGCTTGATTGTTGAGGGTGTGGGGTCTGGAACAAGTCCCTCAAGGATTTTCCATGTGTAAGTGGCCCTGTATCTTTCTCTCCTCCTTTGTTGAGAGTATAGACCTAGTGCTCCCAGGCGATCCCAATAGTTAAGATCTTGCATCCCTTTGATGTGCCTGGTGTAGTTCCTTTGGACAGCTTCAAGCATCTGGATGTCTCCGCGTTTGTGTGGCGACCAGAGTTGGCTACAATAGTCCAGGATTGGTTGAATAAGCGACTTCCAGAGGGTAAGCATCACTTGAACCTCTCTTGAGGAGAAAGTCCTTAGGACCCAGCTGGCCATCCCTCGTGCTCTTTTCACTGACTGCATGATGTGGTGCTGGAAAGTGACATCATCACTTTAGTGAATGCCCAGGCTTTTTACATGGGCTTTGGGTGTGATTTTCATACCTCTTGCCTATCACCCTTTTTTTCCATCAAGTGTCCAACTGCTCCCTTAATTATTTCTACCCAACTTGGCTATTTGCACACTTGTTACAATTGTTTGCAGAACTTGTTCCTTTCAAAATTCTCAAGGTGCCTAATCTTGCATCCGTCCCCTAACACAACTAGTTACATCCCATCCAAAATTCACCATGTACATGTTTGAACTGTCCAGAAAGTTTCTCCCTTCCCCACTTTTCTCACTACCAGGGCTGAATGTACTAACCGATGTGTATGCATCCCATACCATTTTCATATCCACATCCACGATGACCTATTCAACCATACAATATACCCATCTCATCACTCAATGACACACTCCTTCTCTTCCTTGTCCCCTCTCCACTCCTGATGCTAACCACCATGTTCTCAAGTTCACCTTTTCCTTTCAGTTTACTGTCAGTGTCATTACTAATTATCTTTGCCTCAAATCTCTGTGGGAGAGGGTAATAGGCGGGATTTTTTGACTCGTTTAGTTACCTAAGACTTGTATTGGAAACGGTGGCATTCATATCCCCCCCTCCTCCACAACCACCAAAGAAGCATAGGAAAGAGATGTAATTTGAAAGTGTGATAAAGGACAAATTCAAATGGGATAGCTGAAGCTCAACATTCCACTAAGTGATAATTTGTCTGACAAACTAATGCTGGCCCCATAGGGATGCTGCTAGTCCCCCTAGGGTTGATTACATATAACTATATAGGCAATACCCCAGTATGGATAATTGAAGCTAATTTTTATAAACTACCACATATAGCAAATCTTTCTATTCAGTGTACTTATGTCTGTGGAGCCACATCCAATTACACATTTACATTTATATTTTTCAGGAAAACCTCCCGTCTTTCAATCCTTTGCTGCTACAAGGACTGAGATAGCCTCCTTTGCTTTTTACAGTTTTTTATTTTTTGTATGGATTAAACGGACTAATTTTATATAATTAATGCAACATTTCCTTCCAACCTTTCATGGGATTGCAAGATGGGTTTGGGGGCCATGTACTACCAGCACCATTTCTGGGTGTACCTTGGCTGGTCACCTCCCTTGAAAAGGAGAAGCCTTTTGGAATGTACAGTAGATCAATCAGTGTAGTAAGCCACAGCTTTTCAATTGCAGGGCCCAATAGCTTTTTATAATAGTTGCTAACTTTTGCTCAGCTTGATCTGGTACTATGAGAGATACTTGCTGTAGTCTGTGTGCTCCAAGGAGTCCATTCTGGGCATGGGATGTGTCATGAATTACTGCTAGTCACTGCCAAATCAACCTTATCTCTCTTAATTCCCATCCCTTTTTTTTTTCCTCTCTCTCTCCTGTATGATTTTTTTGTCAATGGATTTAGAAAAGACTATGATAGGGTAGACAGGAAGGGAATGTGGGAGGTTTTGCAAATATATGGCATAGGAGGAAAGCTGTTAATAGTCAAGTTTTTACGAAAGTAGTAGAGCCTGTGTTAGGATTAGAAATTGAGAGAGTGAGTGGTTTAAGGTAAAGGTGGGACTTTGCCAGGGATGTGTCATGTCACTATGGCTGTTCAATTTGTACCATGAATGGGATGATGTAGGAGGTAAATGCAATGGTAATTGGCAGGAGATTAGATATTGTTAAAGAAAACAAAGAAAAATGGGAGATAAGCCAGTTGTTGTTTGCTGATGCAACTGTTTGGAACAGAATCAGAGGAGGGATTAAGGAAGTTAGTAACAGTTTGGGAAGGTGTGTGGAAGGAGGAAGTTGATGGTAAATGTGGATAAAAGAAAGGTGATGCAATGTACAAGGGGAGAAGATGGCAGCAAATTGGAAGCGAGTATTAAGGGAGAGGCTGGAGGAAGAGGATATCGTTAGATACTTGGAGGTGCATGTAGCAGGAGGGAGAGTGGAGGTGGAGGTAGAATGTAGATTGAGAGAAGCAAGTAAATGCCTTGGGGGATTAAAAAGTGCAATGAGAAAGACATTTAGGTATGGATGCTGAGAGGAGATTGTATGAAGGGGTGATTGTGATGTCAGCACTGTATGGGACAGAAACATAAAACACAAGAGGAGCTTAAATGTGTTCAAGATAAAATGTCTTTAGTATGTTAGGGGTTACTAGCCTGGGTGGAGTGAGAAACAAGGAGAGCAGGGATTGAAAGTATATTTAGATATGGTAGATGAGAGTATTAGCATGGTTTGGAAGCATGGAAAGAACGAGTACAGTATAGAAAGATTAGTAAAAGTGTGGATGGAGTGAACAGGATGGGTGACTGAGGATGCGATGGCTGGATGGGTTAAAATGTGCATTGAGAAAGGGAGAAGACAGAAGATGGAGTGATTGGAGAATGGTTGTGCATGTACGATGCTGTGATTCATGGGAGTGGTTACGTGTAAATGATATTTTGATGCAGCCCAAAGGGATTTCTCCCAGTCTTTTTTCCTGCAGGAAGGGGGCCACTGATTAAATGAAGTAGCCTTGCTGTGTCTTGTTGCATTGCTTCTGACCCAGGGCAGTGGGCAAGATGCAAGGGTGACCCGTCATACAGGAGCTAAGAAAAGGAATGGAGTGGGTGGGAGTGGAATTATGCCTTTTCACTTCGGCCGCCTCCCTTGTAAGATATATGTATGTATATTTTGGGAAGTTGTACAATGAGTATCTGTTCTTGGGTTTATATCTGATTACCCACCCCATCCCACCTCACACCTTGGCATGGTTAAATAAGGAAAAAGGTCTGTCATGTGTTGTAGAATTTATTAAAATCGTTTTATCCTAAAGTTAAACTTGTACTATACAGCATCATTTACTATATAGAAAGTTGATTTGGCTGAATGGATGGTAGTAAGTCACTATGCATGCCACGCCCTGAACAGACTCCTTGGAGAACAGACTATGGTGGTGGTCCTGCAAGATTGACATTGGAGAATAGTTTGTGCCAGTTTTCAAAACTAGTTGACCCTTTCAACTCCACCTGGAACAGTCCATCAATCTTTAAACTTCAGCAGTTTCCAGCTTTTTATTGACAACCAGCAACTACTTCGTCACTGTATAATTTTTTGTAGAAGAAAAAGATACTTCACTTTTTCTCCAAATTTTATTTCTGAATAGTTTAAATACACTATTTACAGCAAGACAAAGGTTTGTCTACACCCCTTTCATAATTTTGTCAGAATCTAGGCAAAGTATGATTAGATTCTGCCATATAGAATAGATTTTAATGGGGGTTTTCATAGCAGTCTAAAATTATGTTCAATATACACTATTTCTAAACTAGGTTTAAGTTGCAGCAATAAATTTTGGAGGAGCAGGTTTCTCAAACTCTCCCAACTCTTCATCATAGTATGATGCTGCCTTGAAAGGCCTTAGCTCCCACATGATGCGATCTTCCATCTTCGTTAAGGTGACACCAAGGTCCTCCAGAGTGGGCAAACCAGTAGTTTCATCAGTTATAGATTCCTGAAAGACACCACCTCTTTTAATGATTACGTAAACTTGATAAGACACTTGTGGGGAACAATTACTCTTATGAAAACAGGATACTATTGACAGTTATATTTGTGCGAGGTATAATCTTTGGTGATTTTGTACAAGGCTTACCATCCAAATGAAAGTAAATCAGCATGCTAAGAGACTTGGAAGTTCAAAGAAATAGAAGCTCTTACCCTCTCAACCTTGTCGGGTGTAAGTGTATTGATTGGCCACGAAGGGTTCAACTTGTCGGTAAGAATCACCTTCAACTTGAAGATGGGGTCCCACTTCATATCATAACGATTGTAACCCCAGGTCTCACCCTTCCGCATGACACGGTGGAACCAATCCACCAACTCTGCAAGCTCATACCGGCGTGGACTGTGGGACAAGGAGCCAGTTATGACATATATATATATACCAATAGCTTTTTTCCCCCCTTACAAGGGAGGTAGCAAAAACAAAAGTCCACTCCTACCCATTCCAACACCACATACTTCACTCCCATTTACCCCCATCCCTTCCTATCTTGTTTCCTCATGGATGTCAGACAATCCCTGAATCCTGTCCACTGTCCCAGGTCAGACGCAATGCCGCAAAACACAGCAAGGCTGCTTCATTTAATTGGCAAGTCCCGTCCCTCCACACAGAAAAAGAAAAGATGGGGAGAAATCCCTTTGGGCTGCATGAAAACACCATTCACACACACCCCCATGCACTGCAGCAACATCCCCCACTCACCCCTAGCCTCTGTCCTCTCCCTTACTTTCTCAACAGACACTCCCACCCCACATCCATTCATCCATCCATCCATCCATCTCACCCCTCGGTTGCCCCTTCATGTCCACTCCTCCCCCCCCCCACTCCTTCCACGTCTCCCATCAACCTCCCCTCCACCCCCACTCTCCTTGCTTCTCACTCCATCCAGCCCAGTAACCCCCACCACACTTCTCAGACACCCCAAACATATTCAAACTCCTTCCTCACACTCCATGCCCCCACCCCACACAGTTCAGCTGGTATGATCACCTGCCCATACAATCTCCTCTCAGCACCGACTCCCAAATATCTATTTCTCATTATACTTTTTTATCCCCCAAGGCATCCACTTGCTTCTCTCAATCTACATTCCACCTTCACTCCTCCCTTTCCTGTCACATTCACACCCAAGTATCAGCTATCTACTTCCTCCAGTCTCTCTTCCTCAATACTCACTTCCAATTTGTTGCCACATTCTCTCCCCATATATCCCATCACCTTACTTCTACCCATATTCCTCTTCAACTTCCTTCCCTTGCACACCCTCCCAAACTTCATCACTAACCTCTTTAATCCCTCTTCTGATCCAGCCACAAGTGCAGCGTTGTCAACAAACAACTGACCCATCTCCCATTTTTCTCCATCTCTAACCACCTCTTGCACCACCCCATCCATGGATAAATTGAACAGCCAAGGTGACAACTCATCCCTGGCAAAGTCCCACCCGCCACCACAAACCATTCACTCTCTCCACTTCCAACTCCAACACTGGTTCCACACTCTTGCAACTCTTAACAGCTCTCCTCCTACCCCACACATCTGCAACACCTCCCACAGCCCCCTAACCATCCACCCAGTCACAAGCCCCTTTCAAATCCATAAAAGCCCAAAAAGGATCCCCACCTTTTCCCAAAGCTCTCTCACACATCCTCCCCACCACAAAAATCTGATCCACACAACCCCTACCTGTCCCAAACCCACGCTGGCCCCAACCAATCACTCCCTCTATTCCTCTCCTAACCTTCTCAATCAAAACCCTCCCATAAGCCTTCCCAACTACACTCTACAAATTGATCCCTCTGAAACTACTACACTCACATTTGTCCCCTTTTCCCTTGTAAAGAAGAACTATACAGGCACTCCTCCAGTCCTCTGGCACTCTACCCTCTTTTAGCCAAACATTAAACCACTTCACCAGGCAGTCCATCATCACTGTACTCCCTTTTTTAGACACATGACACCTATCCAACCCAAGTGCCTTACCTGCTCTCATCATAACTGCTTTCACCTAATTTTTTCTTATTTCTCCACCATTTTCCTCATTTATTACTGTCATTTTCTTAGTGCTTCCCAATGTAACTACCTTGCCTTCCCTATCCTCTTTCACATTTTGCAACTCCCTAAAATACTCTGCCCATCTCTTCCATTTGCACCTTTTACCTTTTCTTCTCTACTTGATTTGACTCTTCTTCCTCTCTTAATTTCCTTCCAAAACATTTTTTTATTACTTTCAAAATTTTGTCATACTCTAACCCCATTTCACATCTGCTCTCCTCCTTGCCTCCTTTATCTAATGCTTTACTTCTCTTTTTTCATACCTCTAATATGATTATCTTGTCCTAGTTTGTAACCAATCTGTGAGTACTCGTTTCTTCTCTTCTACAAAATTCTTTGCTTCATCATCCCCCCATTCACTACCCTTTCTTCTATTTCCTCCCATCCTCCTTGTTCCACACACCAACTTTGCACACCTTGCGACTCCCTCCTTGAAACATTCCCATTCCTCCTCACTCCTAGTTCTACTCTATCCTTCACTCCTTCCCACTTCTTTCTGATTCTTGTACTCCTTTTCTTTCTCATTTAAACAATTTACTCTTAAGCACCTCCCTACCTTCTATCCTTTTCCTCTTTCTCCATCTATTCTCCACTCTCAACTAAACTTCCACCAAAAAATGATCCGATATTCCCCACACTCTTTCCCCCTTAGAATATGTGCATCCAAAAATCTTCCTGCTCTTCTGGTTACCACTATGTAGTCCAATAAAGCCCTATCTACCTCTCTTCCCTCCACCACCCTCTCCCATGTGTACTTATGCTTGACTTTCTTCCTAAATACTGTACTTGTTAATAATTTCAGGTTAGATGAGACATTTCAAATTACATATACCAAGGGCTTTTACCCCCTTACAAGGGAGGTAACCAAAGTTTAAAGGCATAAACCCACTCCCACTCATTTCATCCCCATATAACAAAAAAACAAAGGCATAAAAACCATCCCCACCCATTCCACCCCTAATACACTCCCCTCCCCTCCACCCTCTCTCTTATCTTGGCACCTCTTGGATGACAGCTCATCCCTGCATCTTGTCCACTGCCCTGGGTCAGAAGCAGCATTGCAAGACAGCACATCCACAGCAAGGCCGCTTCATAAAATTGGTGACCCCCCCCTCTCCATCCCCTCATGCAGAAAAGGAGAAGACGGGGAGAAATCCCTTCAGGCTGCGTCAAATTTCATCTCAAACACATTTAAATTCTTCCTCTCTTATGTTCCATGTTTCTGACCCATTCAGTGCTGTCAGCACAATCACTCCTTAATACAATCCCTTTTAAGCATCCATTCCCAAATGTCTTTGTCTCATTACATTTTTTAATCCCTGAAGGCATTTACTTGCTTCTCTCAATCTATATTCTATCTCCACCTCTGCTCCTCCCTTTCCTGCCACATTTGCCCCCACTCAATGATCTATTATAGCCAACATCTCTTTCCACCCCATCCCTCACATCCATATTTTTACATACATATACCAAAGGTTTTCCCCCTCACAAGGAAGGGGAGAGAGAGAGAGAGAGAGAAAAATCTATCCCCATATTTTTATTGTCTATATATCTAAAAAATATCCATGATCTTACCCTACAGCCTCATAGGTTTTGCCAGCTGCAGTGTGGTCATTAACTGCATTAACAATTCCTTGTGCTAAGTCGCTCACGTAAACTGGTTGTTTCCAAATACCAACACCACCCATAGGCAAGGGCACCATTCGACCCTGACGACGCCAAATGCCTGAGTAGTACCTTTAAAAAGAAAGTGAATACCTTACAAATCTTTCTTAGCACCATGAAGTAACATTCCACGTGTTCACACTATTTACAAAAAGTAGCAACATTTAAAAGAAGAAAGTACCTTATAAATCATTCTTCCTATGGTAAAAAGCAAAAAACTTACCTCAGGAATCTGTCTTCCTGGCCATACACATCACTTGGCCTGAAGATCGTAGCTTCAGGGAAGAATGCCCTAACAGCATCCTCACTTGCTGCTTTTGTTTTAAGGAACTTAGACCCACCTGGTACCATATATCCCTGAAATAAAAAAAAATTCTTATTATGGAAGTGAGTATTAAGGAAGAGAGAATGGATTAAGTGGATACCTTTAGATATTTTGGTGTGAATGTGGCAAAAAAGGGAGGAGTGGAGGTGGAATGTAGGCTGAGAGAAGCAAATGTCTTGGAGGATTAAAAGTGTAACAAGAAATAGACATTTAGTAATGGATGCTGAGAGGAGATTGTATGAAGGAGTGATTGTGCCAACAGCACTGCATGGGGCAGAAACATGGAATATAAGACGAGGAGAAAAAGTTTAAATGTGCTTGAAATGAAATGCCTGAAGTGTGGTGGGGGTTACTAGGCTACATAGAATGAGAATTGAGGAGGAGAGCGAGGATGAAAAGGGAGTTAGGAGAAAGGGTTGATGAAAGATTACTGTGACGGTTTGGGCACATGAAAAGAATGAGTGAAGAAAGATAAGTAAAATAGGTATGGAAGGCAGAGGTGGAGGGAGTGAACATGAGATGGATGGATGGGGTAAAAGGGGCATTGGGACAGAGGGGAATGTCTGCTGAGGAAGGGAGAAGACAAAAGATAGGAGTGTGTGGAGAATGGTTGTATATAGATGATGCTGTGATGCATGGAAAGGGGGTGGGAGATCGGGGTTGAGGGAGTATGTGTGAATGATATTTTAATGCAGCCCAAAGGGATTTTGCCCTGTCTTCTCTTTTTCTGCATGAGGGGACAGAAAGGTGGTGTTGCCAATTAAGTGAAGTAGCCTTGCTGATGATGTGCCATGTCTTACTGCATTGCTTCTGACACAGGACAGTGGGCTAGATGCAGGGATGACCCATCATCCAGGAGGAGCCAAGAAAAGAGGGAGGGAGGGACAGTGAATGGGAGTGAAGTATGTGGGGATGAAATGGGCAAGAGTGGATTTATGCATTTGACTTTGGCTAGCTCCCTGGTAAGGGGGAAAAAGCTATTGGTATATGTATGTAGAATTACAACTATAATTTTACATTATAGTTGGAAATGCTTAAAAGATGGTTTTAATTCAGAGGATTAGAAGAGGAACATGCAATAATTGGTAAGGAGCAATGTGGGTTTAGGAAAGGTAGAGGTTGTATGGATTAGACTTTTCTGATGGGGCAGATTTGAGTAGGCCTTGGCAAAGTGTACATATGTATTTTGGTCCTTTATGGATTTGGAGAAGGCTTGTGACAGGGTGGACAGGAAGGCACTGTGGGAAGTATTGCAGATATATGGGATTGGGAGAAAGCTTTTATGGGCAATCAACAATTTTTATAAGAGTAGTAGAGCCTGTTTTTTTTTGTTTTGTTTTTACAGGCTCTACTACTCTTGTAAAAACTGTTGACTGCCCATAACAGCTTTCTTCCAATCCCATATATCTGCAATACTTCCCACAGTGCCTTCCTGTCCACCCTGTCATCCAGGAGGTGCCAAGATAGGAGGGTGGAGGGGAGTGGAATATATGGGAAATGAAATGGGTGGGAGTGATTTCTATGCCTTTTTCTTTTTGGCTACCCCCTGTGTAAGGGGGAAAAAGCCTTTGGTATATGTATGTATGTATGTAGTAAAGCCTGTGCTAGACCTGGAAATGGAGACAGTGAGTGGTTTGAGGCAAAGGTGGGACTGCATCAGGGCTGTGTCATGTCACCATAGCTGTTCAATGTGTAAATGGATGGGGTGGTATGGTAGGTAAATGCAAGAGGATTAGGTAGGGGATGGGAGATGGTTATATATATAGTGGAGACAAGTGGGAGGTATGCCAGTTATTTTTTGTAGATGTCACTGGACTTGCAGCAGGGTCAGAGAGAGGCAGTGAATAAGTTTGGGAAGGTATGCAATAAGAAAAAAATTGAAGGTAAATGTGGGTACAAGTAAGGTGATGAGATGTATAAGGGGAGAGGATAGCAGTAAATCTTTAAGGAGAGAGGCTGGAGGAAGTAGATAGTTTAAATTATTTGGGGTTGCATGTGGCAGAAAATGGAAGAGTGGGGGTGGAGGTAAACTGTAGATTGCGAGAAGAAAGTAACAGTAGTATTCTTATTCATATATATATATATATATAAATTTTGTATAAATCCTTGGAAGGGAAAGATTTATATAAGGAAAGGATTTCTATTAAGAATACCACTGTAAGATTCTTAAAAAAAAGTCTTTCCTATTTATTCATACTTATCTGCTTGGGTCAATATACAAAACTAAGCTATTCTTCACATATGCATTCATGAATATAAATATGGACATGTATGCTAATTTAATATGAAAGAATCCAATGTAAAACAATGTACTAACATACCTCAAACTCTCGATTTCCATTAAGTGTAGAAATATGAATAAACTTCTCCACTCCCATTTCTTTGGAAATACGAGCAAGTCTTGCAGCTCCCTCAACGTGAACCTGGAGAAAATAGTTATTTAACAATACATATATATATATATATACCAAGGGCTTTTCCCCCTTACAAGAGTAGTAGCCAAAGTTAAAAGCATAAATCCACAACCACCCATTTCATCCCCACATACTCCCATTCACCACCCCTCCCTTCCTCTTTTCTTGGCTACTCCTGGATCGTGTCATCCCTGCATCTCACCCACTGCCCTGGGTCAGAAGCAGAGCAGCAAGACCATCCTCAGCAAGGCTGCTTCATTTAATTGGCAATGCCCTGGTTCTCCATCCCTTCATAGCAAAAAAAAAAAAAAAAAAAAAAAAAAAAAAATATATATATATATATATATATATATGTGTATATATATATATATATATATATACACACTCCCTAACCCCCTCCCATCCCTTTCCATGCATAACAGCATCATCCATACACAAGCATTTGCCACTCACCCCTATCTTCTCCCTTCCTCAACAGATATTTACCTCTTCCCCAATGCCACTTTTACCCCATCCATCCATCTCATCCTTTGTCACTCCCTTATATTCATTCCATCCACCTGTGCCTTTCACACCTCTAACCCATCTTTCTTCACTCATTCTTTCCATGTGCCCAAACCATCCAAATAATCTTTCATCAACCCTATCTCCCAACTCCTTTTTCACCCCTGCTCTCCTCATTTCTCATTCTATCCAGCCAAGTAACCATACTTCTCAGGCATTTCATCTCAAATACATTTAAAATCTTCCTCTCTTATGTTCCATGTTCCTGCCCTATACAGTGCTGTCGGCACAATCACTCCTTCATACAATCTCCTTTAAGAGTCCATTCCTAAATGTCTATCTCATTACACTTTTTAATCCCCCAAGGCATTTACTTGATTCTTTCAATCTACATTCTACCTCCACTCCTCCCTTCCTGCCACATTCATCCCCAAGTATCTAGAGCTATCCACTTTCTACAGTCTCTTTCCCCTAATACTCATTTCCAATTTGCTGCCATGCTCTCCCCTTGTACATCTCATCACCTTACTTTTACCCACATTTATCTCAATTTACTTTTGCACACATTCCCTCCTCTGATCCTGCTACAAGTGCAGTGTTGTCAACAAACAACAACTGGCTTACCTCCCATTTTCTCAATTTTCTTTAATAATCTCCAATCCCCTGCTCATTACCCTTGCACCACCCCATACATGTATAAATTGCTGCCAAGGTGACATAACACATCACTGGCAAAGTCCCACCTTTACCTCAAACCACTCACTCTCTTCATTTCTAATTCTAACACAGGCTCTTCTATCATGAAAACTTGACTGGTCTTAATAGCTTTCCTCCTATCCCATATATCTGCAATACCTCCCACAGTGCCTTCCTGTCTATGCTCATAAGCCTTTTCCAAATCCATACATATACCAATGGCTTTTTTCCCCCTTACATGGGGGGGGGGGGTAGCCAAAAAGAAAAAGGCGTAGAAACCACTCCCACCCATTCCATTCCCCTCCACCCTCCTCCTTATCTTGGCACCCCCTGGATGATGGGTCATCCCTGCATCCTGTCCACTGCCCTGGGTCAAAAGCAGCTGCGAGACACAGCACATCCACAGCAAGGCTGCTTCATAAATTTGGCAACACCCCCTCAGTCACCTCATGCAGAAAAGGAGAAAACGGGGAGAAATCTTTTCGGGCTGCTTCAAATTTTTTCTCATACATACTTCCTCACCCCCCATCCCCCACCCACTCCCCCTCATGCATCACAGCATCATCCATACACCCCTATCTTCTGTCCTTTCCCGTCCTTCCTCAACAGACATTCCTCTCTTTTGTAATGCCCCTTTCACCCCATTCATCCATCTCATCCTAGGACACCCCCTCATATTCACTCCTTCCACACCTCTTTTACTAATCTTTGTTCACTCATTCTTTCCATGTGTCCAAACCATCCTAATACTCTTTCATCAACACTATGTCCCAGCTCCCTTTCCACCACTGTTTTCCTCCTCACCTCCTAATTTCTCACTCTATCTAGCCTAGTAACCCCTATCATACTTCTTAGACATTTCATCTCGAACACATTCAAACTCCTTCTCTCTTCCTCTCTTATGTTCCATGTTTCTGCACTGTACAGTGCTGTTGGCACAATAACTCCTTCCTAAAACCTCTTAGCATCCACTCCCAGATGTCTATTTCTAATTACACTTTTTAATCCACAAAGGCATTTACTCGCTTCTTTCAATCTACATTCTACCTCCATCCCCACTCCTCCCTTTCTGGCCACATTTGCATCCAAGTATCAAAAGCTATCCACTTCCTCCAGTCTCTCACCCTTAATGCTCACTTCCAGCCTGCTGTCACTCTCTCCCCTTGTACATCTCATCACCTTACTTTTGCCCACATTTATCTTTAGCTTCCTTCTTTCACACACCTTCTCAAACTCTGCCACTAACTTCCTCACTCCCTCCTCTGATCCTGCTGCAAGTGCAGTGTCGTCAGCAAACCTTTTCTCCATTTTCTATAACCATCTCCAACCCCTGACCCACTACCCTTGCATTCACCTCTCGCACTACCCCATCCATGTATATATTGAACAGCCAGGGTGACATAATACATCCATGACAAAGTCCCACCTTTACCTCAGACCATTCACTCTCTCCATTTCTAATCCTAACACAAGCTTTATTACTCTCGTAAAAACTCTTGACTGCTCTTAACAGCTTTCCTCCTATCCCATATATCTGCAGTACCTCCCACAGTGCCTTCTTGCCTACCCTGTCATAAGCCTTTTCCAGATCCATAAAAAAAAAAAAAAAATTACCTTTTCCTATAGCTTTCTCAAATATCTGCCTTACCACAAAAATCTGATCCACACATTCCCTATCTGCCCTAAAACCACACTGTTCCTCACCAATTACTCCTGTTCCTCTCCTAATCCTCTCAATCAAGACCCTCCCATAAGCCTCCCCAACTACACTCAACAAGCTGATTCCTCTGAAACTACTACATTCACACTTGTCCCCCTTTCCCTTGGAAAGCAGGACTACACAGGCACTCCTCCCGTCCTCCGCCACTCTACCCTCTCTTAAACAAACATTACATAATCTCACCAGCCAGTTCACCATAACTGTACCTCCTTTCTTCAGACATTCTGCATGGCATCCATCCAGACCAGGTGCCTTACCTGCTCTCACCATCTTTACAGCTGCTTTCACTTCATCTTTCCCTATTTCTCCTCCATTTTCCTCACTCATCACTCTCATTTTCTTAGCGCTTCCCACTGCAACTACCTTTCCCTCCCTATCCTCCTTCACAATTAGCAACTCCCTAAAATACTCTGCCCACCTTCCTCTCACTGCCTTCTCTTCCATTATCATCTCTCCATCTGCACCTTTTACCTTTTCTTCTCTACTTGATTTGCCTCTTCCTCTTTAAATTTCTTTCCAAAACATCTTTTTATTACTTTCACTATTTACTGTCATACTCTTAGCCCATTTCACATCTGCTCTCCTCTTTGCTTCCTTTATCTTATGCTTAACTTCCCTTCTCTTTACTTTGTACCTCTCATACGATTCCCTCGTCCTAATTTGTAGCCAATCTATGAATGCCTGCTTCTCTTCCACACCCTTCTTTGCTTCCTCATCCCACCACTCACTACCCTTCCTTCTATTTCCTCCCTCCCACCTTGTTCCACACACCATCTTTGCACATCTTATGGCTCCCTCCCTGAACCATCCCCATTCCTCCTCCACGCCTAGTTCTACTCTATCCTTCACTCCCTTCCACTCCTCTCTCAGCTTCTTCTTATACTTATTCTCCTTTTCTTTCTCATTTAAGCAGTTCACTCTAAGTACCTCCCTACCTTCTGCCCTTTTCCTTTCTCCACTCTCAATTTACCTTCCACCAGAAAATGATCTGATATTCCCCCGCTCTCTCCCCTTTGAACATGTACATCCTTAACTCTTCCTATCATACTCCTGGTCACCACTATATAGTCCATTAACACTATCTGCCACCCTTCCATCCACCACCCTCTCCCATGTGTACTTATGCTTGACTTTCTTCCTAAACACTGTATTTGCTATCAACTCTCAAGACACATCACCATCAATTCTCCACTACGATTTTTACCTGGAACTCCATAAAAAAAAAAAAAAAATTCCTAGAGCTTTCTCACATTTCTGCTTTACCACAAAAATCTGAGCCACACAACCTCCACCTGTCCTAAACCCACAATGTTCCTTACCAATTACTCCCTCTGTTCGTATCCTAATCCTCTCAATCAAAACTATCCCATAAACCTTCCCAACTACAATACACTCAACAAACTGATCCCTCCGAGACTACTACATTCACACTTGTCCCCCTTTCCCTTGTAAAATGGAACTAAACATGCAATCCTTGTCCTCTGGCACTCTACCCTCTTTTAGACAAACATTAAACAACCTTACAAGCCAGTCCACCATCACTGTACCTCCCTCTTTTAGACGCTCCATATGACACCCATCTAACCTAGGTGCCTTACTTGCTTTCCTCATATCAACAATAAAAATAAATGCAGTTGAAAATTTATACTCCATGATATGAGACCTTTTGCATGGTCTAAAGATACAGGGCTACACTTTCAGGTGGAGATATGGGTGTCGACAAGGTTTGAAGACTAGTGATATGGAGATTATCCTTTTCCTCATCACTCCTTTAGAATTATTAATTGCAAGTATCCACACAGACCCTAGCAATTGATTAATTTAACCCCTTCCATACGGTGCTGCACACGTAGGCGTCATGGGGAGCGAGTGTATTCGCGAGGCTGCCATATCGGCGTCTTGATTATATTTATTGTAGTCGCCCCTGTGTTTTTACATTCTCTCAAATGTGCCCTGAATCCCATTCTCTGTGGTATTCAAAATTCGCGGGTGAAAGAGAGAACGATCGATATAAGCGGTGACTATATTTTATGATGCGAGTATTATTACGACACGTCGTACGGCTGGCATTGGCTGCTGCCAGAGATCTAAGTCCATGACGCCTACGTGTGCGGCACCGTATGGAAGGGGTTAAAACCATGTCTGCTATCTCCCTCTTAGTCTTCTCTTCCTCTCATCTTTTCCATTCATCACATTTTTATCACTATTTTTTTCTTCTAAATTATAGCCTAAGCACACTGTCTCAACAAGTTTGTCATTTTATCTCTTGCTCCATTCAAATGTACAATCACAAACAACTGTGATTACAAACCTCTTCAAATGTAAAGTTTCTTGTCTCCCAATCACGGCCAATGAGGTTCACTACAACACTTGAGTGTTTCACAGCTTTACGGATAGCATCTTCATCACATAGGTGGAATGGCATAAACAGCACCTGACCAAGATCACCACACAATCTAAGTTGTCGTACATCATAGTGGTCACCTCGGTATGGGATGATCATCTGTGAAACAAGATAAAATTCTATGTAAGAAAATCTAATCTGAATACACTTAGTTTTTTCTGAAAGCTTTAAAAACAAATTACTGTGTACAGGTGTAATCATTTACCAAGATGTCTTGTGATAACAAAATATGATGATGGAGGATGCCTATAAACAAAATTTTCACTCACAAGGTAAGTAAAGCTTGAAAAGGATCCAACATCAAATACCTGAGGTTTATGCGAAGGATTTTTGTTTAAGAATGTAGATGCTCTAATGGTGTTAGTACACTACAGCAAGTTGTTACTGCTAATGTTTTGTGTTGTTTACTAAATGTCACCATGGTTGTTCAATCTATACATGGATTGGGTGGTGCAAGAGGTAAATGCAAGGCTAATAGGCTGGGGAATGGAAATGGTTGACCACTTCGGTATGATGACATCTATGTAGGTGTTATGAGGCGTGATTATATGTGTATGTATATGTGTATATATAGGAGGTGCTAAGATGGGAGGGAGGGTGGAGGGGTGTGGAGTGTTTTCGGGGATGAAATGGGTGGGAATGTTTTTGTGCCTTGTACTTTTTGGCTACCCCCCCTGGCAAGGAAAAAAAAGCCTTGGTATATATATGTATGTATATATGTGTATATATATATATATATATATATATTATATATATATATATATATATATATATATATATATATATATATATATATATATATTTAGGAGTGATTGTGCCAACAGCACTGTATGGGGCAGAAACATGGAACATAAGAGAGGAGTTTGTATGTGTTTGAGATGAAATATCTGAGAAGTACGATAGGGGTTACTAGGCTAGAAAGAGTGAGAAATGAGGAGGTGAGGAAGAGAACAGGGGTGGAAAGGGAGTTGGGAGATAGGGTTGATGAAAGAGTATTAGGATGGTTTGAACACATGGAAAGAATGAGTGAAGAAAGATTAGTAAAAGGTGTGTGGAAGGCAGAAGTGGAAGGAGTGAATATGAGGGGGCATCCTAGGATGAGATGGATGGATGGGGTAAAAGGGGCATTACGAAAGAGAGGTATGTCTGCTGAGGAAGGATGGGAGAGGACAGAAGATAGGGGTGAATGGAGAAGGGTTGTGCATGGAAGATGCTGTGATGCATGAGGGAGAGTGGGTGGGGGATTGGGGATGAAGAAGTATGTATGAGAAATATTTTGACGCAGACCGAAGGGATTTCTCCCTGTCTTCTCCTTTTCTGCATGAGGGGACAGAGAGGGGGGTCGTCAAATTAATGAAGCGGCCTTGCTGTGGATGTGCTGTCTTGTGAAACTGCTTCTGACCCAGGGCAGTGGACAGGATGCAGGGATGACCTGTCATCCAGGAAGTGCCAAGATGAGAGGGAGGGAGGAGGGTGGAGGGGAGTAGAGTATGTAGGGGATGGAATGAGTGGGAGTGGTTTCTATGCCTTTTTTTTTTTTTTTTTGCTACCCCCTGTGTAAGGGGGATGTGCCTTTGGTGTATATATATATATATTGTTGCTGTACATGAGGTACCCCCAGATTCTGTGAACTTATTTGATCATGTTTTCTGTGTTTATTATTACTCAGTGTAAAAGGAAATGAGCAATACAGCAGTGACTTCATATTTCATGTGAGTAGTGTGATGAATCGTACATAAGGCAGCCAATGCTGTGCACAAGAATTTGACGGTTAAAAAAAGAGATAAGCCAGTTGTTTGCTAATGACACTGCGCTTGTAGCAGGATCAGAGGAGAGATTGTGGAAGTTAGTGACGGAGTCTGGGAAGGTATGCAAAAGAAGTTGAAGATAAATGTGGGAAAAAGGTGATAAGATGTACAAGGGGAGGGGATGACAGCAAATTGGAAGCTCTTATTAAGGGAAGTGGATAGCTTTAGATATCTGGGGTGAATGCGAGGAAAAAGAGGAGTGGAAGTGGATGTAGAATGTAGATTGAAGGAAGCAAGTAAATGCCTTGGGTGATTAAAAAGTGTAATGAGAAATAGACATTTGAGATTATATGCTACAAGAAAATTGCATGAAGAGTTGATTGTGCTGACAGCACTGTATGGGGCAGAAATGTAGAACACAAGAGAGGAAGAGAGGAAGTATGGTAGGAGTTACTAGGCTGGATTGAGAAAAGAGGCGGGGAGGACAGCAGGGATGGAAAGGGAGTTGGGAGACAGGGTTGATGAAAGAGTACTTAGATGATTTGAACACATGGAAAGAATGAGTGAAGAAAGATTAGTAAGAGATGTGGAAGGGAAAGGTGGAGGGAGTGAACATGATAGGGCAACTGAGGATGAGATGGATGAATGGGGTAAAATGGGTGTTGGGAAAGAGGGGGATGTCAGTTGTGGAAGGAACGGAGAAGACACAAGATAGGGGTGAGTGGAGAATGGTTATGTATGGATGATGCTGAGATGCATGGAAGGAAATGGGTGGGGGATGGAGGGGGGGGTTAGAAAGTACGTGCGAATGATATTTTGATGCAGCCTGAAGGGATTTCTCCCAATCTTCCCTTTTTCTGTACGAGGGGATGGAAAGGGGGAGTGCTGATTAAGTGAAGCAGCCTTGCTGGGGATGTGCTGTGTCCTGCTGCATTGCTTCTGACCCTGGGCATTGGGCAAGATGCTGGGATGACCCATCATCCAGGAGCAGCCAAGGAACGAGGTGAGGAGGTGTAGTGAATGGGAGTGGAGTTTGTGAGGATGAAATGGGAGTGGATTTATGCCTTTGACTTTGGCTACCTCCCTTGTAAAAGGGAAAAAGCTCTTGGTAAGTATATGTTAGATGTCTGTGTATTTCATTTTCTTATTTGCTGGATAATATGATGTGGCTACATAGTACAAGTTCCTGCAAGCTATTTACATAAAATCAAAAGGGTTCCTTTCTGCTCTACAAATCATGTGCTTGCTATCCTTGCTTCATGGTTTTATAGAGAAAGAATGGTTCATTATTTGCATAAGATTTTCTGGGATTATGACATTAAATGTAATTTGATTACACAATGTTTTGCATATTTATCATCACTACAGTAATCCATGTCCAAACTAACTGGGTCACAGGGTGTTCGCATTTGGGGAGTATTCAGATATCCAGGCAAAATTAT
Source organism: Oratosquilla oratoria (assembly GCF_046742065.1). Taxonomy (NCBI): domain Eukaryota; kingdom Metazoa; phylum Arthropoda; class Malacostraca; order Stomatopoda; family Squillidae; genus Oratosquilla; species Oratosquilla oratoria. Next base: position 46,029,728 of record NC_134792.1, on the reverse strand, counting down.
CTCCATGCCTCATTCTCCACCCTTTGTGATGGAAACCTTAGTTAAGGCACCCCCACCATTTTCTCACAATTATCTAGTAAGCAATAACCAAAAACAAGGTATATCATGATTGTCAAACACTACAATAATCCTGAATACAATACATTGTTAGATAACAGAATTTCTTTGAACTCTGTTTCAAAAATGCTTTCATCATCAAGCCTATTGACCAAATCAATTTTGGTAAGGGAGTTTAAATCTAATTGTGGTTGCATGGTACGTTAACTTGGAAATTTTCTATCAAATATTGAACAAATGTTCCTGAACAATTGTAGGGTTGAAATCTTAACAATTACCTGAGTCCCGGTTTTGCCAAGGCGGTTGCAAACATAGCGACCCACAAACCCTGATGCTCCAAATATAGTTGCCACAACTCCTGAGAAAGAAGACCTGCCTCCACGTCCCCGGCGGAGGGATGCAGGGTCCGTTCGTGTAAGGTAACGAACATCAGAATTATTCCTATGCTGCGTCACTGCAACTGCTGTAATTCTGGGTCCCAGCTCCAGACCTATGAAAAGGATATTTACTAATTAAAAAAACAGAATAATTACTATAGCTCTTAATTATACATCATGAAATTGATGCAATTTCTTTCCTATGTACATTCATCCCTCAATATGTTAGAATAAATAGGGGTGGAAGGTCCAGTCCAGGAACCACAAAGTCCAGCACTTGCAAAAATATGGCCTGGTCTGGCCCACATTATTTCATAGACTTTTAAACATATTTATTTTGAACTGTGCCTACAATATTCAACATACACTCCATAGATCCCACCACCCAATGTGGCACTGGTCTAAATCTATAATATTGGGTCATGTTCAAGAAATTTAAATGCTGGACTTGTTTACCTAATGGGTTTTCAAATGTCCAGAAACCAGAAAAAGATTAAACTGAGAGACCTGAATTCAGGAAATTTGGGGTCCATAAAATCAATATACATACCCAAAGGCCTTTCTCCACTTATGAGGGCTAGGGCCAAGTCAAAGCATCCCATAACAAAGTTGTGGCGGTTGAATGATACACAATGTTTGTTTTGATATATGCCAACGTCGAAGAAATGAAATGATGATAAATTAGTCTATTCTAACCTAACCTAACTAACCTATGTAACCTAACCAATGTTTAGTAATTCGGTACCTCAAATTCTAAAGATCATCTGGGTCGTCATCATCACAGATGCTGATGGCCTGATTATTATTGTACCTTAGGGATTTAACAGATGACCGCAGAACCCAGAGTTCTCTCAAAGTCCAAGGAAGCCCAATTATCTTTGTAACAGCACTTATTAACATCACCTGGAGTTGGAGAACACCCAATCCACAGAGTGAAAGCAGTCATTTGATAGTGGTTGGTCATGGCATTTGGACCATATCCTAGTGGCTTCATTCATAAATTTGCTTGTACATACATATACCAAGGCTTTTTCCCCCTTTCAAGGGAGGTAGCCAAAAAGGAAAAGGCATAAAATCATTCCCACCCATTCCATCCCTAAATACACTCCACACCCCCTCCACCCTCCCTCTTATCTTAGCACCTCCTGGATGATGGTCATCCCTGCACCTTGTCCACTGCCCTGGGTCAGATGCAGTGCCGCCAGACACAGCACATCCACAGCATGGCCGCTTCATTAAATCGGCGACCCCCCCATCTCCGTCCCCCCATGCATAAAAGGAGAGGATGGGGAGAAATCCCTTTGGGCTGCATCAAATTTTGTTCACACATACTACCTCATCCCCCCGTCCATTCCACCTCATGCATCACATCATCATCCATATACAACCATTCTACATTCACCTGTCTTCTGTCCTCTCCCGTCCTTCCTCAACAGACATTCCCCTCTTCCCCAAAGCCCCCTTCACCCATCCATCCATCTCATCCTAGGACGTCCCCTCATGTTCACTCCCTCCACATCTGCCTTCCATACCTCTTTTACTAGTCTTTCTTCACTCATTCTTTCCATGTGTCCAAACCATCCTAATACTCTTTCATCAACCCTATCTCCCAACTCCCTTTCCACCCCTGTTCTCCTCCTCACCTCCTCATTTCTCACTCTATTTAGCCTAGTAACTCCCATCATACTTCTCAGACACCTCATCTCAAACACATTCAAACTCCTCCTCTCTTATGTTCCATGTTTCTGCCCCATACAGTGCTGTTGGCACAATCACTCCTTCATATAGTCTCCTCTTAGCATCCATTCCCAAATGTCTATTCCTCATTACACTCTTCAATCCACCAAGGCATTTACTTGCTTCTCTCAATCTACATTCTACCTCCACCTTCACTCCACCTTTTCCTGCCACATTTGCACCCAAGTATCTAAAACTATCCACTTCCTCCAGTCGCTCTCCCTTTATGCTCACTTCTAGTCTACTGCCACTTTCACCCCTTGTACATCTCACCTTACTTTTACCCACATTTATCTTTAGCTTTCTTCTATCACATACTCTCCCAAACTCTGTCACCAACTTCCTCAGTCCCTCCTCCGATCCTGCCACAAGCGCAGTGTCGTCCACAAACAACAGCTGGCTTACCTCCCACTTTTCTCCATTTTCTTTAACCATCTCCAATCCCTGACCCACTACCCTTGCATTTACCTCTCGCACTACCCCATCCATGTATAAGTTGAACAGCCACGGCGACATAACGCATCCTTGACCAAGTCCCACCTTTACCTCAAACCACTCACTCTCGCCATTTCTAACCTTGACACAAGCTCTACTACTCTCATAAAAACTCTTGACAGCTCCTGGAAACTTTCCTCCTATCCCGTATATCTGCATAACCTCCCACAGTGCCTTTCTGTCTACCCTATCGTAGGCCTTTTCCAGATCCATAAAAGCCCAAAACACATCCTTCCCCTTTCCTATAGCTTTCTCACATATGTCTTACCACAAAAATCTACCTGTCCTAAATCCACACTGTTCCTCTCCTCTTTGCTCGTAGCAAATTTTATTTTCCACCAAAAAATTGAGCATTACGTTCATGTGTTACAATTTACAAAATTAATATTTAATTTTCAAATGCTATCTTGCATAGGTGTGCACAACTAAAATAATACCACAGTATACTTAATAACAGCCACCCCATGTTCACTTCCATGATTTTCTACACTTACAAGAGAAACAGCAAAACATTAAAGTAGCCAGTAAGGAGCAAGATTAGACCTTGTAAGTATTAATAATAGGGCAAATATGGCTGAGTACCACCACTCAAGATGATATTGCAAATGCTATACATACATATACCAAGGCTTTTTCCCCCTTTCAAGGGAGGTAGCCAAAAAGGGAAAGGCATAAAATCACTCCCACCCATTTCATCCCTAAATACACTCCACACCCCTCCCACCCTCCCTCTCATCTGAGCACCTCCTGGATGACAGGTCATCCCTGTACCTTGCCCACCGCCCTGGGTCAGAAGCAGTGTCGCAAGACACAGCACATCCACAGCAAGGCCGCTTCATTTAATCGGCGACCCCTCCTCTCCGTCCCCCCTTGCATATAAGGAGAGGACAGGGAGAAATCCCTTCGGGCTGCGTCAAAATTTGCTCACACATACCACCTCACCCCACACCCCCCTGCCCATTCCTCCTCATGCAATCACAACATCATCCATATACAACCATTCTCCACTCACCTCTGTCTTCCGTCCTCTCCCGTCCTTCCTCAACAGACATTCCCCTCTTCCCCAAAGCCCCCTTCACCCCATCCATCCACCTCATCCTAGGACGTCCCCTCATGTTCACTCCCTCCACATCTGCCTTCCATACCTCTTTTACTAGTCTTTCTTCACTCATTCTTTCCATGTGTCCAAACCATCCTAATATTCTTTCATCAACCCTATCTCCCAGCTCCTTTTTCACCCCTGTTCTCCTCCTCACCTCATTTCTCACTCTATCTAGCCTAGTAACCCCCACCATACTTCTCAGACACCTCATCTCAAACACATTCAAACTCCTCTCTTCTTCTCTTATGTTCCAAGTTTCTGCCCCATAGAGTGCTATACATATGATATAATAATAATGTGACAAATGTCCATTTGATCAGTACTGCAAGTCAAAGTCAATATTTCACAATACCTTCCCTTTCCTTATCTTAAAATGCATACTAATAAAAAATGAGGGACAATTACTAGTTTCACCCAACCAACAATTTTCTGATGTGGCTTATTCTGGTGAGACATGTTGTGTATTGATTGATGGTGTACATCATTTCTGTCGCAAATAAGTAGTTTTCAAGTAACGAATTTTTCAATTTATGCCTACATCTCCTCCCTAACAATCTTGGGAGACCTGTGGGAAATCGGGGTTTTTGGGTGGGGGATTATTAAATTGAGTAACGTGCGTTGCAAAAACAAGTCGGAAATAAAGAAAATCACAAATATATGAAAATATATCAATTATACCTTTGATGGTGGCAGCGAGCGTTGCTGTTATTGTTGAGCAGCATTGCCACATATATTGCTTATCTGCTTACTGCTACATTTAGCGAAGGCTATCAGAATGGCTTTGTTGTGCTGGATGTTCCTACAACTACTGGAAGTTTATCAAGGTGTTCTATCTGGACGACAATGCTGTAATCCAATTTCTAAGAAATCACTGTTAGGTTAGGTTGCTTTGGTAGAGAATGGAGGGGGGTCTAGGGGTGAAGCCCCCAAGCTAGGTTATGATGACAAGTTTAAGTTAGTTTAGGTTACCCGATTTAATGCTCCCCACCCAAAAAACCCAATTTCCCACAGGTCCCCCAAAGATCATTGCGGATGAGAGGTAGGCATAGATTGTGGAAACGATATATTTGTTTGCGATGGAAACGAATGATAAAATATATCAGTTCACTACTATCAGTAGAAAAGTGGAAGGTGCAGCAGAAATTCGATGGTTGGGTGAAACTGTAAATTGACCAAAATGAGGGCCATCTCAGTGACAACGTTTTGATTCACAAACTTTTATTACTAATTTAATATAAGGGTAAATAACTGAAAGTGAATGAATTTCCTGGCTGGGTAACAAATACTGAGCGAGGAAATTTACATATTTTGAACTTAAAATTTTAAAACAAATGCCTATACTCATAACATAACTATCACAGGTCCAGTAGTGACAAGGTCCCTATGCTGTAGACCACTAGACACAAGTGTACAGTATAATTTTCAGATTTACTCTGAGTAACCGTATTCATTGCCGGAGTTTCGTCATTGGATGATTGACGCAACATATACTCAAAGACAGTAATTCACTGGTGTTATAATTGTTGTAACCTGCAAGAACGTTTGAAGAATTCAAACAAACTCTTTAAATTCCATCTTCTATATATTTACCCAATTTCTGGACGTTCTTATGAAGCGCCATCATCCTGCCCTCAATCACCAGCTGATCAGGGCAGCCATTCGATGAAAGTATCCTATGTTGGCACACCTGATTTCATATACTACTAAAAACAGAGATACGTAAAGCGCCGTGTTATACTCTTCAGTCTTCAAATTAAATGCATGTTTTTCGGACATGTTACATATGTGTCTGGATATTCTTAATTAATAACTATCCAGATCAGATGTTTGGAATTATATACTATTAGCAATTTTCACTTTCTAGATATAAATATAATAAAGGCCATAAACCTTATATGTTTATATATTAATATTTGCCAACCAATTGTGATACGTCTTTATTTCATAAATAATAACACTTTTCTACTTTACGATTCTCAGATCGATTATAATTTCCTAACACTGGTTTACTCTTATTTATTTTGATACCTAGCTGAGACTTCCTTTATTCAGGTCACTCAGTATGTATTGCAAACCTTCTGTTGTTTCTGAAATGAGAATAATGTCCGAAAATTTCAGGTCATTAGAATATTCCCATATTTCAACATTTTCTTTTCCAACTCAAGTCCCTTTGAAGTTAAAAACCAGTTTGAAATTGCAATGCCTTGTTCCATTGTGTATCTTCAATTGCTGTATCATTATTTAGTCGAATTGGAGCAGTACCTTTCCCGTAAATGTTCATTTTAATCTTACCATGCATTTATTTACTCCCTGTTTGGATATACATTAATACCGTTTAAGCTACAGGTCTTTTCGTAATCTACAAGAGGGTAAACACAAATGTATCTGGTGTATGTTTTTCTTGATTAACTGATTCATTGTCTGCAGATGGTCTATAATGGACTATCCGCGTCTACATTCTATGTATCTCATAGCTGATTTGCATCTAAATGTTATTTAGTTGATAATACCAGCCATGATCTACGGGTGTATTTTGAAACTAACGAAGACGATGGAGAGCTGCACACAGGGATAAAGATATCAAGCGGGGAATAACGCTGAGAGACAGAAATTGGGTGAAAGTTCTCTCAAAGGATTACAAAGGATTACAAAGGCAAAGCATGCCGACAGGAGACCTTTTGATCCATATCTAGGTCGGATGCACAAAAAAAAAAAAAAAAAAAAAAAAAAAAAAATCATATTAATAATAAATTAAAACTATAACAATGTAAATAACAATTAAAATACATAAATAAATGCATTGGTATAGTTGAATAGCAAACAAACAGGTAAATAGTAAATGATAATAAATTGACATATAACTAATAATAAATGAAAATCAGACAGACAAATTATAACAAAACAAAAACAAATAATATAACATAAATTATAATAATTACAGCATCTTACTTAGGTATTTATCTAAATGATTCTTAAAGCTTCGAACTGAACTACATTGCACTACCTGTGCAGGAAGTTTATTCCATTCATTAACTACACGGTTGGCAAAGTTGTTTCTACCTACTTCCAAATTGAATCTATTTCCGGACAGTTTGAGACCATTGTTTCTTGTCTGATTCTCATTCAATGTGAAAATTTGGTCACTTTTGATGTTGTCAATTCCCTTTAAAATCTTAAAGACCTGTATCAAGTCACCTCTGAGTCTACGCTTTTTTAGGGAAAACAGATTCATGTGCTTAAGTCGATTTTCGTATGATTTATTTTTGATATTTGGAATCAGTTTTGTGGCTCGCCGTTGTACTTTTTCCAGTCTGTCAATGTCTTTAATGAGATTCGGTGACCATACGGAAACAGCATATTCCAAATGTGGACGAACTAACGATTTATATAGCTTGTTAATGAGTGATGGACTTTTGAAATCAAAAGATCGCGCAATCAATCCCAGAATCTTATTTGCTTTCTCAGAGGCTGAAATACACTGCTTGGATGATTTGAGGTCGTTACTGATAATTACGCCGAGATCTTTTTCACTATCCACTTTTGTTAACGAATTTCCAAATAACTTGTAATCGTACTTGCTGTTATTTTTACCTATGTGCATTACCTTGCATTTACTTGTGTTAAATTTCATTAGCCACTTTTCAGACCATTGCTGTAATTGATCTAAATCTTCTTGAATATCTAATTGGTTTGAGTGATCATTTGCCACTCCGCACAGTTTTGTATCATCAGCAAATTTGGAAACAGTAGATTTTAGTCCATGGTCTATATCATTTATATATACTATGAATAGAAGTGGCCCAAGAACGGAACCCTGAGGAACTCCACTTGCAACACTTTTCCATCCAGAAGTTTTTCCATTTAAAACAACTCTCTGTTTTCGACCTTTCAACCAATTACTAGTCCAACCTAATAGGCTACCACTTATTCCATGCAAAGCTAATTTAGTAAGTAGTCTTTCGTGTGGGACGGTATCAAAAGCTTTTGCAAAGTCTAGATATATTAAATCTATATTGTTTCTTTTGTCATAATTCGAGACAACTGTGTTGTAGAATTCGAGTAAGTTAGTCACGCAAGAACGTTTCCGTCTGAAACCATGTTGGCTATCATTTATCAAACGGTTACTTTCTAAATGATATTCGATAGCATCTCTGATGATAGTTTCCATTATTTTTCCTACGATCGAAGTCAAACTAATAGGCCTATAGTTATTTGGTTTCTTTTTGTCACCTTTTTTGAATATGGGAGTAACGTTAGCTAGCTTCCATTCTCTTGGGACATCTCCGGATATGATGGATTTCTTGAAAATAATTTCTAATGGAACAACAATCTCATTTTTCATTTCCTTTAAGATTCTTGGATGCCAACCGTCAGGCCCTGGTGTTTTATTAACTTTGAGTTTGTCTATACACCTTTTAATTGTTTCTTTTGTTATATTTACCGTAGTGAGTAAGTTTACCCTAGACTTTTCACAGGTTTCAGTTTGGAATTCACTTTGAGGTGTTTCGTTTACGAATACCGAGCTAAAATAATTGTTTAAGAGATTACACATTCCTTCATTTGAATATTCAAGTTGACCGTCAGCAGATAATAGTGGACCAATGTGATTCCTAACAACCTTTTTATCTCTAATGTAACTATAGAATTCTTTGGGATTCTCTTTGGATTTCTCAGCGATGTTCATTTCGTATTGTCGTTTTCTTTTTCTTATTGTCTTTTTTAAATCTCTCTGTATTGATACATAATTTTCATAGTCATTAGATGCACCCGAGCACTTATATTTCTTATAAGCCTGTCTCTTTTTAGCAATACTTTTTTCAGTTTCTTTGTCGAGCCACTTTGGGCGAGCCTGATTTGGGGGACGTCTGTCCTTAAAAGGAATGTAAGTTTGAATCATCTTAGTGAGCGTATTTTGAAATATTTCCCACATCTGATCTACAGGCCTTTCGTTTAATTTTTCCTCCCAATCTGTAAGCTGAAGCTCCTGACGTAGTTCTATAAACTGAGCTTTACTGAAATCGGGTATTTTAGAAGCACAAGTATCTATTCTAAAATTGTTTAGGAGTTTGAATCTGACTAAGTTGTGATCGCTATTTGCAACAGATTCACCGACTTCTACATCAGTTGCCATGCTTTCGCGGCTAGTGATCAATAAATCGAGTAAGTTTCCATATCTTGTGGGCTCTTTTACATGCTGAATTAAGTAATTGTCACCAAGAAAATCAATCAAGCGACTACCTATATGGCCATGTTCAAGGGTCATCCAATCAATGTCAGTAAAATTGAAATCACCCATTATCAATAAATCCCGGTTGCAGAAACTAGACAGTTCTTGAAATAACAGTTTGTCGTCTGCTAATGATAATGTCTTTGGCCTATATATTACACCTATATTCATTTTTTGTCCATTTGTTTGGGTTAACTCAACCCACAAACTGTCATATGCATCCTGTTTCACTTTCTCTAAAACACAAGCATGAACATTGTTTTTAACGTACAATAGAACACCCCCACCTTTCTTGTGGTTTCTATCCTGATGAAAGTGTTTAAATCCCGCAATATTAAATTCAGCTTCGAACTCTGTACCATTTAACCATGTCTCAGTTATTCCTATCATATCGAGATTTTCGCTTTTGACATACGCCTGTATTTCTTGAAATTTGTTCCTAATACTACGAGCATTAAAGTACATAGTTTTAAGAAACTCCTGATTATTTCTTTTTGACACATTTTGAGTTTCAATATCATGTCTTATATTATCATTTTGTTTTTTATTTATGCCTTGCTCTATATTATTATTATTTGGTCCTTCATTGACATTCAATGCCTCATTAACATTTCTCCTATCAAAATTAACATTTCCCCCATCACGGACATCTGGTCGATTACGGTAATCCGATCTATTTTGTACATTTTGTCCCCCTACGTCACCGTGATTCACGCCGGCCTCCCGTCGTTCAGTGACATTATGTCCGGCATCCCTTTCTAAAATTATATTTTGTCCTCCAGTGACATTATATCCTACCGTGATATTTTTTCCTCCACTATAATTACATCCCATCGTGATCTTTTGTCTTCCACTGTCATTACATCCTATCTTGATATTTTGGCCTTCATTGACATTCTGTCCGGTATCTCTTCCTAAAATTATATTTTGTTCTTCACTGACATTATATCCTACCGTGATATTTTCTCCTCCATTATCATTACATCCTATCGTGATATTTTGTTCTCCACTATCATTATTTCCCATCGTGATCTTTTGTCCTCCACTATCATTATTTCCCATCGTGATCTTTTGTCCTCCACTGTCATTACATCCCATTGTGACATTTTGTCCTAAGACATTACATCCTAATGTGTCATTTCGTCCTCTAGCGATATTACATCCTATCATGATATTTTGGCCTTCATTGACATTCTGTCCGGTATCCCTTCCTAAAATTACATTTTGGCCTTCAATGACATTATATCCTACCGTGATATTTTCTCCTCCATTATCATTACATCCTATCGTGATATTTTGTTCTCCTTTATCATTACTTCCCATCGTGATCTTTTGTCCTCCACTGTCATTATATCCCATTGCGACATTTTGTCCTATGACATTATATCCTAATGTGACATTTCGTCCTCTAGCGACATTATATCCTAAAATTATATTTTGTCCTATACTGGTACATTGTTCTATATTAATGCTATACTCTACACTGTTTTCCCAAGTACATTCTATTTCCCCTTCCCTTTGGCCTTCTACCCTAAAAAAGGAGCTGGTTCATTACAAACTCCCACAATGAGGTTTGTAAGAACATCTTTGCCTCTGCGGGTAAGGTGGATCCCATCAGAAGCGTAAAGGTCATGGCGCCTAGAAAAGAGATACCAAGGATCAAGAAAGTGGTATCCCAATTGTGTGCACAACTGCGATATCCTATCATTGATCCCTATGGCTCTACTGTTCCAACACGAACCTGCGTAGATCCTCGGGAGGATCCCACAGACTACGTGACGGCTCCCACGTTCCTTCATCTCCTGAAGGAGGACCTTGTAATTCCGAACAAGCTCCTCTGATCTCACCCCACCTACATCGTTACTACCCGTATGTACAATCGTAACCGTGTTCTTCCGTCCTTGCTCCCTGATGGACCGGGTACAATCAACGATCCCACGGCCCGGTTGACATACAAGCTTGCAACGTCGCTTAGTCTTTCGCTGCAGGATGTCGTCATAGCCTCGAACCATGGAGTCCCCCACCACCAAGAACTCCTGGTTTTCAGCCACTTCATCCTCCAGTAGAGCAAAACGATTGACTAGAGCCAGCGGTTGCTCCACAGGGCACACGTCTACCGAACGCGGGCTCGACAAACGGGACCCCACGGAGCGCCACTCGCTCATGGCAGTGACAGTAGGTGAAGAAGTGGAACGCTCTTTGGGTTGTGGGGAGGGTTCACTCTTCTCACGGAGCGCACTCCTGAGAAGCCGAATTTCCTCCTCACACATCCTGAGACGGACCTCTAGGTTCACGCAACCTTCACAAGCCATTTCGCTCCCCCTTTAGCAATAAAAACGGCAAAGAGAAAATACAAATCAACAACAACAAAAAATCAAAGCGGTCTCTAATAAACTAAATACGCGAAGCTTACTCTGCTTACCTTATACTATTTCTCCTACCTTTGGAATACGGTAACAGAAAACTGTTTTGAAATTAAATAGAACCCTGCACTTTATCTTATATCTGTAACTGTATAGCGCTATACGTATACAATTACAAAAACACAACACAATCACTTAACACTATTCGGAGATATAAAATTCACAGGTATTCACTAGCTGGTGTCTGTGCAGAAAAACGAGGTCTCTAGCTGAGGTCACGAGCGGACTGAGCTGAGGTCACGAGTGGACTCAAAGCTGAGGTCACGAGTGGACTGAGCTGAGGTCAGGCCGGACGGCCCTTCGTCTGTACCTGGGTCTCCCTACTAGTCGTAAGCCCTCTGCTCCTCCTTCCATCACCTTCTTTGGTAGTCTGTCTGCCTACATTCGTACACAGTGTCCAGCCCACCTTGCCCTTCTTCCCCGTATTTCATCCTGAATGTACGGTTGCCGAGTCTGATCTCTAGTTTCCCTGTTATGTCTTCGCCTCCATTTCCCTTCTTCTTCATCACATAGGCCTACTGGGCCAAGGATTCTTCTCAGGATAAATAAAAATATTTGTCTTCCGAAAATTTTCTCTTTCTGCGGCCAGCGACTCTTGGGGCAAATCGGTTACATCGCCCAGTCGCCTGATATTTGGGACACGGATATTTGGATCACGAAACTGCAAGAAATCGAAGAAGAAGAAGAAGAAGAACTCGAAGAAGAAGAAGAAGAAGAAGAAGAAGAAGAAGGAGAACTCGAAGAAGAAGAAGAAGAAGAAGAAGAAGAAGGAGAACTCGAAGAAGAAGAAGAAGAAGAAGAAGAAGAAGAAGTAGAAGAACTCGAAGAAGAAGAAAAAGAACTCGAAGAAGAAGAAGAAGAAGAAGAACTCGAAAAAGAAGAACTCGAAAAAGAAGAACTCGAAGAAGAAGAACTCGAGGAACTCGAAGAACTCGAAGAAGAAGAAGAAGAACTTAAAGAAGAACTCGAAGAACTCGAAGAAGATGAAGAAGAAGAAGAACTTGAAGAAGAACTCGAAGAACTCGAAGAAGAAGAAGAAGAAGAAGAAGAACTTGAAGAAGAACTCGAAGAACTCGAAGAAGAAGAACTCGAAGAAGAAGAACTTGAAGAAGAAGAAGAACTCGAAGAAGAAGAAGAAGAAGAAGAAGAAGAAGAAGAAGAACTCGAAGAAGAAGAAGAACTCGAAGAAGAAGAAGAAGAACTCGAAGAAGAAGAAGAAGAACTCGAAGAAGAAGAAGAAGAAGAAGAAGAAGAAGAACGAATGAAGAAGAAGGAGGCTAGAAAGGAACGGAGAGAGGCCAAAGCAAAAGCTTTAACAATTCGCAAAGTTTAGAAACAAGAAAAGCAAGTAAAAAAAAGTTATTACTAAAAGGAAAAAAATAATTGAAAAAATATAAAAAGGGTGTTTTGAACGGAAATTTAACACCAGCACAAATCGCCTATATAGATGACTTGCGAGAACAGCAAGATGTTGACAAGAAATAAAAAGCAATATGATTTTGATATTTTATTTTCCTAAAAAGGGGCGTAGCCCAGGGCGCGCAGCGCCCGCGCCGAAGGCGCAGCGCCGCAGGCCAAGCCCCCCGGCGTAGCCTGGCCGGCGCAGCCGGTGGGCTTGTATACTAAATAAAAATATTTGTCTTCCAAAAATTTTCTTTTCCTGCGGCCAGCGACACTTGGGGCAAATCGGTTACATCCCCCGGTCGCCTGGCGATGTAACCGATGTAACCTGGCGTTCTGTGTTTAGGACGCTTCTTTACCCACGTTAAAGATGCCCGAGTCATCGAGGTTCAAGGTGCAGAGAAATCGTCATTTTTGGAAATGGATTACGCAGAAAAAAAAAAAAAAAATGACCAAAGCTTTTCTGAACGAAAACAAAAAACGAATGGGTGAATTGAGGCGTGAACATGCTTCGAGTTTTCCAAATTTATACGGCAATACCAATACATTTTCAGTGAGAGAATCAATAAAGTTGTTCCATCGAAAACTATTAACATTTAGTAAGAGATTGAAAGAAGATAAAAATTACAAATATAGCGACGAAATTTTTGAGTCTCTCGAAGCATTTGATGGGGGAAATTTCACAAGAGAGTTTGTGTGCGTTTGAAAAGCATTACTTCGCAGGGTACAAAAGTTTTACGAAAAAGGGTGGTAAATCGGATCACACAGATTATCAAAAGTATTATCTTGAAAGAACTTTTAAAGCCCAGAGGCGAATAGATCGAGTTAACAAGTACGTTATTAAAAAAGTAAGAGATCAAATTAGTAACAGCACTGACACGAAAGTGGAAGAAAACGTCAACGTAATTCAAGAAGCGAAAGATTTAATGATTAAGAAACGTATTTAAGACAAGAAAGAACGACTAAAGAAAATTGAAATGGTTCGTATTCAAAAAGAGGACCGTAAAAGAGCCGAGGAAGAGGAACGAACAAGGAAGAAGGAGGCCAGAAAGGAACGGAGAGAGGCTAAAGCAAAAGCTTTAGCGGTTCGCAAAGTTTTGAAACAAGAAAAGCAAGCTAAAAAAAAAAGTTATTGCTTAGGGGAAAAAAAGGAATTAAAAAAATCCAAAGGGGGCATTTTAAATGGGGGTTTAACATTAGCGCAAACCGCCTATATAGATGACTTGCGAGAACAACGTAACAAACTCAATAAAAAAAATATATATATATTTGTGGAGGCGTTAGAGAGGTTATCCACGGTTTACATAGGATCTTTACGAGAGACTGATAAGAAAGGGGTTACACTTCATTCAATCGGTGAAATTGGAACATTCAGATGTAAGTTTTGTCAAGCGTTACTATGGGAAAAAAGAACGTAGAACCATATGTTGTAATGTGGGACAAACACCAATGTTTTTAGCGACGAAACTCAACGGCGATCTTGAGGCTTTATATAACGGAACGTCCCCTTTATCGAATCGCTTTCTAAAGAATTTAGTCGGATTTAACACGTTATTTTCCTTTACGTCATTTAAAACCTCAGGAACACTTCAAAACAAGCAAGAAAGTTCGTTATGTTACAAGATTCAAGGAAAAGTGTATCATAAAATCGGAATTCTAAAACCAGAATTAATTGCTGGTAAAGAAAAGCCGTTCTGGAAGTCTGATAATTCATTTTTGGATCTTTACTTCTACCACGATAAGAAACAACAATTAAAGTTACGTGTTCAGAGGATGTGCGATTTTTTTTATCCACACAAAGATAAATTACAGAAAGAGAGTAAAAAGCGTCGAGAAAGAGAGGAAAATGAAGTTGTGAAAAACGAAACTATAATAAGTCAATTGTATGATTATTTAGTGGTTAACAATATATGTCTCTCGGGAATGCTCAAATAAGTTGAATCTTCAAGACAATTGATCGACGATTACGTTAAAAAGACCGATAAAATTCCTGATATGTCCATAACGCTAAAAACAGCCGAAGGCATCAATACGAGAGAGCATGAAGGGGTTTACCATTTACCCACGTCTTCCTCGCAAGTTGGAGGGATAGTTGATTTGAGTCCAGACAAAGACCCCCTTCAGATAATAATAAGTTCCCCTGCAGCGAACACGAAATTTCCTAACAAAATATTGGACCATAACAATTACTTTTATGACATATTCCAGTATCCTTTACTCATTCCCAACGGCGACATAGGGTACTCTTACAAAATGACCAAAAAATGTCAACCTGGGAAAAAAGAGGGGAAATATAACCGACTTTCACCAGCTATGTTTTATTCATCACTTTACATGGAAAGAGAAGGCGTTTTCAACTACATAACCAAAGGTAGAAGGCTGTTTCAGCAATTTGCAGCAGACAATTTCGTGAAGGTTGAATCTAACAAATTGTCGTTTCTGGAACTTCATCAGAGTCAAATACGCAAAGAGAGGGCGGACATATTGAACGTTACGAACAAGAATGACATTGGACAAAGAGTCGTGTTGCCTCCCAACTTTGTTGGTGGACCTCGATACATGAAGCAACGACAACAAGACGCTCTCGCATACGTCTCTTATTATGGCTCTCCAGACTATTACATAACTTTTACTATGAATCCAAATTGGAGTGAGTTACGCGAGGGGATGAACAAAACAGGTTCTACTGAAACAAAATCGTGTGACCGCCCCTATATAGTAAGTAGGATATTTAAGTTGAAAGTTGATAGCCTAATAGAAGATTTGACACACAAACATATTTTTGGTCGTGTTAAAGCATATCTGTATAGCATAGAGTGGCAAAAACATGGACTTCCTCACGTGCACGTATTGTTGTGGATGGAAGAACGCGTAACCGCGGATACAGTTTCTCAATTGATCTCAGCAGAAATTCCCGACAAGGAAAAAGAACCAAGACTTTACGATGTTGTCACAAAGTGTATGATTCATGGGCCATGTAAAGGCTACGATGAATCACACCGTTGTTGTCAGGGCAAACATTCGAGAGCACAAAAATGTGGAAAAGGTTTCCCTAAGACTTGCAGAAATGATTTATTGTTTGGAAACAATGGATACCCAGAATACAAAAGAAGATCGGTTGGAGAAGGAGGTAATTCTTTCGAAATAAAAATTAAAAGTGAGAAAAAAAACTATAGACAATTCATGGGTGGTGCCATATAACGCGTATTTGTGTTTGAAGTATAATGCTCATATAAACGTTGAATGCTCAAACTCAATCAAATGCATCGCTTACGTTACTAAATACGTGAACAAGGGTTGCGATCGCATTCTTTTCACTAAAACGTCCGACAACGGAGATGTAAACGAGGTTAGAAATTATCAAGAAGCAAGATTTGTAAATGCTAACGAAGCTACTTGGAAAATATTCAAATTCGATATTCATAAAAATTATCCTCCTGTGACAACACTCGATTTACATTTGGAAGGAGAAAATGAGGTGTTTTACACTGATAACACGTCAGAAGAAGAGATGAAGAAGAAAACGAATAAAGACACGCAGTTGACTGCGTTTTTCAAATTGTGTTCAAATATTAGCTTCGCTGCCGATCTACACTACCACGAGGTGCCGCGCCATTTCATTTACAACGCCAACACTTCAAGTTGGGAAGAACGAAAAGGCCGTACCTTCTCGCTGGGGCGTATTCGTGCGGTGACCACCAAGACAGTAGAGTTGTTTTACTTGAGGCTCCTGCTTACGCATAAACCAGGTCCTACGTCATACGAAGATCTTCGCACAATTGACGGTAAAATGTATCCCTCTAATAGAAAAGCTGTCAAAGCCTTGGGTCTCTTAGTTGATGAAGAAACATGGAAAAATACAATTTTGGAGATAATCAACCACACGAACGATAGGAAACAACTTCGAGAGACATATGCAAGCATGTTGGTATTTTCGGATCTTGAAAATCAATCAGGGATCTGGGAAGAAACCAAAGATTTGTTCGCCAGTGACTATCTGCACATCAACAACTTAACTAAATACAACGATGAAATATATTTGGACGCATTAGATGACATTAAAAAACACGTGTGGAATTGTGGAGGGGGAAGCATCACTGAATATAGGTTGCCTCCTTCGAGGGGCGGGGAAAAGACTTCAAATGTCGTTCGAAGAGAGAGGTCTTATAACAAAGAAAAGTTGAAGGAGGAAGTTGCACAGAAAGAATTACTTTTGAACAATAAACAAAAACAAGTGTACGATGCAGTGATGTACCGAGTGCATTTTGGACATCGGTACAAGAACAATGGAATCTTTGTGAATGCTGCAGGGGGCACTGGTAAATCCTTCGTTTTGAACAAGGTCTAATTATACAGGTCAGACCGTTTACATTCTTCTGCGCAGCTTCTGACGTCATTTGGCTGAGTCCATTTTCTCTTTGTGATACACTGAAGAAAACTGTGAAACGCCAAGGAAGACAGGAACTATAATATTTTATATATTATATATATATATATTATATATCATATATATTCATATATATAGACAGGAACTATAATATTTTATATATATATTTTATATAATATTTGTCAGAATATAACTAATTGCGTGGAGCAGTGCGAGCGAAGGCGACGTCATTTTCGAACGACGGACCAGCTTCAACTGACAGCTATAGGACCCGCTAACCCCACTTTGAACAGCCAGGTGACGTTCACGGGCCCGCTGCGCCAACTCCCTCGAAATTCGGTCGGAAGTGGTTAGACCTTATATTCTTAGATCTTGGTTTTGAACATGTTGTTGGACTCGGTACGTTCTCAGGGCAAGATAGCTTTGGCGGCAGTGTGGCCACTCCTTGGCTTTTTTCCCAATATCTTGGCATTTTTGCCATCAACTTGGAATCTTGGAAATAAACTATAAAAAATTAACAAATCTTGGATTTTTTCGCCAAATTGTAGACAATTGCTTAAAATATTAGTTTAACAATAGAATATTTTCTTTGCCACTTAATAAAGTATGAGGTACACTATGTTAACAACAGAGGACAAATTAAGTTTTAAAATTTAATTCATGAGATTGTTGAAAAGTTAAGGCTGGAAACCACGACTTGCCAACTAAGTTGTCTTCTATGAGTTGACGCGTCCATAACACGTTCAATACGTTCGAGACGTTTCTCTCCTAGTCCGCCAGTCCTCTCTAGCTCATAAATCGTGCGTGTGTGGTATGTGAGACCTGTTGATAGTTATTCAACCCTACATGATTTAATTAGAAATCATTATGAGTGACTCTGAAGAACCAGGGTATAGTGGTGATGTTACCGCACCAAAGAGAAAAGCGAAAGTGACGTGGTATCAGCAGGCATTTAGAAAGGAATGGATGGAGGATGATGAACTGAAAGATTGGGTACAACCAGATCCTACTGACAAATATACTGTCTTGTGTACTGTATGTAGCAGCAAACTCAAGGATTGCAATAAGTCGTCTCTGATGGCACACAAAGTTTCCATGAAGCACGGAAAGTGAACCTCTTCAGGAAAAGGAAGAGCTTTTTCAATATGACTGCAAGCAGTTTCTAATAGAATTGTGCATGCAGATGAAAAAGAGATTTCCTTTTGAAGAAAATAGCCTCATTGCTATGTTAAAGGTAGTGGAACCAGCTGAAGCTCTTTCTACAAAGAGGGACTTGAAATCTCTTTGAAAACTTGCTGTACATTTTCCAACATTGATAAAGGAGGATGAGCTAGATTTGCTGCAAGAGCAATGGCAAGATCTTCTATATGCAAGAGACACACTTAAAGGCATAAGTTAAGTCAGTCTGCAACTGTTTTCTGGAATGATTTACTTTCAGTGAAAGATGGGAATAATAAAGAAAATTTTAATCTTCTTGCAACATTTATGTGCAACTTATTAGCTCTGCCACACTCGTCTGCATGTATTGAAAGAAATTATTCCCAAATAAACCAAGTTAAAACTAAGCAAAGCAACAGACTACACACAAATACAGTTGCAAACCGTCTATAGGCCAAGCAAGCCATCACAAGACAAGAAGTGACTTGCCAAAAGTGGGAACCATATATTTCATTAATCAAAGATGTAAAGTTGGGTCACTGTCACATGAGATATAAAGAGAGGGAAGAGTCCAGGAAGAAGAGTAACACAGCAACTTTATATCATAGTGAAGCCGATGATGTTGATGATGAGGAATTAGAGGAGGACCCTATGCCAGTATCCTTCTTCCTGCAATATTACCATTGTCTGTAAAGTATTTGGTGAGTAGAACTTCCTCTTCTAGCTAAATTTCCTATTTTAAATAAGCCACAATCCATTTCAAGAGCCATGTCACCTTGTTTTTCGCAAGTATCAGTATAAAAATAATCCTTGGATTTTCTTGGATTTTTTCGTAGGGTCATCTTGGGATTTTTACATTTTGTGAGTGACAACACTGTTTGGCGGTAGCCTCTTCGGGTATTGCAGCTACAGTTCTTAAGGGAGGAAGAACTGCTCATAACATATTCAAGATTCCGCTAATGGAATATAACGAAGTTAGGTCATGTAGCATTAAGAAAAACTCAGAACTTGCAAAGTTATTAGAATTAACATCTTTGATCGTGTGGGATGAGGTAGTGATGGCAAATAAAAACACGTTGACCGCACTTGATATTACGTTACGAGATGTTCTCGAGAACGAAAAGTTTATGGGAGGTAAGGTGTTTGTTTGCGCAGGGGATTTCAGACAAATTCTCCCTGTTATCCGAGGCGGTGGAAAGAACGAGGAACTCGAACATTGCATCAAGTCAAGTTATATGTGGAACGATCTGACAAAGTTAGAGTTGACAGAAAATGTACGTCTGAAGAAGGATGACACAAAAAACATTCTATTTGCTCAGAAATTATTACAATTGGGATCTCAAAGTGAGGGTCCCGTTGAATTCGACAAAGACTTTGGTGTAAGAGTCAAATCTCGCCAAGAGTTGGTTGATAAAGTTTATGATGACATAGAAAATAACCACCTGAACGCGTCGTATTTTGAAAAACGAGCTATAGTATCACCTACGAATGATGATGTCGACAACATCAATCAGATGATTCACGAGAAACTAAAAGAGAAGGAAGTCGTTTACAATAGTGTTGATGTTGCAGTCGAAGAAGGAACGGATATACAGACTTCAGTTTTCAACGCCATGACAAGCCCATCCCTTCCGCCTCATCAGCTTAGGGTAAAGGTAGGGAGTGTGCTAATGATCATTCGAAACATTTGCCCACCGAAGCTATGCAACGGGACAAGAATCATAGTGACAAACTTGAAAAAGAATGTTTTAGTCGGGAAAATATTAGGTGGAAGTTACCGCGGAGAGCAAGTGATGATACCTAGAATCACGTTAGAGGCTCAAGATACTCCAGTTCATTTCAAGCGTAAGCAATTTCCGGTCAAACTAAGCTATGCTATGACGATAAATAAGAGTCAAGGACAAACGTTTGAACGTTGCGGGCTACTTCTGGATTCAGTACAGTGTTTCCCTCACGGACAACTGTACGTGGCGTGTTCAAGAGTAACGAGCTGGGATTCGTTATTTCATTATACCGGCTGGCACAATGTAAATGGAGAATATAAAATAAGGCCTGCGAACAACTGTGTATATAAAGAACTTTTTGTTGAGGCTACGCCCAGTCCTCAAGTAGAACCACCGGCCGTCGTTGCTCGCGGTGAAACTTCTGCGATCGCCGAAGAAGAACCAGAGTTTGGAATCAGAGAAATCCCAAAGGAAATTTATAACATCTCAGAAGAAGACGCCGTAAAGATGATTCTCCCAGACTTTGTTTTCAATGATGACAAGGATAACGACCCAGATGAAAGCGATTCCGAAACTGTTACTTTGAAAAAAGAAATGAAGGACATCATATCAGTACTCAAAAAATTACCTAAAAACCAGGAAAATTTAATCGAGGAGAACAAGGATGTTGTCAAGCGGCAAAGCGACGATGAAGACAGTACCACGTCTCCACCACGGAAAAAGATAAAAGTTAATGATTGTATTGTAGTCGCCAATGAGAAATAAAAAAACAATATAATTCAAGTGTTTTATTTTCATGCAAAGTGGGCGTACCGCGCCGCAGACCAAGCCCCCCAAATATGCAGCAATGATATAGTCTCGAGAGAGAGAGAGAATACCCCGTCTCCACCACGGAGAAAGATAAAAGTTAATGATAGTATTGTAGTCGCTGATGAGAAATAAAAAAACAATATAATTCAAGTGTTTTATTTTTATGCAAAGTGGGCGTAGCCCAGGGCGCGCAACGCCCGCGCCGCAGGCCAAGCCCCCCGGCGTAGCCGGTAGGCTTGTTGTTTTAAAAAATAATTCCAGTCTCTTCTCCCTTTCTATTGTCAGTGTCCATGTCTCACATCCGTACAGGACTGTTGGTTTTATTACAGTTATATATTACAGTTCTTCTGCTGATGGTCCGATTCTTCATTTCAGATGCCAGGGAAGGGCAGGCTGAAATTAAATATTTTGTGGAGGCAATGGAGGAGAGGAAATTGAATTAGCCAAAGAAGGTAGCCAGAAAGGAGAATGGCAAATGGATATAGTGTGACTGGGCCGCCGCGACGGAAAAAGACATAAGGTGGAGAGAAGTTAGCAGGAGTGATGTGGGGGAGGTTGTCTCAATTTCGAAAAAATTACAAATTATCGCATATAAAGCAAGTGACTGCCGTGGATTACTACACAACTATAGATTAGTGAAACTGCGCATTTGCTTGAAAAACTCGTCTCCTTCTCCTCAACCTATCATACCTAACAAGTTTGGGAACGCGTGTGCCTACTGATCAACGACATTATTGACAAGTTATTTTAATGTTTTGTCAAATATGAATTATTTACTGAGTCTTATTTTCAAAAGTACAAGGCAGTCAAGCGGTTCCAAGGACTTTACCGATGCACAAGAATTTCACATATAAACGAACCACAAACCAGACAACCTACACTACTAGACAACTGTAACACATCAACTTTATCTCCCAGTTCACAACCGACATCCGTTTCGTCCGAGGTGAAAACAACGCCCTTGCCGATGAACTGTCGCGTAACATTTCCGCAGCTTCCTCCTGTCTCATCGACTACGCCGCCAGAGATCCAGGTACAACTAATGATGCCGAACTGCAGCAGTAGAGGGACAACCCTACCTTGCAGATAAAGAGTTTGGATTTCTCTGGAACTAACATTCACCTCTCAGCCGACGCATCCGCAAGTAGGCGTACCACCCAAGCCTTCCTGTCCTAGAATCATCAGTATCCTCTTCTCCGCCAGTTACACGACCTATCTCACCATGGAATACGAACTTCGCAACATATGTCGTCGGGCTTCAACAGGACTACAATGAGCAAGGATGTTCGACACTTGGCCCACACCTGCATCTACTGTCAAACTCCAAGGGTGACACGTAACGCCATCTCGCACCTAGCATCCTTCCAGTCAATCTCTTCCAGATTCGAACACGATCACATCCTTACCTACGATGACCCGTTTACACGTCGGCCTAAAGCTGTCCCGCTGTTAATGCACGGGCACGGCCAAAGCTTTATTAACGCCTGGGTGCCAAGATTCGGTACGTTACTCAACTTTCGGCCGTGGTAACCAATTTGAGTCCTGTTTGTGGAGAAAGGAATCATGTCCTTAGTAGGCAATAGACTCTCCAGAACATATTTATCGTATGTTGTGACATCGACGTATTGGCGTATGTTGCTTACTGTGCCAGAGAATGCACGTAGGTACATGAGCAGTTATAAATTACACATTACAATACATTACATTATACTACAATATATTACAACCACTACATTGACTCCCATCCATAAGGGGATAAATATATTACAGGATATCAAAAATGTATATGAAAATATTAACAGTGACTCTTTTAAGAGCCGAGAGTACTTGAACGCAAAAACAAACAGAGTGGTCTCTGAAGTGAACTGTACTTCTCGGTCGTGTTACACGTGGGATTGCAGGAAGGGTAGATGGAGGTGGTCAAAAAGTTGGAGAGAACAAGGTGGGAAAGGATTCAAAGGCAGGGATGGAGACGTCAGGTGAGAGTTTCTGAGCATCGGTGTCGGGGACGTCATTTGTATTTGTAGTGTCGGGTTCAATAACGTCATTTGTGCGCTCCTGAGGTGGTCGGGTGATGGGAAGATACGCCCGTTTGAGTCGGTCAATTGAGAGGGACGTATCACACTGGGGAGGTCGAAGGATGTCATATGGACCAGAATACGGGGATTCCAAATTCTTGCGGGCTTTGTCTACTCGCATCCAAACTGTAGAACATGTGTGGAGGGCAGGAGGGACGTAAGGCTGAAGTAATGTTCTTGTATGGCAGTCACCCGACGCGAGGTCATGGAAATTGATTGATTGCATTTCTTTGATAAGGTGGAAAATGGTTGTGTTATCCGATGTGGTGGTGGGTTCCTTGGTGATTGTAATTGAAGAACATAGCATACGGGCGCCAGTAACCGCGGTAAATGGGGAAAATAGTTACGTGAGGTGTTAGATGGTGTCAAAGTACAACTATGAGTAAAGAGTAGAACCAGTTTTCCTGTCTAGCGCGGAGAGCGGTGATAACGTTCGATCATTCCTTTCACTTGAGGGTGATAACTGGTAGTTTGTAAATTATGAAAACCAATGACTGACTAAAGTAAAAAAAAAAAAAAAAAATCGCTCTCGAACTGGGAACCCCTATCTGTGATGACGTGAAGTGGGACTCCGAAACGACATAAACATCCGTTAGTGAAAGCAATCGCTACGGAAGTCGCAGTGGTGTCAATTAGAGCAGGGGATCTCATTAGGGGTGAAATTCATCCCCAGGGGGAAGTTTTGGGTTTTCTGGGGGTGAATTGTGACCACAGTAAGTTTACGGGGTGAGTAAAGCAATTATAGATTTTGGCCTATCTGGCCTGTCACCTGGGCTGGAATTATACCTGTGCTGACCCAAGTTGATCTTTATAAATAAAAAGAACTATCTGACTTTTATTCAATTTTTATATATCTATCAATAATTTCAATTTGCATTTAATTTGTAAAACTTCACTATTAACATAATCCATGTAAAATTATAAATGTATATATACTAATTTGGAAAAAATAAAAGGATTTTTAGTAATATTTGCATATTATTTAGAATGCACCTTTTGAAACAGACAATCTTGGGAAGGAGGGGGGAATGACATTCTGACAAATGGTGAAAGGGGTGCATGGGCCAAGGAAGGCTGAGAATCCCTGAATTAGAGGGATTACTTCAGTCCATCGGGTCGCTCGGTCAATGCAAGTCAGCAGGTATTTGTATGGAAGAGGGTAAGGATAATTAGAAAGGGTTGCAGGTGAGATTTGTCCAACAATATCAATGTAGACTGATTGGAAACGGTCGGTAGGAGTAGAGATAGGTGAAACAGGAGATGTGGTGTGGCGAGCAGTCTTGGCTTGTTGACATGGAAGACATTCTTTGACAAAGTTCTTTACGTTTTTGTTAATGCAAGGCTAGAAATAACGTTGTCTTACCAATTTAGATGTGGACTGGATCTCAGGATGGGAAAGGTTATGCAAGGAAGAGATTACGTTACTCCGTAAGGGTAACAGGAGGAGAGGTCGTGTAGTCTTGGTCGAGGTGTCACACCAAAGGGTCAGGTGGGAGGGCAAAATGAACCCGGATAGTCTAGGTTTCAATATTTCCAACTCTTCGTCACCTTCCATCAAATGATACGGCGCATGTCGGTCGTGATAAGCAATCGGCTGCAACTTTGTTGCCGCCGCGAATGTACTTGGCTGAGGACACGTACTCCGAAATAACAGAGAATTGTCACTGTTGTCTGTCAGATTTAGCAAGTGAGGTGAAGTGAAAAGCTGCAAGTAAAGGTTTGTGGTCAAGTAATAAGGTAAATGTATGGCCGTCAGTGAGTGACTTGAAATGTAAAACGGCTAGATAAAAGGCCAACAGTTTTCGGTCGTAGGAAGAATAAGTACGTTGTGTGTCCGAGAGTTTCTTTGAGTAAAAACCAAGGGTAGCGTTCGCTTGCCGTTTATGACCTAATAGAGTGAAGCACCAACGGCTAGGTTTGAAATGTCAGTCACGAGTTGATAGTCTGTCGGTGTGAGTGAGAGATAGGCTAGAATAGGACAGTCCAGTAAAGCCTGCTTCAATTTGTTGAAGGAGTCCTTTGCTGTGCCTGTTCAAGTGAGGCACTTTGAAGACTGACACTGGCTGAGAAGTTCAGTAATGGGATAAGCTACAGTTGCAAAGTTAGAGATAATTGATGTAAAGAAATCTCACATGCCCATGAAAGGGCGCAAAGTCGGCGTAGTATGCGGCACGGGGTAGTCTGAAATAGCTGCAACACGTTCACTAAACGGCTTAATCCCTTTTGAGTTAAGCTCATAACCAAGAAAGGTAAGCTCTGACTTGAAGAATTCACACTTACCAAGGGAAAGTCTCACATTATTGTCAGCCAAAATAGAAAGGGCAGTTTGAACATCAGTGATATGCTCCACATGTCTCACTATCAACCAAGATGTCTTCTAGATAAGTAAAGGTGTTGTTTACACTGGCAAGAATGGTATCAATAAAGCGCTGAAAGGTAGAACCTGCATTCTTAAGACCATATAGCATTGTCACGACCCACCTATGGGTCAGGCTAGTCGCGACTTTATAGGAATGAAGCAACATATTATAATAATTTTCACTGCGTTGATAAGGTATCTATTGTACTTCTAGGTTGTATAACCGCAGTGTATGATTTGTGTCTCGTTGGTCTTCTTCCTAACCAATGAGCATTCCAGTCTGATTCTTTTATACTATCTCGCTGCGTTCATCTTTTTTCTTTAGACCGGCACATTTTCAATAACATTGCCATGCACAATAGCAACACACACACACACACACACACACACACACACACACACACACACACACACACACACACACACACACACACACACACACACACACACACACACACATATATATATACATATATATATATATATATACATATATATATATATATATATATATATATATATATATATATACATATTTTTCTTTTCTGTCGCGTTTCCACTGCTATGAATTCTGACTTACAATAATATAATCAGTTTTACAGGATAGAATAGTTTTACAGGTGATGACTGAAATGATCTTCATTGTGGTGGAGGGAGCTTATAGTAATGGTAGTAGGAAAGTTTGTGATGGCGGTCGGGAGTTTCTGGTGGTCGGGCAACATATTTATATGGATGAGGTGATTGTCTGGGCAGATAACTTGTACGGATTGAGAAAAGGAAGGTGATGTGTATTTAATTTGCTAGGATTTTACTGGAGAGTGATTGGCGTACTACAAGAGTGGGTTATGTACATTTGAATTCGAAGAAAGCTGTCCTTACGGAACCCACAAAAGATAAGATGAAAACTGGAACATATATGAAGGCTTAAAGTGAATTTCCTGGAGTGGATGATAGACTTCCTGGAATAATTCACGAGGGTAGAAAGGATGTCAGAATGGAGGAAGTTTCTAATGATAATATAATCTATCCATCTATATACCAAGGGCCTCTTTCTCCTTTATATGGGAAGTAGCTAGCCAAGACACGCACCCACTCCCACTCATTGTTTCCTTCTCATCTTAGCTCCTCGTGGATAAAATATCATCCCCTGCCTGGATCAGAACCAATGCAGCAAGACACAGCACATCCACAGCAGGGCCGCTCCATTTAAACACAACGGCCCTCCCTCCTCGTTTACTCATGCGAAAAATAGTGATTATGGGGACGAATCCTTTAGGGCTGCGTAAAAATATCATCCATATACGAACATTGTCCACTCACACCTGTTTCCTGCCTTCTCCCTTCCCTGCTAAAAACCCCTTTCGCCACCATCCATCCATTTAATTTTTGGTCGTCCCCTCAGGTTCACTCAATCCACATCTACTTTTCACACTTTTAGCTTCTTTCTTCATTCATTCATCCCATGTGTCCAACCCTTCCCAATACTCTTTCATCAGCCCTATCTACCAGCTCCCTTCTTACCTCTGTTCTCCTACTCACCTCATTTCTCATTCTATCCATCCTTGTAACTCCCACCATATTTCTCCGACACTTCATCTCAAACACATTTAAACTTCTCCTTTCTGCCTCTTTTGAATTCCAAGTCTCCGTCCCCATAGAATGTCGTAGGCACAGCCACCTCTTTGCATCCATTCCCAGATACCTATTCCTTGTGTTCCTCGTGACACTACTCAGTTCCCCCAGATCGTTTACTTGCTTCCTTTACTCTACAGTTTACATCCACCCAAACTTTATATTGAACAGCCATGGCGGCGTGATATCTCTGACACGGCCCCACCTTCACCTCAAAATACTTGCTTTCACCATTCCCGGTCCTAACATAAACTCTACTACTTTCGTAAAAACTCTTAACTGACCTTAACAATTTACTCCTAATCCTATATATCTATAACACCTCCCACTGCATCTTTCTGTTTACCTTACCATGAGCCTTCTCCAAATCCACAAAGATCCCAAAATCATCCTTGTTTTTTGCTAAAAACTTCTAGCAAATCTTAAGCCCACACTGCTCCTCACCAATTACTCCCTCTGTTCCCTTCTTAATTCTCTCCATTAAAACCCTCCCATATGTCCTTCCAACTACGTTCAATAAATTGATTCCTCTAAAACTACTACATTCGCACTCATCTCCTTTTCCTTTTTAAAGCGGAACTATACAAGCACTCCTTCAGTCCCCCGGTATCCTCCCCTCCTTTGATCTCACATTAAACCTCACTAGCTAATCCACTATAACCATGCCTTCTTATTTCAGACGCTCCACGTGACACCAATCTAACCCAAGTGCCTTACCGGTTTTTATCATTTCACTACATAGACGACGAAATTAGGAAAAATAATAATACTTACGTTTATTCTTATTGATCTATGTTCTATTTTTATTTATTTATTTATTCATTCATTCATTTATTTATTTATTTATTTATTTATTTATTTATTCATTCATTCATTTATTTATTTATTTATTTACTCATTTATTCATATATGTGACCATAAAGTCAAATGAAACTTATAAGGTACATTTCAATCTACATATGATGATCGGAGCACAAGAAACAGGCACAAACGTTGCTCCTGTCCTGTGCACAACAATTAGTGTGGGTAATCTCAACTACCTACTTATGTTTATTCATTTATTGATCTATTTATTTATTTATTTGTTTTTGTGACCGGAGAGTCAAATTAAATTGATAAGGTCCATTTTAATCTACACGTGATGATCGGAGAACAAGAAACAGGCTACCACAACGTTGTTCCTGTCCTGTATACTACAATCAGAGAAATGCAATTAAGTGAATATATGGGACGTTTGTGCTTCTGGTTCGTCCACCAGTGGTTATTAGATACGTTGCCTTTTCCTTTTCCATCTCGAAGTATGGGTAGTCTCAGATACCGATCTCATACGATCTGGAGTTAGACTAGGGATCATATTGGTTGCCCCCGTTTGTGTGTAGGTTCTTAGCAGGGCTCTCACATGTGGGGGGGGGGGCATATGCCCTGGGACGACACATTTAGGGGGGCGGCAATTCTTGTCTGGACATGCCGCCCATAAGGCTGACAAAAAATTATAATAAGAAATAGGTCAAAGGAGCCCTGAATATTTCACCGTAAAATACGAATTTTGCGTCAGACTCAACAGAATACGAAACATTTTTCCATTATCCTCTCTGCAATAGGGACATTACATACAGTTTCTAGAATCCGTTTAATTATTTCGCGAGCCAATAGCTAAAACAGGCTGTAAGGCAGTGGTTCCCAAACTGGGGGAAATTTGAACCTACCAGGGGGGAAATAATTACACTATCTACTAACTAAAATAATCTCAGATGAATTTTCTCATGTCTGAGAGAGAGAGAGAGAGAGAGAGAGAGAGAGAGAGAGAGAGAGAGAGAGAGAGAGAGAGAGAGAGAGAGAGAGAGAATGCCTGTTTATCAGTATATATGTACAATTGAAAAATAAATTAGTAGATAGTCACAATGTGTTTTAACTACTCTTTCCCTCATACACATGAAGGGGGAAATCTGGATGGTTGAACTGGGTGCAGGGGGGAAATGACAGAAAAACGTTTGGGAACCACTGCTGTAGGGGATGGTGGAGATAAGAAATGGTGATGGGGGAGGGGGGCGTCACTGAGAACTTCGCCCTGGTGTAGCACTTTGTCGGGGGACGGCATTTAGGCACGTAAGGGATCTGGTCCTTGGGCTGCTGGAGGGAGTGCTAATCATTGAAACTCGGTATTCATTGCAAACAGGATACGTGATAAATGTAAGACGTTTAGCAAGGTACATGGTTTTCTCGTTGCAAGTAGAATATTTCCACAAGGGAAATAAACAAAGGACCACAATAGTAATACGTGTCGTGTGCTTTATTGTATCATCCTCGCAATTTTTATACAGTGTAATTTTATAACTGTATACTTGCAAAATATCTATCTATATGTATATACCAAGAGCTTTTTCCTATTTACAAGAGAGGTAGCCAAGTCAAAGGCACGTACCTATTCCCAACCATTCCACTCCCATTCCACCACCATTCCCCTCCTCTCGTCTTTGTGGTAATTGTTGTTACGGGAATTGCATTGTTTACCTTGAGCTACGGCAATTTCCCGAAAGCTTGTTTAATTTCGGATCGGGAACCTTTCCTGTAACTTTGTACCACACTATCGTAATTTTAATTAATATATTATTAAACTCTCCTCCCTCTTTATTATTTACTAAGCCTATGTTGTAATTTTGATTAACAAATCGGGAACTTTGAGAAATTACTTAAAGTATTAGTTGTCCCGTGGTTTCGAAGCCGTTTTACGAGCTCGTAAGAATTCCAGCCGAACGAGACTACGTTTAGTTAACTGAACGTCAGACAAGCTTCAACTCTGGTACCAGAAGCAACAAATAAACCTCGGCAAGGGAATTCTTCAATTAGATCGAAGCCTCAAGAATACACTTTCAGTTCTGACGATTGTTAGAGAACTCAACCAGGTAAGTTCTCTAACGTTCTCAATTTGAAGTCACTTAATTACAATATCTTAGATCCTCATGGATGCGAGTCATCCCTGTATCCCACCCACTGCCCTTGGTCAGGAGCAATGTCGCAAGACACAGTGCAACCACTACAAGGCGACTTCATTTAATGGGCGACCCCCCTCCCACACATACACACACACACACCTTCTCCGTTCCCTCATGCAGGAAAAAGAGAAGACGGGGAGAAATCCCTCTGGGCTGCGTCAAAATATCAGTTATACATACGCAGCCCCTACCCCCCCTGCCATTACCCCGCCCCTCCCTTCCTTGCATAACAGAATCATCCGTATACAATCACTCTCCACTCTTCCCTATCTCTTGCATTTCCCCTTCCTTGCACAACATACATTCCCCTCTTTCTCAACGCCCCTTTTACCCCATCCATCCATCTAATCCTAGGTCATCGCCTCAAGTTCGCTCCATCCACCTCTGCCTTCCACATTTCTTTTACTAATCTTTCATCACTCATAATTTTTTCTATGTGTCCAAACAATCCCAATACTCTTTCATCAGCCCTATCTACCATCTCCTTTTCCACTCCTGCTCTCCTCCTCACCTCGTTTCTCACTCTATCCAACCTTGTAACCTCTCCCATACTTTTAAGACATTTCATCTCAAACACATTTAAACTTTTCCTCTCTTAAATTCCAAGTGTCTGCCCCATACAATGCCGTCTGCACAACCACCCCTTCAAACAGTCTCCTCTTTGCATCCATTCCAAGATACCTATTTCTCATAACGCTCTTTAATCCCCCAAGGCATTTACTTGGTTCTCTCAATCTGCAATTTACCTCCACCTCCACTCCTCCCTTTCCTGTCAGATGTAACCCAAAACACGTAAAGCTATCCACTTTGTCCAGCTTTTCTCCATTTAGACTTACTTTGAACTCACTGCCATCCTCTACCCATGTACATCTCATCACCTTGCTTTTATCCACATTTACCTTCAACTTTCTCCTATTGCATACCTTCCTAAACACCGCCACTAACTTTCTTAATCCCTCCTAATAACTGGCTCACCTCCTTTTTTTTTTTTTTTTAACTACTCTCCATTCCCCTGTCCATTACCCTCACTTTTACCTTCCGCACCACCCGTACATGTATAGAACGAACAGCTATAGCGACATGACATATATCTGATGCATTCCCGTCTTTACCTCAAAATATTTACTGTCTATTTCTAATTCTAACACACTCGTAAAAAACAATTGACTGCCCTTGATAGCTTTCCCTCAATCCCATATACATTCAAAACCTCCCACAGTGGCTTCCTGTCTACCTTCCAAATCCATAAAGGCCCCCCAAAACATCCTTACCTTTTACTAAAGCCTTTTCACATATCTGCCTTACCACAAAAATCTGATCCATGCAGCCCCTACCTTTCCTAAACCCACATTGTTTCTCACTAATTACTTCCTCTGTTCTTCTCCTAATCTTCTCAATCAAAATCCTCCCATAAGCCATCCCAACTACATTCAACAAACTGATCCCTCTGAAACTAATACAATCATATTTGTCCCCTTTTCCCTTGTAAAACGGAACGATATAGGCATTCCTCCAGTCCTCCGGCACTCTACTCTTTTATACAAACATTAAACAACCTTACCAGCTAGTCCACTATAACTGTACCTCCCTTCAGACACTGCGCATGGCACCCATCTAACCCAGGTATCTTACCTGTTCTCATAATTTTCATAGCTACTTGCACCTCATCTTTTCTCATTTCTTCATCTTCCTCTCCAACCACCGTCATTTTCCTAGTGTCTCCCACTGCTACCACCAATCCCTTCCTATCCTCCTGCACACTCAACAACTCTCTAAAATACTACGCCCATCTTCCCTTTACTGCCTCCTCTTCCGTTAAGATCTGTACATTTGTGTCTATTACCAATTCTACTCTACTTGACCCACCTCCCTTCCTCTCTTGATTTCATTCCAAAACATCTTTTTATTGTTTTAAAAAAATCTGTCATGTTCCTTCTCATTTTACCTCTGAACTCCATTTTGCTTCCTTTATCTTTTGTTTTGCTTCTCTTCTTTTTTTTTTGTCTCATGTTTTTCGTTCATCCTTCTTTGCAACCAATCCCTAAATACTCGCTTCTTCACTTCTACTGCCTTCTTCACTTTATCATCCCACCACTCACTGCCACTCCTTTTATTTCCTTACATCCTCTTTGTTCCACATACCATCTTTGAACACCCAGTCACTTTCTTCTTGAAACACCCCCTTTCCTCTTCCACACGAACCTCTACTCTATCCTTCACCATCTCTCACACTTCTCTCAGCTTCTCCTTGTACTTCTGTTCCTTTTCCTTCTCACTTAAATAGTTTGCTCTAAGCACCTTTCTTTCTTTCGCTCTTTTTCTCTTTCTCCACCTATCCTCCTCTCTCAATTTACCTTAGAAAAAAATCATATTCCCCCTCTCTCCCCAAGACCATGGAGACTCAAAGCTCCTCTTATTCTTTTCCTGGATACCACTGCATAGTCCATTGATGTCTTATCAACTACCCTCTCCCATGTATTCTTATGATTGACCTTCTTCCTAAACAGTGTTAGTTATCACTAACTTTCTTTCTAAACACACCCCCACCATTAACTCCCTACTATGATTTTTACCTGGTACTCCACACTTCCCAATGACTCCATCTATTGGCTCATCCCCCCAATACCACTACACTGACATCCCTCCCAAAACCCTCCACGCACTCATTTATATCTGTCCAAAAAGCCTCCCTTTTCTCTACACTCTTCTTCCTACCAGGCCCATATGCGCTTACAAAGACCCATATATTCCTTCCCAGTTTCACCTTCGTCCATATTAACCTTGAACAAACCTCTTTCCACTCCACCACTCGCTTATCTACTTCCGCACTTAATAGTAGAGCCACTCCTTCTCTTCCTCATCATCTCTTCACTCCCAAACTCAAAATCATCCCTTCCTTTCAATTTAATTTCATTTAATACCAACACATCCATCTTCCTTCTCACAAAAATTCTGCCCATCTCTTCCCTGTTACTCTCATCTGTACCACACCTACGTACATTAGAAAACCCAATTATTAGGTTTATGATTGGAAAACTCATCCCAGACCCTCTTATGCCTTGACTTCTCGCATGAATGTACCCATAGGGCTACAGAGCGCAAGATGCCTAGTCCCAGTCTCCGTCCCGTTTTAGCTGCTTTTACGACCCGAGTGGGAAGACTTGGTGGCAGTATTCTTTCTTCCTTTACCAGAGGGGAAAGCGAAAATGGAAATATATACACAAAGAAGTGGCACAAGACTTGCACAAATAAAGAAATAAACAGATAAATAAATAAATAGATAAATAAATAAATAAATAATAAATGAATACTATTACAATAAGTTTTTTCCTGACAAGGATTCATACCTTATCTTCAATACTTCAGTTCTAATTACTGATTCGTGCGTGTTATCCTGTCAAGGTTAGAGACGTTCCCATCATCGATAGGTTAATGATACGCTCTAAACTAAACTATTTGAAACTAGGCTACACCACTGAGGTACTGATAATAGTAGAGGTCAAATAGCTGAAAACATGATAAGGTTCGCTGGTAATATCTGACTAGAAACCAAAGCTAACACATTGCAGATGCACTTCGATGGCAGTTTAATGTTTAACCATATTTGAGCAATGATTGCGATTCACAGGGTTTGCGTGCATAGGAAAATAGTGTAACCTATATTATTGTAATATTTTTTCGAATGTTAACTTTCAGTATTTTCTGTAAGAAAATATATAACAAAAATAATTAGAATAATATTTGGATTACCTTGGAATTATATATATATTTTTAGCAAATTATATTTTGATGTCAACAAATCTTTGTTCACTTTCTCAAGACACCATTCGAACGAACGTAGTAGGTTGTAGGTGCCGAGTGAGGCGCGGGTGAGGCTGATATACGTATGTTCGGAAGTCAATTCCTTGATTATATAAGATCGAAGGAAAACAAGAGACAGATAATGAAAACCCCTAAAACACCAGATAAAATAAAATCTCGATTACCAAAGGTAAGGATCATGTTAAGTACTAAAACAGTGATGTGTCCTGTGGGGGTAAACCCAGCATGTTGACAAGAAAGCAACACGTTTGTAAATATCCGTTGTACATGTTATATTTTTATGACATTTCGCTTCTTTAAATCTAAAAGGAAGTTGTCTTTGACGTCAGTAATCGAACGGAATGTATCGCTTCTTCTGACGTAGCTACTGGATATCTGCAACCTTCATAAACATCAAAGATACCACGGACTTCTATGGTTTTACATAAGTTGATAAGGGCCACCTGTAGTGAAGCAAAATGGTGTGGGTAGTTGGGTAGTTTTGTGTGGCACCATGGACGACGAAGTGCCGCAGTCGAAGAAAAGGAAGAAAATGGTTAGTTTTCTCACAATCCATTTTGCATTTGAAAGTGAAAAGTAACAGTGTTGCTTAGCCTTATGTTCCTATGATCTTGGACTTGGAAGTGGGTAATAGAAATAGTAAATAGGATTCAAATCAAATGGCCATTCTATTCATGAACAATAAAGGAGTTCTGTTCCAGTAACATGCAAATGCATTTTTTCACTTTTATGCATTTGAAAGTTGTTTTTTTTACCCTATGGAATGGCTAGGTTAGATTAGAAACTGTTAAACTGTAAGTTTTGTCATATCTGTGCTTGCATGTTTCTGTAAATTTACTCACAAAGGGACAGTACACACTTACACTTACACTTAGATACACTTAGAAGATTTCTGTCGGTGATCGACGCAGCTAGACTGGAGTCCCACTGTGACCAGGTAGCTCCCTCACATCAATTGTCCAATCGGTCAGACGATTGGCGTTGGGGCTGATGTATCCTGGTGTTGGTGGTTGGTCTGGTATTTTGGCCAACCAT
Source organism: Oratosquilla oratoria (assembly GCF_046742065.1). Taxonomy (NCBI): domain Eukaryota; kingdom Metazoa; phylum Arthropoda; class Malacostraca; order Stomatopoda; family Squillidae; genus Oratosquilla; species Oratosquilla oratoria. Next base: position 45,994,911 of record NC_134792.1, on the reverse strand, counting down.
ATATCCAGATGTTTTTTGAAGGTGTCTGGAGACACCCCTGACATGTTTCTCAGTTGGGGCGGGATGCAGTTGAATAATCTTGGTCCACTGAACGAGAAGCTGTTATGGATTCTGGATTTGATGTTTAGTGTTGAACCGGGAGTGGTTCTCACATAACATAGCCTCCCTCTTCTTTGGTGGACTGATACTTGTATGCCGGTGTTGGGCACCTTCTTTTCTAATACCTTCCAGACGTAGAAACTTCTCAGTATTATAATGCCCTATGATCAAGAATTTGATTGTAAATGATAAATATAAACTATTAAATGAGGATGGTGGAGAAAAATGAGTGAGCAAAACAAGCAAAGGAAATAGTTATACCAGAAGATGTAAGATCCAGATGCGAAAAAGACCGAAGCTGACCAAGAGGCCTCTAGAACTCCATGGTACTCTGAAAAGCAAAGTCTTGGAGGAGTTTAAATGTATTTAAGAAGAAATTGTCAGCGCTCACCAGGAGGAGGCCTTCCATGCAGAACAAAAGGTAGTCAACAAGATCAAAATGAACCCAGGATACTTTTACAGATATGCAAAACAGTTTGCATGATCCAAGCCCATGATTGGCACACTGATTAATAATAATGGGATAGAATTCGTAAACCCAGAGGAAATTGCTGAATTAATAAATAAGGCTAAAAATGTTTTTTTTTTGTGCCTCAGCAGAATAAAGCAATTGACAACCACTCTTTGTTCTTCAGAAAAGGTCCTGACTTGTGTTCAAATGGATGAAATAACATCAAAGTGTGTGAAGAATGTATTGAAAAAGCAATGTGCTCAATGTGTGGAACTTCCACTCCTGGCACTTCTCTTCAAAAACTGTGTTGTCGTTTTGGAAACCTAAAACTCCTGATGGAGAAATCTAAATCTTTGAAACAGTTATCAGCATGTCTCATTGAAAATTGCAGCTATTGTCCCAATTCATAAAGGAGGGAACAGGAAAAATCCATCAAATTACCACCATGTGTCTCTAACCTCCCACATGGGAAAGCTGTTTGAAAGGGTTATTAAAGCTGCTACTGTACAATATCATGGAGTCCAGCCTAATGAAAGAGACTGAACATGGCTTTTGAGCTGGTTGATCATGCCTGTTAGCCTTGCTTGACAGCTATGACCCTATATTGAACAACATCTGATGTCCTGATAAAGGAACAGATGCCATTTATCTCCATTTCAGCAAGGCCTTTGACAAAATGGACCATGGGGTTCTACTGCACAAACTCTGTGACTAAAAATTTCAAGAGAACTGGGTGCATGGGTCAGTGAATTTTTTACAGGAAGAAGGCCATTTATATGTGTCCAGGGGCAAGAGTGCAGTAAGCAATGTGATCAGCTCAGTCCCACCAGGAATGGTCTTAGGACCATTATTATTCCTTATTCTCATGCTGGACATAAACAGTGGAATCAGTAGCCATGTAATTAGCTTTGCTGATGACACTAGGCTGATTAGAGCTATCAGACCAGTCAGAGACCAGTTGACTACAGAGATGTGGACAAAGTATATAATTGGGCCGAGGTTAACATGCAATTCAGTGGTAACAAAATCCAATACATGAACTCCAAATGCAAGAAGACCAGTCAAAGGAACTACCATGACCCCAGTCAAAAACCTGTTAATTAGGAAGAGCATGTACAAGATCTGAGTAATTCTATCGAGTAACTGATTTCAAGGAGCATATCATAGTCCTAGTGAAAAAAAGATCAACTTTGTGGCTGGATACTAAGGACATTTAAAACCTGGGATAATTATATAATGTTAATGCTCTGGAAATCCCTTGTATTGCCAAGGCTAGACTACTATTTCCAGTTATGGAGTCCAACCAGTGCTAATGAAATAAATCTGGTACAGAAAATCCAGAGACAATTCACTAAAAATATAGGACATTGAAAAGGTCAGTTACTATGGCTAAAGTACCTGAATCTACTCTTTCAAGAGGTGGGATGGGTACATCATATCTATAGAAAATAATGGAGGAAAAAGTGCCAAATGTGGCAAACCCTGTAATGTCACAGGTGTCTGAATTCAGAGGCAGAAGTTGCACTGTCAACACTGTTAAGGGTAGCAGAGCTGGATCACTACAGTTTAACAGCTTCAGATGGAGAGCTGCCAGACTTCAGCTGCACCCGAAGTGAGGTCTGAGATAAAAAGGGTTGCTCAGTGGACTTGTTCAAATACCAGATGGATAAATTCCTTGTCAAACTGGAAACATCCCCGGATGTCCAGACAGGCAAAATGCCTTAGTGAAGGCTGAGAAAAAGTGGAGGCGGACACTACGTGTTGGCCTGGTGGGATGATAAACCCACCATACCGAATCAGGTAGATAAAACAAGTACAGCATTAGGGAGGGTGGGAAATAAAAGTAGGAAAGTAAGTAGACTTTGGGGTTTAAATTAAATTATGTATCCCTTATGGTAAGCAATGTGTCATTATTTCCCAACTTTTATGTGCTTTATTATATTTGCCTTGTTGTAACAAGGGGGCTCTTTTCTGTATAAATTGTTGATTTAGGTGTCATCTCCATGCCCAGACTGGGGACCCATCACTTGTTGCAAATGATCAGTTTCTAAGATTGTTAAAAAATGTTGGTAAATGATCAGGATGACATTGTTATTGCCCAGTTTATGTTTCTCAGAACTATGAAATAAGTAGGGTTTTATGTGTTATATATGCAATGTTTAAGACTGGAGTGGTGGTAGAGAAAATCATGTTGGCAGACGGAATCTTCAGGATACTTGTGTGCACCTAAATAAGTACAATATTTTTTGCAGTGTCATAGGAAGGATATGTAAGCATCATGGTTAGGGACAGGATCACCATTCAGTAGTTCAGGATTCTTGCGCCATCCATAGCAAATACCATTTTTTCCTAGAATATTTGCAGGGACTTTTTTAACCCATTCCATACTGTGCCGCACACGTAGTCATGTTGGACTTAGATCTCGGTGGCAGCAGCCAATGCCAGCCGTACGACGTGTCGTAATAATACTCGCATCATAAAATATAGTCACCGCTTATATCGATCGTTCTCTCTTCACCCGTGAATTTTGATAACCATAGAAAATGCGATTACAAAAGAATTAGAAAGAATGTCATTATGGAGGGGCGACTACAATAAATATAATCAAGACGCCGATATGGCAGCCTCGCGAATACACTCGCTCCCCATGACGCCTACGTGTGCGGCACCGTATGGAAGGGGTTAAGAGATCTAGGTAAAGATTTGGAAAACATTCTGCATTCCATTTATTTATGAAACGTGTTTTCTTTTCAAACAGTTTGGGGGATCGTTTTGGGAAATTTTGGTTTTGGATGAGGGAAAACGAGCAAAGTTCTAGTTGGAACAAACGGCTGTTATTCAAATGAGACTGTGATATATATGTGTATATATATATATATATATATATATATATATATATATATATATATATATATATATATATATATATATATATATATATATATATATATATATATATATATATATATATATATCTAGGGCACAGGTTCTGCCCGGGCCTAGCCGCTTGAGCTGCGTAGCAGACAGAGATCATTCCCGCCGCCCGAGATCAGGTGAAGTGTCCCATGAGCCAATCAGAGCCCAGCATTCCACCCGCACTGAGTCGACTGAATCGTTCGACCGAGTATAAAAAGCCTCCCGCTTAGCCACCTTCTTAACTTGCCTCTAGACCTTCAAGACTAGAACATCGCCTCTACACCAATGAAGTCCTTCTCACCCTGAGGAAGCCTCTTATCGAGGTGAAAAAACTCTGAAGTTTTAGGTGTCGTTGTCAACAGTTTTTTACATGCTGTTACACATCCAATAGAAACCATCGGCATTCACCAGCGCCTTTCTTTTCACATTCACCATGGATGATTTCGTTCATAAGCTGAATGAAGTTGATAGGAAGTCCTTCCTTAAACTTAAGAAGATACAACTGAAAATAGTTAAATCTATTAGCGCAGTTGATTTTAATAAAAAAAAAAAAAAAAAAAAATATATATATATATATATATATATATATATATATATATATGTATATATATATATATATGTATATATGTATATATATATATATACAGACGCTCCTCAACTTGCGTTTTAGTTACGTTCCGAACGGCCGAACGTAAGTTGAAAATGAACGTAAGTTGTTACTGTACCATACATCCGTAAATTCTATTACCGTATCTTATAAAACACCCCTAAATCATTAATTATACACATAACATTGTAAAATTATAACATTAATTTCAAATAAATTAAATTCAAGCAACATAAATTGAGATGGTGGAGGAGGAGGGGGAGGAGGAGGATGAGGCAAGGCACGTTCAGTCTGTCGTTTGTGCCATGTAAACAATGGATGCAGCGTCATGCGTAAGTATCGTTTGAACTACGGAGAGCGCGCTAAACAAAAAATCACTCCAAAATTTTTTTACAGTCAGTTCAAACGTAAAATAGAAAAAACGTAAAACGAATGAATGTAAGTAGAGGAGAGTCTGTATAAAATTCAAATTTTTTCTATACTAAAACGTTATAAAACATCAAAAACATGAAAATAAATAAAAGTAACTACATATGTACTATATTAACACATTTAAAATTGATAAGAACAGTTAAAATGAATACGTTTTAAGCGTACTACTTTGTTTAGCGTAGCTTGTGTTTGTTTGGTTTCATTGTTTACATCGTCAGTCGGCGGCAGTCACGTCAGAGTTCACACTGGGCAGTCGCGTTCTACCTGTGCTTCGACCTCACTTCTTTCTACATCACCATGCCGAAAGAAACCGGGAAAAGGAAGAAAGTCGTCCTTACCATACAGCAGAAGCTGGAGATATTGGACAAGCTGAAGGCAGGTCAATCGGGAACGTTTGAAGGATTCGACCGGGAGGTGCGAGAGGTGAAGGAGGCCGTGGGTGATTATGAGACAGTTACAGAGGAGGACGTCCAGGAGTGGCTCACTGTGGATGAGGGGGACCCAGGTTACGCTCTCCAATCAACCAAAGAAATAGCTGAGGAAGTGATGCACGGCCATGACAACGATGATGATGACAACGACGACGATGATTCTTCTGATCCTTCCATGTCTTTGGCAACAGTCCGGTCCCACATCGAAGGAGTGCTTCAGTTTCTTGACCAGCGACCCAGGGATATTTCAAATAGCAATCAACTGTACCTGATGATGCGTCATCGAGAAACAGCTGTCTTGCACCAAACGGACTTCTATCACCTCGTTTTTTCAGCCAAGAACACCTTCGTCCGCCCAGTCTTCTCGCCCTTCATCAAGTGCCTCATCCTCCTTGTCTACCTTTGATTTGGACAGTGAAGATGGAGCAATGGACGACCCTTCCTTCTGACTCCACCACCAGGAGGTGGGGAGTGGAAGGGTTGTGGAGTGATGGTGATGGAGGCGGGGAGTGGCGGAGTTGCTTTATTGTGTTCGTCAGGATAGTGGAAGATATATGTATAGAATAATTCTTGTTCTCTGTTACGTATAAGGTATGTACGTCAACACGAAAAAAAAAAATTGAGACTGATGGAGAGAGAGAGGGGGGGGAGGAAGGCACAGGACACACACACACACACACAAAGTATGTCAACATGAAATATATTTCTGATAAATCTGGATTATCCAAAAATCGGCTTATCCGAAAGAGGCTTCCCCCCTTTCGTTTTGGATAATCGGGGTTTTACTGTATACAGATGCTCCTCAACTTACATTTTAGTTAGGTTCCGAACGTAAAGTGAAAATGAATGTAAGTTGTTACTGTACTATACATCCATAAATTCTATTACCGTATCTTATAAAACACCCCTAAATCATTAATTATAAACATAACATTGTAAAATAATAACATTAATTTCAAATAAATTAAATTCAAGCAACATAAATTGAGATGGTGGAGGAGGAGGAGGAGGCAAGGTACGTTCAGTCTGTCGTTTGTGCCATGTAAACAATGGACGCAGTGTCATGCTAAGTATCGTTTGAACTACGGAGAGCGCGCTAAACTAAGAAATTCACAAAAAAAAATTTTTTACAGTCAGTTCAAATGTAAAATCGAAAAAACGTAAAATGAATGAACGCAAGTAGAGGAGCGTCTGTATGTATATATATATATATATATATATATATATATATATATATATATATACATATATATATATATATAATATATAACAACTCACTAAGCATACATGACAACAATACTTGCAGAAACCACTTGGAAAATAAAAGAAATTAATACCGAACGTTTTCGTCTATTCAAGACATCATCAGGGTACAAAGAATACAAAAAATGACCAAAGGTCATAATATGTACATGGTGGTAGAGGAACTGGGAAATGTCCAGTGTTACCCGATTCCAGAAGAATTATTTACAATCTTTTTAATAATAAAATTATCTAACTTATGCAAACCTAAGCTTAAATTCATAATATTTTCAAAACTATTTTTAATGTAACACGATTCACTTATGTTCATTTCTACAATATTATGACATGATGTAATAACTTTTGTGTTTTGTCAGTCAATAATATGGGAGAGCTCTTTTTGGTGGACGAAAAGTCCACTTGACATTTGACCTGTTCTTATGTTGTATTTTTGTTGACTAATCCTTTTGTTTAAATCTTAATTAATTGGGGATTTTTTTGGGGGGTCTTTTCATTGTATTTTTAGTGTTTAAATTGCTTTTCCACACTTGTGGTCAAGCATAGATATTGTAAAGAAGTATAATTACAGCAAATTAGTTCTCTTTATTTTTTATTTTATTTTTTCCTCATGGTCTTTATTTTTCTCATGGTCATAGCATTGTGTATAGCTTTTTGTACACTTCGTGTTGTAGGTCAAGAACATTACATGTACCAATACTAATCTTTGTGGGACTGGTAGTCATTGACAGTCATTCTCACATGTATATCCTACTGTTCTCATGTATTTTCATCATGGATAGTAAAATTTTCCCCTACCATAGGCAAAGGGTTTGTTATATGTCCAAAACCTAGAATATTTTAATAAGTGCTGTCATCAAAGGTATAATTAGGGAATGGTAGTACTGTACTATAGATTTAAAAGATTATTTCTTTGTCATACTATTCATAATGAGACAAATTATAATAGTATATGACTTTTTTTGTACAGGTATTGCCAGAATACAATGAGTATGCTGAAAGGATACGAAAAACCCTCTACTACAGCCAGCTCCCAACAACGGACCGACCATCTTTTCCCTTTACAAGTGAGTTGTGTGTGGCAGTTTCATAGTAGCATGAAAGGGTATATGGAGGTACATATGTGTATATCCTTGTGTGTGTATAATACATATATATATATGTATGTATGTATATGTATATATATATGTATATGGATGATGTGATGCATGAGGTGGAATGGGTGGATGGGGGGGTGAGGTAGTATGTGTGAGAAAAATTTTACTCTGCCTCTGACCCAGGGTAGTGCACAAGATTCAGGGATGACCTGTCATCCAGGAGGTGCCAAGATAAGAGGGAGGGTAGAGGGGAGTGGAGTGTATTTGGGATGGAATGAGTGGGGATGATTATTATGCCTTTTTCTTTTTGGCTACCTCCCTTGTAAGGGGGGAAAATCCTTTGGTAAATGTATGTATGTATGTATGTGTGTGTGTATATATATATATATATATATATATATATATATATATATATATATATATATATATATTCCTGTTTAGCTTTACTTAACACTGAAGTAAGCATGTATAGTTGAGGGCAGGATAAGGTAGTAGTAGAAGGATGATCACACTTCAAGGCCGTAGAAGGTTCAGAGTAACTAGGGATTAGAATCAGACAAGAGAGGGGGGAGGGAGGGAGAGAGAGGGAAGGAGGGAGAGAGGAGAGAGAGAGGGAGGGAGAAAGAGAGAGGAGGGAGAGAGAGAGAGAGAAGGAGGGAGAGAGAGAGAGAGGGAGAAGGAGGGAGAGAGAGGGTGAGGGGCAATGCAGCAGATTTGACTTTTGTTGCATTCATCTAGGTGATTATACAATGGAATAGTTCAGGGGTAGAAGAGGTAACATGTCAAATTAGACTGAAAACCCACATATCCATACTGGTCCTCGAGTACTTCTATGGATCTCTGGGAAGAAGTGTTGGACTGTTTGTATTGCATTAGTGTGCAAAGGTTTATGCCACAATATAATGACAGTAGGAGAAAGGGGGCAGTTGCTGATTGTCAGCTCTTCTTAAAATATATATATAATAATGATAGAAAATATTTAATAGGGATCTTGGGGGTCTAAGCCCATCAGTACCTCTAGTTGGAGGTGATGGTATTGATGGTCCCATTTTTGGTTCTAGTGGAATATTGAGGTAATTTAGGAGTTTGAAGAGATGTACCTACAAAGTGATGAAAAGAGATAAACAAAATGGAGAGAGAAGACAAAAAAATGTCAGAGTAGTGGGTGGAGAAAAATCATGAACCCAGACAACTAGGGGAGGGACTGATGGTGGGTGCCTACCAGTGTTGGTCCTACAAGATGGATAGCTACAAGTAATCACCACTGCCACCTGTTTTGAAAACCTGCCAACTTCCATCCTCTCACCACTGCCTGAAATCTCTCTATTTTTTATTTCCTTTCCCTTTTCATATAAAGAGTACTGACAACCTGTCTTGCATAAATAATGCATGGCAATAAGAATTACAACATGTAAGCGCACGTAGGTAGGGATGAGCTTGTACTTGTAGAGGGATGGTGCCATCCAGAGTTTCACTGGTCATGTTTATTTGTTATCTTTGGTCTATCATGGACAAGACTTGTCTCTTGCAAGAGAAAACAGGGCAACAGATTAATTCTTTTAAGCAAGAACCACAGCCCTGAGAACACTGTCCATAGCTATCAAATCAGACCATAGTTCACTCAATGAAAAGCTTATTAGTTGTCTAGAATGAGTGTTGGGTAGATGTGGGAGTATGCATAGTATATAGTCTGTAGCAAGTATGACTTGCTAGTTCAGGTAAATACTACATCTGTACAACAAAGGCTTCCTTCCTCATGTAAGGCAGATAACCAGCCAAGACGTGCACCCACCCACACCCATCTCGTTCCTATCCATCATCCACTTGTTTCCTTTCTGGGGAAATACATAAAATTGGATACTTATAAATGCTCATGAATTATTATAAATGTTGTAGATGTGTAAGTTATTAATGTTATTTAGAAAAAAAATCAAATGGCCAACTGATGTGCACAAAAGGCAAAGGTGATTATATTCACTGTTCATAGGGATAGTGTGTATACTGTACATAGAAGATGGGGGAGGAACACAAATAGAGTGCAACCTAACAGCTGCTGATGGGTTAATTTTACTCGAAGGTCAGGGAGCACTTGTTTATTTGTTTCTTTTTAGGTGTGGCTAAACATCTGGCAGTGCAGTTTTTATGGTTTCTCTTAGGAATATTATTGGGTGTGGACATATTTTATGTATGCAGCTGTTTACTTTGTAACAAGATTTTATACCCATTGTGTATTTGTAGGTTTGTTATGATGGGAACTGTTGCTATTACTGACAACTCTTGGCCATCCTTGTTACTGAGGACTTACAAGTGCTTATTGGGCTTGTGGGGGAATGTTGTCAGGGTGCTTCTGTCCTTAACACACACACACATGCACACAGTGGAATGTTTGATGCTTTTGCTTCTATACACAATTGGTATTTTATTGAAGTGAAAAGGTGATTTATTTGTTATTACAGGAATTGTGTATACATTATGTATTTACCTTGTATACGGAAGACAGAGGTGAGTGGAGAATGGTTGTATATGGATGATGTTGTGATTGCATGAGGAGGAATGGGCGGGGGGGTGGGGTAGTATGTGTGAGTAAATTTTGACGCAGCCCGAAGGGATTTCTCCCCGTCCTCTCCTTATATGCAAGGGGGGACGGAGAGGGGGGATCGCCGATTAAATGAAGCGGCCTTGCTGTGGATGTGCTGTGTCTTGCGACACTGCTTCTGACCCAGGGCGGTGGGCAGGGTGCAGGGATGACCCGTCATCCAGGAGGTGCTCAGATGAGAGGGAGGGTGGGAGGGGTGTGGAGTGTATTTATGGATGAAATGGGTGGGAGTGTTTTTATGCCTTTCCCTTTTTGGCTACCTCACTTGAAAGGGGGAAAAAGCCTTGGTATATGTATGTATGTATGTACCTTGTATTATACAGGAAGGGGAGTTATGCTTGTGGTGACCCGTCTTTGTATCTTAAATTCTTGTATGGTGTTTGCACACACTTGTTTTGTCCAATTTGCTCCAGACATTCGCCACTCTGTGTGGAAAGATTATAATTTTTTTCTCCAGATCTCCTCTATAACTGTCCATTTTGAGTTTCTTTTCATGTTTTTCTTGTATCCTACTTTAATAAGTCTTCTCTGCCAAGGACTTTCATGCCTTTCATGATTCTGTAAATGGCCAATTGATTGCCTCTTTCTCTTCTTTGTTGCATGGTTGGTAGTTCTAGTTTAGACAAACTTTGCTTGTATGTCAATTTTGAAAGTGTTGGGGCCGTCTTTGTCATTGCTCTCTGGATTGAGAGGAACAGAGGGAGTAATTGGTGAGGGAACAGTGTGGGTTTAGGACAGGTAAGGGTTGTGTGGATCAGATTTTGTGGTAAGGCAGATATGTGAGAAAGCTTTAGTAAAAGGTATGGATGTTTTACGGGCCTTTATTGATTTGGAAAAGGGATATGACAGAGTAGACAGGAAGGCACTGTGGGAGGATTTGTGGATGTATGGGATGGGGGAAAGCTGTTAAGGGCAGTCACGAGTTTTTGTAAGAGTAGTAGAACCTGTGTTAGAATGGAAAAAGGAGAGAGTGAGTGGTTTGAGGTAAAGGTGGGCTGATAGGTATGTGTCATGTTGCCATGGCTGTTCAATGTGTACATGGATGGGGTGGTGTGGGAGGTAAAGGAGACTGGAGATTGTTGAAGAAAATGGAGAAAAGTAGGAGGTGAACCAGTTATTTGCTCATGACACTGTGCTTGTGGCAGGGACAGAGGAGGGATTAAGAAAGTTAGTGATGGAGTTTGGAAAGGTGTGTGTGATAGGAGAAAGTTGAAGGTAAATGTGGGTAAAAGCAAGGTGATGAGATGTACAAGGGTAGAGAATGGCAGTGAGTTGGAAGTAAATCTAAAAGGAGAGAAACTGGAAGAAGTGGATAGCATTAGGTATTTTGGGTTGCATGTAGCTGGAAAGGGAGGAGTGGAGGTAGAGATAAATTGTAGATTGAGAGAAGCAAGTAAATGCCTTGGGGGATTAAAAAGTGTTATGGGAAATGGTCAACTGGGAATGGATGCATGGAGGAGATTGTATGAAGGAGTGGTTGTGCCAATGGTATTGTATTGATCAGACTTGGGATTCAAGAGAGGCAGAGAGGAAAAGCTTAAATGTGTTTGAGATGAAATGTCTGAGAAGTATGGTAGGGATTACTAGGCTGGATAGAGTGAGAAGTAAAGAGGTGAGGAGGAGAGCTAGAGTGGAGAAGGAGATGGCAGATAGGGCTATGAAAGATTATTGGGATGGCTTGGACACATGGAAAGAATGATGCAAGATTAGTAAAAGAGGTGTGGAAAGCAGAGATGGAGGGAGTGAACTTGAGCAGATGACAAAAGATGAGATGTATGGATGGGGTGAAAAGGGCATTGGGAAAGAGGGGAATGTATGTTGAACAAGGAAGGGAGAATGCCGGAGAGAGGGATGAGTGGAGAGTAACTGTGCATAGATGATACTGTTGTGAAAAGAAGGAAGGGGTAAGGGATGGGGGTGTCAGGGGTGCTTATGTGTGAATAATATTTTTATGCACCCAGAAAAGATTTTTCTCCATTTTCTTTTTCTGCATGAGGGGAGGGAGAGGGGGGTTTGCCGATTAAGTGAAGTGGCCTTGCTGTGGATGAATTGTGTTTTGCTACATTGCTTTTGACCCATGGCAGTTGGAGGGATACAAGGATTAACAGTCATCCATGAGGAGCCTAGATGAGAAGGGGAAATGGTGGTGGAGGGGATTAGAATGGATGGAGATAGGTGTGTGCATTTGACTTGTCTAGCCCCATTATAATGTATATAGACTAGTTTAATACTCATTCACACATAGTTCATTTTCAAATTAAATGTATAGTTATAGAAAAAAAATGCACCATCAAATGGGTTTCGCTGTTTGTGTGTGATGTGTGGAGCTGATTGATATTTCTATTAAAGCATGGATAACTTTTTCACACAAATGTTTAAAATGCTCAATGAATGTTGCATTTGCATACTTACAGCCATAAGGTGGATCAAAACTTTTGACAGTGACACTACTATGGACTTGAAATTAAGAGTGGAGTTGAAGTTTTGGCAAAGTTGATTTTACTGATTTGTCCTGTTTTATAGAGTTATAAGGTGCATTGCGTTTATGTAGTTGTGTACAAAATTTGAACTGACCAAATGATAATGCTTCACAAGAAATATATTTATAGGATGTATCCTTTGTTATGAAATTTTCTAGTTCTTAATCTCGTTAATTGTGTATATTACAGAACTATGTGTTGAAAAATTCAGTGGACTCTGTCGCCAAGATGGCTTGGATAAACTTGACCTCCGCTATGCCTCAACAGTGAGCTATGATGCCTGTGTCACACCTTGTTCTCTCATCGTTGCACTCGTCTACCTTGACCGACTCCGAACACATAACCCTGAGTACCTGGCAACTGCCTCTCCATCACAAGTGTTCCTTGTTGCAATGGTTAGTATTTGTATTTTCCATGGTGTTTTATTTGTGGATGTGCTGTGTCTTGCGACACTGCTTCTGACCCAGGGCAGTGGACAAGGTGCAGGGATGACCCGTCATCCAGGAGGTGCTAAGATAAGAGGGAGGGTAGAGGGGTGTGGAGTGTATTCAGGGATGGAATGGGTGGGAATGATTTTATGCCTTTTCCTTTTTGGCTACCTCCCTTGTAAGGGGGAAAAAGCCTTGGTATATGTATGTATGTATGTATGTTTTATTTGTTTTTCACCTGAAATGTTAGTTTGGTGGACAATTTGAAGTACATTTTTATTTATTATTATTGTCTTCTTCTTTTTCTTCTTCTTCTTTTCTTCTTCTTTTCTTCTTCTTTTCTTTTTCTTTTCTTTTTCTTTTCTTCTTCTTTTCTTCTTCTTCTTTTCTTCTTCTTTTCTTCTTCTTTTCTTCTTCTTCTTCTTCTTCTTTCCTTCTTCTTTTCTTCTTTTCTTCTTCTTTTCTTCTTTTTTTCTTCTTTTCTTCTTATTTTCTTCTTCTTTTCTTCTTTTTTCTTCTTTCTCCTCGTCTTTTTTCTTCTTTTTTCTTTTCTTCTTTTTCTTTTTTCTTCTTTCCTTCTTTTCTTCTTTTCTTTTTTCTTTTTCTCCTTTTTCTTTCTTCTTTTTCTTCTTTTCTTCTTTTCTTCTTTTCTTCTTCTTTTCTTCTTTTCTTCTTCTTTTCTTCTTTTCTTCTTTCTTCTTTTCTTCTTTTCTTCTTCTTTTCTTCTTCTTTTCTTCTTCTTCTTCTTTTCTTCTTCTTTTCTTCTTTTCTTCTTCTTATTTTCTTCTTGTCTTCTTTTCTTCTTCTTATTTTCTTCTTGTCTTTTCTTCTTCTTTTCTTTCTTTTTCTTTTCTTCTTTTTCTTCTTTTTCTTTTCTTCTTCTTTTCTTCTTTTTCTTTTCTTCTTTTCTTTTTCTTTTCTTCTTCTTTTTCTTTTCTTCTTTTCTTCTTTTCCTTTTTCTTTTCTTCTTTTCTTCTTCTTTTCTTCTTTTTCTTTTCTTCTTCTTTTCTTCTTCTTTTCTTTTCTTCTTCTTTTCTTCTTCTTTTCTTTTCTTCTTCTTTTCTTCTTTTTCTTTTCTTCTTCTTTTCTTTTCTTTTTCTTTTCTTCTTTTTCTTTTCTTCTTTTCTTCTTTTCTTCTTTTTCTTTTTCTTCTTTTTCTTTTTCTTGTCTTTTCTTCTTCTTTTCTTCTTCTTTTCTTTTTCTTGTCTTTTTCTTTTTCTTTTCTTCTTTTCTTCTTTTCTTCTTTTTCTCTTGGTTTTCTCTTCTTTTCTTCTTCTTTTCTTCTTCTTTTCTTCTTCTTCTTTTTCTTTTCTTCTTTTTCTTTTCTTCTTTTCTTTTTCTTCTCCTCCTCCTCCTCCCCCTCCTCCTCCTTCTTCTTCTATGTATATATATATATATATATATATATATATATATATATATATTTCAGTACAGCTTGCAGAGGATTAACAATTGTTTTCTTATAAAGAATCATTGATGTATACATACCAGAAACTGATTTCTAAGTGTCGCTATTTGGTTAGCGGGGTGGGGGTGGGGGGTCTCTAGCAAGAAACAGGGCAATTTCTTGGTTGATTTGGTTGCCTTTAAAAACTCTGTAAAACATTAAACAGTTTGATATCTATAATAGAAATAAGATGGAACAAGTGTCCATATTTAGCACCTGTACAAATACTATAGTATGACGGAAGGGTGAAGGTCTGAATGATTGGAAGATGAGGAACCAAAGGCAAAAAGGGGAAATTGTAGGAATAATATTAGCTATGGAGAAAATTGAAAAAAAAAGGGTTTGGTTGACCATGACAAGATGTAATGTTAGAGGTTCACTTTATTGACACTTGGAAGGACCTATAACAGGTGTGGTAGAAACTGGGAGTGGAAGGGGAAGTGTCAGATAGGGTAATTCAGAGAATGCAGAATTGTCCTTTTCTATGTTGTTGAAGTCGAAGGTAAGCCATTGAGACAACATTTCTACAGTAATTTGGCAGCTGGAGCTTATTTGCCCCCCATTGTTTCACCATATGCCAATCCCCCTCCTGATCTATGGATCAGACAAGAACATCCCCTCAGGCCACTTCCTATCTTTGACACTTTTCCATCCCACTCCACAGACTTTCCCAGTGCATCCAAAACCCTATCCCTCCATCTATCCTCCCCATTCCTGACACCCCTTTCTATCTGTCAATATCTTCCTTCAACATTTTGTTAGTCCCTTCCCATGTGTTCCTTCTATATGACCTAACTTCACCCCTGATCTCTGCCTTGCCTCAATACTGCTCAGTGTGTCCAGTCACAGCACCCTTTACACATGCACATCATGTGTGTTCATTGAATATGTTATTTCTTAATGTGGCTGAATACTGCTTGTATTATATTTCATTCTTTAAGTATTGATGTCAGTCATTTATTTGTTAATTCTTTATTTATTTCTAATGTTGCCTCTTCTTTTTCCAGCTCGTAGCGAGCAAGTATTTGTACGATGATGGTGGTGAAGATGAAGTCTTTAATGATGAATGGGCAGCCTCAGCTGCCTTGCCACTCACACAGCTCAACCGGGCAGAGCGAGATTTTCTCATTGCTATCGTATGTATTGCTCTCCATTGTTGGGTTTTAGCTTTTATGTTGACTTGTACACTTATAGATTTTTAGAAAAATCAGTTTGTATACCACAGTTCTTCCCACTTATAAAGGAGGTAGCCTCTCCCATCCATCCTTCAATTGTTTCCCTTTTATCTTTGCCTTTTTATCTCTGTCCCTCGCCCACTGTCTGGGTCAGAAGTAATACAGCAAGATGCACCACATCCACAGCAGGGCCCCACTGCCTCGTTTATATGGTGACCCTCTCTACTAAACAAAAGCTGGAGAATAGACAAAGAAGTAAGGGAGGATGCACCATAATTAGAATTATGTTTGTACATTGTGTACATATGTGCATTTAATTATAGACAGGTCTTGGCATGATTAACCCCTTCCATACGGTGACGCCTACGTAGACGTCATGAGGAGCAAGCGGGTATGCGAGGATGCCGACGTTGGCGTCTTGATTATATATATTGTAGTTGTACCTGCGCGACCCCCGTACTCTGTAAACTGGCTTCATCATATTTTCTATGGTTATCAAAATTCACGGGTGAAAGAGAACAAGCGATAGAGCAGTGACTTTATTTTTTATAATGCAAGTATTATGACGCAACATCGCACATCTGGCAGCTAATGCTGCCAGACGTGCGATGTGGCCCGTATTGAAGGGGGTTGAATACAGCTGTTAGGATGTATTCATCTAATTGTGTTGTACAGGAAAAAGGCACTCATGGGGTCCTGTCTCCTTGTTTCCACTTGTTAAAAATTTGCTCATTACCTCTGGCCTGAGCAGTGTGGCAAGAGACAGGATGACTATCTATAAGGTACTAAGATGGGAGCAGCAACAAGCTTATTTTTTGAATGGGTGGAAGGTGGGTGCATACTTTAACTTGGTCTCCCCCTAATAAGGGGGAAAAGGTGTATATGTATGTATATGCCATTATAGCTGGTCAGAGTACATATGTTGGTGTTGCAATCAGCAAAATTATTAAAGACTTACACCAGACAACCCTTTATCTATCTATATACCAAGAACTTTTCCTCCCTTATAAGGCCAGTAGCCAAAGTCAAAGGCATGTACCTACTCACACCCATTCCCCTCCCAAAAACCACCCTTTCCCCCTTTCATCTTAGCTCCTCATGGATGACAGGTCATCTCTGTACCCTGCCCACTGCCCGAGGTCAAAAGCAATGTAGCAAGACACAGCACATCCACAGCAAGGCTGCTTCACTTAAATGGCAACCTCCCCATCTCCTCATGCAGAAAAAG
This sequence comes from Oratosquilla oratoria, assembly GCF_046742065.1. Classification (NCBI taxonomy): domain Eukaryota; kingdom Metazoa; phylum Arthropoda; class Malacostraca; order Stomatopoda; family Squillidae; genus Oratosquilla; species Oratosquilla oratoria. The sequence goes on along the minus strand of NC_134792.1, from coordinate 45,978,264 downwards.
AGAAAATGTGGAGAAATCCCTATGGGCTGTGCCAAAATATCATTCGCACATAAGCACCCTCCCTTCCTTGCATAATAGTATCATCTATGCTCTGTCACTTTCCACTCATCCCTATTTCATGCATTCTCCCTTCCTTGCTCAACAGACATTCTCCTCTTTCTCAACATCCCTTTCACCCCATCCATCTCATCACCAGTTGTTCAGTCACCAGACAACCATAAATCTAAAAAACATTTGAAAGTAGAATGAAATGGCCAAATCCTTTCACTGAAAAAGAACACTAAGACCTGAGTCTTACATTTGATACTTGTATGACTTTCATTTCACATATGTAGTAAATGACATAAAAAATAGCAAGAAAACAAACTTGCCTAAATCCATCAGTAGAACTGACTTTGGATAACAGAAAGTCTCTAATAATCAACAAGCAATTTATGAGAAGCACTCTTGACTCCACACCATGGTTCCCAACAATCATCAGCACTTCTAAGCTACCAGAAGAGGCTGGATCACCGCATTGTGAACAGCTGCCCAGGATGTAACACTTCACCCCATACCATACAACACATAATGGAAGACTGCATTATACACAATCATGCACGCAAACAACACAACATACACTCTATAAAGGATTTGTGGGAAAACCCAGTTTTGGCTGTGGCATTCCTTGGGGAGACGGGACTGCTCGGACAGACAGTCTAGGGAACGACAACAACAACAACAACAATCAAGATGAATACAATTTTAAAACATTACAGAATGGAGCACTGAGAGTGATAACAGGCACCACTAACAGAACCTAACATAAATAAACTACATCAGCACCATATTACTCAATCATTTATAACAATGTACAACACAAAATATCCACACAAAATCATACACTCAGATTACTAAACAATCCCTTCTAGACAAACCACCAAACTCGGTACTTGAACAATACCCCCCAGACATAAGCTCCACAGGAAAAACCCTACCACACCTGGCAAGAATTGAAGAAGCCTATGCTTGGGAGACCATCCAGCATTAAAAAGAAACAACACAATATACATGACCACAAATTCACTCTGCCCCAACCACCACACAGAGGACACAGAAGACCTTGTACTACAATATTCCACACTAGCAGTCTCATGACAATAACCCTATATCTTCCCTGAATGACTTATGTTCTCACCTGGAGGCAGTTGTGAGTCACCTGAAGGCCACAGGTCTTCTGGAAGATAGACCAAGGGCAAAATATTGATTGGTTGGTTAAATAATGCAGGATGTGTCTTGTAAAGTACAAGCTAAACTGACTAAATTGTAAGATGAGAGGTTGGATGGTTTTATTTGTGTATGGTGTGGCTGTGTGCGTTGATTCTGCCACATTGATTTTTTAAAAAGGGAAAGAGCATTTGGGATATATAAGGAGAAAGTAGTTTATGCATGTGTAATAGATTATTGTGTATAGTTAGGACTTGAATATGCATGAAATACTCTTTGTAAGTTATGATGCTTTTTTTTTTCAGGATTGGAACTTGTTTGTGGATGATTCCATCTTTAGGGAGGTACTTGAGAAGGTGGAGTGTGACATTGCCTGTCGGGAAGGATTATTGCGAGGACAGTTCACCTACATGGATCTGATTGCCCTGGGGAGAAACATTTCGCCCATTTGGTTACCTTTACTTGAGCAGGTATTGTCTTTATTTTTTTCTGCACTTTGTTACTTGGGTATTACCCCCCCCCCCACACACACACAAGAATGATCTATTTTCTCATTCCAATAGGCCTGTATCTCCATAGGCACAGTATGCCAAAGGACTTTTCCTCAGGGAGCCAAGACAGTATTTAATTTAATACCTAAATGGGAAAGGTTCTGCTCTGAAATGATATCGATCAATTGCTGCCAAGAGTTTCGCTAGAAACTTTCAGACCCACAGCAGTTTGCAACAAAACATGGGCCTTCCCAGAGTTCTTTAGGAAGAAATTTTGGACTGATGTGTGCATTTTTTTAGTGTGAGACAGTTTGTGTCACCAGATGAAAGGAAGAGTGTTATCACCGGTTGTCAGCTCCTCACATTTCAAGGTGGAGATCTAGAGTGGAGGATACCTAGCCTCCTCACTCCATCCCATTTAGTTGCCTTTTAAGGCAACATGGTGGCAAAGCCAACATCCCCCCACCACTGCCACCACAAACATTTGTGCAAATACCAAAGGCCTTTTCCCCCTTACAAGGGAGGTAGCCAAAAAACAAAGGCATAAAATCCACTCCCACCCATTCCATCCCCACATACTCCACTCCCATTCATCCCCCTCTCTCCCTCTTATCTTGGCTCCTCCTGGGTAACGGGTAATCCCTGCATCTCGCCCACTGCCCTGAGTCAGAAGCAGTGTCACAAGACACAGCACATCCACAGCAAAGTTGCCTCATTAAGAAGACTGGGAGAAATCCCTTTGGGCTGCATCAAATTAATTTTCACATACTCCCTAACCCTCCCACCACCTGCTCCCCCTCATGCATCAGCATCATTTATACACAACCATTCTCCATTCACCCCTATCATAATGTCTTCTCCTGTCCTTCCTCAACAGACATTCCCCTCTTTCCCAAAGCCCCTTTTATCCCATCCATCCACCCTTTCATGTTCACTCCTTCTACCTCTGCCTTCCACACCTCTTTTACTAATCTTTCTCCACTCATTCTTTCCATGTGTCCAAACCATCCCAATACTCTTTCATTAACCCTATCTCCCAACTCCCTTTCCACCCCCATTCTCCTCTTCACCTCTGTTCTCACTCTACCCAGCCTAGTAACCCCTATCATACTTCTCAAGCACCTCATCTCAAACACATTCAAACTCCTCCTCTCTTCCTTTATGTTCCTTGTTATCACCCCATACAGTGCTGTCAGCACAATTACTCCTTCATACAATTTCCTCTTAGCATCTATTCCCAAATGTCTATTTCTCATTACACTTTTTAATCCCCCAAGGCATTTACTTGCTTCTCTCCGTCTACATTCTACCTCCCCCTCCACTCCTCCCTTTTCCGCTACATTTGCACCCAAGTATCCAAAACTACAAACAAATGTGCATATAGCTTAGTTGCAACTCTGCAAATAGGTGACTCTTACCCTGGTCAGAGCTCAGAATGATGTGTATTGTTTTATTTTTAGGTAATATTTAAGTCCTAAGAAACATTCATGTATTTGCCATTCCTATTGTACTATATCTAACCTTGTTCTATCATTGTATGTTTTTAGGCAGCTCAGGTGCTCTCTGTGTTTGTGGTGAGTTATGTTGCTGCGGTGGCAAGTCTGGTTGCTGGGACTGCCTTGGCTCAGCACTGCTCTGAGCAAGTTATACAAGTCCTTGGGCACGTCATGCAGATATACGGCTCTGAATCTTGCAGTCAGTTGGGCACAACCTCTGCAGTTGCTGAGCCCTCTTGTCTTCTGTCTCTGGCTCCTGTAGCATCATCTCTGCCTGCATATCTTACTGACACGGGTTAGTGGAATGACTTTTGAATTTTGATAAGAAATGAAGATATATTTTTTGTTGTGGATATAGCGAGATTTTATGTTCAAATGTATTCCCATGGGAATTCGTGCATTCAGTATATGATAGGATAATCATTGGGATATACAAACATACATACATACAGAATCAAAGCACACACCCATCCCATGCCCATCCAAATGTGGTTGTCACCCCATCCATCTAAGGACCTCATAAATGAAGGATCATCCCATACCCCTGCCACACCACCCAAGTCAAAGACAATGCAGTCTGGCACAGTGCTTCTATACTTGTGCCTGGGAGCTGGAGCTGACTTATCGGGGATTGCTTCACTATATGGCAACACCTCCCTTCTCCTCCTCTCAATTTTTTTACAGAGAAGACAGACAAGAGTAACCATTCGTGTCATGTCATTTCCTCATCCCGTTGTAATTGCTCCTTGCAATATTTTTTACTTTCTTGCTTGACAGATTTCTTTTCCATCCAGTGCACCCTTCAATCTCTCTATCCACCTTGTTCCTGGTCTTCCTCTCAAGTTCCCTCCATCCAATTCTCCCTTGTATTTCTTTATTCTTTCCATGTGCTTAAACCATCTCTGCTATCAGTGGTCACCTGAACTGACTCAAAGCTAACACCCCCATCTTTCTTCTTACAAATGCACTACCAATCTTTTCTCTTTTGGTCTCATCAGTACCACCTTATTTTTGTTCCTCCACTCAAATTCATTTCATATACTCATTCTTGGTCTTCCCTTCAAGTTCATTCCATCCACCTCTGCCTTCCACAGCCTCTTTACTTGTCTTTCTTCACTTGTTCATACCACATATACTAGGGATAATTTTGAAATATGAAACTTATGTTAAATTTGGATCTGTTGCAGATATTGAAGATTGTGCATCACTTGAAGGCAATGAAACTTCAGTGGGTAGTGCTTCTCAAGTATTGACTACCTTAACGACTTCTATCATCTTGGCCCTTACTTCGCCCTTCCCGGCCACACAGAGAGAAGTAGTGAACTCGGATCTAGCCCCAAATTCGCAACATAATCGAGTTGATGATGTTGAGAATTTGAGAGATGTCACTGAGAGTACCTTGGTCAATCCTGCCAACATTCGCCTTCCATTTACAACTGGACCCTACTGGATGCCGTCTCATCACCAACCACAGTCATCATTTGATGCTGATTGCCTCTTTGACTGTAGGGACAAATTCCCCCAGTTCCCCATGCCCCTCACCAGTGACAGACCATGGAATCCTCAGATTATGAGTGGTGCAGCTCCTCATCTCACCAACTACACTGGTATTGGAGCTCCCAATGCTCTTAATTTGGGAGACCAGAGTGGACCCCCTTGGAGCAAAGCCATCACGGCCATCCAGAATTTCTTGCATCACATAGCTGCCTCATTCTTTGCGCTTGACCATGGACCACCCCTTCCTAAGTTTGGCCTCTTGTCACCTGTAGCTTTAGCTGTTTCCTAGTGGTTTAAAAGCTTTGTAGTCGTAGAAGATGAACTCTGCAGTATTGTAATGTTGAGGAGGATTTAGTACAGGTCATATAGATAATAGTTGTAATATCTCTATTTTGGTAAAGCAGAAATTTTATTCATCCTAATCCATAGATGAAAGCAGTAGTTAGTAATAATCCTGGTGGATGTTTACTTCATATATATGTATTAAGTAAGGAAAGTTACTGAAATCATTTAGTTATGGAAAGATATCCATAATTTTTTTTTCCAAAACTTTACTTTCCAGTAAACACTGTTGTTTGAGAAATACAAAATGGTCATTACCATATTTAGAAAAAAAATCAAAGCTCGTACAGAAAGTGCCATACTTTTCCATTTTCAATTTTTTTTTATTCTTTGGTTGAAAACTACACAGCAATCAATGAATTTTGAAGATTTTTGTATGGTCAAATTGAACATGGTGAATTGGAGATTAAGGCATTCCACTATTTGAGATTTGGTCTCATTCTTAAACAAAAGTGTTGGTCAGATAAGAAATATTAGGTTTGAAGGTTATAACATGAAATCAGCATTACAGCATTGTATACTACTACACTGTCTTACTGTTAGAATTTGTACAGGCAGGTATGGAAAGACAAGGGAAGGGATACTTGGGACTTTGGAAGTGCCTTTACTAAGTAAACAACATAACTCGACCAGTTTTGTTTTTGTAATTCACAAGAGTGTTATAAACTGCTGGAAAATTGACTAGCATTTGTTGTTTGTCTTTAGTGTCAAAGAATGGTTTTTGACTTTACCCTTCTTGGTTAATCAAGGCATGTGATTGTATTCCACTGACCCTCCTTGTGTGTTGTTGTTTCACTGAGGAGGCTGGAATTCAATCATCCAACAGGGTAAGCCAAGAGAGAGTGAATAAAAAATTATGATACAGACTGATACTGGGAGAAGCAAATAAATAGCATTTATAGGCTCTAGTCAGCTCATTGGTTGTTTAGAAAATTGATACTTGATAAATGCATTAGTCAAAATTTGTCGCGTTGTAAACCTAGTATGCTGTTCCAGTCCCATGTTTCTCTACCTTTGTCTGCTCATATGATATCTTGAAAAAAAAAATTAATCTTTCCAGTCTCACTGGGTGATTACATTGCTCACAAACCTCACCCAACAAGTTCTGGAAGGCTTAAAAAAGAAAGTGGCACCTGACAAACCAGTAATAATGGCAATAGATTGTAAGGCTTTCAACACTCCCTAGACACATCCTGTCAAAAAAAAAAAAAAAAAGATCATAGGAACTGGTATGCACAATAATGACAAGAAATGGTTGACAGACCTTCCAGCTGAAAGAAATTGCTGAGTATCACAGAACAACCATGTATCAAGGACCTAGATGTTCAGTGGGGCCCCCCAAGGAGCAACGCCATCACCAGCTAACTTCAAACATGACATCCCCATATCAAACCCAGGGCTCTTCATTGGTCTTGTATATGCACATGCCAAAACAGTAATAGCTCAATGCCACAACTATAATGATAACCAAAAACACAAGTTTATCCAAAACTGGAGCTCTAATTGACAAAGCAGAATGTTTGCATTCCTTCAGAACTTCTGGTGACAATCAATCCTTAGTGACATTGCTTACTCCTTACCACTATAGATCTAAGAAACACCCAGTAGATCAAATGGTCAGCCATTCCCATAAAAAATTGTAATGATGATTATAATGAAATACTTCACCTTGTTTTTATTGTACACATGAACACCCTCGCAATAAATATAACAGTTGCAGGCATAGAATTTGGCCAGGAGAAAGTAACCCATGAAGTGCAAGAACCACACATAGTATCCAACAGTTAAAGGAAGACCTCAATAACCCAAAAGAAATTTCTCCCAAGACGAGAAGTGCACTGGCATGTCTACATTCAGGTTGCTCTCAGGTTAAACCAGTATATATATGGATACCAAAAGGCATTTTACAGAGTCTAATTAACCACCCTCTTCACCAATCTTGCACCCATTCATCTCTCTTCCCACTTTAGCACCTTATCCCTATCCCCTGCCATCCTGCTGGAGTCAGAAGGCAGTGCAGTAAAACACGGCAGTTCCACTGTAGGGCTGAGCATCTTCTTTTGATTTATCCCCAATGCTTCATTATTAAAATGATGGCAACACAGAATTGGTCAAGAAATGTAATACAATTGCAACCACCACACAAAAGACATGGATCGGACTAGTAGACTGAACCTGTGGCTGTGGTCAGTTTCCAGGTAACCGTGGGTCATTTGCTAGTGATAAACACAATGAGTGGTACAGTACAGGATTTGGTAACATATTGTAGTGTGTGTTTTGTGATCTGAATGAATGTTTTTGTATTGCATTGTACCTGGGGTAGGTTACTTTAGATGTTTGAGTAGAATACTGCTGGGGTTGTTTTTGTATTGCATTTAGTGAGTTGTTTGTGTGACATGATGCAAGGGTTGGGAGGGCTCAAGTGCTCTTGCACAGAACTGTATGCCTATTGTTCTGTGTGGGACTGTATGCTTTGAATTAGGAAGGCCCATTAGTATGTGTAACTACAGTAATTCTAATTGGTTCATTGGTTAACATGTACAAAGTGATGTTTCTTCAGCTGGAAGGATTACTTTGTGTCAGCTTCAAGGAAATCTGTAAAGGATGTTACCATACAGAAGGTATGTTGAGAGTTATGAACACTGAGGTTCTAAGATGAGAGGTGTGATGAATGTGTTTGGATGGGTGTATGCTTCCACTTGGCCATTCCTCTTACAAGGGAGAAGAGGTCTTTTGGGGTTTCAATCAGTGGTTACCTTTAATTTCCCTGACTGGTAAATTACAGCCCCACAACAGCCAGTAATGTTCCTCTGGTCCTTTTGTGTGTATGTATGTACTAAGAGTATGCTTCCACTACTGAATTAATTACTTTGCCATAGCAAGAATAGAATGTAAAGGAAATCATTGTGCTGAGACAGAAGAGCCCTTCATCCCCTAGGTGCTGAAATGGTTGGGGTGGTTGAATGGGTTTTATTTATTTATTATAAAAGTGCAAAGATGGCTGTTTGGGTAGGGTAGATCTAAGAGTGCTGAAGTGGTTGGGGCATATGGATGGAGTGAGGAGGGACTAACAAGGGGAGGTGGGAAGCAGAAGTGCATAGTCACCTTGTGTGATGTCTGTTTCATGCTGCATTGTCTTTGACCTGAGTAGGGTGGATGTATGTTTGATTTAGCCAACCCCCTTATAAGTGTTGGAAGAAGGCCCTTTGGTATGTATAATGTGGGTGTGTACCTTGTCTTGGCCACCCACTATAATAAGGAAAGGTCTTTTGGTATGTATACTGATAAGAAGTACTTTTTGAATGTCTTTATTTTAAGTACACAGTTCCAGTAATACAAAGCATGGATAAGATTGAGAACATCCTATAACCTGATAATGTTGCTGACAAGTGAATAGCCCAAAATGAGTAGTATCAGCATTCCATCAGTGATAATCAGTGCTTTAATCCTTGGGGACTCATTGTACTGAAGAAGTGGTAAAATAGTGGTTTAAGGTGGTGGTAGAAAGGAAGAATAGAAGTGACATGATCCAAATTCTTTTGCGAGTTGGGATTAAGCTCCAATGCTAAAAGAATGCTACATGAATATGGTCCATAGTGGTTTCATTCAAGCACCCCCCCCCCAAAAAAAAAAAAAAAAAAAAAAATTATGGGGCCAGAACATGCAGATGCATTTGGTGATTGTTTACTTGGAATCGATAATCAGTTGCAGAATGGTGTCGATGATTCATCATTGTTTCAGAAATATAATGTGATGGATATTAGTTTGCTAGACATACTAACAATGCAGAACAGAATTATGTTGGGGGATATCTTAAGAATTTATAAACAAGTTCCATATTTTATACATGTATATTAAGTCATTAATACCTTTCTCTATTCAGTCTGAATAGGTGACCATATCATGTCATCTACTCAGGCTGAATAGAGAAAGTTATTGTTATCTGTCAAATATTGACCAGTAGTTTTCATACTTGCCTTAGCAGCATTTCAAATGAAAATGTTTTAACTTGTGTAACTTGCCTTACTTTTTCTGTAACTTTGTTAGTTTTTTGCAGTAACATTATTATCCTTGTATTAATGTTTTTCTGTATTTCGATAACTTTTTTTTTCTGTAACAATAAGTACCAGTACTGGAAGAATTGGTGAATGATTTGGCTACTTGTGTGGTGCAGTAAATTTAATGATACAGAATTTATTTCATTAAGTGAGCAGTGACCAGCATACTTCTGTCCATAGTAAAATTCCATTTATTTCCTTGGTTATTCTTTTATAACTTGTTCAAATATTCTCTTAACATCTCGAAATTATATTACTATTATTTTGTATTAATGTTATTCGGTATTTCAGTAACCTTTAATTTTGCTATAATAAGTACCAGTACCACAAGATTTTTAAAATTGGTGAATGATTTGGCTACTTGTGTGGTGCTGTAAATTTATACAGAATTGATTTCATTAAGTAAGCAGTGACCAACATTTTTCTGTCCATAATAAAATTCCATTTATTTCCATGGTTATTCTTTCATCATTTGTTCAGATATCCTGTAACATCTCAAAATGATAGAAAAAAAACTCGCCCCATCATCCACTTGAAAGTATTATAGAGCAAACTAGAATATCTTCAAGCTGCATCATTTCATTGTCTATTTGCAAATGCTCCATTTACATCAATGTTGGCAGCAAGACAGCATTTAAGAGGGAAACAAGCCTAGTAGTTTAAAATCCAAGCCAGTACTTTGCAATACCTACCCTAACCTTATCTTAAAAAATACATACCTATGGTAATTGGAAATGAGGCTCATCATTGCAATAATGTTTTGATTCACCATTTTTGAAAATAGAGTAGTAAATAAAGGAATTAATTTCCAGGTTGGGTAACAAGTGCCAAGTGAGGAAATTAGATCTGGTGAATGAAAGATGTTCAATTGAATGACAATGCTAATAGCATAACTGATGGATCTTATAGTGACAAAGTTCCAATGCTATAGAGACAGTCATTAAGTGCTTTCAGATTGACTCGTACAGTACATGCACTCGCTACTGTAACATTTTAGTCAACCTACATCTGAAGTGAAGTCATGGTTGTCTAAAAACAAATTTAAAAAATTTATAGCTTTTTTTTATAGTAATTATATTGACAATTTGAAGCAAGAAGATGCTTTGGAAGCAAATTAGAAGGAATGGGGAGTGACAAGTAGTAGAGAAAAGGTGAAAGGTGCAGGTGGACAGATCTTAACATAGGAGGTAGTGAGGGGAAGATGGGTGGAGTATTTTAGAGTTGTTGAATGTAGGAGGATAGGGAGTGGTGGTAGCAGTGGGAGGCTCTAAGAAAATGATGGTGATGGGAGAGGAAAAATAAGAAAAGTTGAGGTGCAAGTAGCTCTGAAAATGAAAGATGGGTGGCACGCAGAGTATCTGAAGAAGGGGGCTACAGTAAGTGAGGCTGCTTAATGCCTGTCTAAGGAAGGGTAGAGTGCCTGAGGACTGGAGAAGTGCCTGTATAATTCTGCTTTACAAGGTAAAAGGGGACGTGTGGTAGGTTCAGAGGGATCAGTTCGTTGGGAAGGCTTATGGGAGGGTTTTAATTGTGAGGATTAGGAGAACAGAACAGTGGGTTTAGAAAAGGTAGGGGTTATGTGGATCAGATTTTTGTGGTAAGGCAGATGTGTGGGAAAGCTTTTGGAAAAGATATGGATGTTTTTTGTGCCTTTATTGATTTTGAACAAGTTTATGACGGTAGACAGGAAGGTATTGCCGATATGAGATTGGGGGAAAGCTGTTAAGGGCAGTCAGGAGAGTAGTAGTGCCTGTGTTAGAACTAGAAAAGGAGAGAATGAGTGGTTTGAAGTAGATGGTACTGTGTCAGATGTGTGTAATGTTGCCATGGCTGTTAAATGTGTACATGGATGTGGTGGTGCGGGAGGTAAAGTGAGGATGTTGGGCGGGGGACAGGAGATGGTTAAAGAAAATGGAGAAAAGTGTGAGGTGAGCCAGTTGTTTGCTGACGACACTGCTTGTGGTAGGATCAGAGGGGGATTAAGGGAGTTACGGAGGGCATGCAATAGGAGAAAATTGAAGGTAAATGTGGGTATAAGTAAGGTGAGTAGATGGATAAGGGGAGAAAATGGTGGTGAGTTGGATGTAAGTTTTAAAGGAGAGAAGCTGGAGGAAGTGGATAGTTTTAGGTACTTGGGGTTGCATGTGGCAGGAAAGGGAGAAGTGAAGGTAGAGGTAAATTGTAGACTGAGAGAAGCAAGTAAATGCCTTGGGGGATTAAAAAGTGTCATTAGGAATAGGTATGTGGGAATGGGTGCAAAGAGGAGATTGTATGAAGGAGGGATTGTGCCGAGGGCATTGTATGGGGGAAGGACTTGAAATTTAAGAGAGGAAGAGAGGAAAAGTTTGAATGTGTTTGAGATTAAATGTCTGAGAAGTATGGTAGGGGTTACAAGGTTGGATAGAGTGAGAAAAGAGGAGAGCGGAAGTGGAAAAGGAGATGGCAGTTCGGGCCATAAGAGTATTTGGATGGTTTGGACATGGAAAGAATGAGTGAAGAGAGATTGAGAGTTGCTGAAACACGGCAAAGGAAACATGGACTGGGAGTGAAGCGTTTACTCTTGACGTTTCGTCTACTGACATTTTCAAAGGAATGAGCATACTGGTTTTAATGATTACAAGATGTACAACTTGTGTGGAACTCTACCCAATAATCCTAAGAAGACATACGAGTATGTCTTTTACAATGGTCAAGTCATGTGTACTATTGTATTAAAGTGATTATTCATCTGTCGACTCCTCTTGTGCCGCTTAGTCTTTGCGGTCCTTCTCGGTCCTACCGACGTGGTTTGTCACTCCTGCGGCCAACGCGTCCCATTCGTTCGGTGCAGGTCCTTCGTAGTTACCTGAGCCGAAATGAGGAGATATCAGTCCTTGGCAGTAGGTTTACTATGACGCATTATCGCCATGTCAAAACGTGCAGATAAGTACAACTATAGAAAACCAGTCTGTGTCATCGGGGGGGGGGGGGCGGCACTTGTATAAGGCGTCCCAGCTGATACGAGGTGAGCGTCCTTGTCAGTCTGCGGATCAGTCCTCCCGCCGAGGTCCTGGGGCCCGCCCGTAGGAAGTCGGTCGCTGGGCAGACAATTACATAATGACTCGGCGTGTTGGCTCCCGCTGCTCCGTAGTGTTTGCAGCCCTCCGGTTGTCCCTTCACCTCCTGGAGGCACCGATATCCGAGTCGGAGGCGGTGGAGGATGACCTCCTCGGCCCTGGAGAGTCGCACTTCAGGGGTCAATCGTTCATATGCTGTGGCACCATAATACCACCGAGCTGAGGGCCTCTGGGCTGCCAACCTTCTGTGTGCTTGCAGCTCTCTCTTAGTTATCGTTCTCGCTGCAATGGTCAAGATCTCTGTCCGGCTCGGGAGGACACCAATCCCGCTGTCCATGGCTCCTGTGGCTGCTCTTCTAGCCACTCTGTCTGCCGCTTCGTTCCCTTGGACTCCGATGTGTTCCGGCACCCAGTTCAGGACGACTCCCTTGCCGACGGAGAGCCTTGAGCTGAAATAGCAAAAAAGTAATTAAATGTTTGTGGCCATTATGATAGTCTTTAGAAACTAATTGTAGTAGAGCTAGACTGTCAGTATGTACAACTACATTACTCTGGTGGGTGTTGAGTGCATGGGTCAGTGCTAGACCCACGGCGACACCCTCTGCTTGCGTTGAGCAGCGAGTGTCCAACACCCTTACTTCCTGTTGCGAGTCCTCTGTGACGAATGCTGCACCTGCCACGTTGTGTTCAGCATACACCGACCCGTCAGAGTATTAAACTACACAGTTTTCGGGGGCGACGGATCTCATCGTGTCCTTCGCGTCCGCCCGCAGCCGTGGCAGCGGAGTATCGCGCAGACTCTCCCAGGGGATAGATTTCACGTGACCTTCAACCTGGACATCCTTGCTTTTGTGAAGGATAAGGTCGTGCAGGTGGAAGGTCCCTTATGCGGTGCTCAAGCTTGGCTGACCACATCCTCTGCAGGAAGAGATCAGAATCGGGCGCTGATCAGCCTTCGTCGTAGGAACGAGTCATGTTCTTTCTGAATGACTCTGGTGGCGAAGGCTACCACCTGTCCAGAGATCTTCGCACTGATAGGCAGCAGTCCCGTTTCTTGCTGCATATTGGCGACCTGAGTCCAGCGCGGCGCGCCAAGTATTACGCGCAGCGCCTGGTTCCGCACTGCCTCCAATCCAGCCAACCGAGACTCGGATAAACCAGCCAGGGCACTGCTGGCATAGTCTATCAGCGGCCGAATTGCACTGATTGCACTGACGTAAAACGTCCGGAGGACAGCACTGTTGGCTCCTGCTTCTCTGGTTGCCAAGGACCTCAAGATGTTGATCCGGCTGAGGTCCCTTCCCCGGATGTAGGCCACTTCTGTCTGGAAAGACAACTTGGAGTCAAGCCAGACGCTGAAGCTTTGACACCATTCCAGCCACTTTTCACTACGGGCACGTCGAGCTGTCTCTTTGGCCTCTTCAATGGCACTCCGAAGGTTAGCCAGGTTGCCAGGGTTGTGGTGTCGGCGCAGGATCTTACGCAGGAGATTGAAGCTGTGGTTGGCATCCTTGATCTCCTGGTTGTAGTACCAACCATCACGATGTCTCCTCCTGTTGGGGGCGGTCTTAGGGATTGCCTCCTCTTCTGCTGCATGAATGGCAGAGACCAGGGAGGTCTCCGCATCATCCAACTCATCCATGTCCAAAGCGTCGGCGGTGACCCCCGTGAGCCACTCTGTCTCTGAACAGCTGCCAGTTGGCTTTGCACGGGTTCCACCTTCCTGCTTTATGGGCCATTGGAGGTGGTGCGGCTACGGTGAGCGACATTTCTATTCCAAAGTGATCACTCGTGGCCGTGTCGTTGATGCCTAACGACATCCTATGCCGCAATGAAGAGGAGATGAAAGAGAGATCGAGCCTCCCATGCGTCGGGGGCCCGTCGTTCAAGAGGACCACACCCGGGTTGGTGCTCAAGATTTCTTCGACGTGTCGCCCGGACGAGTTTGCAGGTGTCATTGAGTGCAGTATAGGGTGGTGAGAATTGAAATTTCCTGCGATGATGTACTGCTCGTCCCCCATGACGGTGCATACTTCCCCCAGGTCCAAGTGCCCACGCTGGGGGGGCCTTGTAGATGTTATACACGTGGACCGTTTCGTGGGGGAAGTGCAGTTGAACTGCGAGCCCCTCCACGTCTTTCCCGCATTCTGTTGGTGGGTCTACTCTTGAACACGGGATGGACACATGGACAAGGGTCGTCCAACCTCTCCTTGTGTCTTTTTGGGGTAACACGAACACGTGGTACCCAGAGATCCTGATCTCTTCCTCTCCCACCAGGGTCTCCTGCAGGAGGATGACCTGCTTTTTCTCCTGCATTATGATGACTTGCAGAAGTGACTGTTTCGCTCTGTATCTAAGGATGTTCCATTGGAGGAAGCGAACAGTTCGGGTGATCGAGAGCAATGTAGGCATGTTATCCATGGTGCTCACTGTCGTCAGAGGACTCCGCTGAGGATGATGGGGTCGACGGTGGAGATCAGCCCTCACTGCTGTCGTCAGTGTCCGTGTCCTTCCCTGCTTCTCCCAAGGCAGGTACGTCTGGAAATCCAGCCAAAAACGCTGCGCCACCTTCCTTGGAGAGAGTAACCTCTCTTCTCAGTCGATTGCGTGTGACACGCACTCTGCCTTCAGGCAATGTAGTGTGTGCCTTGGCTCCTGCGGCACTCTTGGTTCGTGCTTTGCCCATTTGGACTGGTTCGGCAGGGGTCAGTGCCTCTTTGTAGATTGGGGTAGGCGCTGGATCCTCCACGTGGGTCTGGGCACTGGTCGAGGGCACTTGGGGAGGCTGAGCAGGAGATATGGTCACTGGAGGGGTCTTGGGCACCTGGGTTGTGCAGAGTTTATATATACACTTGGTAGCTCATGGAGGTATGCGAGCGTGGCGCTCTGTGCTCTGATTGGCCCGCTGAGCTGCCCGAGACAGCCGATCGTGAAGCGTTATGCCCGCTGAGGTTTTTGCCCAGGTGAATCTGCCAGCCTTACTATTGATGTTGGGACGGGTAGTGATATATACAGCTTCTATGGATTTCCTGGTCTTATCCATATCTTTATGTAATACCTTGACTCGGTTCCATTGTGGGAGGTCTCCAGATTCGTCCACATGCACCACCATGGGGTTGGTAAGCTTATGGTGAAGGAGGTCGGCCTTATGCTCCCTCTTCGTCTCTCCATATTATGCCTTATCACATGATGCACATGGGATTTTAAACACGGCGCTGTCCTCCCTCCCCCTCATCTTGTTCACATGGATATTAATTTTCCTTAGTGAAAGAGGTGTGGAAGGCAGAGGTGTGGGGAGTGAACATGAGGTTACGACCGAGGATGAGATGGATGGATAGGGTGAAGGAGGGCGTTGAGGAAGAGGGTAATATCTATTGAACAAGGAAGGGAGAAGGCAGAAAAGTGGAATGAGTGGAGAGTGACTGTATAGATGATACTGTTATGCATGGGAGGGGCGGGGGATGGAGGGGTAGGGAGTGATTATGTGTGAAGATATTTTGAAGGGATTTCTCCCCGTCATCTCTTGTTCTGAACGAGGGAACAGAGAGTGGGGTCGCCGATTAAGTGAGCAGCCATGCTGTGGATATACTGTCTTGCTACATTGATTTAATCCATGGTAGTGGGCGGAATACAGGCATGACCCCTCAACCATGAGGAGCTGAAAGGGAGGAAAGGGTGGTGTATGGGTATAGGTGGGTGTAAGTTCGTGCCTTTGACTTGGTTACCTGCCTTATGAAGGGGAAAAAGTTCATGGCTTAGATAGTAAAGAAATATTTGTACAATTCTCCTGATTAATAAAAAATAAACTAAGTCTACCAGTATAATCCATTTGTATAAAACTACTGAGACTTTTTGTTGCAGTGTTTTGTACTTTTCACATGATTAAATTTGGCGGGAGTACGAGAGAGGCTGTGCGGCCATTATATTCATCCGCCGAGGCAAGAGTGCTATTGTCTCCACGCGACACACTCGAGAAGATCTTCAGTACCCAAGTCCATGCTTGCTCATGCTCCCCTTCTGTTATTTCAGACTAAACTGAATTTTACAATGCCGCTCTTGCCCTGGAATACTTCCCGAATGCATTCCAAGCGGCGGTTATGATTTTCATTCCCAAGACAGGAGCAAATATACACTCCATTTAACTACGGTACTAGAAACACACAGGAGAGTATTCGGAAGAATACTCAACCAAAGACTCCAAACACGCATCCATGCCAGTGACACGTCGCAACACAACCAATATGGATTGCGATCATTACATGGCATAGACACTGCCCTCGTTGCAGCATACCAGCTGGTCGACCTGGTTTTGCGAGATGTGAGCAGAGCCTTCGACAAGGAATGGGGTGGCTTGGGTTAAAACAAACTCGTGTGCCTCAACATATACTCAGCCATCACAAGGACACTACAATTTCATCACAGACAGGACTGCTTGCATACGCATACAAAAACACCACGGGCCTCATTTCGCACCTTCCTGTGGGGTGCTGTAGGGGAGCGTATTAAGCCTAATCCACTATAACATATACGTAAAAGACACCACAACACTCGCTTACTGTCACAACATAATCAATGCAGATGACATCACAAATAATAACACAACCTAGCGGCTATGAGTGCTTATGCGCGCTAAAGACTGCGAAAGCAGTCGAGCGAGTAAATGCTTACGAGCGAAAACACAAAACACGAACAAACACCGACAAATTCAAAATCGTCCCCATCCAGCGGCTACTCTGAAAAGGGTAAGATGTGCGTAGGAGGAAGATACTTCCGTTTTTTAGTGCCTGAAGGCTGCAGAGATTCAAAAACTTCTCTGTGAAACACAAGAAAACCCTGTATCTCACACACACCCGGAATACCCTGTAATACCATTACACACACTACCGAAGACAACCTTGCAGACATTGCAAGACAATATAAAACAAAACACTCAAATTCATCACAAACGCGCATTACCTCAACATAAAAAACTACACACGACTTACACGAGGACATTGGCATCCCCACGATAAACACTTGTTTGTGGGACAGGCAGGTGAACAATGAAGCAACACGCTCCCTAACAGAGGACCCAATAACACGTCAAAATGAACGCACTAGATTACCGCAAAGCCTCGAAAGAACGCGAAGCAATAATCCACCCACACCACAGTATACAATGTACACTTAGGACAGGATGTCATAACGAGGGAAGATCCCCGATGTCACTGTAACCTCCCACCCCACCCCACCCCACCCCACTCCCCATGACTTCACCAGAGCAAGCATAGGCACACATCTCAATGTTATGTAGTTTTACGTGCGTAAATGTGTAGATAGATGTGTGTATATGAGTAAAAAAATGTACGTGCGTACACATGGATGTACACGCACGTGTATGTATATACGTGCACAAATATAAAGTATGATCGTACCTGCGTCGATATGTGAGTGTTTTTTGAACGTTTGCTGTGTGTGAGATTTTGTTGCGTGATTTTTTGTCCGCATGAGGAGTATTTCGACTTCCCGTATGAGAAGTCCTTTGCTCACAACGCCAAAGAAGACGGGGGTTTCACGTTTTTCTTCCTATAAACCAAATGTTTATATAAACAAATGGGAAACGCTAGACAAGGGAACGAACCTGAAACAGCCGAAACTTTTCTAGGGCTAGGTACTCGTAAAAAGGCTAATGGGCACTATAACAACCACATGTTACCCTACCCGTTGGAAGTGAAGGAGAAAACTTTTTTTTTTTTTTTTTTTTTTTTTTTGCAAAACCTTAAAGAGATTGAGAAGATGGCGTAGTGACACGATTGAATTGGATAGTCATGATAATGTAGTTGTGCGCGTTTCTGCACGTTTCTAAACCATGTACGCATTCACGGAAATCCGTCAATGCAACGTGATACAATGTTCCATTTGTACCTAGTTCCTACTTTTTCCTGTAACATGCAGATACTCCATATATGTACTCATGTCTACAACACAACTTTATGTATATATTGTACTGGTATGTCCAATGACGTCAGATTAGATCTGGCAATCCTGTATTCCTGGGAGTCAAATACCAGCATCCTACGCTTCAGGCATTAGTTAACTACTCGTACTTAATGCTGCAGGTCAAAGTACGAGTGTAAAGTGATCCCTGTTATTGTACTTACCTAAATACACTCCACGGAAACCACGTCACTGACTTGATCAATATTCTTATGCACACTACTCCATAAGGGAGCTAAAAGAAAAGCAACAGTTCTATAGCCACAAGGCTGCGGAGATTTCACCTGACTGACACCCAACCACTACCACACAGAACAAATCACAACGGAGATGAAAACAGTTATAAAAAAATAAGAATATATCCTCTCTCTCTCTCTCAAAAAAAAAAAAAAAAAAAAAAAAATCGCATCTTCCGAATATCACGGTTGATGTAGTAGTATATATCTCGGCTATTCTATCCATAGGGCATTTCTCAACACCACTCGAAAATTCCAGAATTACCCTGATTACAAAGTGGGAAAATACTAAATAGCATAGAGCATTTCAGATTGATATCACTACTCGAGGTACCAGGAAAGATACAAGAAAAACTAATCAACATAATGCTAAGACAGGATTACGACAACACTGGAACAGTCACCAACATTGCAAGAACGCATGAACAAACCCCCTATCCGAGAGTTGACATCTTGACGCGATAGATGGGCTTGAGAATCTTATGACTACAAAAGGTCTGCAGGGTCACCCATATCGAACTGGTTTTGTATGACAGATGGGACAAAGGGCAGCTCGCGCACAAAGTCGCAGGGCCCACTGCTAACTGGCGTGGACTTCTGGGTATTCTAGATATATAGGGCTCCACCGAATATACTGAATAAAGTGGCATCAAAGAAATATCTCACCAGAAACCAGTGAGCAGCAATAATGAATATCACAACCAAAAGAAAACCGAGCGTTCCTGTTGGATCATCGTCCACCAAAGGTCCAATCGCATTGCTTTGTGTTCTTACGGGCAGTGTGTCACCGAATGTGAGTAAGCGCTGTCCAAGCAGATTTAAGTCTTGAACATTGAGTAGCATAAAGAAAATGAGGATATATACTTATAACATGAGAACCCTCTCAGAAGACCACAAGCTGGAGAGTTTAATGAAAGAACTAGACAACATCATGTGGGACTGAGCGAAGTCCGAGGAGTGGAAGCTGATACAACAGTTACAAGATAGTCACCACCTGCTTTGCTATAGAGGCAAGGAAAAATATCTAGTGGAGTAGGATTCTTGGTAAACCGAGAGGTTGCTGGTAACGTAGTGAAGGTCAGTAATTTATCAGACATGGTAGCTTGGATTGTAATAGAGCTGTATAAAAGGTTTATGCACCAACTTCACAGAGTTCAGACCATGAAATTGAGTCCTTCTTTGATTAAGTCAGGTAATAGTTCAAGAAGGAAAGTAAATACACGTTGGTAATAGGCGACTTTAATGTTAAAGTGGGGAAGAAGATAGGGGATGAATCGTGCATTGGGAAGTTGGGAGTAGGCGAGAGAAATGACAGAGGCAAGATGTTGGTAAATTTTGCAGAGAACCCCAACATGAGAATAATGGACACTTTCTTTCAAAAGCGTGTAGGTCGTAAACGGACCTGGAGAAGTTCAAATGGAACATCAGAGAACGAAATAGAGTTCATATTAGGAGACGAGGGCAAGAGCGTTAGTAATGTTACGGTCATAGATAAAGTAAATATAGGTAGTGACCATAGAATGGTAGGTTGCACAGCTAAATTCAGGTTAAGGATAACAAGAAGGATTTTCAGTTAGAAACTAAAAACAGATTCGAAGCTCTAAGAAATAACTAAGATCTATCATCAACTATTCTGCTCCCATTTCAGTGTCTTGTCCTACGTTTTGTATGAAAACATTAGAGGTAGTTCAAAATGAGGACATATGGATAATATTAGGATATCTAAGAGGAATGAGAATTGAAACATTGAAAATGGGACGGAATCTACCAAGTGTTTATGATAAATTAAGAAAGTTAACAACATCTACTGTGTTAAGATCAATCAGATGTGAGAGATCATCAAAGAGAAAGTGTACATAAGATAAATCTATTACTAAAAATCTGTGACCCGATCGGTTTTCCCAATCCGTCAGAACCCGGCAGAATGCGGACACGCTGACCCCTGTCCGAGAGTAAAGGTCTATTCGATTTTTTTGGCAGGGCCCGACGTGATATCAAAGGCACGTGTACATTCAACCTGTGAAAGATGCCTGAAACTTCAGCAGTAATGAAACGAAGAAACCGCCATTTTTGGAAATGGGTTACAGAGACGAAAAAAATAACAAAACAGCACCTGTCGAAAAGCAAAAAGCAAGTTGTGTTTTTAAAACGAGAACATGCCGCTAAATTTCCAACGTTATATCAAACTTGCAAGGATTTCTCCATCAAGGAATCAATAAAGTCATTTCATCGTAAATTTTTGTTGTCTTATAAATAAAAGTGGTTTCGTGTCTGTCTGTCAGACTTTTTTCTCGATTCGATCGATCGACTAATTTCGATTTCGACGACTCAACCTTGAGCCGTGGACGATCATCGTTAGGCCATGGACGCTCATCGTTGAGTCATGGACGATCATCGTTGAGCCCTGAACGATCATCGTTTTGCAATGGACGATCATCGTTGAGCCGTGGACGATCATCGTTGAGTAAAGAACAATCATCGTTAAGCCATGGTGTCGAAGTTCTCGAAGCTGCCGAAGTTCTCGAAGGTGCCAAAGTTCTCGAAGGTGCCGAAGTTCTCGAAGGTGTCGAGGTTCTCGAAGTTCTCGAAAGTGCCGAAATTGTCGAAGGTGCCGAAGTTCTCGAAGGTGCCAAAGTTCTCGAAGGCGCCGAAGTTCGCGAAGGCGCCGAAGTTCTCGAAAGCGCCGAAGTTCTCGAAGGCGCCGAA